>NC_143191.1:11407500-12145000 GCF_051530095.1 Phoenix dactylifera
ATATGTATGTATGTATGTATATGAATATATGTATAAGTATATATGTATGTATATGAATATATGTATAAGTATATATGTATGTGTATGTATATGTATACATATAGATATGTGTGTATGCATATGTATATATATGTATATGTATATATATGTATTATATATATGTGTGTATTATATAAATATAAATATATATATAAACATATATATATATATAGATAGATATATGCATACGTTCCTATGTGGCACATCATGTGGAAGAATTTATTTGGGTGGATTAGACTTGCTCCTTTTTGCTTTAATTTTGTTGGATACGCTCATACATATATAGTGTGAGCAACCGTTGTAGTAAAAAAAAAGAAAAAAATTTTCATCCTTTCAAAATTCAGCAAAATATCTTTAAAAAAATTATAGAAAAATTTTTTGTGCCACATCAGCCAAGAGCCGTATCATTCTTAAATTTACAATTATGAAATAAATAGAAAACCAATAATCCAACCTCTCAAATCTAAATTAGAATGATTGCGAAATAATTTGAATTTGATATTGAAAATCAAAAGCAATTTAAGATGGATTTTGCGTTTGAATTTGAACTTTTCATAGTAATCCAGAGGGGAAAAGAAAAAAAAAACTATTTGATTGGAAACTTATCTCATTTAACATAAATAATATTTGTTAATATTTTTTTTGTGAAAACCCAACCCGTGAAAACTAAACCCAAATTTTAACCCTTAAGTTCTCATCTCTCAAATCTCCTCCAATCTCTTCACTCCCATCCCTTACAAGCATGGCATTGGCAACCAGACTCCTCTTCCCAACAAGCTCTACCATGATGACTGGACTATTCTTCTTTGCCAACACCACTGTTCCCGTCATCTCTCTCTCTCTCTCTCTCTCTCTCTCTCTCTCTCTCTCTTCTAGGGAGGGCCACGGATATCTTTTGTGGTATCCGAGTTTTTATTTTTATCCTTTATTTTTTAAATTTTAATATTTTAATTTATATCATCTTCTATACATCACCAAAAATAATCCCAATACATCATTCTGATGCCATGTAAACTAACTTTGTAGGCCACATCATCTACAACTTTACAATTTTAGTTAATTAAGCTTCCTACCACTTACCAAAAGTTTTTTTTATGTGATTTTTCTATAACCATGGTTCTTAGAGAACTTGATTGAATTTTTATAAGTTAGATACCAAAAAAAGTCAAAAACCAAAGTGGACTTTGATTAGTACTTCATCAAATAACAAGATTGAAGATTGATAACCAAAATTGGACTCGTGAAACATAATTTGGTACCAAATCGGGCTTTGGATGGTATTTTTAAAAATTCGATTAGGATCTGTTAGTAATACCTAAAATAGGGGGAAAAGTCTTTCATGATTTTAAATCATTTTGATGGATCCAATCAGGCTTTCTTGAAAACTTAATAGCTTAATTAAGAATAGAATGAGAGAGAAGGTCATTTGACCATATCCATCTTAATTAAATTGATAATCAAGTTTTTTTATTAATATTGTTATAGCATATCGACGAGGAATCTGAAAATGAGAGAAAGAAGAGTCGCAACGTTGTTAGATTAGCTTTCATTATTAAAAATTTAAGAGAGGAGTTCTGTGGAGTGATTGATTAAAACTCCTATTTGATTTTGATGAGCTCAAAGTATTTGAGTATATCTTATGTTTACTAATGAATTCAATTAAATGTTTCAGTGAAAATCGTGTCTAAGTGTTTCTAGACTTGGTTCAAGATATTTTGGATAAGGTATGAAGTCAGTTTGAACCAAAGTCTGAGACTTGAGTCGACTCCAGGATATTACGAGTCGACTCCAAGCGTATCAGAATCACTGGCACGGGCTCGAGTCGACTCCAGACCAGTACGAGTCGACTCCGACTAAGAATAGACAGAAAAGTCAGAGAGCGTTTTTTTCGACCCTGAGATTCGAGTCGACTCCTGTGGAATGCGAGTCGACTCCGATGGTTGGCAGGTCGACTCCAAAGAAAGTGAGAGTCGACTCTCAGTGGAACACAAGGCAAAAGTCAGAGAACCGTTTTCGGACTCTGAGATTCGAGTCGACTCCCGCAATACGCGAGTCGACTCCAAAACAGCGCGACCCAAAAAGACAGAAGATCAATATGTTGTCTCTGAGAGCCGAATCGACTCCCAGACAGCTCGAGTCGACTCCAAGGCAGCGGTACACCAAAAAGGCAGAAGACTAAGTTTCGGAAACTGAGAGCCGAGTCGACTCCGGAAAAGTTCGAGTCGACTCCAAGACTGGACGAGCCAAAAGACAGAAGATCGGAAGTTCGGGCTCTGAGCGCCGAGTCGACTCCCAGGACTGTTGAGTCGACTCGAGCGGACCAAATTGAAAAGTTGATCTACGGATTTCATGGGAGGAGCCGACTCCGAAAATGCCAAGTCAGCTCCAGAAGTTGGCGAGTCGACTCCGGGTCAAGACGAGTCGACTCCCAGTCGAAGAAGCTACTTTAATTCAAATCCGGAACAGTTGCCGAGTCGACTCCCGCTACAGCCGAGTCGACTCCTGATCGCGCGAGTCGACTCCGACCCCAACGGACACATTGTCAGGTTGTGCAGAGTGTGCAGAACGGGCAGAAAAAGGTGTCTAACGGCTAGTTTCCGTGGGGGATGGCTTAAATAGCCATAGAGGACTGTAGCAAGGTAGAGAACCACCATTCCATTCAAAGAGATCAAGCATTTATTCTCTGCAAACTTGCTTTCAACGAAAAAGAAGGAAGAGCGCCATTAACTCCATCCAACAACCTCTTCCCAGCATTGAAAGAAGTCTCCTCCTGCATTCAAGTCGATCAGACGTTCCAGAGGAGACTCAAAGTTCAAGAAGCCTTATTCTACTCCAACGCAAAAGTGTTTGAGGGCTCTTAACTTCTCTCTAGTTTATATTGTAGCAAATCTGCTTTTTAAGAAGCTCAGTTTTTCTGTTTGTTTCTTATTCTTTCCATATTGTCTTTGCTTGATTCAATCGGGGGATTGAATCAAGGGTGTAGAGGTTGGTTGGTGAGCCGAGTGTAAAACCAACATGTAAGGGTTCGATTGTGATCCCGGAAAAACAATCGGGGTTGGTTCTAGTCGGTGAGCCTGGGAAAACCGACCGAGTTCGTTGTGAGCTCGTAAAACAACAAGTTTGGTTGTGAGCTTGTAAAACAACCGGCTGTAATCCAAGGGGTTATAGTGAATTCCCAAGTGAGGCTTGGGGAGTGGACGTAGGAACAAGGGTTAGCTCCGAACCACTATAAACATCGTGTTTGTGATTGCTTGTCTCTCTTTCTCTCATTCTCATTTCACTCACAGCACATAGCAACTAATTAATCACCTTGCAAAAGTATTAATTAGTCATCTACAAAAGTTTTAATTGTAAAATTATTTTAAAACCCAATTCACCCCCCCCTCTTGGGTTGTCTATCTGGGCAACAAGTGGTATCAGAGCCTAAACTCTTCTACCCTAAGAGTAAAAGATCGAAATGACAACCCCATTTGGATCTTCCCACATTGAGGGTCAGTCCACCCAAAGACCCCTATTCTTTAATGGATCCGATTACTCATATTGGAAGGCTAGGATGAGAATATTCATCCAAGCCCAAGACTATGAGATGTGGACCATTGTATCAAATGGACCATACATCCCATCCATCTATGTAGAGGGGGTCACTGTACCCAAACTAGAAAAGGATTGGGATGAACATGACATGAGAAAGGCACAACTCAATTCTAAAGCAATGAATGTGCTTTACTGTGCATTAGATAGGAATGAATTCAATAGAGTCTCTACTTGCAATTCTGCAAAAGAGATTTGGGACAGACTTGAAGTGACCCATGAGGGCACGAATCAAGTCAAAGAATCCAAAATAAATATATTAGTTCATAAGTATGAACTATTTAAGATGGATTCTAATGAGACAATCACTAGCATGTTCACTAGGTTTACTGACATTGTCAATGGCCTAAAAAGCCTTGGCAAAAACTATACTAACAGTGATCTTGTCAGGAAAATTCTTCACTGTCTACCAAGGTCATGGGAAGCCAAGGTGACGGCAATCCAAGAAGCTAAGGACTTGAACAAACTTCCACTTGAAGAGCTCCTTGGATCCCTAATGACTCACGAGCTAACAATGAAGCAGCACAGCGAAGAAGAGTCCTCCCATAAGAAAAAGGTAATAGCTCTTAAATCTACATCATCTAACAAGGACTTATCTTGCAGTAGCAGCAGTGAAGAAGAGGATCATGAGGGAGATGATGATGAGGCTCTTCTTGTGCGCAAATTCAGAAAATTCATCAACCACAAGAAGTCCTATCATCAAAGGAGAGGCCCCTCAAATTCCTATCGCAAGGATAAAGGTAAGGAAAGGAAAAATGAGGGGATTGGTTGCTATGAGTGCAAAAAGTCGGGACACATCAGAGCTGAGTGTCCCTTACTAAAGAAGAGCAGCAAGTACAAGAAGAGGAAAGCCCTTGTCACCACCTTATCGGACTCCGACGCATCATCTTCATCATCGGATGAAGAACAAGAAGAAAAGGCCAATTTCTGCTTCATGGCCAATGAAAATGAGGAGTGTCTTGCAGCCAAGGTCAACAAAAATTGCTGGTATTTGGACAGTGGCTGCTCAAGACACATGACGGGTGACAAGGATCAATTCTTCACCCTTGAAGCTAAGAAGGGAGGTGCTGTGACTTTTGGAGACAACAACCAAGGTCACATCATTGGTATAGGTAAAGTACAAATTACCCCTTCTACGTTTATTGATAATGTTCGATATGTTGATGGTCTTAAGCATAATTTATTAAGCATTAGTCAATTATGTGATAGAGGCTATGATGTTATGTTTAAACCATCACTATGCATCGTAACAAACCCAAATGACAATAGTTTAGTTTTTAAAGGAATAAGACGTGGGAATATGTATGTTGTAGACCTTGAGGATCTTGCCAAACACAACCCATGCTTAGTTGTTAATGAAACTAAGGACAATGATGCTAGTTGGTTATGGCACCGTAAGTTAGGTCATGCAAGCATGGACACAATATCCAAACTAGTTAAAAGAGATTCTGTGATAGGTTTGCCAAAATTAAAGTTTGAAAAGAATAAAATTTGTGAAGCATGTCAATTTGGCAAACAATCAAGGAACTCCTTTAAATCTATAAATTGTGTCTCAACTTCTAGACCTCTAGAACTACTACACATGGACCTATTCGGACCAACTAGAACCACAAGCCTAGGTGGAAATAAATATGGTCTAGTTATTGTAGATGATTATTCTAGATACACTTGGGTTATGTTCTTAGCACATAAAGATCAAGCTTTTTCAGTCTTTAAAAAGTTTCATAAGGAAGTAACAAATGCTAGAGATTCTTCAGTCATAGCCATTAGAAGTGACCATGGAACCGAATTTGAAAATCAGTTATTCGATGAGTTTTGTAGTAAAAAGGGGATAACTCATAATTTTTTTGCACCTAGGACACCACAACAAAATGGAGTTGTGGAGAGGAAAAATAGAACTCTAGAGGAAATGGCTAGAACTATGTTATGTGAAAGTAACCTCCCTAAGTACTTATGGGGAGAAGCCATTAATACTTCCTGTCATATACTAAATAGAGTTTTATTGAGACCTATTATAAAGAAAACACCTTATGAACTTTGGAAAAATAGAAACCAAAGGTAAACTATTTTCATGTCTTTGGATGTAGGTGTTTTGTTCATAATAATGGAAAAGATAATCTAGAAAAATTTGACTCAAAATCAGATGAGGCTATATTCTTGGGGTACTCTACAACTAGCAAAGCCTATAGAGTCTTTAATAAAAGAACCTTAGTTATAGAAGAATCTATACATGTTGTATTTGATGATTTTAGTGACATCTCTTCTAGCAAGAGAGTTAATTTTGATGATGATGCTGAAATTCTTGAAGAAAAGATAGATGAGATGACATTACAAGATGATAATCAAAAATTAATTGAAGGTGCATCATCAAACCAAGAGGCTATTGTGGATCATGGGCTAACTAAAGCTTGGAGGTATGCTCACGGGCATCCTAAGGAATTAATTCTAGATGATCCATCTCAACCTATTAGGACTAGAGCATCTCTTAGGAACTTAAACAATCATCTAGCTTTCGTTTCACATTTTGAGCCCAAACACATAGAAGAAGCTGAAAAAGATGTAAATTGGATAAATGCAATGCAAGAAAAATTAAACCAATTTACTAGAAACAAAGTATGGAATCTAGTTGAAAGACCTACTGAATATTCAATTATAGGTACCAAATGGATTTATAAAAATAAACTTGATGAAAATGGTATTGTAATAAGGAATAAGGCTAGACTAGTAGCAAAGGGTTATAATCAAGAAGAAGGTATAGATTTTGATGAAACCTTTGCTCCGGTAGCTAGACTTGAAGCAATTAGACTTTTACTAGCTTTTGCATGCTCTAAGGACTTTAAATTATTTCAAATGGATGTAAAAAGTGCATTTTTAAATGGGTATATTAATGAGGAGGTATATGTAGAACAACCTCCTGATTTTGAAAATCATCAATACCCTAATCATGTTTATAAATTGAACAAAGCACTTTATGGTTTGAAACAAGCACCTAGAGCATGGTATGAGAGACTTAGCAAATTCCTATTAGAACATGAGTTCTCTAGGGGTAATGTAGATACAACACTGTTTCTGAAAAGGCAAAACAAAGATATGTTATTAGTACAGATTTATGTTGATGATATTATTTTCGGTGCTACTAAAAATCGCCTCTGCGAAGAATTTGCTGATTTGATGCAGAGTGAATTTGAAATGAGCATGATGGGAGAGCTGAATTACTTCCTTGGACTTCAAATCAAACAATCTGAAGAAGGCATCTTCATCAGTCAAGCCAAATACATCAAGGAGATGCTCAAGAAGTTTGATATGGAGGGAAACAAATCAATCAGCACCCCCATGAGCTCATCATGCAAATTAGACCAAGATGAATCAGGTAAATCTGTAGATCAGAAGCTATATAGAGGTATGATAGGATCTTTGTTGTATTTAACTGCAAGTAGACCTGATATCATGTTTAGTGTTTGCATGTGTGCAAGATATCAGTCTAATCCTAAAGAATCTCATCTAATTGCAGTCAAAAGAATCTTTAAATACCTAATAGGAACCAAGAATATAGGTTTATGGTATTCTAAAGAATCTAGCCTAAAATTAATAGGATACACAGATTCAGACTTTGCTGGATGTAAACTTGATAGAAAAAGTACCAGCGGGTCTTGTCAATTTCTAGGAGAAAATCTAATCTTATGGTTTAGCAAGAAACAAAACTCGGTTGCTTTATCTACTGCTGAAGCTGAATATGTTGCAGCCGGGAGTTGTTGTGCTCAAATTTTGTGGATCAAACAACAATTAGAAGATTATGGCATTAAACAAGACAAAATTTCCATTAATTGTGATAATACAAGTGCCATTAATCTAACTAAAAATCCAATTCAGCATTCAAGAACTAAACATATTGAGATAAGACACCACTTCATAAGAGATCATGTACTGAATGGTGATGTGACACTTCAATTTGTTTGTACTGATGATCAATTAGCTGACATTTTTACAAAATCCTTAAGTGAAAAGAGATTTAGTATGCTTAGGAGGGGATTAGGAGTGATTGATCCATCCTAGTGGTAGTTTCCACTAGATTCATTGATTTTGATGATTAGATTGTGGTTAAAATAGAGCTTCTTTTCAATGATCATCAAATCAGATCATAATTTAGTGATTTTCCCTCATTCGGCACGAACATAGCATGATTTTTAGGTGCGTGCCAAAGTTCGAGACGACTCGAGTAAGTTTCAGAGTCGGCTCGTAAGGGGGAGTCGACTCGGACATTTACGGGAGTCGACTCGAGATCAATGGCCGCAGAGGGTGAGTCGACTCGCATACAGTCGGGAGTCGACTCAAGGTCAATAGGCGCATAAGGAGAGTCGACTCGCGCATACTTTGGAGTCGACTCGAGGTCGAGTCGACTCGCGACTCAGAGGAGTCGACTCGCAGTCGGGATCCGACTTTTTAACCCTAGCTCCATCGTTTTCAAAACATTTCTATTCTCCGCCGCCACTGTTCACAAGCCCTAGAGCCGACTCCTAGGTCGTCCCCGGTCGTCCCCAAGCTTTTTCCGTCGACCTTTTCACCGTCCATTAGGGCTTTTCCTCCCATTCTAGGTCACTATGCCTCGTAAAGCCGTTGTCCGGAAGAGGTCCCAACCCGAGGCCGGTCCCGAGAGGCGCTCCAAGGCTCGGCACGATCCCGCGAGGTCACAACCTCCGGCTCGTTCCCCGCCGAGGGCAGTTCCCGCGAGGCCGTGCGCCGGGAAGGCGGTCTCCACCGGGAGATACGTCGATTTCGACTATCTCTCCCGGGAGGGCTTCACCATAGGTGAGAGATTGCGTGTCCAGGGCTTAGAGTATTTCCTTACATTAGATCTCCCCACTTACCCTGGACTAGTTAGAGAGTTTTATGAGACCGTCCATAGGGGAGATGGGGGTATAGAGGGCACGGTAGCCGGTGTTCCTTTGTTCATTTCGGAGGATATCATTGCCCACATCCTCCACCTTCCACAAGTAGGGGTGGCTCCCACACACCCCGAGGATAGGACTGAGGCCCTTACGGCCATTCTAGGTTATCCACCTCAGTCCCCCTTAGATGAGGTATCCGCTAGCTCACTTCCTGTTGAGGTGCGGATCCTCCTGAGTATCCTGTCTAGGTCCCTTTTTCCGAAGACTGGCCGCTTCGATTTTGTTTCTGAGAGGGACCTCGCCCTTATGTTCTATATTCTCCAGGACACCCCAATCAACTTTCCCAAAATGATGTATAGATACCTATGTGAGCCACTAGATAGACCTAGGCTCACCCTCCCCTACGGCATGATGTTCACCCTTATCTTTAGGGAGGCCGAGATCCCTATTCCTGAGGGGGAACCCTCTCGCGCATTGCGATGGACAGATCGCATGCGCCCGGGGACCCTACACAGGATTGGGTTTCGGAAGGTAGAGGGAACCTGGGTTAGGAAGTCTTCCACCTCCACACATACCACCAGACATTCCCCTAGTCCTGAGCCAGATTCTGACTATCCTGACTTTTCCTCCACTTCTGCTCCTACCACCTCAGCCGGACCCTCCTCCTCAGCTCCACCACCCATGGAGGTCCGGATCGCTCCTGAGCAGCTCCTGGAGTTGCGGCAGGAGATTGTCAGAGACCTGCGGGATGATCTACTTCGGGAGCTCCGAGGTTCAGTGCCTGCTCCCACTCCTGCACCCACATCTTCTGAGTTGGTCCCTTCCTTGACTGCCGTGACTGACATGACGGCCCATGTACGGAAAGAGATCTACAATGTCCGGAGCTTGATCCAGGCTCAGTTCCCCAGCATGAGTGAGGTCACGGGTATCACTCGGAAGATGCGCGATGACATCCGGAAGGACATGAGCACCACTACTCAGGGGGCCGAGCGCTTGTCGAATGTGCTCATCGACAAGCTGGACGCACTTCAGAAGTCGGTGACCGAGCTCGACACGATGCATAGCAGGGCCACCTCGGCCATCATCCGACAGCTAGAGCACGTCACCAATGCGGTCCAAGCACTCGCTGAGCGCATGCCTCGGGGAGCCACATCCTCTTCGAGGAAGCCCTAGATATCGTTTTGTATTTGGATATGTATTGTTTTCCTTTACTTATTGCATTCTCAAATGTATTTACATACAAATAAATACAATGAGTAGCCATATTTTCTGCAATTCTGTGCCATTTGATCTATGATTGATTGTGTGTTCTGATTACCTCCTTTTTGATACGATGACAAAAAGGGGGAGAAATATTTAATAGATATGTAAATGGAATCAACATAAAAGGAATCAAAATGAAAATTAAAACATAATTTGTTCTTAGTGGATTTGGTACCTCGAGGCTCATTATCTCTCTGTTGGGGCTCCTAATGGAGTAATCTCCAGAATCTATTCAAGGGATATTCGGAGATTAGCCGAATCCTACTCAAGAACAAATTGACAGATTTTCCCTCTAAAAACCAAAAATTTCAGTTCAAAAACTTCAATGCATTAAAAGGAAATTCAGAGAATCAAAACAAAGTAGAATGCGTATGTTGAGGGGGAGAATCTGAATTTTTAAGAAAGCTAAATCATTAAATATATATAAGCCAAACAATTGATTGCATGATATGAAGGCTTATATAATTCCAAATGAAAGGGGGAGCTTTAACTCCAAAATTTATTGTTTCACACCTTTCAAGATTGGTAAATCAAATAACCAGACATTTGAATTCATTTATTGATTTTATTTCCTTGTTTATTAAGCAATTCACTTTACATATACTCAAAGTTTTGTCATCATCAAAAAGGAGGAGATTGTGAAGTGATTGATTAAAACTCCTATTTGATTTTGATGAGCTCAAAGCATTTGAGTATATCTTATGTTTACTAATGAATTCAATTAAGTGTTTCAGTGAAAATCGTGTCTAAGTGTTTCTAGACTTGGTTCAAGATATTTTGGATAAGGTATGAAGTCAGTTTGAACCAAAGTCTGAACTTGAGTCGACTCCAAGATATTACGAGTCGACTCCAAGCGTATCAGAATCACTGGCACGGGCTCGAGTCGACTCCAGACCAGTACGAGTCGACTCCGACTAAGAATAGACAGAAAAGTCAGAGAGCATTTTTTTCGACCCTGAGATTCGAGTCGACTCCTGTGGAACGCGAGTCGACTCCGATGGTTGGCAGGTCGACTCCAAAGAAAGTGAGAGTCGACTCTCAGTGGAATACAAGGCAAAAGTCAGAGAACCATTTTCGGACTCTGAGATTCGAGTCGACTCCCGCAATACGCGAGTCGACTCCAAGACAGCGACCCAAAAAGACAGAAGATCAATATATTGTCTCTGAGAGCCGAGTCGACTCCCAGACAGCTCGAGTCGACTCCAAGGCAGCGGTACACCAAAAAGGCAGAAGACTAAGTTTCGGAAACTGAGAGCCGAGTCGACTCCGGAAAAGTTCGAGTCAACTCCAAGACTGGACGAGCCAAAAGACAGAAGATCGGGAGTTCGGGCTCTGAGCGCCGAGTCGACTCCCAGGACTGTCGAGTCGACTTGAGCGGACCAAATTGAAAAGTTGATCTACGGATTTCATGGGAGGAGCCGACTCCGAAAATGCCAAGTCAGCTCTAGAAGTTGGCGAGTCGACTCCGGATCAAGACGAGTCGACTCCCAGTCGAAGAAGCTACTTTAATTCAAATCCGGAACAGTTGCCGAGTCGACTCCAGAAAAGCATGAGTCGACTCCCGCTACAGCCGAGTCGACTCCTGATCGCGCGAGTCGACTCCGACCCCAATGGACACATTGTCAGGTTGTGCAGAGTGTGCAGAACGGGCAGAAAAAGGTGTCTAACGGCTAGTTTCCGTGGGGGATGGCTTAAATAGCCACAGAGGACTGTAGCAAGGCAGAGAACCACCATTTCATTCAAAGAGATCAAGCATTTATTCTCTACAAACTTGCTTTCAACGAAAAAGAAGGAAGAGCGCCATTAACTCCATCCAACAACCTCTTTCCAGCATTGAAAGAAGTCTCCTCCTGCATTCAAGTCGATCAGACGTTCCAGAGGAGACTCAAAGTTCAAGAAGCCTTATTCTACTCCAACGCAAAAGTGTTTGAGGGCTCTTAACTTCTCTCTAGTTTATATTGTAGCAAATCTGCTTTTTAAGAAGCTCAGTTTTTCTGTTTGTTTCTTATTCTTTCCATATTGTCTTTGCTTGATTCAATCGGGGGATTGAATCAAGGGTGTAGAGGTTGGTTGGTGAGCCGAGTGTAAAACCAACGTGTAAGAGTTCGATTGTGATCCCGGAAAAACAATCGGGGTTGGTTCTAGTCGGTGAGCCTGGAAAAACCGACCGAGTTCGTTGTGAGCTCGTAAAACAACAAGTTTGGTTGTGAGCTTGTAAAACAACCGGCTGTAATCCAAGGGGTTATAGTGAATTCCCAAGTGAGGCTTGGGGAGTGGACGTAGGAGCAAGGGTTAGCTCCGAACCACTATAAACATCGTGTTTGTGATTGCTTGTCTCTCTTTCTCTCATTCTCATTTCACTCACAGCACATAGCAACTAATTAATCACCTTGCAAAAGTATTAATTAGTCATCTACAAAAGTTTTAATTGTAAAATTATTTTAAAACCCAATTCACCCCCCCCCCCCCTCTTGGGTTGTCTATCTGGGCAACAAGTTCTCTTTTGCATCTTTCTCTCATCTTTACTTCAATTGATATTTCTTATTAATTGATATATTTATATATTTTTCTCATTTTATATATCTTTCATTTATCAATATATTCATATGGTTTTTATTTTAATATATGTATATATTTAGTTGTTTCGTGTATCTCTTGATTCTCTTATTTATCCATACATTTATAATGCTTTCTTATTTATATTGTTATATGAATTATGAAATAATTTTATAATTATTTCATCATTCGGTTCATACCAAGTAATAATTGTAGAAAAAATATATTAGCTCTGAGACCTTTATTTTTTTTTATCTCCCTCACATTATGAAGGTATTTTACTAATTTATATCTACAGATAGGAGAGAGAAACTAGAAGCCTCTCCCCTCTCTAGAAATTCACAAAAAAAAATCAGAGAAAATAGTGTCCCTACCATATCATTAAGAGACCATGTCATCTAGGTCAAACAAATAATAGGTTAGCAAGAGTCCGGATCGATTTTAAAAATGTTTAGGGAATGTGACTTACTTCCTTTGAAGGTTGTTATTTTAAACCATAACGTAATAATGTGATAAATGTTCCCCAAATCTTACCTATTTTGTGAGGGCATAGATCATAATGGATTTGGGGTTTTCAGTGTTGATAGTTTTCAAAGTGATAGAATTTGAAAGGGATGGGACACTTAAGTTAGATGTATGATATCCGATCTATGTACCAAAAAAAAATCTCCCATCTCTTACTATTTCACTTGGCACTCACCGGAGTTGCCCAACGAGATCAATATTCTTTTGTTCCATATGGTGCGCACAGTTAAAAAGACAAGAACTATTTTTTTTTTATAATGGCGGGTCGCACGTAATGGATGTGAATGCGGCCAACAAAATCAAAAAAAAATGTTATGCAATGGCTCAGGCACAGATCCGTTGTTGGCTCAAAGCAAGTCTCCAGAATAGTAAGCTGCAAAGGAAGCAACTCAATCTACGATGCCATTTGCCTTCTTTTAAATATGTGTGGCCTAATAAGAGCCACCCACTTTTAGTAGTCTGGAATGTCACAGAACAGCGACATTTTTCCAGTAGTGCAGCCCCAACCTCGAATCCACTCGATCACCGTAGCCGAGTCTCTCTCGAGGAAGATGCGATCAACATCCAGTACGCGCCTCGCATAGAATCAAAAATTCTTTAACCATCTCCTTTCATATAGGATTAATGATATGGATCCCTTTTTATTTTTATCGGATGATCATGATACTTTTCAAAGACCGAAATTCTTGATCAACGAAGAAACAATATTACCATTTGATTTTTTAAGGCAATGATCTTAGGACTCCTTCTCTCGGCAAATTTTTGTTACAACTCTGGATCAGCCCATGCCTCGAGGCTTCCAAAGAAAGGAGAAGAGAGCCTTTTCATAATAGAGATGGATGGACATTCTTCAATATTTGTATAGGAAAAGAGAGAGAAAATAGAAACCAAAGTCATCTGATTGTATAAGGTCTGTTCCTACTCTCAAGCCCTTTCTACAAAGACTATTTGTATTATTTTATTTTATTGGGATATTTAGATTTTTTTTAATTATTGTTTAGATTTTATAATTGGCCATGGTTATCATGTTTCCAAGTTTGCTGGGCGGGGACGGGCAACCTTCCTTTTCATTGTAGTTTTGATTTCTAGAGTTCTTTATATTAAGTAAATATGCTTTTTAATTTTGACCACTGGATTGAGTTGTTCGGATCAATGGATCACATGTTGGTTTTTATAATCATTACTATTTTTTTTCGGCTGAAATGGATGATTCATACATTTCTAATACGGATATATCCAATAAGATCAGAAAATAACAAGTCCCGTAGCATTTTAGGTCACTTCCTTTTTCCAACCCACAGGGTGCCTCCGGAGTGACTGAACACATTCGAAGCCGCCAGTCCGCAGTCCCGTTTGCTTTTCTGAAAATATGCTTCGCCTTAAAAACCATACAATCACTCATCATAACCTAAATATCTATGCACTTTTGATTGGACGCATGAGGTAGCACCTGCTGCTTGCATATAGGAAGAGAGGCTGATATGAAGAAAGAAATGGGGGAACATGCTAAGATTTAGAATCACAATATGGGATTGTTAATCATAAATAATAACATGCTAAGATTTAGAATCACAATAATAGTGTATTTATGATGAGAGCACAAAAGTGCGATCTACACATCACTTAAATTGGTATTGTTGCTAATAAATAATAATAAAAGTGCTACATTAATATTATATTTTTGGTGGATGCAGTTGATCGTAAATCAGAGTTAAGATGCGAATTTGGTACAAATTTGGATGATACATAACCCCGAACCTGATCATGCTGGAGCATAATTAATATGATCAATTACACTTGCACTCGAGCAACACTTGGCAGTCATTCGGAGGCACCGTATAATGGATTCGCCAAGGGCTTTGTTTCATTATCCGAGAGGACCCAAAAGCCCGTGGGCTTACAGCAGCGGATCCGTCATCACGATCCATCCGCGCCTCCCTGCATCATGTTTGTGTCCAACTCATCTCGTCCGTGCAACCTCCCGAGATCTCCCAAGCTCCAGCGTCACAGCAAGGCACCGTATCCGTCTTCTCCGCCCATTCCAGGTCCTCGCACGTCCGAGCCAAGGGTCCCGCTTCCATCCGACTCCCGCGAGTGAGCCACGGTGTTCATCCGCCTCTCCCACGTTCCCAGCTGTCCGCGAAGCAAGCCTCCCGCGATCAACGCCCTCATCTTCCCACCGGCTCACGCGTCCATCCCTTCTCAGCCTCACAACCCGATCAACGCTCCTCCACAGCAGCCGCGATCACCTCCCAAGCATCCGCCTCCCTCACCGTTTCAAAGATTCCGAGTCCGTTCTTCAGCATGTGATCCCGCCTCACAGCCGCTCCAGCCGTCCGCGATCAGCTCCTTTCCGGGCGTCTTCCAGATCTGCGGCTCGTCCCATCCATGACCTCCCAGCCGTCTGCCTCCTCTTCTTCCGCCCGAGACCGAGATCCCATGCTTCCGGGCCAGCGTCAGTTCATCCCAGCTTCCGCAATCAGCTCGGATCCGGGCATTCTCCAGATCCCGCGATCAACGCCCGATCCCATGAAGCGCCGCAGCAGCCGCGATCACCTCCCAGCCGTCCACGTCCTCCTCCTTTCCAACGCTCGTGAGCATCTCGGCTGGGGAGGGAGGGAGATTGTTATAAGAAGGGGCTCCGATTTGAAGAAGGGGGGCGGTTCTCACACAAAAAAAAAAGAGAAAACAGAGGAGTTTTTCCTCTCTCTCTCTCGGGTTGTTCTTCAAAAGAAAAAAAAAAGAAACGAGAAACAGGGTATGCCCTGTTTCTGAAAAGAAAAAGAAATAAAAAAAGAGAGTGAAAAAGGGAGAGAGGGTGATGTTTGTAATGGCTTGCTAATTCCGTTGGCAAAGGGTGATGGATGAATCCTTGTCATGTTGCTTTCATCAAGTATACTCTAAACTTTTATTCTTATTGTTTTATATCCATTGGTATGTTTTGAATTCTTGAATATTTATTTATTAGATAGATCTTTTATGGTTTATATATATATTGATGCATGGATTGTTTCGATGTTTAATTTATCGTAGACGTAACCGGCACGATAAATACTTAGATGTTGAATTCATGTTTTCAGATTGTATACTCCATGATTAGAACTACTCTATCATATTAATCTTTAATCAAGAATTGCCGAGTTTATTTATTGAAAGTAATATTGTCAAGGAGGATTCCGGATCCCCAGCCTTCTCTATATTTTTGAACTTTGTTTAATTATCTATTAATCCTCTGCTTTTAACTTTTGAAAATCAACTGAAAATTACATCTAAAAATTACGCTAATAATTTTTAGATCGTTCCCTGAGGAATCGACCTCGGACTCCCGAGTTATATTACTTGTGCGAATCTCCTGCACTTGGGAGAGCAATTTTATTTTTGCACCAATTTAAGTTTGAGAGATATACTTGTGGAAGACATATTGAATACGATTCTTTAATCACCTGGAACAATAGCAACTGGATCTTTCGTTCCTTGCTCCTCACAAAAGATAGTCGTCAATGGGGTAAGCTATGAACCATATAGAGAGGTGAGAGGGACCTAGCCTTTATATAGGAAACATAAGAGAGCCTTCTCATTAAGGGCTCTAAAATCCTAATTGGGTTTCCTTAGCCTATATACCAAAATTACCACAATAAATATGACTCAATCCTATATATCCAAAGTGCACCAAGGGCATCTCCTTTGACCGATGGACATTGGGTGCGAATCGGCTCATTTTTAAGGGCGACTTGGCCACGGTGATCAATTGGATCCAAGATCGGGGTCGTGCTGGCGAGGGTAGGTCGTTGCTTCTCGATATTCGCAGGCTACGGTAGGAGTGTGGCACCCTTCAGGCCACACACACCTATCAGAAAGTGAATGGTGCAACGGATTGGGTTGCCACCTATATGGCTCACCACTCCGGAGGCTTCGTTTGGCTGGAGCGTGGCAGAGTGCTGGGTTATTTATTTGCTTTGTTATTTTCTGATTTTGTTGGCCATATTCACATTCGTAGGATGTGAACTACCATTGTACCAAAAAAAAAGTGCACCAAAGCCCATAAAACAAAATAATCACACATCATATTGGGCTTAACCATAGTACCATTATGAGCCATACGTCTAACCCATTTTATAAAATAAAAATACGCAATTAGTGGAAGCTCATATTTTAAAATTATTCTAACATTCCTTTACTTGGGCGAACATGGATTGCCATATTAATTTTAAAAGCTTTGTTTTGAAAATGACTCTCGGGTTAGACTACATAAATGACCATATATATAGCTCAAATGATAATCACTTTGGATACATGATCCAGTCCAACAAGAACATCAACATCAAATATGAAAGTCGTTACAACGTTTAATCGATATAAGACCACTACACAGCTACAAATGTTAATATACTTATCGACATAGATCCCCATCCTCTAACCAATGTGGTAGTACGTAGTATGAACTTAGCACCAAAATGTGATCAAAAGGTATGCTAAATCACATAGATCCTCAAAAATGCTTCAAAAAAAAAGCCACGTCTCAAAAGAGACTCACATCATGTCTTTATGCATTATATCTCGAGATCAAAATAATATCATAATAAAAAATATATGTGAAATGCATGCTCAAATATAATTATAATTTCTGTGCACAAAATAAAGAATTATAAATAAGACGATAAATATTATTATTATTGGAAGAGACTGTACTCAAAACATATGGGTTGCCTATGCATCCTGTAAAAAAAGATCAAGCCACAATGTAGTTTTATTACATAAATAACTTCCACTAACCAAAAACATCAAAAGTTTCCACAATGCCCATATTAGCAATGTGTATCTTAAAGACTTTTAGTGCGAGTCCCTTAGTCAATAGGTCTACAATTATTGTCTCTGTATTTATATGCTCTATTTTTGTCTGCCCTTCTTTACCTCTATTTATGATATCCAAATATTTGATGTCCATATGCTTAGAGCCACCAGAACTCTTGTTATTCTTTGAAAAGAACGCCGCTGCACTATTGTCACAGTATATAGTAATTGATCTCGAGATGGAATCAATAACTTTCCGTCCCAAAATAAAATTCCTCAACCAAATGGCTCGAACCGTAGCTCCATAATATGCCATAAATTCAGCCTGCATAGTAGAATAAGCCATTAGAGTTTGCTTAATACTTTTTCAAGAAATAGCACCACTAGCCATAATAAAAATATAACCTGAAGTTGACTTCAGATCATCTTGACATCCTGCAAAATCAGAATCTGAGTAGCCTACCACCTCAAGATGATCTGTACGCTGAAAGGTAAGCATATAACCTTCAGTCTTTTTCAAATATCTCATAACTTTCTTAGCTATATTCCAACGCTCTTATCCTGGATTCGACTGAAATCTACTAAAGACACTGACTGCATAGGCTATATCTGTTCTAGTGCAAACTTAAGCATACATCAGGCTTCCTACAATACTTGCATATGGTATGTTCTTCAAAGATTTCCTTTTCATTTCATTCCTTAGACACTGAGCTTTGCTAAATTTATCCCCTTTTACAATAGGTACATCACCAGGTGCATAGTTTTACATATTGAACCTCTCTAGGATACGTCGTATATATATTTTTTAAGAAAGTCCCAACAAGCCACAACCCCTATCACGTGGTATCTCAATACCAAGTACAAAAGGAGCTTGCTCAAGATCTTTCATTTCAAAATTAGCAGATAATATTTTCTTTATCTTATGAAGTAACCCCAAGTCACTGCTGGCAAGTAAAATATCATCAACATACAAAACAAGAAAAATAAATTTTCTCCCATTGATCTTGAGATAAATGCACTGATCCACTGTATTTTCAACAAAACCAAGAGAAGTAAGTCACAACTTCATCACATTTTAAATACTATTGTCGAGATGCTTGCTTGAGCCCATATATGGATTTGTTCAACTTACACACCAAATTTTTTTTCCTCTACGACAAAACCTTCAGGTTGCCTCATGTAAACTTTTTCACCGAGATCTCCATTTAAAAATGTGTCTTAACATCCATTTGATGAAGCTCCAAATCATAGTATGCTACAAGTGTCATGATAATTCTAAAAGAATCATTGGATGAAACCGGTGAAAAAGTCTCATTATAGTCGATGCCCTCTTGCTTAGTGAAACCTTTAGCAACTAGTCTAGCCTTTTGCAACCTATGATCTTAACATGTGGTGGAAGTTCAACAAGTTCTCAAACTCTATTTCTCTTCATTGAAAGCATTTCATCTTCCATGGCATTCAACCATTTATCTGAGTCACGTCTTGTTAATGCTTTGTTAAAAGAGATAGGATCAATATTATGCCCAATATTAAAATCACTCTTCAGTAAGTAGACAATATAGTCACTAGGCAACGCAGATCTTCTTTCCCTTTGTGATCTCTAAACATGTGGTTCAGAAATTGACTCAAATACTGTTGGAGGAGGAACATAAGATTCTTCTTGATGCCCACGTTCTTCATTAACTATTGCAATCGGCTGAGAAATAACTCTTTCTTATACAACGAAAATTGGAACCAAAACTTGATCCGGTTCAGCAAAAAAAATTTTAACACAGAACTCCCACTATTACTAACATCATTCTCCAGAAACATCCTCGTAATGGACTCAACAATTATGGTGCCACGATCAGGACAATATAACTCATAGCCCTTTGATCTATCTCGATACCCAATGAAAAAACCAGGTGTGGATTTGGGGTCTAATTTCTTTTCAGAAAGATTATAAATCCTAACCTCAACTGGGCAGTCCCAAACTCTAAAATAGGCAAAACTGGGTTTACGACCTATCCATAATTCAAAATAAGTTTTCTCAACAGCTTTACTAGGAACCCTATTCAAAATGTACATGGCAGATTTTAATGCTTCACCCCACAAAAATTTTAGCAAATTTGTTCTACTCATCATACTCCTAACCATATCCTTCAGAGTCCGATTACGCCTTCCAGGAACATTATTTTGCTCAAGTGTTTCTGGCATTGTGTATTGAGAAACTATCCCACATTCTTGTAAAAATCTTGCAAAATCATCCATGTTTTGACTGGACTCGTCGTACTTACCATAGCATTCATCACCACGGTCAAATCTCACAACTTTAATACTCTTCTCACATTGCTTTTCTCTTTTCATTTTAAATATCTTAAATTTCTCAAGAGCGAGAGATTTATCATTAATCAAGTAAACATAACTATAACGCGAGAAATCATCAATGAAGGTTATGAAGTATTTGTTCCCATATATAGTAGAAGGTAACGGTCCATAAATATCGGTGTGAATTAGATCCAAAAGACCATCACTCCTAGTGGATCCCTTTCTTGTAGTTTTAGTCAGCTTTTTCCTTATGCAATCTACGCAAGTGTCAAAATCTGAAAAATTCAGAGAGGATAGAATCTCAGCTTTCATCAATCTATCTATTCGCTCCCTTAAAATGTGCCCTAAACGCTTATGCCACAATATAAAGGATGATTCCTGAATTAAAGCCCTTTTCTTTCGAACTTTTGTAACACAAGAAACTTCATCAACTAGAGCCAAATTCAATCTGTACAAACCATCACATAAAACGCCATTTCCAACCATACGAGAATCATAAAATAATTCAATTATTTTATTATTAAATTTTTTAAAAAATCCAAACTGATCAAGTTTCGACATAGAAATTAAATTCCATCTCATCGTCGGTATAAAAAATGTATTTTCCAAATCAAGAGAAAAATCAGACTCCAAGGATAACTTCACTGCTCTTATAAACTCAACTTTAACTCGAACTTCATTTCCAATGCACAGGTTCATTTCATTCTTACTTGGCCTCCGTCTCCTTACGAAATTTTGTAAGGAATTAGTGATATGAATACTTGCACTAGAGACTATCCATCAAGAATTCAAAGGTACATCTACCAAATAAGACTCAAAACAAACCAAGGCCAAGGAGATACCTGCCAAAGTCTTCTTCTTCTTTAACCAAGCTTAAACTTAAGGCAATCCTTCTGCCAATGACTCTTCTTTTTGCAGAACTTATATTTGTCATTCTTCTTCATAATTCCTTTAGGACCACCAGAAGTCAATCCACGAGACCCTTTGTTCTGCTGATTGTAGTGAGGCTTGTTGCCCTTATAGAACTTAGCCTTATGATTATGAGAAGACCTCTTATTTTGAGAAGGTTGATAGATCAATTGCACATTTTTAACAGTCTTACAGTGCATTCTATATTCCTGTTGGGCACATACAATAATCAAATCATTCAAATTCTATTTATCATGCTGAGCATTATAAGCAACCTTAAGCTGATTGAACTGGCTGGAAAGGCTATTAAGAGAATAATTGACAAGAAAAAACTCTGCAATGGAAACTTTTAGGGCTTCCAATTTAGAACTTATGTGCAACATGTTCATAATGTACTCCCTAACTCCACAAGTACCATCATATTTTATACTCATAATTTTATCCATTAGATCTCGAGTTTCAGCCTTATCGGACTCAACAAATCTCTATCCTATCGCATCCAAAAAATTCTTAGCAATGTCCTAGTCTAGTATAGCACCCATAATAGAATCAGTTATATAACGCTTGATAATCTTCAAACATAGCCTGTTAGCTCTTTCCCACTTAACATACTCAGCCTTGTATTCGATAGTGCTGTTATCTGTTGGTTTTGAAGGCTGCTCCTCCAAAGCAAAATTTAAACCTAAGAGACCCAATGCTATTTCTATGTCTCGTTTCTATTTCACATAATTATTTTCAGTTAAAGTTTCAATAGTAAATAATTGGCTTGAAAGGAAAGTGGCATTCAAAACTACGAAAACAACATATCTTATTTAATATCATCCAAAAGTGATGCATGCAATCAATGGATGACAATATATCTATCTAATCAACTTGGACTATTAATTAGATAGTCTGTAATCAAACTTGAAAAATATATAAGTCTGATTACGATAAGAGCCTTGGTGCATCATTGTAGAGTCACTTTTGGGCTGACAATACAACACGCAATAAGATACTTTTAAAACATATCATGAAACCGATTAACAAAATCACATCAACTTTCGAAACACCATCACCTTTGGGCAGAAGGATGATTCTAGGCTAATGCAATCCTATTAATCACTTCATGGCATTTTTCCAAATCATCATACATAATAACACCTTTAGATAAGATATTGCATGCAATAATCTGAAAAATGCAATGCTACCTTTTTTTTTGAGAAAATCAAATAAATATCTATAAGTGTACCATTTTGGCGGCTACCACCCGCTTCAATTTCAGAATATTCTCCTAATAGAAAAATAAGGATAGTCTTTATGCCCAATTTCAATCATAAAATAATGGTTTATGTGACAAAAACATAACCATCAAACATGCTACAATCACAATCAAAATCACATGTGATTTAAACAAAGATGTTAATCACAAAATTCAAGGCATATATGGCAGCAAGATATGTCCAAAATTTAACACTTTAATAATTATTATGCATGAGGGCCCAAATTTAAATTATTCAGTATTTAAATAATAATTAAATGGGTTACTAACTCTTAGCCCTAGCCCAAAGCCCATTTTGCTCCATTAAGATAAAATGCAAATAAAATAAACATGGCCTGACTAAATAAAGGGCCCAACCCGCAACCATGGACTATTTTTTTTTTTTTTGGATTGGGCTTATTGTTAATTATAAATAATAACATGCTATGATTTAAAATCACAATAATAGTATATTCAAGTTTGAGAGATATACCTGCGGAAAATATATTAAATACGATTCTTTCAATCACCTAAAATAATAACAGCTGGATCTTTCCTTCCTTGTTCCTCACAAAAGATAGCTGTCAATGGGGCAAGCTATGAACTATATGGAGACGAGGGGGGAACCGGCCTTTATATAGAAAACATAAGGGAGCCTTCTCATTAAGGGCTCCAAAATCTTAATTGAATTTTCTGGCCTACATACCAAAATTACCACAATAAATTGGACTCAATCCTATACATCCAAGGTGCACTAAAGCTCATAAAATAAAATGATCACATATCATATTGGTCTTAACCATAGTACCATTAGGAGCCTTACATTTAACCCGTTTTATAAAACAAAAATATGCAGTTAGTGGAAGCCCGTATTTTGAAATTATTCTAACAGGGATTTGAGTCAAAAAAATCCATGATTAGGAGGATTCTTCTTTTTCACAATTAGTAATTGGAGAGATTTTAGGATTGCATGCTTTATTTAAATTCTTATAAGTCTGTATTTTGTTCTGTTGGTTCTCCATGAAGTCTGTATTGTATTTGAACCGATCGACATTTTTTTCTCACAAAGACTGAAACTTATACAGGAATTCACATATTTGATAAGATGTACTATCTTTTATATAAAATTTAAATCGCATTTTATTTTTAATATTTTAATGTCTATTTATTTTTATCTCTACCATGTTTTGAGAGTATTTTGATTGTAATGATTGATATATTTATTTTTGAGGATAGAGCTGAATGGGGGCTAGGACCAGACTCGAGGCCCGTCAAGCTGGGCAATTCGGGATAGGACCATAGGCTAGGCCCAAACAAATTCGGTTGGGCTTGGGCTTAAGAAGACGATCCCAAAAATAAATATCAACGAACCAGGCTCGGGTGTTCTTCAGCCCACGGAATAAGGCCCGTTTGGCATTGCCTTTTGAGGTATTTGGTAAAAATTTTAAAATAAATTTTGTTCATCCAAAAGCTGAACAAAAGTCTACAAAGGAAAAAGTCCAATTTAGAGCTTCTTGGCATAATCTCTACTTGAGATGCATCTGGATGCTGTTTTAATGAAACAAGAGACTCAAGTGCAAGTCCAGGCAATGAATTTTAAAGATATAACAGTTACTAATAGCAATTTTTGATAATACAATATAATAGCAATATAATATAATAATTATAAATGATCTTATAATAATATTATATCATCATCATCATCATCATTATTATATTATAATAATCATATTACAACAATATAATATTATATATAATACTTATATAAGATACTTGAATGATAATATCATGTATTATATATAATACTTACATAAGATACTAGAATGATAATATCATGTTATTATCTTATAATGATAATATTATATGGTAATAATATTAAAATATTATTATATTTTATAATATTTTTTAAATTTTGCTATTATATTATCTAGGCTAAATATAAAAAAATAATTTATAAATTAAGAATACTTCGTAATAATAGTTTTGGTAGTAAAAATAGTTGGATAATTGAAAACATCATATAATATCCTTTATTCTCATTTCTTGATGCTAAAAACACTTTCTCAGTCCAATTTCTAAACATATATTAAAGTTCTGCAAAACTTCAGAAATATAGTTACCAACTAGCAAACAACTTTTTATTTAATAGAAAAAGCTCTATTATGCATAGCTCTATAGATAAAATCTCCACTATCCACATCAATGCTAAATAGGGCCTAAATCTATTTTGCCTTCATATATTAGGTATATGTATGCCGCATGGCGGATCTAATTGGGTCGATGGATCGTTTTTGCTAAGAATAATAGGGTGTTGACTTAATGGCTAATGCCCAAAAAAATTAGCCTAAATCAATGACAAGATAGATCCAGCTTAAATGAGAAATTGTCAAGGCGTAAATAGACCTAAGTATATAGACGCAACTTTATGGGTTGAAGAACACTTGTACACAGGAAGAAGAATTCCAATTGCTAAAATCCAAAAGTTTAGATGGTTAGGGAGCACAAGAAAGAGGTTTAGCGGGCATAACTACCCACGACATGTAACTGCTTAAGAGGGGAGAGAGGTATGGTTGTATAAAAGAAAGCTTGTATAAAGGAGAGAGGGCTCTTTCACAACAATGAGATATACTCTTTTCTTTATATTTCTTTCTTCTATTTCAAGTTTTATCGTAGTCGAGGCAGGATGCCATCATTCTCCAAAGTTCTTAAAGATTCAAGGAACACGAACCTAATTTTCTTTTCTTCAAATTTATGTTGTGGGCCGGTGGCACGCCGCACAAATCTCTCGATCGATCATGAGCCCACTCTCCCATTTTCGGATTCAAAACCAGAAAAATACCCACTTGGTCGAACAAATTTATAATGCAGAATTAAGCAAAATCCAATACTGCCCTATTAGGCTTTTGCCCTCAGTTATCATTTCTAGGTACAAGAGGTTAAGAAGGTTAAGGCAGTTTTCTCATTTTACCTTTTCCTCGCCTCTTTCCATCTCATTTGATCTCTCCTCCCTCATCTCCTCCCACGATCCATGCTCCAACAAGCACCATATGGCTCACAAGTCACAAATAGTTGGAGGACTAGTATGGGCTACCTACTCGAGCTTCTTCCATAGTCATCATCTACCTTGACTCTCCCATCATTTGCTTCGGCCTAGGAGTGGGTCGGGTTGGGTCGGGTCACTCATGGCCCGACCCAACTGATTTATTGTTCGGGTCCTAATTTTGGACCCAAACTCAACCTAATAAAAAATTGGGTCGGATCGGATCCACCGTTATAATTTTTGACCCAACGGGTTATTCGGATCGGGTCGGGTCTATGTATAACCCAGACCCAACCTAAAAAAATTGGGTCTGATTTAGGTCCATGTCGGATCAAGTCTGGATTATACAAGAGATTTCTCGTGCTCTAACTGGGCTAGGACTTTGCAACAAGCTTAAGATTCGACAACAAATAATAAGCGGTCTACTGAAGCCTACACAGGAGCCCAACCAAAGCCCCTTTATTAGTTCTCCTCCTCACTACCAAAAGAAATCTAATCTTAAACAAAGAGAGTGGGGTCAGTCTAGCATCTATAAATCCTTCCGTTGCCGCCCAGACCCGTCCTCTCTTTTGTAGGGGTGCAAATGGGTTGGGTTGACTTATGACCCGACCCGACCCGACCTGCTTAGACTTGACCTATCCCGTTTTGGAGGACCCATGGGGCTAGGTCAAGTTCTAAAATTGAATCCGCTCTATTTTCTGGATTGGGTCTGAATTTACTAAATTCAAATCCGATCCGATCTGACTCGATCTATTTAAACTTTGGATAATTTTAGATTTTCAATCTTACGACCCACTTCGATCTAATCCGACGCGAATCCGCAAAACTATTTGGCCAATGGGCTGCATGAATGCAAGCCATGTCTTAAGGCCCGGCCCAGTCTGTGACTCACTGATTCTTAATAGTAACTCTTAACTTAAAGGCCTGGCCCAGTCTGTGACTCACCCTCGACCATTTCGATTTTCCACAGCTTCGAGCCTTCGCCCTTCGTCTGATCGTCTCTTCCCAACCTCTTCCGTCCGGCCATCCCGAGTCCCGACCCGTCCGGCTGTCCCAGATCGGCAAATCCCGTCGGCCATCGGGCACCTCTCTCTCTCTCAGACGGCGGACCCCTAGATCTTCTTGCCCATCGCGAATCGCTCTCGATCTCTTCGGCGTCCGGCGACTTTGGCATACTTCGTTCCGACTCTCAAGGTACCCCCCTCCTCTGAAACCCTAGAATTGAATATTTACTATTTAGGGAGAGCTGGGGGAGAGGGAGAGAGAGACAAGCGATCAGCTCTATTTTCCTATCATATCTCGAGGTGACTTCGGGAAATCTCTGCTCTTTCTCGCTTTGTTCTTTGTTTTCTCGATTTCTATTATTGATTTGATTTTGGGGGTTTTGATAGGGGGAAGATTCGGGTTGGGAGTGGGTTTTGAGGAGAAAGTTGGGATTTTTATTTTTATTTTTAACCCACATTTCTGGCAGCTCTCTGTCTTTGTTTGGATGTTTCCCACTTTTTTTTTAATTTTAAGAAAGTCGGTTTGATTTGTTCTTCAGTACTGTTCCTTTGAACAAAAAGTGATTTTTTTAACAATTTTAGAATTTTATTATGCTTTTTGATTAGTTGCAGCATTGCTGAAGGAATGATACTTATAAGCATTTTTCTGTGGTAACATGAGAATTGATACAATCTTGTGTTTCTGCTGAAGCTTTTGATGGTTTTGAGTTTGTTATTTTGTGTTTCAACTCTTCTCTTCTTTGTGTCTTTACCGATCATAGCTCTCTTTCTTTTCCTTTTTTTTTCCTTGGTGCATGGTGCTGAAACAGTTTGTCGTTTCTTCAGTGCTTTGATGTTCCTTTTTGTGTTTTTGCTGTTTGTCTGTGATGATCTGAGTGTGGTTTGAACTCTATCTTATGTTTTCATGGTCCACCATTATCTTATTTCAGAAACAGAGAGCAAATTTATTCTTCAAATCTGGCAAACTCTGAAACTTTTCATGTTCTCGTATTATTAGAAATATGTAGAAATATTTTCACAAAAAAATTATACGAGGACAAACAGACCCGATTTGGACCGAACCGCACCCGAATGACTTGTTGGTTAAAAAAATGTAGCCATGGACCTGATCCGACCCAACCCGATCTTCTGTTGGGTTGGGTCTGGGTCGAAAATTAGGACCCGAACAAGAAATCGGATTGGGTCGGGGTCACTCATGACCCGGTCCGACCCGACCCATTTGCACCCCTACTCATCTGCTATCGAAACCCTAGCTAGCTTCATCTCAGATATCGGGTAACTTGTCATTCTCTTTCCTATCTCTTTTGTTCTTGCATCTCTTCATATCTCTCGGGATTGTCAATGAATCCCTTCAATTGGATGTCTTCTTTGCTCGCAGATCGCCACCTTGTCCACCGGAGAGCTCGCCTGTAGCTACGCCGCTGTCCTCCTCCACGATGATGGCATCCCCATCACGGTCATCCCTCCCTCCCACTCTCTACTCGGCTTTTGATGTCCTCCAACTTTTTAAAGCTATTGTTTAGGATCGATTCCTTCTTTTTTTCCCTTTTTCCGATGGTCAAGCGGAGATGATCGGTACCCTGGTGAAGGCCGCGAACTCGAAGATCGACTCCTATTGGGCGCCCCTCTTTGCAAAGCTTCTCGAGAAGAGGAGTGTCAATGACCTCATCTTGAGCGTCGGATTCGATTTGAACTCCATTCTCATTGGAGGATATCAGATTGTTTGGGGGTGCACTGGAACTCGACCATATGATACATGAATTGATGTGAGGTAATCGCAGGAGGCGAGTCCATGGTCCTGAACTGGGTCGTCTAGGCAAAACAGAGAGAGGGGGTGCTAGGCCTTACGCACCCAGTTTCAGGCTTCCAGCTGACATGTTTGGTTTGTACTCTGTGGCCTGTGGGCCCAAATAATTTTACGGATTTAGGTTGGGTCGTAGGATTGAAAAATCAAAATTATTCAAATTTTAAATGGGTTGAGTCGTGTCAAGTCTGAATTCAATAAATTCAGACCTGATCCGAAAAATAGAACGGGTCCAATTTTAGGACCTGACCCGGCCCTATGGGTTCTTCAAAATAGATCGAGTCGAGTCTAAGTGGGCCGGGCCGAGTCGGGTCATAGGTCAACCCGACCCATTTGCAGCCTTACTTCAACCTAATCTCTCTCCTCTTTGGTGATAATTCCTTCTCGAGGAGCAGCACCTCATGGCATCCACTGCTCTGGCCAATCCATCTCCTTGCTTCTATATGGCCCCTTCCAATTTCCATAAGATAAGGACTACATGCTTAGCCAATTTTCCAGTTACTACTTGAGGTGCAAATTTGCTTATTTTCCTTAAATAAGGAACAACAGTGTTGTCCAAGAAAAAAAAACCATGGGTAGGAGGAGGGTGAGATGGAGGTGATTCTTCCAATTTCTACAAGATAAGCACTTTGTACTTATCCAATCTTCCAATAACTAGTTAAGAGGCAATTTTATCTGGACCAAGGATTGTCGAATTGGTACTAGTTAGCGTACTGGTCTGGTCCGGTTCGGATTGGTATCGAACCAGCCAAAAAGATGCGTGCCATGGCACTAAATGCCACAGATCGAACCGAACTCAGTGCCGGTTTGCACCGAATCCTGGCTGAATCAGACGGAATCGGTCCAGTTCCGTTCGGTTTGGTCTTGTACCAGTCGGGGCCGGAACCAATTTTTGTGGCCGAACCGACCTGGTCAGAGACCGGACTGGTTCGGTATGGGCTGAACCGGCCGATACGGGCCGGTTCAGCATTCCTTGGTCTGGACCATACAAAATCTCGCTTACCCCTTCACTTTTTTTGCACCATCCAATATCATGACAGAATATCCCGTCACTTATTCCAATCAAATGCCACAATTCTCTTATCCCACGGAATAAATCCTATACCATCTAGAATAACTAGGCAACTTTTCTTATTTCCTTCAAATTTAATCTGCAAGCAAAATTTGCCTTGATGAATATTCATTGAGCCAATCCAAGTTGCTCAAATTGTTTACAACTTCAGCTCCATAGAAGGTTATGTTTTACCTGGCTTATCTCCCGTTCATGCGAGATCTAGAGATGTGAGGCCCAACCTCATTGGGCTGGCTTGTTGGCCTGGCTCAGCATTCAATCGCGGCCCGAAGGCTTGTTTCAGTGAAAAATAGGGCCTCCATGGGCACCCTCCGCTTACTGTCGCCATGTTACGGCTTAGCCAACCAATCAATGGAGGTCAGAGCCTGGGGCTTGGAGAGTTTGCTTGCAGTGTTTGGGTGGTTCTCAGCTTCTGCCCATTCCTGAGGGGACTTGTTGGGAGGGGAAGTTATGGGATCCCTTGGCCTGTCTTTTGGAAAGCTGCTGTCGTCGTGTTTCTCTGCATGCACATGTAGATGGAATTAGCTTAGCTACGTGCTCAGTATCCAAAGGGAATGGCCTGGGTCTCAATAGGCAGCTGAGGGTAGAACAAAACAGATTGTATTAGATATCAATTTCATTTACCCAGAATGTTACTAAATTACCTCAACTCATACGTTCTGCATCTGATGTTCAGACTTGGCTATTTACAAGCTGAGCTTTAAAATTCGTTTGAACTTTGAACTCTGTTTCCTAGCTAGCTGAACCAAGCCCAAATGGCTCTTTAATTGAGCCAGTGCCAAATGAACTCAGAAAAAAAAAAAAAACAAAAACCTATGCTTTGGCCTGGAGCATTTTGATTAAAATATTTTATCTTGCAAGGGTCCTATAGTCCAACAAATTGGGGATTTAATAGTGCTTTCAAGAGCATATAGAAATATATACCTTTTCCTTGGTACAAAAAGGAGGAAGACCCCTTGTTTACAGTCTCCCAAAACAGCACCATGTAGCATCAGCTGGTGCTGGTAAAATAACAGATTCAGGAAAAATTTGGAGTCCATATGTGATTGGCTAAATTTCGTATTGCAATGTCAACTGTATGATCAGATACTTGATCACCCTCCCTAAAAATATGGATGTATCTCAATTCATGCTGAGATGCAGCCAAGCCCCATTACTAATACAAGGGTGAATTTATGTGCCTGTCAGCCACCGAGATACACATTTACAGTATGGTTGATTTGGACTTATTCGAACCAGGCCAAGTCAGGTCGGCCCCATTTTTTGGTCCAAATGTGTAATTTGGGTCAGCCCAATTGGGTTTCCGGTTGGCTTGGGCTCGGGCTTGGGCTTGGTTTTTTTCTAAAATTTTCAAACCTAAGACCAGTTTGAAGCCTAAGAAAAAAATTCGAGCTAAGCTTGGGTAGGGGCATGACCCGGCCTAGCTCATCTTTAACCCTAGCAACATACCTTCCCTCCCCTGTTTATTAGTTTAATTTGTTAAATGTCAAGTTATGAATTGTTCACTTCTAAATGTCAGGCTGCTGTAGATTTATTTTATTACACCATGAATTAGCCCCCAAATCGATAGTTCATATATGCTTAATCATTTATAGCATATTAGAAGAAAATGTAGTTTTAGTACAGTGAACATGTTTTTTTTTTCTTGTAGTAATTTTGCTCATATTCTCCATTATGGTTATATTTATTTTGAATATAGTTATCATTATTTGGGAACTTGAATGAGATATGGTCATATGATGCTAATAGTTGTTATTTTAGAGAGAGTATCAAAAGTTGTTAAGAGAATGCTATTTTTTTTATTTTTTTAATTATCTACATGTGTGTATATATATATTATTATAATCTATTTTTCTACATACGAATAATGAATAATTAATAATTAACACACTTATTATGTTAAGATAACGTCCTGGATTGACCGGACGGTTGACCCAGTGACTCATGACCTAGTCCCTTCTCTTGTTTGATGAGTAGTTTGGTTTTTTAGGACACTATAGATACTACATCCCCCATCGCTGCCTTCGTTTCCTCCACCACACTGCCTTGCCACTGTTACACCACCTCTATAATGATCGTTGCCTTAGCTACATTGTTGTGCCCTTGCAACCACCGCCATCGTCGCCACTTCCATAGCTATTGTTGGCTTGCCTACACCATTGCCACACCACCATCATCATTATTGCTGCCTCTGGCAGATTGTTGCTGCCCCTGTCACCCTTGTTGTTGACACACAATTGTAGGCACAACCATCGCCGCTGCCTTCGCCGCCAATGCTAGTGATTGCTGACTCCGCCGCTACCATCATCTTTGCTACTATCACAAGGTTTATGTTTTAAATATGATCGATTATAGAAAGCATGTTTAACTTTTTTAAAGTTCAAAAAATCAAAAAAATATAATTTTCATTTTTTATTTCTGAAAATAGAAAAAATGAATGCGTTGTCAAATGATGCTTAAATCTACATGCACTAACAAGTAACCTAGTGGCTAGCACATGCCTAGACTAGGTTTTTGCTAGATAGTCGGGGGTAAAATAGGTATTAAAAAACCGGCCCCCCATGTACGACCCACATAATTGGTTGAGCCCTTGGCAATACGGAGAAAAAGAAAGAAATGCTCTGTCTCCTCAAAATTCTCTCTGATAGTGTTTTAAACTGTGGTGCATACAGCTGCATATGTGCTTGTATATATGTATGCGGTTTCGTGATTGAACCACATTTCATAGTACCATATGCAGTTATACTGCATATGGAGCAAAAAGATAATCCGATTAGCATAGGCTGCTATTTACTTAGTTTGCTTAGTATTGTACGACTGCATACACGAGCTCGATGAGCATTTTGGAACTACATATATAGCGCAATCCTATATGGGTTCATGTAGGTGAAGCGGGTTTAGGCTGATTATTAGGTTTGATATGATTTGAAGTAGGCTCGATACTCGTATTAATAATGCTAAAATATTGATAATTTTATAATTATTGTTATTGAGTATTAGGTGCTAAGTAATATAAGCACTAATTGTTACTTATTATTGTTATTAAAATTATTATTGCCCATCTATAAAAAATTACTATCATCGTTGTTTTTTATTGTACTTAATATTATATATTATTTTTAAATAGTTGGAAAAAGGTAACAACATGCACGTCCTGCAGGCTGCGTATGCATCGGCATGCAGGACGTCCTGCATGCCGCATCTGCACTATGTGATCTCTTGATCACTCTCATACTTGCTTTATGAGACTTGTTTAACTAATGGTTTTTCTGAACCATTAGGGGCAAAGTTGGTATTTTGGTATCTAATAAACCACCAATTTGCTCTACTTGGCATTAAAGAGTTGGGTTTAAATCCATTGCAGAGAGATTATTAGGTAAAAGTTGCAGTGTCCAAAAAGAGATATGAGCACTTGTCTCCATGTTAGCATTCTTTTCTAGTCAGGGGCCGGTTCACCTTGACTGGTTCCAAAGAAACCCTCCCCATCAAGGCTTTCCCCCTCTTCTCAGATCTTGACAAGCCACATGCTAGACAATGTGCAAGGCGATCCAATCGGTCAAGCATGCAGATGACTCTTTTCCTTTGGTGCTTAGTTGGTTTGGAGGGATGCCTGCAAGTGTTCTTCCACTCCTTCCCTTCCTTCCCTTTCCTATCTCCCCTTCTCGCCAAAAGGCCTCGGAGTTCTTGGACGGCTATTAGGTTATCACTCCATATAGTTTAATAGGTTATTGGCAATGGCACTTCAAGAACTACTAATCATGGTATGGATCATTGAGCCTCTCGGGGTTATTAAGGACATCAAAATCTGCTCATTAAGTTATATAATTTTGAAATTACAGAGAGAATTGCTTTTGGTATTGTTTTGACACTCATTCTGAGTGCAAATTGCTTGTTTTCGGTGATATTTAATGGTGTTGTGGAAATTTCTTGCTTCCATTTGTCTGTTCATGCTGCTCTACTATTTTTTTGCTGGTTAATGCAAATTGTTTATGTCTAATGAGATTGAATTAGTTCTTTATCAGATTGGTTGCAATTGCTTTTTAGCTACTAGTAGAGACTAGAGAGTGATTGTTGGCTTGTGATGTTTGTTTCTTGCTACTTTTGGTATGTGTGCTGGCTAGTTTGGTTTATATTTTAAATTTCTTTTTCTTCATTATGGGTTTTACAAATTATTGGATTTCCTTTTATTTACCCACTATATCCTTCCTCTCTGCCTGTTTAAGAGGTCCGGTGCAGTCTCATCAGTTCTATCAGAAAATGCCAGCTGAAATCCTAATTGGAGTCCTTTTATTTTTGTCTCCCTCTCTTTAGAATCATGGGCAACAAAATCTGAAGTCATGAATAGATATCTGTAAGTGGATTCAATCACAGTCATTTGCACTCGTAAACAGATCATTTAATTGCAGTATAATTATTTTCTTTTGCTGTGTCGGATTTCAGATCAAGAAATTGTCGTCGATTGCTAATAAATTTCCATAATTTGCCAAAAGCATGTGATAGAGTAAGAGGATGTGCTTCATTTATTATTTCATGACCAAAGAGATTTTTTTTAGTTGTAGATTTTTTTAATGAAGAAATTGATATCGTAAAGCGGGTTCTTTCAGGGACAAAAGAATGGCGCAGATAGAGTACATTCATCTCAGGCATCCAAGAGTTCCCATGGTATATTATTAGCAACCCCTTTTTTTATCTTATTAGAATATGGAAGAGTGCTTGTTGATGTATTTTATTGCAAAAGTAATATCGCTGATGTTATTCTTTCTTAAGCTGTAACAAGAGTGAACCTGTAGATTTCATAATCTTGGCTTTAATTGACAAAATTGAATTATATACATTGATTTAAAGCTATATCTCGCAGGATCCTTCTAGCTGATTGAGGCAGATATTTCCTTGCACTCCAATGCATGCCTATGCTTGTTGTATTCTTCTGCTCTTTTCTCATTAGGATATCCAGAAACCTGTGGAAAATAAAAAAAGGAGAAGGAAAAGGTTTCTGAAGAAGGGAAAAAGTCAAGTCTCAAAACCTGCTTCTATATTATTTAATTTTCCTTACCATCCAAACAGCTTGTAAACTCAATTTTCAAAAAATTTAGTTTTCAAAAGCCTTTTCCAACCAACAAAATGTACCCAATCCAACTTCTATGGTAAAGTTTCTGAAACACAGCAAGTCAAGTTTCAGTGAGTCTCATACCCGTTGGTTTTCTAGAAAGATTATATAAAAGTAATGTGCTCAAGGGGCAACAGGATCAAAGTCTGCAGAAGAGGCTGGCCTTGACAATAAGTCCATAAGGATATAATTCTTAATGGATTTATCATTCATATTAATATGTCATCCATGTTTTTTTTATGGGTTAATTATGCCACCTTTTCTACTATCTATATAAATGGTTTCTAGATGTAAATGTTATTTGGCTCTTGATAATTGTTATTTCTCTTCTAGAAGCATCAGCATGCATAGACATTGTATCTGTATGTGTATGGATGTGTTCTTGTGATTTCCAATGTGCTTTGTTGTAGTTGAGAGCATCTGACATCTAGTATTAGTATTTGATATCAGCACTTTTTTTTATTATCCAAGCAACATAGCTTTAAAGTCGTGATCCATGCCCTACAAGCATAATCTGAATTAATGGGCATGTCAGAAATCATTCTCGCTAGTACACATATTCATATAATATATGATGGAAGGATGCCATAATTTGCAGATTTCAATAATTTTGGATGGAGATACTGTCCAAGGACTAGTTTTGGGCAGCAACAAGTTGTTAATGCACTGCGCATTGGGGATAGAGAGAAAGCCTCTAAGCTGCTTTTGAATATTGGACATGTCAATGGCTCTTTAAGTGCTGATGATTTTGCTTATATTCTGGAATACTGTGCACAAACTCCTGATCCACTGGTAAGAATATTGAACTGATATTTAAGTTTTATGTTGGACTATGCTATGTAGAAAATTCAAATGATTCAACATTTTAATCCTGATACTGGTTAGTGATTTTTTTATGCACATTGTTTAATGAAAATTTTTGAATATGAGTTTTACTCAGCGAAAGAAATTCTGAACTTTAACCTTCATGATAAAATCATGTTCATGTATGATTTTTGTTGCATCATCGGATTACTCACTTAGTTGTTGAAAATGTATTGAAGGTCAAAAGCTTATCATTCATGTTTACTGTTCAACTTAATTGTCATATAAAGATCCAGCTTACCATATCGCTTGTAGGATTACATACCTCTTTAGGCGTCATACATAAATAGTAGCAAATGCATTTGCAATTATCAACTACAAGTGAGCAGATATAAAATAACTTTTGCAATTGCAAAGAGAATTGCTGCATTTTTATTTGCAAATGCAAATCCTTTTGCATGAAAATGGATTCATAGGCGACCTATTTTTTTTTTTGCTAAAGCATAGGCGACCTATTCACAAGCAACTAAACAGCCCCTAAGTGTGAAGGTAGCCAGGTAAGGTTGCATTCTAATCATTGAAGTTTTCTACTTTGTTGGCCTTCACAAACTCTGTTTAGAGAGCACTTAAGGTGAAATAGTTGTAATGAAGATCCTAAGAGGATAGGATTCTGTTTTTTTGGAGTCCTTTATAATTACAAATATAGTCTCGATAAAATTGTGTAGGTGATACCTGATATCTCCACCTCTTCTTTCTCCATTTCTTAATATTTGAGTACCTAGTCCTTTTCCTTGTTCATACTATTATGTATTCTACCATATCAGCGATGGCTAACATTATACTGTTTTAAATCTGGTATCATATGTCCAGCAGCAAAAGGTTATAAACACTGCTGGAACGGGATCATATAAATGGCACTGTACATTCCATCATGTTTCCAGCTTTGGTACACTGTCATTATGGGATATAGTCTTATACTGTGGTGTCAGTTCCTGTACCATACTGTTCCGGCAAAAACCCAGAACGAGATGTAGTACCAGTATTGAAACATTGCGCCCGCATATATGTAATCCCTTTACCCTACCTCATTGCCTGTATGCACATACTATATATGCTTATACTGCATATGGACCAAAAAGGCAGTCTGCTTAGCATTGTACAGCTGTATATACAGTTTGTTTAGTATTATGAGGCTGCATTTATGAGCTTGCTTAGCATTTTGGAGCCAAATATGTAGCCCACTCTTTTGTGGGCTTGTTCAGGTGAAGAGGGTCCAAGCTGGTGGTTAGGTCTAATATTATCCATCCAGAAAAAGTATTAGTATAATTGTTGTTATTGTATTTAATATATTAGAGTTACTTTTAAATAGTTAGAAAAATTACATACTGCATATTGCATATGGCATATTGCGGTCTGCATATTGCATATGCACTATGCTGTCTCTGGGCCTCTCACATACAGCAGCTGCATACTGCATAACACTTTTTTTTTGAATTATTTTTTCATCTCTTGGACATAAATGCCATGAAAAGTCTATTTGGAATTATTGTCAGATATAAATTGGTTTTGGTATGCATTGATGGATATTTATCTTTTTTGTGTAGTTTGTTATGGAGACATGGGAAGTTATGAAGGATAAAACAGTAGGCATGAACAAGAGAAGCTGCAGGTTTATCGTTCAAGCCTTAAGTAAAGGAGGATACCTTAAGGAGGTACTTGAACATTCCATTGTGATATAATTACTTCAGTTCTCTGAATCTTTTCCCTAGTCATTTAGAAATGGTGAAGCTGTTTCTCGTAAACTTTGCTAGATATATTATTATTTATTAATGTTTTTATTTTTTATAAAATTGTTTTTTTAAGTGAAGTAAAATATCTTAATATATCTGAATACTCTTTCACCATAACAGCCTAAATGAGTCTTAGAAACTCATGACTGTCTACCGTCTCCATTCCTTCTGCTTCTTTTCGATCTTTCTTCAGTACAATCGAGCTAAACTTTTGCACTTATTGAAACCATTTTTAGTAAGCCTCACGGCTTTCTGCATAGCTGTTTTAAAAGGAAAGCTTTGACCAGTTCAACCATAAGGGGTTCCTTGGCTAGTGGGTTTTATTAGCGTTGTTTAAATAAGTTGCAGCAAGAAAATGTCCTATTAAGTTACTGTTAAATGGAATGTATAAGAGCTACGAAAGAATTTTATGTTTGTTTAAGCCCACTTTTGTGAAGCAAGGAAAAGGAGGGGTAAGCTGAAACTATTCGGCCAGTGGTGGTATTAGTTGTGGCTATAACTGTAGAGGGAATTCATTGTTTTTTTCCCTTTTTCTTGTTTCCCTAGTTGGAAATCGCGGTGAGGGCAGGGAGAAGGTAGTACCCGCCCACCCTTTTCTTTAAAGAGAGGAAGGCAAGGATTTATTAGGTAAATAGTCAAGGATCCAAATATCGTGGGACCAAAATGTCTCGGTTTTTCCATGGGATAGTATGCACCACAACACCCGGGATGGTGTATGTCCCATCTCGACACTCTTGATGGTGGGATGTCCAGCCATCCCACTATGTCTTAATTCCTTGTGAGGGCTTGTTTGGATATTCCTACAGAATTGGGCTGAAAATCTTGTAGGATTCTTGGATTGGGCCGCCCATTTAAGCATGGCTCCATCAACCAAACACCTTCCAAACTAGATCTTGTAAGAAGGAAAATAAAGGACTTCCATGGGTCCTTTTTTTCATCTTGCAGACCAAAAATTGGGATTTGTGCTGGGATTTGACAAGCCCTTAGAAGATACAAAGCTGGAGAGGCCAATAGGCCAGATTCCTGCAGGATTTTCAACCCAATCCTGTAGGATTTTCAACTCAATCCCATAGGAATATCCAAACAGGCCTTGAATAGTGCTCGTGCTGAAAGAAGAACCCATGATGAGAGAGGTGGGGCTGTGGGTGAGAAATGGAAAGAGGACAACATGAGTCCGTTTATCAGCATTGGACATTACATGGCATCAATTTTTGGGGACCTTGTTTTAGAAAAGAACATGGGCCTCTAGTTTCTTGAGAAGTGGAATTTAGGGTTTACAAGATTCTCAGCTACCCAAACATGTTTTTGTAAAATTCACAAAATGTAATTTTTGGGATTATTTGTATTTGTAAAACTGGAAAACCAAACAGTTCCTAAGGGTACCAAATAGTGCAACTTTAATAGTTATAACTTTTTCCTCAATAAATGCTGCATCTGCCAATCTGAGTTCAAGTTGGAAAATGGTGGAGGATTGATGCTAGGTTGACATTCAGTCATGAAGAGCATGTTGCATTGTGAAATGGATCTAAACTTAACATCATGAACCAAGGTCCGCCGTACCGGTACCGGTCGGCGTACCGGTGGCGGCCCGGACCGGTACGAAACCGGTCCCGTACCGGTGGCGTACCGGTCCGTACCGGTGGCGTACCGGTCCGTACCGGTCCGAACCGGTCCGTACCGGTCCGAACCGGTCCGTACCGGTCCCGTACCGGTCCGAACCGGTCCGTACCGGTCCTTCAACAATAAATTACCGGTACCGGATTTTACGCTGATCCGGTACCGGTCCCAGGCCGGACCGGTACGTACCGGCCTGTACCGGCCGGTACAGACCGGTACGTACCGGCCTGTACCGGCCGGTACAGACCGGTACGGCAGACCATGTCATGAACGCTAGGGCGGAGGCTGTCAAGTCGGAAACCTTGGTGAATAAGGAGTGTCAAAGCCAAATCCAAATAATTGGGACAGGGTCCTTTTTCATTGTGACCTCTCACTTCTATAACAATATACTAGTTATTTCTTTTCCACTTCTTTGCTATTCATAACCATCTCTCTTTTTTATGGACAGATCCTGAAATGGTTAGAGTTTGTCTGCTGAGTTTTCACAATTTCCTTTTATTTTCCATTAAATTTCTGTCATTGGTTTCCCCAAAAATTTATGCTTGAGTATAAAATCCCACCATTCTGTGGACTTCTCAAACTTTGCATTGTCGAACACGTAGGATAGAATATCACCATGTTCATGGTTCACCCTTCATCGACAAATATCATAAAGGTTTTTCTTCTCATGAAAACATGAATTCTTGGTACATTCTTCTGATTATATGCATCCCTTAATACTTTTTGTGTTTTTATCTTTTTATTTTGTCTTCAGGCATTAAACTTGCTTACCTCTCTTCGGGAAAATGACCATGTCAATGCTGCGCTTCCAATGTTTAATATTTTGTTAACTGGATGTGGAAACAAAAAGAGCTTGGAAGATGCTGACTATTGTATGGAGCTGATGGAAAGCCAACTTGTAGGGAAGTCTGAGATAACCTACTGTGAACTTCTTAAGGTTTGCGACAATCTTGAACTATTTTTCATGATAATGATTACTTAATGCTATTTAATAAAGTGCAGCAACTTTTCTGCAGCTTGTATAAACCATGCAACTTCTGTATTTTGTTCTTTTAAATTGTAAGTGGATTTTGCTTCTGACAAGTTTTACTCATCAACCATCAGACTATCTCGCTGGTCTACTATATATATTTTTTTCAACTGACTTCTTTTTTTTAGCATCCATTCATTCTTCCTTCAATCTTCATTAATTGTATGGTGGATCTGAGTTATGGCTTTGTACAATAATGAAATGATACTTCTTGTTCATAGTTCCACTCCAATGATGCGTAACCAACTGATGTTCTTATTTCACAATAATCTTATTTGATGACATGACCTAAAAGAAAAAACTCATACAATGTAAAACAAAAATAAAAAAATGGAAGGAAGATGATATTTGTGGAGTCAAATGGTTGCTACACTCTCTTACTCGTTTCTTAAATCACAACCATCTATTTAGTGACTTACCTTCCGTGTTAGATGACAACAATCCATATGATGTCCATTTCATTTTATGCTAGATCACAACAACCAATGTATACCTTTGGTTATTCATGCTATGCTTTGTATTTTTTGTTATTATATTTTTACTGCCATGGTTGTCGCCCACTATTATTGCATGCATATATATTAGACTGGCCCTTGCTGGTGCATTGGTTGATAGTATGCTTCTTCCTAACATTGATGACTTGTCTCTAGGGATAAGCTTCTGCCCTTGGCTTCCCCATGTCCCACTTTGCTAAATTTATTACTAGAGGTAAGCTATAGAGTCTAGAGCTATGCTAGATATGCTTGGAAATGTTGAAATAGGATATTTCACAGCATAAGTCAATGCAATATTTAATTAAATTACTTTCACAAATGTATGCCTTAACATTACCTTAAAACTAGAAATTACTTTTCCTTTACCAAGAATGGAACTAAGATTTAAAAAAGTTGAGATAGTTTCTTTGATGGTTTTTGGACTTTTTGTATCATTGTATCATTTTTCTTCTCATTATTCCTTCTTTGTTAAAAAGATCATGGATCAATGGATTCTTCACAAAAATATGGGCTCATTGGCTTAATGTCAACATGGGATCTCTATGAAATGAAGAACCATTCGGTGCCATGGAATATCATGTTGGAAGAATTATTAATAGTTTATTGATTATCACATTGCTTTAGTCATCCTCAGACCAATTTGCTGCATAAAGTTCCTTGTCAATTTATCTCAGAAGTAGCTAGAGCAAGGTACTATGCCATATTGATATCGGGTTCCATACTGGTGCCACGCTATCACTGTATTAATACGGTACGGTATAGGGCTAGTTCGGCGTACCGAGTGTCGGTACGTCCTCTTTACTATATATTGGTACCAAATTGGTATGATACAGTACGCTCTGTACCATCGGATTTGGTACCATGAACTAGAGCAATTGTCTTACCTAATCTCTGTACTAAACTTGGTAATGACTACTCTATCTTGCTGTTCTTAGTATTTGGGCTTTCTAGTTTCTAATGAACATATAGTTATATGATGTAGATTTTCTATTGTACATAGACTAAGCTCAATTTGCTTTATAACATAATCAAATTCAAGACATCCATGTCGTGTATGAAGACTGTGCCTGGTGATGATTGAGATATTTGAGCAATCTTTCAATGAATTTGGTATGCGATCAATATTTAGGTGATATTTTTTATCTTTCACTAGTGCTTCATCATTTGATTCTGGGTGCTAATTAAAATTGATAGGATAATTTCCTAATATCCTTCAGCAAATCAAGTGTTTTGTTTTGCACATATTTGAAGCTGAACTTTTCTAATCATGCAGCCTCAGTATTTCTTGGAAGTGTTATATGGTTGCAGATCTGTGATATCAGAATATAGGAGTTATTTCTTCAGTTTCATAGTCTTCTTTTGGCTTTCTATAGTAGCCACAATGTTGTCCATATAAACAACCTTTGTCTTCTCTATCTTGACAAAGAAACTGTGAATTTGAATATCTATAGCTAATTCAATTGTTGGAATTTTAACCTTTCACACCAAGCTCATGAAGATTATCGAAGGCCGCATATTAGTTCCTTTGACTGGAAACTTCATGTTTTATTTTGGTTTTACCATATTGCGGTTAGGTCTTAGCAGAATTATCGAGGAAAAGATTTTATGAACGCAAAACTAAATTTTTGGGCAATGCTTGTTAAATATTTTGGCCTTTACCTGTCGGGACTTGCACCTCCCACCCTCTTCTCTATAATTTTTTGATGTCGTTCATGTCGTTTCAGCATTTACTGTGATTTCTATTTCCCACTATTGCAATTATTTCGTCAGTAATTCTAATTTTCCTTTTCAGTTATTACTTATATTCATCTTTAGGTACTTTATTTATTTGCTTGTTGATTCTTAAATGTTTTCCAGCTAGCAGTTATGCAGGAAAATCTATCTGCAGTTCATGAGATCTGGAAGGATTGCAGTAGGTACTATAGCCCAAGCATTATTACTTTACGAAAATTTGTTCGCTCCTTCACTAAATTAGGTGACCTTGAATCTGCATACAATGTTTTGCAACTCATGATGGCTCTTGTTAGGCAAGAAAATGCCTCTGTTACAATATCTGCCACAGGGCGATACCGGTCATCAAGATTAGATATTCCTATACCCTTGACTAATCATTCATCAGGAGTGAGATATTGGTTGGACACTGAAAGCGCATTGAATACATTATATGAGGGAAGCTCCACTAAAGCTGATAAGGGTTTAAAAGAAGTTTGTATGGATATATCCAGTGGTGGATACCGGTTACCATACAACATCACTGGGAATCTCAAATCAGAGAGGACTGCTGAAAATCAGCCTGATCTGTCTGATGCATCAAATTTTTTGTTCACTGAAACCCTTGGAAGCGGGTTCATCAACAGTCTAGAGCGAGGTAGGTGCAATTCACAGATGTTTCCTGCCATTGCTGATGGTATTGGAACTGACATTTGGAATTTTGCAGTTAAGCCAGATGAGAGGACCAAATTCAGTAATGAAAAGATGAAACGAGTGTCTGAAATGGCATCTCCTCTCGCTATGAATTTTTTGAGATGGTCTTTCAATGATATGCTCCATGCCTGTGTCTGGTCAAATAACTTCCAGCTGGCTGAGCAGTTGTTCCTGCAGGTACCATTGTAATAAGCACATTTTTCTAAGACATGTGCATTGTATTTTTCTGACACATACATGAACCATATTGGAATTCCTTTTGCAGTATTTTGCACTTTCTCGTCTCTCTTTGTATTTGTTTCTTGTATAATTTCAAGAGTCCTAGATGATCGTTGGTATTTTTTTTATTCTTTTTATTTGTCCAATCTCGCTGTAGCTATTTAGTGCTGAAAAGAAGAAACTCTATCACAAAAATGTTTTGTAGGTTTCCAGCTGAGCCAGATTGTACATCATCTTTAATTTCCATTAAATTTTTCCTATCCTGGAGATTGTAATTGAACTATTAAAATGTCGAATTTTATAGTCTGTTCTTGGATTATACGAGCATTATCTGTATATAAATAAATTTAATTGAAGAATCATAAGCTCTTTTTTAAAAAAAACCCATACATCTAACTATGTTCATGTTTTTCCCTTCTGCCCAGATGCACAACCTCGGAGTGGAACCATCAAAGCATACCTATGATGGATTTGTTAAAGCTGTTATCAATGGAAAAGGAGTTGCTTATGGCATGAAAGTGGTACTGCTCTTCAAATATGGTTGCGAAATTTTTATATAAGAATAAAAATGAGATCATCAAAAACAAGTTTTGATATTTTTGATTTCACTAGATTATAGATTACGATATCTTGTAAAACTGGGAGGGTGGAACTAGGATGGTACCCCAACATTTTGGATGCAGCACAAAAATGATCAGCATGCTTGTTTAATAATTCATTATATGTATTTTCTCTATATTCATAATATGCAGCACTTTCATACTATTTATTCGTAAATTTTGCAGATTAAATCAATGGAGAAAAAGAATATTGAGCCTTACGATGATACTCTTGCAGCTCTTTGTGTTGGTCATAGCAAAAATTTGGAGCTGGATATGGCTGAGGCTTTGTTGGAAAGAATTTCTGGAGATCTACCAAAGTACATACGTCCTTTTAATGCCCTACTAGCTGCCTGTGATGTCATGGTAACTCATATTCTTCCTACAAATGACTCCATGAATTGGTTTCATCAACTTTTCTACCTTTGCTTTTAATTTTCTTCCTCTCTTCTGTTAGCTACTTGGTCATTGTATTTCCTCCTTAAAATATCCTAGGTCTAGCTTTGGATCCAATATTTTTGGGCTTTGATTTTGATATACTCTCCAACTTTATAAAAATAAAAACAAATATTTTGCTACTTATATGTACAGCTGTTATTATGGCGGCAAATTCCAATTTTTAGCATAACTGAAAGTCATTAAGAAATTCTCAGTTCCTTTACTTTCACAAATTATCGCATGGTGCATCAGTCAGCTTTAGATCTGTGCCTTCAAAATGCGCACAGTGCAGTTTGCCCCCTCATATGTATTGGTGCAGCTTCTGTTTCATTTTATCTAATTTCTTGCCAACTTCTGATTCATAACCTTCAAATGTAGCTATAGAGTAAATAAGTATTCTAAACATTGATCACCTGGTTTATGCTTGGAGATATTATATGAGAATGATTAATGTCACAACCATGAATTCTGACACATCCTGGTCCATGTCTTGCTAATCACATGCATATGATGCATGAGAAGCTTGACAAATTCCCTTCTAGAAACATGAGCAATGTAACCAAGAAAGAAAGATAACTCTGAAATGATAGTATATATTATTTTTTTGCTAAACCGTGATTGTTAGACTAAGCAAGAGTAAGTACATCCAATAGAGACAATTACAATGAGATCTTGAGACTCCAACAGAAGGTTAGAGGACCAGAAAGGGAAAACTCCTTGATCTGCAGCATAGTTGGCAACCCACTCATGTGGACTATTTCCCTCATGATAGGGAGGTGAGGCTTGGAATTTTGATTAGATATATATTATTATGACAGACACAAAAAAGATGTACCTAGGACCCAGTTTATGTGTCCTTCACAAATAGTTAATGTACCCATGGTAAATTTTGTGGGATGGGGATGTCTTGTTTTTTAATGAAACAGGATGTGCCGACATCCTTCCTTGTCCCAACACGTAGGATGGGGGATGTCCTATGATGCTATGTTCAGGGTGCTAGGACAAGGGCAGGACTCTCTCATCCTGACTCTTGGGATGAGACCCCATTCCAGCATCCTCGAGGATGTCCCACCGAGATTTGGTAACCATGCCTGTACCATCAGATCTTTTAGTATCTCTTGATAAGTTTTCTCCAACTTTTGCCTTATATTATCCTTGCTCAGATTTTATAGATATGTAAGATAGTTAATAGATTGTTGGAAATGATTTTAAATTTTCATGCAGGATGAACCTGAACGAGCTGTTCGTGTTTTGGCTAAAATGAAGCGTCTAAATATAAACTCAAATATCCGGACCTATGAACTTATGTTTTCCTTGTTTGGCACGGTCAATGTTCCTTATGAGAAGGGAAATATGCTTTCACATGCTGATGTTGTCAAAAGGATAAAGACTATAGAGATGGATATGATGATGAATGGTATGCGACACAGCTATCGATCTATGCAGAATCTGGTAATTCTTGCATTTTCTTCTTCTTTTGACAATTTTTTTCTTGTTTTATTAAAAATCTAGAGAAACATTAAGATCTATTATGTGGACATATATCTTCATATAACTGTCTTTGTGAAGTTTCCATTTTTCAGAATAGTCCAGCACTGGGCAATTTTGTGGATCCTGCCCCTTATCATGCATGTAATGCTGAGGGAAAACTTTAGACTAGTGGTGTCAGTTTATCACCATATTGGTGCTTTCTTTGTTCCTATATTTTTGGCTTGATTTCATCTGATGTAGACAATCTAATATATGCCATCTAATGCCTTCCATGAAAGAGGAAGTGGAATGTCTCAAATAATACTCATTTTCCCCCTTTTTTGTTACCTATTCCTCTAAAATGAGTTTTGTTTGCTAACCTTAACTTGCTTTGCTTCTCACCTTTCGTCTTAGTGGGGCACACATGCAATGGGGCACACATGCAATGCACATGCAACTTACTAATAATAACCAAAATGGGTTTGTGATTGACCTAACATGAAGAACATATTGTATGTGTACTTATGTAGCCTTTGTAGATATTGTCCATTCATAAGCAAACACACCCCTCTTGGATCTCTATTCATAATAGAGATAGAAACACGAGAAGCTTATTAAACATATCCAGGAGTTTTTCATAACAAATTTTTATCGGAAGAATATGATGTTACATTGCCTAATTACGGAGCTGTCATGAGTTGATGTTACCACAACCATCCACCAATTACTGGCCTTCTTTTTTTGGCGACATGCATGATACGCACCATAAAATAATAACGATTTTAGTGGTCTTTGGAAGTGACCGGCAGGCCTGGAAACTATTTGTGATAATTACACTTGTTAAAGTTGAATGTATTTTATCCACATTATAAGGTTTTGTATGGAGCACACTCGTTCTCAGCCTACCAAAACAGTACATATTCCACCTACAAATGCACATGAGAGAATCCTCTAGAGATGATTTGAACTAATGCAAATTGCATGATGGACCATGTAAATTGAGGATCTACATCGTTGATTATGATTACCAAATTTAAATGCCGATATACCAAAACTCTAATGTTTAGAGGCTTTTCACTGGTGGATTTAGTGTCAGCAGGTTAATGGTACTATTTGAGTAGGATGGCAATGGGTCAAGCTGGTCAGGTTGGGTCTAGGTTGGTCAAAAAACCCTTAAACCATTTCTGTCTAACCCATCAATAATAGGGTTAAGAAGAGTAAATCCATGCCCGACACTGTTATTTTATATGGACACATCCAACCCGCCAACCTGGTTAAAACTTCACTTGTCATTTGTATACTCTTAAAAAACAATTAGAAAATAGGACTAAGAAGAGGTGATCCAGGGTTGGGCATCAGAATTAAGTGATCTGGGAGAAGAAACTAAAGTGGATGAGAAGTGATCAATTCTAAGCATATTGTCTTGATTGTATTTTTATTCTTCTGAACAATTAGCTGCACTACAGTTCTAATTACTTAAGTCAAAGAGTAACTAGGCCATCACCTAATGCAATATTACCACTATCTTAGGGGCATAGCCCTGGTTTTAGAGGTTTTTTGAATCATTAGCGATCGTGGAGGCTAGACACAAGCTCGATAGGGGTGGCAATTTACTTTGCCTATCAGGTACTTGACCCAACTTGACCCTAGTGGGGCGAGTTTTATCTGACCTACAGCGGATCTCGGGAGAGTGCAGATAATGGTAAATTACAAGGAAGGCAGTACCAGTACCAGCACCAGCATCTACACCGATTGGCTAGCAGGATGGTACAGTACGCCCCCATGCCATGCCGTCTTGGTGTGAACCAAGAGGTAGAACTGAAAGAGAGGGGGAGAGGGGGGAGAGAGGGAGGGAGGGAGAGGGTGGTGGTTGGAATAAGGTTGAGGGAGGGGGGAGAGGGCTCATCATCCGTGCGCTAGAGCAATGACTTTTGCCTCTTTTTATATATATTTTTGAATTTTTTAAGGGAACTTGAAAGCCACCGTCGACTTCACTTATTATTTATTTTTTTTTGAAATTTTTAAGTGAAGTTTGTAGTGGTTGCTGACTTCACTTAAAAAATTCAAAAAGATATAGGAGGCCCTGTTTCATTTCGAAATAGGGGCTCTGTCCCTGTTCCGATGCACGGCGGAGCGAGGGTTTGGAAAGCCCTCTCTCCCCCTCCCTCGCCCCTGTTCCGGCCTCCACCGGCCACTCTCTCTGTCGCTCCCTTCCTCTATCTCTCGTCCACTCTCTCTTTTTTCCTCTCGTCTGCCCATTTCTCGATCCGGAGGCTAGAACCGTCCTAATCCACCGCTGATACGGTTTGGTAAATCTCGAACCATCCGGCTTGGGACGGTTCTAACGGTTCTAAACTTGACCTGGATATATACAACTCTTCACAAATTTCCTTCTCGAGGCAAAAAAATGATTTGGATGCCAAAAAAAATGATTTTTGCGGCTTTATGCGACTGATCCATCCAACCTGCCCTGTCTAATTCTACCTGCCTTGCTCCATCCTAAGACTCTACCTGCCTTGCCCTGTTCCGAGGCAAGTACTAGGCGGGTATGAATAATGGCCTACTCGATCCATACCTGATTTGTTGCCATCCCTAAAGCTCGACCAATTTAAAATATGGTTTGCCTTGAGCAAAGTTCATCGAATCAGTGTCAGAAGTCGTACTAGTCAACAATCACTTCAATACAGTATCAATATATATTGTATTGACCCAAGACATACCGAAATCAAGGGAGAAGGGAGGGAGGGATAGGCATATCTTTGACTATGGCTGTCATCGTCTGCAATGGCTGTGTTCATCATCGTCATCGCCATTGTCGCCACTGTGGTTTGTGGTCGTCATCATCATTGTCATCGGAGGCGGGGGGCTGCGACGACAGTGATGGAACCCTAACCCTAGTGATGGCAATCACGAGAGGAGAGGATAGCAAGACACGAGGAAGATTAGGAGAGGGGAGAGGTGGGTTATAAAGGCCCGTACATGGTTTGGTTTTGGAATAGCCTGAAATTGCTTGAAATCGGTAGGAACATGCGGTTTAGCTTGATTCATGTTGGTGTTGACCTAGGATCGAATTGGTGACCTAGCAGTCTCGGTTCCTGGTTGGTCTGATTTAGTATGCCTCAGACCACCTGGTTTCGGATAGTTTTGCAGACCCTGGTCTTGAGTAACCCAAAGCTGATATGTTTATAAGAATCCTTGCCCAGACCCATTTATTTTGGGTAGGTTGGTGAGCCGGGTCAGAAATTGCTGCCCCAATAATCAACCGGGTTTATAAATGAAGGACTGGCCATACAAATTGAGAATTGACAAAATGGTCAATATCCATCCATCTTGAAATATAATAGTTCAATATTGAGTGGATTTCTCTATCTGAACAATTATTCAGTTCAAACAATTGTATCACCTTGTCAGAACTGTCCACCTAACAACCACTCAATACATAAATAAGGAATATTGGAAACCTCTGATTGGTGAACAGGGCGCCCGATTATTCATAACAATCCTCTAAAAGTAAGGAGGATTTAAATTATTTATCGAGTGCAGCCAACATCCAAAAATCAGCACACAATCTGTGGAGTATATCATGCTTCTGCGAATGAGCAAATAATTTCTCCTGGTTCTACTTTCCCATGGTCATCTGCAAAGTGTGCTTTGATCATTCAATGGAGTCGTAGCGAATATTAATCTTTGTATTATGCTCTTATGTTACAGTTAAGTGTGAATTTCATGTTATCCTCAGTTTTTCTATAAATAAAAATAAACATGGTTTGCTTCTCATGTTTTGTCTGGTTGATTGCATCAAGTGCACGTAATTTCATTTAGTGTTCCATCAAACCCTTATCTAGGCAACAACGGAACTGGTTATTGTTGTTACTTGCAACTAAATAAACAAATTTTGTGATCAAGCATCAATTGCATCTATTTAACCCACAGAGATAAACATCATTATGGTTTGGTCTTTTCACTATCGAGATTTTTGATTGTTTTCTTTTTTGAATCATTATGTGCATTTGCAAAAAAGTATTTAGTGGTTTTATTTAATTCTTAGTTTATGATATCTTGAAGTAAATTTAAAACTGATAGAAGTTCTTTAGGGTTGCCCAGCACTTGGTAGAACTAAGAAGCATATCTAATGCAACTTGTCTCAGCAATGTTAAATGTTAACACGGCTATTTATTTTCTGTACTTATTTTCCTTGACTTGTTACTCCATACTCTATATGATTCCCACTTTTGGGGATCTCTGATTTTGAGCATAAGCTCAATTTCTATAGTTAAGGTTTCTTTTTTATAGAAAAATGTGTTTTTTTTTTTTTATGCTTAGCCCAATCCTTCTTTATCTCCCTCTATTTCAGATAAGAGCTCTTGGAGCCGAGGGCATGATACAAGAGATGTTTGGTTACTTAAATGTGGCTGAAAACATGTTTTGGCAGACGGATCCTTATCAGAAATCTGATATGTACAATATTGTGCTGGACGCACTTGTTAAGGCCAAGGAAGTATGTGGTGATTATTTGTTTCTCTCTTATTTTCTTCTCTTTTTTTTTCTGTTGTTGGGTCTGTTGTTGGGCAGGGGAGGTGAGCTGGGGTGGAGTGGAGATCAGCATGGTGCTGATTTAATGTGATATATTTAGAAATATCCTTGTCCTTGTTTATATAGTTCATATTGGATCACATGCTGAACCTGATGAAGATCTTTTCAATGGAATGCAGAGTCACAAGGCAATTGAAGTCTTTAAAAACATGAGATCATGTGGTCTCCCGGCCAATGTTGCTACATACAATATTATGATAGAATGTTGCAGCATTCTGACATGTTTCAAGTCTGCATGTGCATTGGTATCCTTGATGTTGCGCGATGGTTTCTGTCCACAGTTATTGACATACACTGCGCTCATAAAGGTATTATATTACAATTCTTTGATTTAAACACATCTCTCAAAATTAATGCATTAACAATAACCTGTAGGATATATTAGAAGTTGGTTTTTTATTGATCAAATGAAAACATTATGTTGAATTATGGTCGTGTCACGCCCCGAACCCAGAGTGTAACGAACACCGTATACCTGCTTGGCAGACCATACAAGCATGCAAGGCTACATATTAGATCAAAGCAATCATGATTCTTAAAAATTAATTTAATCAAGATCTTATACAAATAATTCCTACAATCAATTGTTCCAAAGTGACATAAGCCAACATATGCTAACCATTTATTCAAATCAAATAAAATGTTCTAGCTAGTCTCAATAGTCTAATTAGAACTCTAATCACTGAGAATATCTTCAGAAGATTTAGAGCACTTCCCCAAGTCCTGAGCAATCATGAATCTGGATATGAAAAATAGGAAAAGAAGAAATAATGAGCTACACTAGCCCAGCAAGTAACATAATACTCCAAAGTGGAGTCTAAGCATGACAAATAAATAATTAGTTAAAAAGCAAGATATTGATCCGAAATAAATCAATTTTTGAATAATATATATCTCTTTTGAAGTTTACTATTATTTTTATAAACTGATACTAGAAAACCAACATCAGGTTATGGCCACGTATCCTAGTGGCATGGGTCAGAATGCACAAAGTGCCTAATACCACTATTCTAATCATCGGTGGTTCGGTATACAAATATTATTCTAATCATCGATGGTTCAGGGTCGAAACTAGTTTCTCAGATTATAAGTCGACAGGGCCAGTGAATAATCTCCATTGGCGGGGCCATATCATAGCCGTGCGGAGAATACATATTAATGAAACAAATTTCATAATTTATCCAGATATATTTTCTAAATTTCATAACATAACATAACATATTTAAAACAAAAAGATTTACTATAATAACATGCCTGACCCATTTGACAAAGTATAAAATAGATATAACAATCATATTTAATAAACTAATTATCATTTTACCAAAATTTGGAAAAACATACTTTGAAGCATTAGGTTACTCACCTCTTCTTGCTTCAAATCCTACTTTAGGTAGGCGGGTCAGGTTCATCTGTTTTATCCTTAAAATACAATTAATTTCATTATCATTTTAGAAGCTAAGCGAAGTTAAAAATTAAAATACTATCGAAGATACGATCTCATGCCCAAATTAGATCGGTCAGGTGGCAGTACCCGACTGCCCGGGTCAGTCTAAACTGGTCAAGATGAGTAATGATTTAAGTGGCTCAAAAAGTCAAGGATAACCGAATTCTAGGGGATACTTGATAAGGCTAAGGGTACGGTCTAGTATGCTGCCCGGGTATCGAGGCGGTGCATGGCCTCCACTCAAGTCAACTTGGATCTGAGCAAAAAGGTAGTCAGAGCTTTGAACTATGATCCCTGAGTCTGGTTTAGGAGAAAGAGGCTTAGAGAGAGAAAAAGGAGGAAGAGGGAGTCTCAATCTGGGTTCATTTAGGGGTCTAGGTTTGGTCTGTCGATGGCACGGGCCATTTTCGCATCTAATCTACGGGCCAAGGAGGAAATAGCAGTGAGGCAAGTAATCCCTTTTCTTTTGAATTAATACCTAAGAATAAAATGGGAAGGAAATAATAAATGAGAAGAAGAAAATGGGAAGGGAGAGAGGAAGGAGGAGAGGGAAGAGGGAGGAAGGTTCGGTGGCGGCGAGGCCTTGGTGGCAGGGAGTCGACGGCAGCTGCGGTGGCCGGTGAGAAGGGAGAAGCCGAGGTTGTTGTCGGTTGCCGAAACAAAGGGATAGCTCAAAGAAGAATAGAGAAGGGAGGGAAAACTCACCAGTGTGCAGCAGAGATAGGGGATCTCGGCCGAGGGCAGCTCGATCTGGCGGTCAAGCAGCGACGATGCTTGGGACAGAGAGAAGAAAAATCAGAGCCGACGTGGGAACTAAAGAAAAATGGAGAGGATTTTAGAGTGGTAAAGCTCGGATTCGGCGACACGATGGTTGTTGAAGGTAAGGAAGAAAGGAAGAGAAGCTCATCGGTGGATCACTCGAAGAAGATGAGGGGAATTTATAGAGATTTTGGGATGGGGATAGGCTCGAGGCCGTTCCATCTGCTGCGATCCCAATGGCCGATGAGCACGTCCCAACGGCTGGCACATGCGGAAATCACAGTAGCCATTGTCATCGTGTCTTATTTGCTCAACCGAAGAGAGAAGAGAGAAGAAGCAGAGGATCACGATCACGATCCTCTATTTCGAACGTGCTGTGGGTCAAAGGCTGAAGTCGGCTGGGCCTGCCAACTTCAGTCCAATATGGCCCATCTAGGTCGGATCTCACAGGTAGTAACTTCTGTATATGCCTTATTCTTAACCAAGTGTATGGACCTAACTTTTTGATTTGTAAAATGAGGAGAAAATGGAGGTCTAGTTGAGGAACTCGCAGGTAAAAGGACATGGCTGTGCTTATTAGATGGCCAGGTACTAAGAAGCATAAGCATCAAATGTGATTTGGGTTTTATAACAAAGTCCACATAGTCTAGGGCCTATAAACTGAAGAAAGTACAGAACAGTGGCTGCCTTGCTGAATTTGGACCATGTAACAATGCATATGCTACAATCTAGTACATGTTAGGCTTATAATCTTATATCAGCCCTCATATTACTTAATGGCAGAGGGTAGATTTTCTGCTTAATTAAAATAATATAATTGTGGTATCTGTACAAATATCTCTGGCCTTCACCCTCATTACTATAAGCCATCAAAGTATGATTTCATGTTTTACTTTTCTTCATCTTAATTCATTTGGTTGCTTGATGTTAAAGACAGTACATAAATCCATAACAAAGTTTCATTGCAGTTTAATATTTAAATGTGATTTCACATTGAACCCAAGCCTAAACCTAGTCAAAAGTTTGTTGGGGGCGTAAGTCTGGAGTTCATGTATTTTTTGGGTTTTATTTTATTTCTTTTATCAAGTTTGGAATTGGATTTCATAGATCTCATTCCATGTCTCATGTTTATTCCTCTAAGTACATCGTTCAATATCAATACTAGTTTATAGATTTGGCAGGTTAAGATGGCAAATATTAGCATACTTTGAGTCATTGTTAGTTATCTTCTCAAATTTTGGCTGCTTAAGAGGTTTTTACTTCTTTTTTAAATTTAAAAACTGTAATTTCCAATCCCTTTTGGTAGATGCGCTCTGCTTCAAAGCAAAAGGCATCAAATGAGCTTGTATGGAAAGAAAGATGACAAAATTCGTGTACTTCCCATTTCATGTAGTAATTGCATATTTTTAGGAATTCCATATCCCAGCCAATTATTTCTGTGAAGTTATGTATTATTTTCTGAAGTCCAGTATGGTCTCTGAGTTTTCACGGAACTTCAGTACTTCCATAAGCATCTCGATCATTTTTTAAGATAAATTGGAAAACTGCTTTCCATGAAATTAGCTTGGAACTTTGACTTTAAAACTTGACCAAAAATGTTATTCATGGTTTTACACACAAGTTGATCCACAATAACAGTACTATCTGTTGCAAAACTAGTTGAATCAACACGGTTTGTTTGCTTTTATATTGTAAAAAAAAAATAATCTAGGATGATAGGAGAGGAGCTCGTGCAACTTTGGCTATGGCGAAACAGAGTAATCTTCTTATTGAGTTGTTTTGCATCAGTACTGACATTTTTATGTGGAAAATGATGACTTGTGGCTGTCCAGATGCATTGCAAGCCTACAACATAAACTGATACTGAAAAATACAATTTTTAAAATTTTTCAGAATCTTTGTTTGTAAAGGGAAGGTAATGTCCAAAGCCCATTATGTTTGTATGGCTGGATGTAGGACTTGTATGATTTCACAAACTTTTGTAGCCCTAAAATTGACTTTGTTAAAAACAGATATCAATTTGACAAATAATGTCTTCATTTGAAGATATAACTTGATTAGTTTTATCTTTAATGCATATATTAACAAGATTCTATTTGTGCCCTAGTTTTCTTCAATTCATTAACATTTCCTCTCTCTTTTTGGCCTTTAATTTTGTTGCTTGTCTTTTAGGCTTGCATTATTTACCAAGATGGTTTTCAACATATTGGATCTCCATCTTGGTGTCTAGGAGATGACTGCATGGTCTGAAGTTTTCTTGCTAAATAGGTTTTTCTGGACTAGCGTAGTTTGTTTTTTCTTCCCGTTTCCTCAAAACACTCTTATATGACTACTTGAGGAGCAACCAGCTTGCGCTCATGGATGACCAATGATTGCTGACATGGCTCAGACATCAGTTTATAGAAGTACGGAGCCATCCACTCCCTTTTCTAAAGTTTCTTCCTGGCAACTCTCAGGTACTTCTCGCAAATGAAAATTTTGAGGGTGCGTTACATCTTTTGGATCAATGTCGCTCTGAAGGAATTCATCCAGACATCCAACTATTCAATATAATTCTTCGAGAAGCATTTTTCAAGGTAGTATTCTTGCTTGTTGTAAGGAATATTCAATGTTAATGATTCTTGAGAATTAACTGATTAATTTATTTATGACACGATTCTGTCAGGAACGGATTGATATAGTTGAGCCTGTAATTGAGGGTATACTCAGAGAGAAAATCCAGCCTGATCCTTCGACCCTTTGGTACACATTCTCTGCATATGTAGAGTGTGGATTTCATAACACTGCAATGGAGGCATTGCAGGTTCTAAGCATGCGAATGATCTCAGAAGAGAACATTCTTCATGAAAAGAGGATTGCCTATGAAGATCTTGTCCACAATGAAGACCCAAATGCTGAGTTACAGATTATTCAAATTTTCAAAGAATCTCAAGAGTTTATTGCAACAGCTCTATTAAACTTGAGATGGTGTGCAATCACTGGCTGCTCAATATCATGGTCTCCTGAGGAAAGCCTGTGGGCCAAAAGGCTTTCTTCTTCTTATGGTGCCAGTAAAGGGACTACTTGAATCTCTAAAGATTGCAATAGTAGTTCTTTCAAATGGATTGGCCTTTAACTTCAATTGAAGATGGCAATTTCATGAACTGAGAAAAATATCAATCCCTCCAACTTTCTTGTCCTTCATGGATGTCTTCTCTTGAGCAGATAGCTGTGGTGGTTTCAATCTTCCATATAACCAAACTGGCACCGCTAACATTTGAATAATCAGGTGTCAATTGCTGATTGTTCTGACATGGAAGTGATGAGATGCTTCCTCAGCGAATCAATTGATTTTGGTCTGTTTTGTAACGTGATGGTTGATGAGATCTGGGCGGCTATGGAGATGAAAGCTTCTTTCTACATGGAATTTTTATGACATGGTTTGACAGGCACCCTCACGAGGACTGGTTATCCATAATTCAGCTAAACCACATTTAACCTACAAATGCTCAGTGACAGTGGGGTTGCTGATATACATGTGCAGTAACACAAGAATAATACGGCAGCTGCCAGTTTGTCAGGTATCAGTTTTCCAGCCTCTTATGCATCATAGAAGTTGGAACAGTGAGCAAGCGAGTTTGTGTTCTTGGTGTAACTTTGTTTGCTGCATTGAGCATAGCATATTCAATTAATATGCTATTTATGGTTCCAAACTACAAAAGAAATTTTGTTACACATGAATGTGTGTGGATCGGGTACTCTTGTCAATGATTTTTTTTTTTATAATATTCCTCTTGCCTCTTTTCTTTTTTTGTGTTTGGTACTGTTTAATTTCCAAGGCTGTTCTTAGTTTGAGAGTCTATTTTGGAGCCGGCTAGGTCTATGTTTCAGGAGTTGCAGCATTTGTGCCATCTTAAGTCTTTGTTGCAAGATTTTATTTTTTTATTTTTTTATAAGAATTGGGAAAGCAGGAAAGCCGGCTAAGGGTTGGGTAGTTGGCACCTTCAAGTCTTTAGTTTTGTTAATATTATTCTTTAGTACAAATTTTAATATATTTTATCTGAACGAAAAGGAAGATCTCTAGTACAAGTTTTTATTCCCATTTTTTGTGCTGATAAATTTTCCTTGTTTGTCTACTTGCTTTGCTACATGATCAAGATGGTTACTGAGAAATCTTGTCCGAAAACATCCATCGGAGCTTAAACTCCAGAAACTAGCCATTATAGAGAAGCTACTGGAACGAATCTATGACAATGACAAAGTGGTTTGCGAAACATTTCATCTCCTTCTAAAGGCCGCGGTCTTTCCATCTTCAGAAGAGGTATGTGGGAAGGTGCACCCTTCTTTTTGCAGTTTGGTATATTTAAGAAATTGTTAGCCAAGTTATATTTCTCGACGTCCATTCCAACAATTCTGCTTTCTTCCTCACTAGCACTCGAGTGAGGCTATAAGCATTTAGCTTGAGCATAAGCCTTTTAATTTTATTTTGACATTGTTTAATGGAGCTGCATGCTCTCTCTTTATAACTTGCAAATAATTTTATTTTCTCTCTTTTTACTTGAGCTTGAGGCCTTGTATAATACCCCCCAACTCACCTAGCTTCAGCTCGGCCCTAACTCAATTGAGTCAGCCAAGTCGGTCTGGCAACAAAATGACAGCCAACCAAGATCTATTAAAAATAATGTCTAAAAAATGCTATATCTTTATTCTGTAAAAGTATTATAAGGGATTAATTTATTAGAATAAAATCAGAAGATTGAAAAGAATTTGTGATATACATGCTCTACGAATGTGATTTGCTTCTTACATGTTGGTCTGCAGCAATCTCGTCCCTAAGATATAACAATTCAACTCAGCCTGATCCTCTTCTAGTGAGCATGATTGTTGTGGAGCCTTGATCCGACAACTCCTTCAAATGCTTAAAAAATAAAAAAAGATGAAAGTTAAAAAGTAAAGAAAACTCTCTTTCCGAAAGAGTACCAGTGAAAAAGAGAGAGATCAGATTGTTTTTGAATTAATTCAAGAGAAGTCTATTTATAGACTCTATCTAGAATACTATACTGAAGAAACATGATGGTTCCAGGATACGTAATATTTTGGAAACACCATATCTTTTCGGAAACTAATGTTCTCTTTTGAAGAAAGCATCTTACAAAAAAAATATTTTAAAATATTTAAAACAACTCAAATTTGGAAAAAAAAATTTAAATTATTTTTATAATTAAAACTCCAACAAGAGCTCTATTCGGCCAGTTGGGGAGGTCTGAAACCCTCGCTTGAACTTGTAACGCCCAGCGTGACCTCCGGAAGGATCCCGGGTCAGCCACCACGTATGTGAAACGATCGGCAAGGACGGGCGGTAATACAATTCTTCAAGAATCATCTTTAAAAGTAGTTCTCAAATATTTTAATGCTATTGATTCTCAAGGCTTAACTGGTTAATTTATTTATGACATGATTTTGTCAGGCCCGGATAACCATAATTGAGCATGTACACAGGAGATCAAAATCCAGCCGAATTGTCCGACCCTTTGGTACCCATTCAGTGCATGAATATGGATTTCACAACACTGCAATGGAAGCATTGCAGGTTTCCAGCATGCGAGCGATCTCTAAAGAAGATAGAAGAATTCTTGAAGAAAAGAGGGTTGCCTATGAGGATCTTGTCCACAGTGAAGACCCCAATGCCGAGTTACAGATTGTTGGGAGTTTTAAAAAAAACCTCAAAGAGTTCAATGCAACAGCTGAAAGTTCTGAGAGCCAAAAGGCTTTCTTCTTCTTATAGAAATATAAAGGTGTGCTTCATGTGCATATGGGACCTCACTCAAGCACCACGATTAGCTCATGGTTAGTCTCAATAAGCCCTTGTTGCAGTGTCTTTTAGTCTAGATGGGTCAAGAGCTGGATCCGCTCTAATACTATTTGTAACAATTTAGGACCTCATCCGAAATAGCTCATCGGAAGGTATTATTTGGACTCCTTAGTCTTATTTAACTATCTAAGATTTATCCAGTGAATAACTGATGTAGGATCCTCAAACAATCAAACTCGAATCGGTCCCAAATTATTAGCAGACACTGTCCGAACATTGGCGGCGGCATCACCAATTTCAAACAACCAATCTGCTGCTCCAGCCAAACAGTGTAAGAGTCGCCACCGCTGAAGAACAACTCCATCGCACCGTCGTGTTCCCTCCGTGGACGAAGAGGCTAATGCTGAAGAAATAACCATAGCGCTGACTCGATCCTTTTCACCTTCGCTCTCTTTTTGTTCTTCGGGACAGGTAAGCTTCGAAGGTTATTCAGGCGCCAGTTTTCCAAACCCCATCAACTTGAAAAATCTGGCCATACAAACTGCTGCCGAGTCTTGGAGCTTGAGGGCGTCCGGATCGAGTTCTTGCCGGAGCAACTGCGATATCTTGCTGTGTTGAGATACTTGGGATTGAGGCAGACGGGTGTGCAGAGGCTTCCACAAAGCATGCATGCGCGCCTCCACTATAATTCTCATTTGATATGTTGCATGACATCCATGTCTAGTGCACGTAACACAACAATGTGGCCTTGGGATGTGCATGTCCATCACTTCCCTTCATATAAATACACTCTTCTTCTTAGCATGTACACCACAACAATGCCACTTTAATAATGATTAATAAACATAATGTTCCTACCCCTCCTCGATGCCAACCAGGGCCGGCCCAATCCTTAGACGCTGATGCGGTCGCCTAAGGCCCCGGCCCAAAGAAGGCCTATCACAGGAAAGACCACAAAGATAAAATAGAAAGAAAAAAATACTTCTTTTAGTGAGTTCGCCTTAGGCCGGCCCACTACAGAGAAGGCCTCAAAGATAAAATAGAAAGAAAAAAGACCCCTCTTAGTAAGTCGCCGCCTTAGGCCCTAAATGCTTCTGATGGCAACTTTTTTTTAGATCTTCAACTTTTTCTCAATTTTCTGTTCAGACCATGCCCTCTCGATGGGGAGAAGGTGATCTCTATTTTGATCCTTTGTTTTAGTTGTTTAGGAGTTAATGCAAACTTTAATTGACGTAATTTTCACAAATAAGAATAGGAGTATGCACACAATAAATATTTTTATATCAACCTCTTTAACATGGAAAAAGATGACTCCAATCGTTAAAATGCAAGTTCTGTAAGCCACTTTACTGTATTCAATTACCAACATTGCTTTGAATATAGTCCCCCCCCACTCTAATGTTAAATATCATCCAATTTCCCTACAAATTGAATTTTTAATTAAATTTGATATTTTAACTTCCATGTGTAATAGGGATAATTTATTTGTAATTTTCTGATTAGGAAGAAGTAATACTGTGTGTCCCTCAATTATATTTCAACTTTTTGTCTTGAGTTTCCAGTACCCTCGCTGGAGGGGATTAAAGTTGAAATCAAGATTTTAATTCAAAAAAAAAAAAATCTAAATCCTCAGATAAAAGGACCCTGCAAGAAACCATAAAAATAATGTAAGGAACTACCCAATCCAACGTTGGACTAGTTTTATTTAGAATAAAGCGGTGGTTGGAATTTGGATGCCCCGTTCCCATGAAGAGAACTAGATCAGGATACCTAAAAAATAATTCACAGCTATGGGTGAAGCTGGGTGTCGCACTCGTATAACTACCATTAATCAAACCGACAACAAAGATAGCATCAAGCTATAAAGTTCGTAACAAAATAAACAAATATATATATATATATATATATATATATATATATATATATATATATATATATATATATAGTAAACTTTTTTCTTGGAAAAAGGGTTATTGATATGCTGTTAAATAACGATTACTATGATTCCAGAAATGACATGCATAGAAGTAATCCGAGCACAAAAATCTAACTTTAAGAGAATTATACCCTTCAAATGAGACAAGGAATTTCTAGATATTTTCAAGTTAATAGTTTGGAGCCTGCAGGGACACTATATACAATGAGAAAAATATAATTATTGTTATAATATCTTATTTAGCGATATAACATTCTATTACAACATAAATAACAAATAAAATTATTATTATTTTTAGATTATATCAAACTTCTCTGTAAAAGAGATTATACGGTTTGCCAAATATATAATATTTTTATCCACGAACAGGATCGAAAAATAATGTCATTACCTTCCCGATTGTAGCCTGTTATTTTAAATAATAAAACGATAATAACAGTGATTATTTTAATACAAAAGTTTGCGGCATTACTTTTGGTTCAATTTATGGGGCCCCGTTATTTTAACATTGGTACGAGATAACGAGGAAAAGATCTTCGGGAAGATATTTTTCCCTCCAAGCCTCGGGGCTTGGGCTTCTTTATTCGTTACAAAACACCTTATCCTGCGGCCTCAACCGCCATCGAGCGCGCAGCCAACTGACCATGGCATCATCTTCTCCATCTCCCGTCACCTTTCCCCAGCTACCCTTTTCACCCAAGAGACCTCCTCCAGTACCCATCTTCAAAGAGCTCCACTTCAACCATGACCTCTCGGCCACCAAGAAACTCCAGGTCAGTCTCAATCGATACTATGGCTGAAGTGAGAACTTCTGCTCTTTTCATTGTTAATTTGCTACTACTTTGATTTGAACACTCTGTTGGGTCTTGGATGGATGAATTGGTGCAGGCTGGGGTGGACCTGGTGGCAAACTTGATTGGGGTGACCCTGGGCCCGAAGGGCAGGAATGTGGTGTTGGAGAACAAGTATGGACCCCCTAAGATTGTTAATGATGGGGAGACTGTCCTTAAGGAGGTATCATAAAGGAGAGGCTTTGTTGATCTGTTTTGATTTTAGATCACTGCTAAACTGTAGCCTTTCTAATTCTTTTGTTCTGCTTCCATTGGGCCTCTTTATTATTTCCTTTTGGTGGGAAAATGGTATTGCATAATTCAGGATATAGTCTTATTTTGGATTTTGATTTGTGCTTCTTGAATTGGAGCAACCCTTGAAGATTTATGGTTTTAATACGGGTTAGAAATTGGGAAACCACGTTGTTTAACAGCTGTTAAGTTGTCATTGTATCAACATATATATGTTGTCTATTTCTATTCCAGTATTGTTTTTCTCTGCCTTAAGCTTGTGGTGGATGCATGCACTGATGAAGTTCTTATAGGATAACTAGATTTTTTTTTTTAATCAAAATGAGATTTGCTTGTTGTTTTTATACAAAAAATGGACAGCATGTGTCTTCTGGTTAAAAATTCTCTTCCTTTTCAATAGAAAAATGATTTTCATTTGGTTTCTGTTGTGGGAGAATAAAGTAGTTAATTGATAAGTGAAGCTTCTTTTCACAATGTTTCTATTTTCTTGGGTCAACTTTAGATACACAAATCCCTTCAACAAAAAAAAAAAAAAAAACTTTAGATACACAGATTGAAACACAGAATTCCACCATTTTAGGAGAAGTTTGTGTTTCTCCTTGGTCATTTTGAAAACTTTCTGCTCCTCATTACTTCTTTTTGGGTTGCCAAAGGTTGAATTGGAGGACCCATTGGAAAATGTTGGTGTTAAATTGGTGAGACAAGCGGGTGCAAAGACAAATGATCTTGCTGGTGATGGTTGCACCACTTCTATTGTTCTTGCTCGAGGTTTGATTGCTGAAGGTGTGAAGGTAAATACTTAGTTGCATGCTTAAATAGTATCCTGTCCATCCTCCAATGCAGCTTGCGAGAGTAGAGTTTTTGATTATACCCTTTCTATTTCCCCCTCCTTCCACAGTGATGCACAGTTGGTGCTTCTTCATCTCTGACATTGCAATGAATTGAATGATCTATATATATATTATTGTTTTGGTAAAAGAGTTCACTGTATGTTAATAATTAGGTACTTGCTGCGGGAATGAATCCTGTTCAAATTGCACGGGGAATTGAAAAGACGGCCCGGGCTCTTGTTTCTGAACTCAAATTGATGTCAAGGGAGGTAAGGTTGACATAGCCTGTAATTAATATATTCTTTACTTTTATTGAATGAATGTTATCAAAGGGTAGCTCAATTTATGGAATTATCATAGTTTCTAGATATTCTTAATTTTTTACAAGCTGATTGAAGCTAGCTGCTTTTTCATCTCCACCTCTTTCCTGTGGCATTTCACAAGTCGCTTCCCAACATTAGAAAAAAAAAGTTTCTTTATCTAAATTGAGTGTTCTAACCTTTTTTTCTCAATTCACCATAATTTCTTTATCACATAATTCTTGATACACTTTTATGATGGCATGTCAACAGTAGAAACATACTCCTGTTGCAGATTGAAGACCATGAAATTGCTGATGTTGCAGCAGTTAGTGCTGGAAATGACTATAGTGTGGGAAATATGATTGCAGAAGCTCTTAAAAGAGTCGGAAGAAAAGGTGTAGTTAGAATTGAGAATGGAAAATGCACTGAGAACAGTCTGCAAATTGTAGAGGGTATGCAGTTTGATCGTGGTTATTTGTCACCTTACTTTGTTACTGATCGTGCAAATATGTCTGTGGAGTTCGAAAATAGCAAGGTAGTTAGTGTGTTATTCTAATTAACATTGTGTTACTCTGCAAAGAAAGTTGCTAGTGTGACTTTTTCTATGCAGATACTTTTGGTTGACAAAAAAATCACAAATGCAAAGGAGATGTTTAAACTATTGGATAGTGCAGTCAAAGATAAGTACCCACTCTTGATAATTGCAGAGGGAATTGAGGAGGAAGCTCTTGCTCCAATAATTAGGAATAAACTCAAAGGTGTGCTGAAGGGGGTTGCTATTAAAGCTCCTGCCTTTGGAGAGCGCAAAAGTCACTGCATGGATGACATTGCTGTCTTGACTGGAGGTAGTTTGGTGGTTTTTGAAGTATATGCATAAACCTAGATTAGTAATAGTACTAATGAGTTTTTCTCAACCATATGATCTTAGAACATTCATTTATTTATAGCCTTCTGGTTTTGTTTTTTTACTTTTCCATCTCTATTCATATTTCTATTTGTTTTACAGGCACAGTAGTCAGAGATGAGATGGGACTGACTCTTGAAAAGGCTGGAAAAGAGGTTTTAGGTTCTGCGGTGAACATAGTAATTACTAAGGATTCAACGCTAATTGTTACTGATGGGAGCACCCAGCATGCAGTGGAAAAGCGGGTTGCTCAATTACGAAATCTTGTAGAGGTACATGAACTTGTTTGAAGTTGCATCCTAGCATGCATGTGAGATTCTAATCTTTTGATCACATTACAAGTAAAGTCATCATCTGCATGACTAATGAATATCTGGCTGCATTTGCTTCCTGCTCAACTTTTGCATTTTAAGGTATATCCAGTATCATGTTTATCCTTTATGTTTGATTAATTTTTGCTTGTATCTGGTTTTCCTCATCTCGCTACTTTTATTTATTATTCATGCTATCCTTTTTTTTTGTTTCAATCTTGAGCTTCATTGCATGGCTAAGACTTGCCTTCTTGTTCTAGTGCATTTCTTTTTTAAATTCGAAGTTGGTGAGCAACAGAAAAATCAGTGAATGCCTTTTTTCCTTAAATGGAACTACTTCCATCAGAAAAGGGAAGAGGTAAATGATTGCTGCTTCTCTTTATTGTGCAAGAAAATAGAAAATGGAAAAAGTTTTTTCTTTATAATTTGGAAAACGTAGTCTTGGAATGTTAAACTGACTTTTTAAGGCATACACGCATGGATAGTCTTGTATGAGTAAGTTGATATTTATTAAATGTTACAAGATGTGAAGACTGAAAAGGTCAAAATAACATATCAACAGAACTATGACTTTTTTAATTTCCAGGCAACTGACTTCACTGTACAAATGAACAAAATTTTCAACCTGCAGCGGCAGGATGCTCAAGTTAATGTAATGCTCTTATCAAGCCGCCATTAAGAACCTATAAATAGTAATTTGTGTTTGGGCTCTAACAAAAATCATACCGGTACTTTTGCATAATGTGGCTTAACATTATCTTTTTTACATTTTCTAATAAATTTTCACTAGTACAGTCTCTTTAATTAAACTTTTCATCTTCTTGGTATTGTCTGAACTAATTTGATATCCTCACATGCAAAGCACAGTTAGGCTCAGTTTCACATTTACTGTTATTTCATAACCTGTTGGAGTTCTCTTTTCTAGACATACATTAATGACATTACCATCATATTCATGGCCAAACTATGTAGTTGATCTATTTAGATCTGGTTTGTTACAGAACTCTGAAGAAAAGTTCAAAAAGAAAATATTGAATGAGCGGATAGCAAGGCTATGTGGTGGAATTGCAATTATTAAGGTAATTTATGCTCGTTTGGATCCAGTCTTTTCTAAAATCAACATACGAATATGGATAATTTCTGTGTTACACTACACCAGGTTCAACAAATTTAATGTTGGAAATAAATGACAGGTAGGTGCACAAACAGTAGTGGAGTTGAAAGATAAAAAGCTGAGAATTGAAGATGCTCTTAATGCCACTAAGGTAGGTTCAGCTTATCTTGATGCTTTCTATTGGCTAATTTTGATGTAATGAAAAATTTTGCCCTTTACAGTCTGCTATTGAGGAAGGTGTTGTAGTTGGTGGTGGATGTAGCCTATTGCGGCTATCTATGAAGGTGGATAGCATCAAGGAATCTCTGGATAATGAAGAGCAGATGGTATTATTTTATCCTTCTTTCTTTTCCATTATGACTTGATACCAAAAGGTGATAATAGAATTTGAACGTTAGGAGAACTTTAAATCAGATAAATACGTATCACAAAAATGACATGATAAATCTTAACATTAGCAAAGGTAGACTTTATGGACCAAGGTATGAATTATCCAAATTTGAGGATGTTTGATGATTGGCCATCAAGCTAAAGTCAAATTTCAGATTTGGTTGTTTTTCAGACCTAGGTATATTTAACATAGAAGGCCTGTTTAAAAGGTTAGGTAGTAGATAGAGAGATGGGACTATTTTTGTTAGTCAGTTTAAACTTGGATATCAGAAATTTTTCCGAGGTTTGATGATGGAGTTGGGTAGGGTCTTGTTTGGGTCGGGTTGAATTCAACCATAACCAAATCACCTAGCGTCGGATTGGGATTTTTGAGCCCAAGTCAACCCAACCTTGCCCAATGAATGGGTGGGACGGGTGGATTCGGATTAAGCTTAACCCAAGTTGCACCCCTAATATCAAGACTAGTTTAACTAGTATTTTGCACGTGCTATGTACTTGCTCCTTTTTAGAGAGAGAGAGAGGGAGGGAGAATGTTCACATGAGATTTTATATAAACCGAGACTTAGTTCAGCCCATTTAACTTAACCTTAACCATTTAGCCCAACCCATGAAACATCAACTTGATAAACCGAATCGAACCAAATCAAATATCTCGTGTTGGTTTCAAACAGTTTTTGTAGATGGTCAGTTCAATTTTGGTTTCGATTTTAGAAAACCGATTTTAAATCAGTTCAGTTTCATATATCTCCAAACCGGCTTGACTTGACCAATGCATGCCCCTACTTGTCCTTGTATTCATTCTAGCAATCCAAACAATGGAAATAGTTTAACTTCAACATGTCGAACTTGTCTGTAATACTAACTCTCTACAGGAGCTATTATATAATAATTTGTCACTATAGTTCCAAGTAGTTGCACGATAACTCTACCACATTAAATTATTTCTTTTATGTTCCTGTGAAATCTTACTATTACATGAAAGTCCCTAATTTCAGTTGGATTCGCTGCCTCCATGTGACATGATCCCTATTCTTTGAGTGTTCACAAGTCAGGGAGCCCGCCCAACTTGCTCAAGCCCAAAGCCTTTTGGGTTGGCTTGGGTTTGGGGATTAAAACTTGGCCCAGTCCAAAAAATTTTGTTTTATAGTCTTATTTATGTTTGATATATTGTTTACTTAATTGATAATTGCTATTAATATATGAATTTAATTGAATAATAGATATATTGCAGATTGTTAAAAATGTTTAATTATTCATATTTAATATTTCTAAATTTTTAAGTATTTATTTAATATTTTTAACAATTGAAAATAATCATGAAGTTCGAGATCCGACCTAAAGCCTGAGTAAGGGCTTCCTAGCATGGGCCTAGAAGGTAGGCTGAAAGGCTAGGCTAGTCTAAGCAGGGCTCGGGCCTAAGTAAATAGTGTTGGGCAAAGCCTAGCCCAATCCCGGCCTAGCCTGGCCCATGAACTGGTCTATTGTTCTTAACAAGCCCTAACCAATGGCAGCATGACAACCTCCGCATCTTGCTCCTCCTCTGCTGCAGAACTGGCGACGGACTGGGATGGTTCCGCCATTGATACCGAGATAGCTCGCCAGAGGGAAAGAAGGAGAAGAGGAAAAAAGAGAGCGTGAAGAAGGAAGGGAGAGGAGGAGGAAGCAAGAGAGGCCGGCCGTCGGAGACCCGGGAGCCTCCGCCTCTTCCACGTGGAGGCTCCCTGGCTTCCGCCGGCCGGCCTCGGCTACCTTCTCTCTTCCCTCCTCTCCCTCTCCCTCCCTTACCCGCTCTCTCTCTCTCTCTCTCTCTCTCTCTCTCTCTTTTCCTCTCTCGTTCTTCCTCTTCCCTGCCATAGAAGATGTGTTGGTATGGGCCTGGCACGGCACGGTGCGGGCATGTACTGACTCATCTCACCGGACAACCGGTACGGTGCCTGGTACTAGTTCCGCCGTCCTCGTCGGTGGTATTCACAAAGGAATTAGAAAATTTGAAGAAGGCTAAGCCTGATATAAGAATGCATTCATCTCTGATGCACAAATTACCTTCAAAAGAAAAACATGATTCCTAAATTGATGTAGCCATTTCCTTGATTAGGTAGTGATATGAAACTCCTATTCTTGATTTCCACCCTTCATGTACGGATGTTACAGTATGCAAATGCTATTTAGCAGGCAGTACCCACATTTTCGCATGATATCATGGCTATTCAGTATGTTGTGACACCAATTTAGTTATAGTATTCTTCCATTAGAAATTTTATTCTTCACACACATAGGTTATCTCTCTGTGATTTAATAATTGTCGTTCTTTTCTGAATGCAATATCTGCTTCTCTGCTCTTTATCATGTTCTCTTGCCTTCCACTATTTCTGCAGATTGGTGCCGACATCTTTAAACGGGCTTTAAGTTATCCTTCAAAATTGATAGCCAAAAATGCTGGAATTAATGGAGATGTTGTTGTGGAGAAGGTTTGTGAATGATTCTATTCATATTCAAGCTTTTGCATTTTCTTTATATTTCTTTTAAGGTTGCCCGCTAAGTCCCTGTGGAGTACAAAATCCAAGCTAATGCATTTTTCTGATATTTTATTTCAGGTGTTGTCCTCTAATGACGTAAGATATGGCTACAATGCAGCTAAAAATTGTTACGAGGACTTGATGGCGGCTGGGATTTTAGACCCAACGAAGGTATCTATTTCAAAAACATGAATAGTTAATGGTAGCTACTTTCTTTTTATCTTCAATAATTTCATAGAAGTAATTTTTTGCCGGTCGTGTTCATTTGCATGCTCGTTAGTCATCTATCTATAGTATGTGTGAGGAAACTTTCAAGAATTATCTTACATAATATCAGAGGAAAAACAGGATCTTATGGACTATGTCATTTAGTTGTAAAGTACCTTTTTCCGGCTTTTTCTCAGAGTTAGCAAAATGAGTTGCTGCTATTTATGAGCTACCTGTAGTTTGCTAGTGCTTCTCATGCACTTTAATCATCTGATTCTGACAGAATTTGGGGTCAAGTGCAGGAATATACCATAAAAATTTATTGATATGAATCTCATCCCAGCAAGACAACACTAGAAATCTTATTTGTAAAATAGGGGATTTTTTAATTATAAATAATAACATCATCTCTTGCTGAAGATACTTAGTGGTCACTAGATTTGCAACTTAAAGATCCCAATTCTCAAGGGAGACAAGAGAGGAAAGTGTCAGGCTGTCAGCGTAGCGATCTCCAATTTCATCAGCTGTAACATTCCATTACCTAAGGAAGGGGAGGGGGTTCGGGGGAGGGCAAACCATCCCCTGGCCATATTTCTTATTTTTTCCAGTCACCTGATATTACTGAAGTCCCATTTGCTACTGATGAATCATCCTCGGGAAAATTGCTCGCTGAACTGAAATTTTCTGAATATGGAATGATACTGGACATGTAATTATAATTTGCTTTTTCACATGTCTAACAAACACAAATGAATTCTTGAGTTTTATCCTGCTTCATGCATTCATGAACTCGACACACATGTGCAGGTTGTTAGATGTTGTGTGGAGCATGCTGCTGCTGTTGCAAAGACTTTTCTCACATCTGATGTGGTCGTTGTTGATACAAAGGAAGCAGAGCCCATTAGTAGGCAAAGGCTGATGCCAACTTCTAATCTCATGCGAACATCTAATCTGATGCCAACTTCTAATCTCATGCGAACATCTAATCTGACACCAAAATCAGGTGCTTATCTTCTTCACAAATATGCTACATAGATCACTGGCATATATATGATAACCTGCCATGAGCTTATCTATTGAATTTCAAAAGTTTGCATTATTTTTTTTTGCCTTTATCTTGCTGAAGATCTAGAACAAGGGTATGGCAATGTACTGATTAGTTCTTTCTCATGACTTATGTTTGCAGGTATTGCACTTTAGTTTGTGCTAACCAGTCATTCATCTACTTGCTGTTCCATTCTCTCTTCCCTTCATGACTCATACTTACAAGTGGTTGAGATGTCAATCGAAAGGAAGAGGCAATCTAATCTGCGTATTTTGGTTCAGTGAAATATGGCCAATGAGACTTGCTGTCATTCATCAATGTGCGTTGACTCACAATACTTTCACAGAATCTTTCCAACAAACCACCTGAGAAATAACATTCAATACAGATGAGGTTTCAATCTCAAAATTTAGAAGCTTTTGTGATTATTCTTAAAATGCAGTCACCATGGTACACTTCTTCATGAAGGAAAGCCATGGTGAGGCCAAATGTCTGTGTGTGTATAAGCTGAACAATTTTAGGGACTCATGATCTGTGCCGACGAAGGGTTAAAATAGGACCATTTGAGCTTGGGATGTATCATTGTCTTATTCATCCATTATATTATGTTGGGTAATGCCTTCATGATTTCTACACTCCTCTTATAAGCTTATATTGACTGTGTTTCGTATGAATTTATTGTTTAGGGTATGGAGATTGCTGCATGTTTGTTGCTTGCTTACTTTTGGGTAGATATTATGGCGATATTTAGTATTGAAATCTATGGAAATTAAGGAAGCTATAGGCAGGACACACTGCTATTTTGATGCAAGAAACATAATACTTTAATGGGTTATCAGTCTTTGCCCTTTTTCTTTTGTATCTCATTTCCTAGATTTATCATACGCAAGGGTTAGAGAGTGGAACTATTTATGGATTTTTCTCATATTGTTCTCTCTTTTCCGCCTAAGGGTTAGAAGAGTTTAGGAGTGAAGAGATCACACGCTAATCTTTTCGGCGACTTTTCACAGTGACCTGAATATAACTAATATGAAGTAAAAATTAATAATACATCAAATAGATTTTATAGCTTAGTAAAGGCAAAAGTTACATGTCCAGTTCAAATCCCCTCGCCCCTTTATTGTATATATTTTTTAATGAAATTTTATAAAAGATATATTTTATATAGTCAGGTTTGGGTAGCTTTAATTGATTTTAAAGGGTCACATAGGTGAGATATCCATTCCTATTAGGACTTGAGATATATCGCATATCTGAAAAAACTTGCGCAGCGGCTATCTTTAAACATACTAGTGCGCTTCCTATGCACAATAAAATATTGTGGCTATTAATAAGTAAATCCGTTAGGTGCATTAATACTCTATATGTACAAAATTCTTAACACATGTTCAAGTCTCCGCACCCCTCTATTATATATATTTTTTATAAAATTTTAATATATATATATATATATATATATATTATAGTTTGGTTTGAACAACAGACATCCGAGGGATAAATCTCAAATTTTAACGAATTTTAAAAGGTTAAATTTCAAACTTGTTCTAAATTTTAACGGATTTTAATTTTTATATGATTTTGCTAAACAATTTCTATTAGGATTTGCGACAAATCAGATATCCGATCTTATTAGAATGTGGGGCATATTGGATGTTCGAAAAATTTGGCCATCTACAATTTTTAAATATACTAGAGCTCTTTCTACGTATGATAAAATATTATAGTCATGAATTAGTAAGTCTATTAGGTGCATTAATACTTTATATGTGCAAGATTCTCAGCACATATTCAAATCCTCTCATCCCTCTATCGTATATATATGTTTATAAAATTTTATAAAAAATATATATATTATATAGTTAGAATCTCAAACTTTAACGAATTTTAAGAGGCCAAATTCCAAACATGACCCAAATTTTAATGAATTTTATTTTTTTTCATAATTTTGCTAAACAAATTCTATTTGGATTTGGGATATAGATGATTTGAGACGTACGGGGGATCCCAAAAAACCTACCAAGATGCCATCTTTAATTAGTAAGTCTATTAGGTGCAGTAATGCCTTATAAGTGCGAGACTCTTAGCACATGTAGTACAACGTAAACTGCTTTAGAAAGAAAAAAGACAAATAAAGGAGAAAAAAAAAGTAAAAAAAGGGGCCGCTGTGACCGACGAAGTACGAGGTGCAAAAAAATCCGGCATCGATCCTTTTCTAGATGCGGCCCGCGGCTGGCCTCGCGGGATCCGCTGCTGCAGTCCTCCGTAGGTGGCCATGTGTTTTGTCTCTGGCCTCTTCCCTCTTCGATCCCTCCTCATCACCAGACCTATATATATTTATGGAATAACGTGCTCCAGTTCCTCCTCCTTGCTTGCCTCACTTGCATCGAGTGAAGAAGAGAAAAAGAAGAAGATGATGATGATCATGATGGGGCTTGCGCTTCTCCAGGTGGCGATGGATGTGATGGTGGCGGGGATTTCATTCATGCTGGTGTTGGGGATCTTCGCCTTCGTCGCCACCATTCTCTGCTCCGCCGCTTTTCTTCAAGCCATCTCTTAAAAGAGATCCCCCGCCCAGAAGGCGAAAGTAAGTCATGGTTCTAGCTGACTCGATTGATTGGACCTTAGGCTCGATGATGACGAGTTTCTTAAATCTTTTCATGGTTTCGGTTGTGGGCTGACGGAATTGAGGATTTGGAAATTTGGAATTCTTTGATGCGGCTGTTTTTCTGCTTTTTTTTGGGCTTTCATTTTTCAATCCAACTCGTTAGACGGGAGCGAATGCAAGAAACAACATTTAGACACAATTCGCTACTGTGTCGTATAATCCATTGACTGTTCTTTGGAAAGAGGAGTGTGTTTTCTTCATAAATTTTAGTTTTTCCATTGGACAATTTATATCAATTCTTTAGTGGAGAGCATCCAAGTTTTGATGGCGTTTGAGGGAATTCTTTGATGTTACTTTGTTGTTCATTGGTGTGTGTGGCTTCTCTAGTTTCTTGAATGGGGGACTGTGATCGCATAGAAGTTGGTAATGATTTGTCATGATTCAGAGAAGCAGCAGCAGCTGAAGGAGTTGGACTTATCCTTGCCACTGGATAAATAAGATTCTTCAAGTGAACGGTTGATTTTATGCAAATATAACTTGATAAAGGCTGACAGTTACGATTGTAGTAATTCTGTACTTGGTGTCCTCTTTAATTTAAGGATTTATAAGATTCTTGAAGAAACAGGTTAGCTGTAAGTTTTGAGGACTTAGCTATTGGTTAGCGCATGCTAGGATATCAGAATCGATGGTTCATAACTGATTCATTTGGTATTGGAGTAAGTTCAAATTTTGTCTTCACCCTTGCAGTGGTTCATTCTGATTTCAATCGATATTTACTTCCTTTAGTTGCTTCAACAGCGCTAGGACTATCATTTCATATGCATGTCCATTATGGATTTCATGTCTTGTGTGGTGAAAGTTGAGAGTATAAATCCAAGTATGCATGTAATAAAATAGTCTTTAATTTCATGGTTAAGTGAATTGGACAAGAAGAACTATCCAATCAGTGAAAAATAGTTGGCTAAACTAAAGAAGATCAGACCAGAATGGTGCTGTGCTGAATGAAAATGGACCTAACATGATATTGTCAATTATAGGAAGAGTTTGGTTATTTATGCAAGGGAGACTGGATAGTGGTGGACCGAACTAAGTTATACATTGTCACTAGATGAATCATAAGAAGTGTGTATGAAGATTTTTGAGAGGTAAGTTTTAAAGTCAAGAATTGGGGAATGTTAGTTTTGGCTATGGTTGGCAACTTGATCAGAAAATGAAATTTTCTGTAAATTTCTAGGGAAGAAATTGTTCGATAGCACATCTCTGGTGGTTTAGATTCTACAGATCTCTGATGAGCTAGTGCATCTCTGTGAAGTTGTAAGAAATAATGTTCTTTGCCTTGAGCAGTAACATTGCTGACAACATCTATTGCTTGCTTTTCAAGAGACTGTTTACATAAGGTGAATTATTAGAGGGTTTGAGGCGCAAACCGCGATAGATGCGTTCCTCCCATCAGGTTTTTATTTTCGCTCCACCTAGTTTTATTTCCTTGTCCATTGTATTCAGTCTTGTTTGTTTCATATGTACATGTGTGGAAGGGGGTGATGAGTTGTACATAATTTAGTCCATCTCAGTTTGGTGTTATATGTATTTTGTGGCAATTTTTGGAAGAGAACCATGAAATCGTGTTTGTGCTGTCTAGAAGGCTCTGCCTACCATGTCTATCAGGTGATTTATGATCGCTCATATTTGATGATCTGCTAAAGCAGAAAGCTTCATTAAAGAAAGGGTGCAGATGATCGTTTTTTAGCATTTACAAGATGCATGTGGCCGTACCATGCCTCTGATGGATGCTAGTTTCATGCAATTTTAGATGAAATAAACTTATAATGCTTAGTGGGCAAAATCCATCATTAATAGTTTTGTTGCCCTATACTACCCTTAAAACTTGCCTACACATCAAACCATTCATATTCACTTAATCTCTAATAGATGCAAGTCTTCCATGATGTTCATTTTTAAATGCATAATTTTACAGGGTTAAATCCTCTATTCCTCTCAATCCTCGGTCCTTCAGTTTTTTTTCTGTTTTATTGGCGATATATTTACTGTTTCAATCATACCTCAGCCTCTCTAAGTTGGAATTTGCAATTCTTGTTGCAGGAGAAGCCTACGTCTGATTAGTCTTGTCCTTCTGGGCCTTGCAGAACAGATTGCATTTTTTGATGTGCTTAATCTTCAGTTTGAAGATCTGTTCTTTAATCAACTATGCAACTCTGGGGTTATGCTACTATGCTACATACAAAAATTGCTTCAAATTGTGTAATGCTATGTTCGAGCATTGAATCATGATGATTTTCAGCAGCATGGCTGTACAAGGTTGTATATCATGTTCAGGATGATTATATGCCTTGCATGATTGTGCAATAAAGAGTGCTCTAGTAAGCGTTATTTTTTATGCAACTCCTTACAGATGCCACATTGTAGAAAAATTGTTTTTTATGCTGCTTAATCTTCAGTTTGAAGATCTGTTTTTGAATCAACTATGCAACTCTTGGGTTATGCTACCATGCTACATTCAAAAATTGCTTCAAAGTGTGTAATGCTATGTTCGAGCATTGAATCATGATAATTTTCATCCGCATGGCTGTACAAGGCTTTATATCATGTTCTGGATGATTATATGCCTTGCATGATCGTGCAATGAAAAGTGCTCTAGTAAGTGTAATTTTTTATGCAACTCCTTGCAGATGCTTTATAAAAGTCTGCGTTTCTGATAGAGGTATCGACAGACCATGTTGTGGCAGTGGAACCAAATCTGTGATTATCTTGGTTTCCTGGTGATTTATTTAAGCAGCTAGATCTGCTGATATCTTAACCACATGTCACCATTATACCTAATCCTCCACCATGATACACCTTGACCATTGTCAGGCTGTAATACGGGCAGCGTGCAGGTGGTACGAATTAACTCAATAGTCGGCACTTCAGTCGCCGATATTAGTTCAGACCAACCAAAAATAAACATATTTTTTGTGGAACCACTTGTGGTACGTTAATGTTAGTTGGCTGGTGCTTTCACAAGAGGCGATCATATTTACTTCGAAGTAAAGCTGGCTCATCATTTACCAACATTAGCTCAAAGCCTCAAAGTATCTTCTGCTGGCGTGAACCGTCTTTGCCCTCCAAAATGGTTCAGATTGTCTGAGGCGGGATTCCAGGTCCCTTAAGTCAAGTAGTTTGAGCTAATTCCAGATTGTCAGCGCCTACAGCAGGGGCGGGTACCCCATCTTCGGGGAGACCATCGACATCGCCGTCGGCAACTCTCTGCCTCTGCCACTTTCCAACGATCACAGCTCTGGGCACTACGTCGAACAGATTTGCTGCTATCCTTTCCCCTCCTCTCTTTTCCGGGAAAAAAAAAAGTCTCATTCATCTCCATTCCTTCACCGTCTTTAATCCAATTCGCCTCTCTCACAATCGTTATCCATAACAAGACCAGGGCAGATAATAGGTAATAAAAAGAGCAAGCCAACTGCACCATTCTTGTCATCGCGTGTAACAGTCCTCTGCGAAGCACGGACTCGGATATGAGACACAAATATAACTCGCTAACGATGCGCCAGTATACTAGATATGGAAAAGATAGGCAAACCGTATGGCTGGGATATCATGTGATAATAAATGAACTAATTGTCTTGGCAATACCTGCAACAATTCGAGTCTTGATTTTTCAAATTATGAGATGGCATACTTCTCTGATGTCATTATCGGAAGAATTAAGGGTATATTTGATTGGAAGAGTTGAACTCTGAAATAAAAATAAAAATAAATAATTTCTACTCCAGCCGTTTGATTGAGAAAAATTCTATTACCATTTCTAAAATAGAAAATGTCCCAATCCCCCAAAACTAATCCCTACTCTTTTCCAATATTCAAATTTTATTCCAATTTTGATTTCCAATATTCAAATTTTATTCCAATTTTGATTTTAATTCGATCATAAATCAAACACGTCGGAAGGTGTAGCCATCCTGATTTCGATTCCAATCGCCAACCAAAAACGCCCTAAGAGTAATGCTTTTCCTAGATAAAAAAAATGTTTATACAAAGGTATACCTTATCGCATCATGCAACCACGTCGCCAGTGTTTGTGAATGGTGAGGACAAGGCATTTTGGTTTCAAGGTCATGTGTGGCCCTACGCATGGAGCAACTCAGCCCGCGAAGGCCTGAAATAGAGCGCAGGCTCTGCACTCATGCTCGACAAGTCAGGGCCAGCCATAGGAGGATTTGTTTAAGAATGTTCAATCTGGATTAACTATTCTTTTCTGCTCTTCTCATAATCAGTCAAGCCAGCTTGGATATTTCGCAATTTTCTTTGGACAAATGGGATAATTCTATATTCAATTTTTTTATTAAAAAAAGCAGCAGGAAGCATCTGGAAGAGAAGATGGACAACAGCAGAAAAAAAATCACAAGATCTTTAAAGCCAGAGTATTTTCATTGCATTTCTTTCATATTGTATTACCTCTCTAATACAACAAAGTATTTTATCTGTATACAAATTCCAAATGCGGCATTAAAAATTAAAAATTATTAAAAGATAAAATTTGAAGTATCATTGTCAAGAAAACAATGAGTACAACAAATCTCATGTATGTGAATTGCATGCTTTTTCCCTTTTCCTTTTTCCTGACTGAGTATAACTTCTGATTTGTTTACTCAAAAGTTGTGCATAATCCTAAACGTTTCAGTATACCGCTCAATAACCATCACTTTTAGTAAAGAATAAGAAAAAAACTGGTCGGTCCAAATCAGAATGAGCTTTGGTATTCCTTTATCAGTCTGAAGATCGCATTATCATCTAATGCATTTTCCAAACTTTCAAACAGGATGCCATCCATTCTTGCTTGAACACCATTAGCGGATGTCAGGTCTTGCAACACTCCCTTCACCGTCTGGTCCAGTCCAAATAAGGAATTTCCGATGCCACTTAATATTTCTGGTAAAGATGGCGAAGGTCTTGACACCTCAACTAACTTAACCTGGGTTCAAATTCAGAATAAAAGACATTTATTAAATCGGATTAGAAAGACATAATGTATCTAAGATTCCAATTTCTATGTAGACATGTCATAAACATATAGTCACGACTACTGAGATGAAAATCAATGCATTAATCCTTCGTAAATTCAAAACATGAAAATGGGAATTAATGGAGAGTCCCAAATTCAGCATTAGGATTAATTTAGACGGGGCAAAGATTCGGAGTTCAGAAAATATGTGGGGTACAAGACAAAGGCTTGGAAATATTTGGATAATAATTACAAAAATAAACAAAAAAGACGAATTAAGGTATTATATTTATATTTAAACATAGGATGCAGTTATAATAAATGGAGTCAAGAGACAACTTACATCCACTGTAAAGCTCAATGTTCTAGTGGCTGAAAAAATATAAATCTAAACTATGGGACGTAATCCACGAGGGCCTAAAATGTGCAAAAAAAACAACTTGCTTAAGAAGGCCCTTGCCTATTTGTCAAGGGTGCCTCACAATCAACACACATTATTGTGTCACTAAAACATTATGCAAGGGAGGTCTCGATACATAAGCAAGAGGCCTCCAAAACATGTTAATTTTATATGTAGATATGTTTGGTCTTGTAGAATGCATTCAGTGGTTTAAATTTGAATTTTTCAGCCACCAACATTAAGTCTTTCAGTGATGTAAAGTCATCGCTTTACATACATACATACATGCACACAGTAACAGTAGCATAGGAAAGAGTGCACAGAACCAGTAGAAGTAATAAATAGGATTAATAATATGCTTTCTTGAATATCACAAACAATTTGTGGACAAATCATCAAAATTGATGAATCATTCAACAGTACTCAGTTTATTCAATTGTGAAACAATAACTTGAAAATCATTTTTCCAAGCAAAAAATCAAGAATAAAATGAGAAATTTTAGTTATTTGGAGATTACCGTCATTATGATAAGAAGTGCCAATAATAAAGATGTTAACACAACAAGCCAGTAAATATTATCAAGTAGCTCTATAGTATCAACAACCGGACATCATATAGTTTATGAATTATCTTACGTCCTTGATTTTCAGCACTGCCCAAGGGAGGCTGCTTGTTGCAGAATTTTTAGCTCGTGTTCTGAAAGCTGTTAATCACTCATATGGAGAAACTACCTAGTATATCATTCAGTTCATTTGCTTTTTTTCTATCAACTAAATTTTGCTACTGTTAGTCTGACACTCAAATCAGAAGTAAGCGATTTCCAGAACCAGTTGACCTTGATCAAATTTTATTATGCAGAAAAAGTAATGAAAATCTAGAAAGAAATTAGAGACCTGACTATCCTGTGGTATATTTGCCCTGTGTTTTGCAATAGCAACTGCTCGGGAGAACCCACCAATGGCATCGACCAAACCTCTGGAAGCTGCATCTTTGCCACTCCACACCCTTCCTTGAGCAACCTCTTCCATCTGATCTACCTGGTCACAGAAGAATCATTTAGATGAGGATATGACTGAGAGATACACATATCAAAAAATATGTTATACTTACACTCATTGATCGTGAAAAGGCTGCTTTGTCTCGAAATTGTCTGTAAATATTCTGTGCGGATTTTGCAAAGAGTTCTGCTTCATCTGGTCTGTAAGAACCAAAAATATTTTAATTCTAATTTAATCTGCATAAGAAAGAAAACACAAGCATAATAGGTAACTCCAGCTGTGAAATGTGAGGTGAGTCTTACAAAGATTCCTGCCCTGACTGAATAAGGTCACCGTATCTTATTTTAAATGTTAGATGAGAACTAGTAAAGTTGTCAAAGATAGGCACTGCTCTTAAGGTTCCGCAAACAATGCAGCTCTTCCTTCATCTTGGTTATTCCTAGGGCTGAGCAGATCTGACCAAATATAACACTTCATACAGTTTACTGGTAATCTAAATTTCCAGTCTCATTTTTCTGCAATCTAAAACCCTGCCATAGATAATTCTAGCAGAAAAAAAGGAAAACCTAGCAGGCATCATTGGAAGTGCTGAAAATATTAATACTTTGTCCAACTGATTGGTGATTAATGCTTAGAGTAATTGTTACTCAATCACACTTCCGCCAAAAGAAGCAAATTTCAGCAAGCGATACTGCTGTTAGACAACTGGAATCATTACCTGCTCCAGGCTTTGATGCGGGACAGATGATTTAAAGGAGAAAATAAGAAGGGGAAAGGAGGAGAGGGGAGTTCTGGAGTCCACCAGATGTCAAAGCAACGATTTTTTTTAAATCCAAAATATCCTGACTACAACAATAGACATGAGGGTTTCATATATAGCCCCCCCTATGTAACTACCCATGATTCCCACAAAACATCATATAACTACCCATGATCCCCACAACATAGCTAAATACAGTCATAACAAGTCAACAACTAACAAGGACGAAAATACATAATAAATAAACGAAAAATACATAAGAAAATAAAACTAGGGCAGCCAAAGTGCTATACACGCCGGCGACGCCTATACACATGCTGGAAACGGTGGTCTGTGTCCCCACCAACTCCCCTCAGCTGAGAGGAGTTCGCCTCTGGCGAAACGGATGTCTGGTAATGCTCCAACAGGTCTGAAGCAAGTCGCTGAAGCTCATCTCTGCTAGTCCAAGTATCATCTGACGGAGGTCGACCATGCCACCTGACCAGATATCGCTGATAACCACCATTCTGTGTACTGACAATCTGATCGTCCAAAATCTGTTCCACTGTGTCTGTGATCTGTGGAGAAATAGGTACAGGAGGCAAGGCAGGAGCAGGAGATATGGTCTCAAAGTTGGATGTGAGGTCAGTGTCAGGCTCATTGAATGGGTCGGTAGGAATAGTTGTCGGACCTCGGTAGGCAACTAAGTCTTCTACATTAAAAACTGGATTAATCCCAAAATCACTTGGAATATCCACCACATATGCATTAGATCCAACCCGTTTCAGAATTTTGTATGGACTCATACTTCGGGCGTGCAATTTCCTAACGGTTCCTGGTGGAAACCGTTCAGGTCTGATTCTGATCATTACATCATCACCCACTCGAAATTCTTGATAACGTCGACGTAAGTCAACGGCCATTTTATATCTCGCATTATTGATTTCAATTTTCTTATTAATCTCTTTATGTAAATTTTGCATGTGTTGCGCAAAGGACTCAGCGGTCTCAGAGATTCTATTGTTAGGTGCTACTGGGATAAGATCAACAGGTTTTCGCGGAACATAGCCTAAGACAATTTCGAAAGGACTCAAACCAGAGGTCCTGTTCACAGAGCTATTGTAGGCAAATTCAGCTGTGGATAGGAGAAGATCCCAATTACCCGGGTGGTCACCCACTAAACATCGTAGAAGGTTTCCTAGGCTGCGGTTGACCACCTCAGTTTGCCCATCTGTCTGAGGGTAATAGGCTATGGAATATTTAAGCTTTGTACCCATGAAATTCCAGAGGGTCTTCCAAAAATAACTAACAAATTTGACATCTCTATCAGTCACTATTGATTTTGGAAGCCCGTGGAGTCTAACGACCTCATCAAAGATGATCCTCGCAACTTTGGAGGTGTCAGAAGTCTTGAAAGTGGGCAGGAAAATGTGCCATTTTAGAGAACCGATCCACTACCACGAGAATGGAATCATGCTTACTTCTAGTCTTTGGCAACCCTAGCACGAAATCCATACTAATATCCTGCCAAGGACGATCTGGGACAGGAAGGGGTGTATATAAGCCAGTGTTTTGTTTGCGCTGTTTGGATAGATGACAAGTACGACACTGACTAACAATTTTTGCAACATCCCGTTTTAAACTAGGCCAATAAAATCTTTGTTCGACCATATCAATGGTCTTATTTCTACCAAAATGGCCAATTATTCCTCCCGCGTGGAGTTCCCAAATAAGAAAATCTCTAATGGATGTTTGAGGGATACACAGCTTGTTTCCTCGGAACAGGAAAGCATCAACCACAAGGTAGTCACTATTGTCCCTGGTGTGACTTTCTAACACACTAGCATAGATCTCAGCGAAGTCTGGACAAGTTGCATAATCGGCAATCATACGATCAAATCCAGTAACCTTTATGCTTACTGACAAAAGTAATGCGACACGTCGGCTTAGGGCATCAGCTGCCTTGTTGTCAATTCCTGCTTTATGACATAACATGAAGGTGTATTCTTGAAGAAATTCAGCCCACTTTCCGTGTCGTGAACTCAATCGTTTCTGAGAATTCAAGTACCTCAAAGCTTCATGATCGGAATATAATACGAACTCTTGAGGTAATAAATAGTGACGCCAGTGACGCAGCGCTTGTACAACTGCATAAAATCCTTTGTCATAGGTGGAATATTTTCGTTTGGCATCATTCAGCTTCTCACTGAAGTATGCGATAGGATGTCTTTCTTGGCTTAAGACTCCACCTATACCTAGACCAGATGCGTCACAAGAGACTTCAAAAACTTTAGTAAAATCTGGAAGACGCATTACCGGAGCTTCAGTCATTCTAGTCTTGATCTCTTGGAATGCCCTTGAGGCCGCAACGGTCCAATGAAATTCACCTTTTCGGATACAATCCGTAATCGGTGCAGTGATCGTACTAAAATTCTTAATGAACCTCCTATAAAAGGTAGCTAGGCCGTGGAAGCTTCGCACCTCAAATAATGTAGTGGGTTCAGACCATTCAAGAATAGCTTGGACCTTCTGTGGGTCTGCTGAAACACCCTCAGAAGATACAACAAACCCTAAGAAGATTACACGATCAGTCATAAATGAACACTTCTTAAGGTTTGCATATAGACTCTCTTTCCTTAGGGAATTGCAGACCAAACGTAGGTGCTCCAGGTGTTGTTCCTTGTTTTTGCTATATATTAAGATATCATCAAAATAAACTACAAGGAATTTTCCCATAAAAGGTCTTAATACTTGGGTCATAATTCGCATAAATGTGCTAGGTGCATTTGTCAACCCAAAGGGCATGACTAGCCACTCATATAACCCATCTTTGGTCTTGAAAGCTGTTTTCCATTCATCACCAGGGCGGATACGGATTTGGTGGTAACCACTCTTAAGGTCAATTTTGGAGAAGATAGTGGCACCTGCCATCATGTCAAGCATGTCATCCAATCGTGGTATTGGAAATCGATATTTAATCGTTATCTTATTGATTGCCCTGCTATCCACACACATTCTCCAAGTGCCGTCTTTTTTGGGCGTTAGAAGCGCGGGCACCGCACACGGGCTAAGACTTTCTCGGATGAACCCTTTTCGGAATAGTTCATCAACTTGCCGTTTCAATTCAGCATGTTCAATCGGATTGAGTCTATAATGAGGCAAGTTCGGGAGAGTCGCCCCTGGAACCAAGTCTATGGCGTGCTGAATATCACGCATAGGAGGAAGCTCATCAGGAAGGTCCTCAGGAAAGAGATCCTTAAATTCTTCCAGAACTTGACGAACTTCCTTCGAGAAATCTACTTGAAAATCAGGAACAACTTCTTTGGACACTAACACAATGATTATGGATTCTTGGGCTGCTGCTTTCTCAAATTCCTTAGGACTAATGATGTGAAGGCGCTTTTCAACCTTCACATCCTTCTTTCCAGCAATAGAAGGCCTAGGAGGTAATGGGTTTAGTCGAATTTTCTTTCCTTGGTAAACAAAAGAACAGGAATTGGATTTGCCATAAATGGTTACATCCAAATCATAAAGCCACGGTCTACCAAGGATGATGTGTCCAACGTCCATGGGAATAACATCACACCAGACCTTATCATTATATTCAGAAAAGTTGATTTGGACTAGACAACGCTCAGTAACTGGTATAGCGGTTTTATCCACCCAAGACACATTATAAGGGTTAGGATGAGGCACTGTCTTTAACTGTAGCTTGTTGACAGTTCTTGTGGATACAACATTGACGCTACTCCCACTGTCGATGATAACTTTACAGTTATGTTCACCACATTTGATATAGGTGTGAAATATGGATCGGCGCCTCCAGTCATCATCTTCTTGTTTAGGTTGTGTAAGGACACACCTAACAACGCTTAAAGGAGTGGAACCCTCAAGTGAGCCAGGTTCCTCACCTTCATCGGACTTTTCAGGGTCTATCTCTGGTTCGTGGACCAACTCATTCTCTTCATCATTTCTATCTTCTTCGATGACCAGTGTTTTCTTAGTAGAACATTGACTAGCTCTATGCCCAAAACCAAAACATCTGTAACACTGATCTCGAGAAATTTTGGGTGGTTCACTTAAAATTCCCTTATTCTTTTGATCAATAATTTTTGGGGACTCGGTCGCTTGATTTCTATTATTAGGCTTACTCCAAGTATTAGTTTGACTACCATGGGTGAACTTATAATTGGTCTCCTTAAGATCAAATCGCCTAAAGGTTGTCTTATTAGTATAACGCTCAATGTCTTGGACAAGTTGATAGGCATGTTCTAATGAGTTGACCTCGCGTAGAATAAGCTCTTTTTGTAGATCATCTCGCAATCCGGACCTAAACCTAGAAAGGGTCAATTCCACACTCTCGCGTGCATCACATCGCATGAAGAACTCATCAAAGCGAGCTATGTACTCAGACACAGGTTTGTTTCCTTGAATCAGTCGTTGCCACTGATCTAACAGGCGACTCTTATAGGATGTTGGGAGATATTTTTCTTTTAACTTCTCCTTCATTTCATCCCATTGTACCACAGGGGGTTGTCTAGCTCTAGCAAGCATATTTTCTATTGTGTTCCAATGCAACTTTGCGGGACCAATGAGCTTCTTTTTTGCAAAACGAACTCTGCGATCTTCAGACTGGTTATACCATTCAAAGTAATGGTCCATATCAGCGAGCCAGTCAATGAAGACTTTTGGGTCGAGACGACCATCATAACTTGGTGCATCGATCTTAATACTGCGCATTACATGCTCATCTGGTGTCTCACGTGCTCTTAGATAGTCCCTTTGGTGTTGTGGCCCAAGGCCTCTGGGGCGGGGCGGTTCAAACTCACCAAGTTCAGACTCTCCATCGTTGTGAGTAACTTGGAGGTTGGTGATTGAATTTTCAGCCATAGTCAAGCGAGTATTTAGCCTAGTTTCAAGGTCAGTGATTCTTGCCCCTAATCTGGTTTCTAATGCTGCTATGGCATCTAACACCTGTTGGTTTGGGTTGGTCGACATCTCATGTGAGTAAGATGTACCGCTGCGTGTTGTCATACTCTAGAATTCAAAATTCCTAGATATATAATTAACATTCAGAATAAAATCAACAATCTTGAATAAAAGACGACTTTTGACATGGTCTCAGTTATCTTCGAATTAGCACAAGTGATAACAAAATATCAGGACCTTAGGTACTGCTATCCTTGGTCTGGATCATGCAAAATCTTTGCAGGTTAATGTAATGAAAGTGGGGTCTTTCAAATTGATTTGGGTTTCACCAGATTCAAGTAAGATTTCCTAGTTGCCTTTCGAGGATTTGAGAATAATTTGTAAAGCTCAATGTGTATTTTTCAAGGGGCATAGGCTTTTATGAAATTAAGGTCCTATATCAAACCGACAACATGAAGTGAAAACAATAATAATCTAAAGATAAACTAGTTTATAGGGAAAGGCTGAAAAAATTATTTAAAGGAAAGATACGACCTCTTCTTACAGATCTGAATCAGTGGATGAGTTTGGATGTCAGAGTATAGGATGCAGAACCGGAACCCGACGATTTGTAGAAGATGCTGCTGGAAGATGGCTGACTGCAGTATCGTTGTGGAAGCCCAACTCACGGCAGAGTCTGGATCCAGGTACAGGGCCTGAAAGCTGGGCCCGCAAGACAATGGGCCGGGCTCAATTGACAACGGGCCAAACACTAAGCCGGCCCGCTCGCCCGAAAGTAGGATTTTATAGGGGACCCGAAGCTTTTGGATTAGCTTCGGATCCCTCTGAGCAAGGGGAAAGGGGCTGAGGGAGACACGGGGGAAGAAGAGAGGGGCGATGTCGGAGGGTGGCGATCTTCGTTTTGGGGAGCGAAGGAAGCGGCGAGGGCGGAGGATGGAGTCGGCAACGGAAGTGGAGGTGGTGGCGCGGGGAAAGAGAGGCTTCGGTGAGATGGGAGGGAGAAGGGTTTTAGTGAGCTGAGGGAGAAGAAAATGGGAAGAACTCAAGGGTCGGTGGAGGGTGGAGGAAACGGAGAAGATGAAAAAGAGGGGAAGGGGAGGGTGGCGGTGTGACTGAAGCAGCGGTGCATGCGGTCGCTGAGGTGAGCGGCGTCGGCGAGCGAGAAGGGCCTGGTAGCGGAAGGGAGAGGCGGCTCGGCGGCAGCAACAAGGATCCCACGATCGGCGCCAGCAGCGGTGGTAAGAGCGGCGACAGCGGCGGTGGTGGCGTGGCAGCAATGCGTCGACGGCGGCAGTGGTGGCGGAACCCTAGATCTAGGGTTCTTCTCCGTCGAACGACAGGTACAATCTTTCTTTCTTCTTTTTTTTTTCTTTTTTTTTTTGAACAGCACGCGCAAGTCACGTGCTTGCGTCTGGAGTTGTCACGTGTGATAGTCACGTGCGAGACTCACGTGAGGGTCATGTGACCCCTTTATTTTTTCCTTTTTTTTTTTTTTTTTTGGGAACGGATCCGGGTTACTGACCGAAGGTTAACGGGTTTGGAGTCTACCTGTTTACCCACTTGAAACTCTCCAACAGTTTCAAGTGAGCGTGCCGAGATTCACGCCCACGGTTGCTGGCAGTTCCCGGCGGCCGATCGTGCCGAAGTCCACGCTAGCAGTGCGGGTGGATCTCAGTGGTCTGTGGTGGTGGCCGGCGACCGGTCACCTGCTCCGGCACTGGGTTTCCTCGCACTAGAGATGTCTTCCCGTCTCTCTTCGTGTGCGCAGTGGCCGGCAGGCGCTTCGGCGGGTCCGAGGGACAGATCTGAAAGAAGGGCAGTGATGCTCCTCTTCTTTTTGACAGAGGGAGTCACCCGTGGTCCATCAGCTCGCTCCGGCGTCCGGGGTCGGGTTATCGCCTAGATTTCGTGTGCCCACCGGAATCCTGGGATCCGGCGGTGCTCTGCCATACACTTTGTGGTGCTTCTGTGGAAGAAGAACCGGCTGAGAATGGATGTGGAAGACCAGCTGCAAAGGTTTCTGTTTTTTTTTTTTTTTTTGCCGACTGTCTCACTGCAGCCCAGAAAATGGCAGTGAAAGAAAGGGAAGGGAAATAGACAGACAGGATCGGGGCGTTGGCACAGAGGCAAAGCCCAACCTGGCTCTGATACCAAACTGATGCGGGACAGATGATTTAAAGGAGAAAATAAGAAGGGGAAAGGAGGAGAGGGGAGTTCTGGAGTCCACCAGATGTCAAAGCAACGATTTTTTTTTAATCCAAAATATCCTGACTACAACAATAGACATGAGGGTTTCATATATAGCCCCCTCTATGTAACTACCCATGATTCCCACAAAACATCATATAACTACCCATGATCCCCACAACATAGCTAAATACAGTCATAACAAGTCAACAACTAACAAGGACGAAAATACATAATAAATAAACGAAAAATACATAAGAAAATAAAACTAGAGCAGCCAAAGTGCTATACACGCCGGCGACGCCTATACACATGCTGGAAACGGTGGTCTGTGTCCCCACCAGGCTTCCTGAGTAATGCAGCACTGGCTATCCTTGTCCATCCCTAACCACCCCTTCAACCCCAACCTACACAAAAAATGGGTCTATTTTTTGGAAAGAGAAACCAACCCAGAGCTCAGACTCCTTTTTAAAAAATTGAAGTAGGATGGGTTATTTTATCCCATGACTAAGCCTACGTACGACAACATTGTGATCTGTACGTGCAATAGCAGGCTAGCTAAGCTAGTTAGGACTTACGAGTGTAGTCCAAGCCTCATTTTAACTTTCACTGGGATGACAATGTATTATAGACAATGTGGAGTGTCGGTCCCTCCAAGCTTTTGCAATGGTTCATGTTGAAGTTCTCTTTGCATGCTTGATTTTACATCGCAGTACTTTTGTATGGATTAAAATGATCTTTCATTGTAGAATAAGGCCTTGTTTGGCATTGTTGTTGCTAGTAGAATTTTGGAGAAGTATAGTTGTCACTAATAGAGCTTTGCCAAAACGCTATTTGTTGTTTGATAACTATATTTCTAAAGTGCTATGAAACTTTAACATTGTTTTATAACGAAACTGAAAAAAAGTTTTTAGTATAATAAAATGACAATAAAGAACGTTGCATAGAATAATATAGAATAGTATAATATAATGTAATATTACATATTATTATATCTTAAATTATTATTACATAGAATAATATTATTAAAATAGAATATAATGTGATATAATATCATAATGTAATATAATATTATTATAAGATAGTGTAATATAATATTGTACAATATAGCATTAATAAGATGGTATAACATAAAATGGTATAATATATTATGATATGATACAATACATTATATAATATAATATAATAAAGTAACGTAACGTAATGTAATGTATCATTACAATGTAATATAATATAATAAATTATTATAATATATGTAATAATAATATAACAAAATATGATGTATTTTTATAATGCAATATAATATTATATGTATAATATAATAATACAATATAATATGATAAGACATAATATACTATAATATAATATAGTAATGTATTATTATATTAGTATAACAATAATGAAACAATAATTTAATCTTGGGGGATTATAGTACAAGGGAACGGTAAGCAAGATTGTCAAATAGTAAAGTCACATCCATGTCAGGTGCCTAGGCAACATTATACTTTGGGGATTATAGTACAAGGGAACAGGAAGCAAACGAGTCATAGAATGGCTTGACCTAAGTCTTGGTAAGTCGCTAATGCTTCAGCCACTGAAAAATGTAAAGGTGCACAAGCAGAATCTCCAAAACTGCATAGTTATGCATCTATTGATCTTCAATAGATCCCTACTCACTAGAAGTGCCTTTTCTGCAGCAGAATCTCATGCAATGTTATACTCATTACAGCTTAGAGCCAAAAAGTGAAGAAGTTTGATTAGAGCTTAGGTGTAAATAGACTCCAAAGATTTTATGCAGATAAGAAACATAGGATCAGCTGCTAGCAGAACTTGCAGAAGTTCCATTTTTGTATAAACTAGCATATTGATTGGTTTGCAGATACAGTCATGCCAAATTCGAGTTCAATATATGAAATTCGTAGGTGCTTCCTCGTAAAATCCTAGATATGGATGCAAGTTAGTTTTTCAATTGAACGGAACTACCCAAAGGCCTAAAACAATGAAAAAGAAAGATTAAAAAAAACATTAACTAAATGAAGAGCTTGTTTGGTATTTGCTTAAAGAAGAGCAATTCTTGATTTTTTTTTTAAATTGTTGTTTTTTTTAAGAACTTGTTCAAAAAGAAGTGTTTGGTAACATTCAACAACAAGTGCTTCTCAGATAAGCTAAATAGTTTCCTTTCACATGAGCTAGAAAAACTAGTTTTTGGCTCCATGAAAAACCATAAATTATTTCCCCAAGAACAATCAGTTTGCCTTGCTTAAGGTGCACATAAATTAGGTAAAACTGAATCAACTAATTTAGATTTAAGCCTTCCAGATTATAAACAATCATCCTGAAAACCAAATATATTTAGGAAATGCTTTCATGTCGTGTTAGCAAACATCAAACAAGTGAAAAAGTTCTTATCTTCAAAGTATCTCCAGTGAAAGCTTCACAAAAAGCCCTTCCAAGCAAAAGCAATAACAGACACGCCTCTAGTCCACAGGCAAATGCCTTCATTTTGCTAAATTCAACACATGCCCCAAATTTTTTAAATTCTCAGATTCTACCAACAATTTGGTTCCCCATAGCAACTATCTTGTATGAATGATGGAACAATTATTTTTCATTGCTCTGTACTCATCCTGCAATTAATCATTTTCTCTAGGCCTACCAAGAGAACTGCACCCAAAGGTTCACAGTCTTGAGCAATCTCACAACTGCCATCTCTTCCCCTCCTTTCCAGAAAGGTTTTCCTTTAGTCTCAATTGAACCTAAGAATTACAAAATTTGCTATAATGAAATGAGAAATCTTCATAATATTTGTCTACTATCCCATGGCTTCAGTCAAAATTATGGCACTGACTCTGATGTTTTCTTCTAAGTGACCTCTCAGGAAGTTTACAAGAAGCCTCCTAGCCTTCCTTATCCTCCCACAATATCTCTATCATACATTATACTATTAACAGCCTATGGCAAACACCTAGTGCAAGATTTGAGTTGCTTCATCATGCTGTCCTCAAAATTGAGGCATTTCGAGATGTCATGATAATGCTATTATCTACTTGGTGTCCGTCCCATTGTATAACTTTTGTCACTCTACGAAGACTACAATTATTGCCACATTGGTGTTTTAAATCATTATTTAAAGTGCATCTTTAACATGAGTGCAGGATGACCAGGGGTACCTTCTTTGGCAGTAACTTCAGCCATTCATATTGAAAACATAATTAATAACGATATTATGCCTTTGTGATTGCTAAGCGAAAGCAACATTTTCAGATTGAAACATCTTAGATGCTTAAAGTAAATTAAATCTGCTTTTCATCTTATGTTATTGGTTATGAAGAAGTAATGTATATTCAACTTTATTAGCTCAATATGTCTATCTTTTGATACACGGACTATTCAGACAATAGTGGATATTCTTTTGACCAATTTTTTGCTCATAAAGCCTACTCAATAGCCTCTGTTGGTGGATGGCCTTGCCTGCCTTAATTTCAGACAATGCACACACAGTTCATATCATGAACCAGTTAGTTAGAGCTTGTTGCACTGTTCACCCTATGGCTCTTGAGCTTTCTCACTACTGTCTATGGATCATCACCTGTCATCTTGTTGGCCAAAGCACCTACCTAACCCAAAACTGAAAAATTTACCGGACGAATTAGTTGATATTTAGACCAATAAACATTTACTTGGCCCATTGTTCTTCTGGGGTTAAAGCTGTCATACTGCAATGGCACCATATAAGATATAGTTCACTGCAGATACATGGGAAGCATGATGGATTTAGTTTTTGTTTTTAACTTTGTTTCCTCTCATCAGGTATGATTTATGAATAGTAACAATAGTTGGTAACTATAAAAGCAACAGATACCTAAGTGGACGTTGATCAGCAGCATTAAGCTCAGCAAATCTTCCTCTCGATATTATTTCCTTATTGAAGCCAATCCTTTCATAAAGCTTGTTTAAACTGAACTTCCCTGTTAAGTTCTAGTGTGTCAGAATCCACAGCTTGCAAAACAAGTACTCAAGCATAAAGATAAAAGATAGAAATCTCTAAGCAGACTTAGATTATCACATACAATCTGCTTTTAGCAAGGAAAGGTATTACCATGTCATTCAACAGATTTCAACAATGTGGGTTGTTTAAATGTATACCAACAATGAGTTTATCAAAATCAGCTCAGTTACAAAGAAAGAAGAAAGGTAAGTATAGATGAACTTTGTGTGCACCTTAGTTACAGAAACCTTGCAGATTCTTTTATTAGCCCAATCTCAAAGATTGATCACTTCAGCCCCATATACAAGTTAAAGGCAGCAAACAATCTAATCAACCTCAATCCTCATTAAATCCTTTTCCTTAATGCACCTATGCCCTTGCAGACTATCCCTAATTGATCCTGCATCAGCTGGTCTTCCTCGTTCCACTTATTAGTAATCCACTCAAATATTAGGCCCACAAGAATTTTTTCCACTTGTTCTTCAAGAAGTTACCACTTCTAAAATAATACTTGAAGAAGGTATTGGTCTTCAATCAACAGAAAAGTCTGCGTCATATTTCACTTGGAATATTCTAGTCAAATAAAAAACCTGTGTAGCATGATGCCCTTTGTTTTTGCTTTAATACAGTGGTGGGATTTGGATCCGTCTGGTAAGGGGACCGAAAAAAGAAAAGATTGGGAAGGGGGTGCAGAGAGAGAGCTGGGTAGGACATGATGCGATTCAAAACAAAACCAGCAATATATAACTCCCTTTATTGTAGTTCATATTTCAAAAATCTGATTTCCATAGAAAAGGACTAAAGTGAGACTCGAGCCACAATATATATATATATATATATATATATATATATATATATATATATATATATATATATATATATATATATATATATATATATATATAAAAGTTAAATTGGGCATTGCTGCAGGGACATCCTCCTTCACCTCAGAAGCAGAAGTCTCACGCTCGAGTCTTGGGTGGTGTATCCCCAAGAACTCTGACCTAGGTAATTTTAAATACAAGGTGACCCTCTCTCCTTTTATCTCAAAATAAAAAAGAAAGGAAAAGTCAACTATAAAGCAAGTACATAATCGCATAAGAAATAGGTAAAAATAGTACCCAAATAGCAAATACGGTGTATGATTACAAAAAAAACATTAAAGAGGTCCTACTATGGTTAGACTGAAACATAATCTCACAGATTAGATAATGATTTTATCCCCAGTAATTTTTCGACCAAAAATATTTAGATGCACAAAAATTACCCACAAAAAGAAAGGCCAGTCAAGTACAGAAATTCCAATATCCTAGGGTAGCAGCATCTCAGTAAATTAACCACAAGAAATATCAAGACATCAAATTCACCTGTGACTACTCCAATTGAACCAGTTAAAGTCAGATTCTCAGCAACAATTGTCTCTGCTGCCATAGCCATGTAATATCCACCACTTGCAGCAACATCAGACATTGATACAATCACAGGTTTAGAGGCAGCAAGAAGCTTGATCTCCCTCCACATCCTGAATTAAACAAAAACACAACCATTTAACTCTCGGAGTATAAAAATTTCAATAAAATTTGTTAACATTAAGCATAAACCAACATCAGACATTAAGAGAACAAATAAGTATGCATAGACGTCTGAAGATTTACATGTATCGAGTAAATAATACAAGGAGTAGACTGCATTATGCGCATATGAACCCATTTATACATCTCTTGCACATGTTTTAAATCCACTAAGGAATGAGAAATGTCAACATCCGTGCTAGAGTTATTATTTCATCTATAATAAAAAACACATCAACATCTATAATAAAAACACATCAAAATAAGGCTTTAAGTTTCTTTTTTTCATTATTCTTTCTTTTCAATTTTTCCCATTATCAGAAGTTATGATCTTTACTATTCTTTTTCTTCCACCATAGGTTCGCAATGTACCAAAAGATATCAGTACAGCACAATGAATCTAATATGGAAACCTGTTGCAGATTTAAACCTTGGTCACCACCTTCTTAGTCCAATTCTATTGCACAAGCTTTCCATGACCATTTATAGCTCAAGGCATCCTTGCCACTACAAGCACCCTAAAATGTTGAAACACTTCTAATAAAGGCAAAATCTGCCTCTACTTTTGTCATCGAATATCAGCTCCCATAAGTTGACTCATCTAGGCTTACTTGCAAGCATCCTTGACTTGGGATTGATATTCTCTCACATTGTGCACTTTGTTCGTCCCTTCTGTAATTTGATATCTAGCCTTAGAATTTGTGAACCAACTTTATCAAGTAACTATCTAAAAAATCAAGCTGAAACGTAGATCACAAGAGAAATGTAGCATGCATAATAACAAAATGAAAATGCATCTAGAACCACGCATGTAACCAAAATGTAGGTCAAGGATATTAAGCAAAGCATTGTTTTAAGGAACAATTATGAAAAGTTAAATCATTACCTCTTTTTGCAGTAAGTGGAAATCCAAGAAATGATCAATTACACTTTGTATAGTAGGGAAAAGTGTCTTAGGTGGTAGTTTTTACTTCTTTTTTTCCAGCGTGCACAAGAGGGGGCAGGGGTTGATACAAGAAAAAATCGCAAAATTTGAAAAATGAAAGGTGTAGAAATAACAACAAAATCAAGTCCAATGACCATAACAAGATGCAAAAGAGCCATAATTCTCCTACTAACCAAAACTAGACCAAGTCCGGTGAAAAGACACAGCATATGACACAACTGTTAAAGATGAATTGTGGAATCAAGAAGTATTGCTTCTAGTTTATGCAAGTCCTATGTCAATCATGAAAAGATATACAAGTTATTAATTACCACTTACAAATCAGAAGCAAGAGCATCACCTCCAGGGCTGTCAATTCGCAAGATAACAGCTTTATACCTTTTTGTGTCTGAAAGAAGAAACTGCTTAATTCAAAGCCTAGAAAACAAAGGACTAGAACATGAAGAACAATTCTGAAGGATGAAAATCAGAACACTTCTTAAGATAAAACAGTATTGGCTAGTATTTAATTTCCACAAAGATTGTAGAATAATTTACTCGATAAACTCAGCATAATGCTTCTGGTGTTAACGTTGAACTGATCATAGAATGGACTATGAAATTGTTCAATGACATGTACAAGCAACCAGCAAACCCTGGTGGTAAATAAGTAAATTTTTTGGAGTAGAGTATGTTAACTATCTTTTAGGAATTGTTTATGCATTTTGGTTTCTGTCAAGAAGATTGTCTATTAGTAGACTTATAAAAAGATAACAGAATCTACTACAACCCCATAGGCCAGCTTCATGCTAAAGGTATTCTGCAGCAAAGTTAAAAAATTATTATGTGGAGAACTCAGGAAGCTCCCTTGAGATACTAAAGCTGTGTCAGGAAAATCCTGTACCACCAGAATAGAACACCAAGAGTCAAGATGATCTCGGACTACCCGAATAGGCTAATGAATTTCATTTTTGGTGGAGATAAGGATACAGGTCAAGCATAGTTGTATGAAGCAGGTGGAAAAACCAAATGAAATAACATTGCAGGGTGCAAAGTTCTAGATAATGAGGAAACTGGAGTACCTAAGAAACACTTTAAGTAAAATCTTCACATTTGCTCAATAATATTAGTAGACAGGATGGTGTTTAACATCACTAATGAAGAAAAAAGAAGAAATGTGAGAGACATGGACATGGGAAAACAGGAAACAAAATAAAGGAAACAAACAATTCTTGCTATCAAGATGTCTCTATGACTAAAAATAATATATCAGTAGTCAATCGCTTGAAGGAAAATAAAATATTACAATTTCCCCCAAGTGGTAAGAGAACAGTTCACTTATTTTGTTGTTGGCTATTTTATCTCAACCTAAGTACAAAATTTATACCTGCATATACAGAAGTTTAATACATGGACCAAAACAAACAGCACTTTTCATTAGATTAGATGCATGGATGAACTCTTCCAAACATTTCTTTCAAGATGTGCTAATAGAATCTTGATGCGGCCAAGATGGTTGGATCACTGATGACTGTAGATGCCAATAGCAGGCCTCTTTAAAAGCACAATTAAACCCAAACATTAAATATTTTAAGTTGCAGTGTGTCAATATGATACCATGAAACTCTGTGGGATTTTATTCTAATCCCATGAAACTAGAAGTATGTATTCACTATTCAATTATTTGATAGTGACATCAAATCCTTTGCAAAATAATTTTTCCTCAGAGCACTGCAGTGGGTGAAAATTTGATTCCTATTTTCTGTTGGAGAAAAGCATCAACCTAGCGGATTGTACCTCTTTTCTGTATATCTTTCATCTACACATAAAAAACAATACTCAATGACCTGCATCTTCATGCTCTCCCTAGGTAAAGGCTGGATGACTGGAGTAGTTTAGATGACTCATGGTAAGTGATAGTAGGCATTTTTGTTATTCTATCCTTTTATATGTTGTATTTTTCTTCCTTCCAATTGGTAGTTGGAAAATGAAATGATGATTTATGTAGGTTTAACTTTTAAGTGTCACGTTTTTAGAGGCTGAAGGACTGTTTGGGCGGTCCTTTTGCTATATACATCAGGTTGATATTCTAGCAAAGGCAACAATTTTACTTCCAAAATAATATATTTGATTCATTCACATTCATGGCAATTCTCACATGGATGCTCTTCTAGCAGAAGTCAGCCACAAATTTAAGTCAAGAAAACTAGATGGTAAAAAATAAACAGCCATGTTAGTCACCAATCTTGTTGGAATGTAAATATTAACATCAGACACCATATCAACAAAGTAAAAAAGACATTTTCTTGAAATTAAGATGACAAACTAAATCTGCAATAATTGAACTGTCTGCACCACAAATTCGAGCAGATCGATACATTAAGTCTGAATATTCATACAGACAGTAGAAAAGAGAGAAGAACAGTGTAGTCAAATGTGACTTTTTGGTTGCATTTCCTATATGATGTGACTAATTTATGCACTACTTCACTCGTGAAAATCTATTTCTCCAAAAAGTACCAATACTCATGAATTCTAATAGCTACTTGATAAATTGTTCTTATACCAACTTCCTACTACCTTGGCATTCTGATTGTTCACACACAATTGGCTCTGGTAGTGTTAGTTCTCAGACAGTTCTATGCACTCATCCACTGACTAAAAACATCTTTCCGATAAAAAATTCCCCAAGATGTAACCTATTTTTAACATTATATATTTGTTAGTAAATTGGCAAGGATAATGGTAACTGACATGCGAAGGATGTCAGTACCTTTTCTAGTGAAGTGCACAAAAACATAATTGTCCTCAGGAAAAAAGGTAAAGCTTGTACACATTTATGGTGATATGTCATAAGCTCATTGCAGTTCAATTACTAGGTTGTAACTGTATAAAGCAAAATAAAGTTTGTCAACCAAAAACAACTTAGTAACTATATGCCTCTAGTAGTGAAAATAGAGTAGATCAATGATAATCCTTTTAATTGTATTTGAAATCTGTACAAAGAGTTTCAATTGCAATAACATCATGCCCATCGTAAGGCCCCTCCTGCGATATTTTGGAATCATGAGGCACAACAGGAATCTTAATGATTTATGATATAAATATATATATGTATGAATGTATGTATACATGTGTTTTGGAAACACAAGGTACAACAGGAATCTTGAAGATTTATAATATATATGTATGCATGTATATACGTATACATGTATGTATGCATGCATGCATGTATGTACATACGTACGTACAAAAGATGTCAGTACCTCTCATATATATATCATAAATCATCAAGATGGTAATTGATGTGCAAAAGATGTCAGTACCTTTCTAGTGAAGGGCACAAACAGGAATCTTGATGATTTATAATATATATACATATATATATATATATATATATGTATGTATGTATATTTATATTTACATGTATATATATATGTGTTTGTGTGTTGAAATAATTAAACACAACAGGAATCTTGAAGATTTATGTATGCATGTAAAAGCTGTTAACAGAGCAATTAACAGATTAACTGTCAATGTAGTATACAAAGCTGGACAGCAAGTATACCAACCTCTAACAGTACGGATCTTCTCAATTAGTTGTTCACCAACAATGCCAGAGCTTGGGATGCTTAATGGACTACGAGTACGACTAATGCTTCCAGAAGCTCTAATTATAGCGAATTGTTCTTTACCTTCCAACCCAAGTGTCCATTTTCTTACCCTAGAGTATTTACTGCAGTTAAAAAACAAAGAAAGAAAATTTAGTAATCCCTTGTTCAATTACCAACAGTGAAATGTTCAGACGAAGGCTTCATTTCTCATATCTAATGTTGTATGGAATACAGTTAAAAGAACCATATTCAAATTTTTTACCATGACTAGTTGCTGGTCACAGTTACAGCCTACAGGTGAAAGTTTGGTTTAACCAGCAAAGCAACTACAAAATCCTACAGCAATATTAAGAAATTGTTCATACATTACAAGGACTTTTTTATCAATTACCTATAATCACATAACAAATATTTTAGTACCCATAAGCTGTATTATGCTGTATGTTAAATGTATGCCATGGCTTTTTTCTTGCTATGAAACTACTAGATAAATTCGAGACAAATAAGGTCTCAGAGCACTGGCACAAGATACAGTCCATAACCAGTAGGTCCAGAAAATAATATATATTTTACTAGATCGATCTGATCAAATGAGATATCAATGAAACGAATATCCAAGCTAACATAATACAATTTCTAAAAGGAAATGACTCCAAATAGACATGATATTTCATCAGTAGATTATTCAAAATTGCATAAATCAAGATTATGAAGAGACATGAGATTCAATCCACATGCTACTTCGTGTTTTTCTTAGTAATTCAGCATGTAGCAAATATCAGGGGAATCATTTTAAATCATTCACATGATGATGTTGCTTTCTGTCTTGTGAACTAGGTAGCATTTGTTTGCTACCTTTCATTTGTTTTGATACTAAAAGCCCTCTAAGAATGTCCCACTCATGGACATTAGCATATAATCTTTTACTGTTAAGGGCTCGCAGCCCCACACGGAGAGCCCGCACGGGGAACCGCACGCAAACACGGGGAATCGCGCGCGCGATTCTCTGCGCGTGGATGCGCGATTCGCACCGCGTGGAACGCGCACATGTGTAAGTGGGGGGACGCGTTTCCCCGCCCGCGCCCCTGCGTGCGGGCGCGCTGCCCCGTGCGCGGGCCTCTCTCCTTTTTTTTTTCTCCTCCTGTTCTTCTTGCCGACCCTTCTCCTCCTCTCCTTCCCGAACTGTCTCCTCTCCTTTCTTCCCCTCTCTCCTCTTCTCTTCTCCTCTCTTTCCCCTCTTCTCCCGCGAGCAAAGAAGGGGCCGGAACCGCACCGGAGAACGGGAGGAGGTAGGCTTCTTCTTCTCCTCTCTCTCCTTCTTCCTCTTTTTTCTTCCTCTTTCTTCCTCTTCTTTCCTCTTCTTCCCCGATGCCGGTACCGAACTTGTACCAGTGCGAACCGCACCGGTTGGCACCAGTACTGGCATGGAGTCGGAACCGAATTCTGTGGCTATACCGTACCGGTGCTGGCCGGCACAGGTATGGTACAGGCTAAACCAGTCGGTTCCGACCGGTTCAACAAACCATGCATAAAACAATGTGCCTGAGATCATTCTCTTCACAACTATGCACGTCCAGAAAATGGAGTTCAAGATGCAAGATTGGAAGAAAATAGATTTTAATCTCAGAAATAATTTACTGAAAATATAATGATGCAACAGAACACGCATAAAGTAATACGCAGTTATCAAAGTTTGATCCTCCAATGGAGCATGTGACATTTCAATATCATAAAGATGAAATGTTTGTAAAAAACTCTTATGACTTGTTTGGATGCCTGATCAGAATAAATTAACCTTCAAGTCTGCCGCTATGATTACATTAAACTAGTGGTCGTGTAAACAAGAGAGCGATTGCACTAAAAGGTTTCTTTTTCTAAGAAAAAGGAGATAAAATGAGATTAGTTTAATGCAAAACATTGACAAAATGAACCTCTGTGATTCACTTTGATTTGTGAATTGGTCTTGGGATACAAGGTGTGGGCTCAAATGTCAGGAGATGAGACTCTGAAGAATAATGGCGCAAGAACATACCCATAGAACTCATGCTCACATAAATATTATGCTGAGATAGGTAGAGAAGGTCCGGTTGATGAAACCCACACATCATCTAGATCTGAAATTCAACTCAGATCTGTCAGTCAAAAGACTTGTGTATTACATTTTGTGCACAGGAACAAATCTATATCCCAGGTTGAAGATGCTAATTATGGAGGAAAATCCTCAAGCTTCAATGTAGAAGAAAAGAGTCAGGAAGAAGAAGGAAATAGGAACAGACCCAACATTAGAAAGAACACCATTCATCCATCATCAATATCTTGGAGATGGCCTCATCCCTACATATTTTTGTCATAATTAAATCGAAAGGGAAGATCAAAATTTTACTCATACTCCAGCAACGGCAAAAGGTGACCAAAGCCAAAATGATACCTCAAGCATGTGAATGGTCATATATGTCAAGTATGTAATATAGCTCGACTGTTTTTTTATTAAAAGACAATTGAAAATGGTAATATATGTCAAACATGTGATAAAGCTTTACTTGGGATGAAGTTGGATTAATAATTTTGAAACATAAGAGAACACAGAATTCATGTCTTTACAATGCTGAAGAAGCCATAGATAGCGCATTAAAATTTGCTTTTCAAAGTATTTCCAATATTTTTTTGACTCGGATTTCATGACATCACTAATACAAGGAAAAGTAAGTGACATAAATTTTCAACATGCAGGGAAAATATAATAGTGGTTGCCAATGAATAAGCCAACTAAACCCTGACAATTATGGCTATTGATTCAAAAGAAAAAGAAAAAAGCAGCTGTAGAAATAATCACAGTGGCCTCTTGTTGCCTAAGGTGACAAGCCAAGAGGGGGCGGGGGTGAATTGGTTTTTGTTAATTTTCGATTCCTTAATTATGTTAATTGATGAGTAAGTGATTTAGAACAATGCACAATACAAACAACAAGAAGTATAGTGGTTCGGTGCTCTCCTATGCACCTACGTCCACTCCCCAAGCGACCCCTTAGGCATTCACTATAATCTCACGGATTACAGTTGGATTGTTTTCCGGGCTCACAATCCAAAAACCTTTACACTTGGTTTTCCGGGATCACCAAAAACCTATGTTGGTTTTACGGGATCACCAACAAACCTTCACCGTTGGTTTTACGAGTTCACCAACAAACCTACACCGTTGGTTTTACGGGCTCACCAACAAACCTTACAAGATTTTAAGAAGAGGAAGAAGGTTGAAACTCCTAGATGAGCAGATATAACAAATATAAGCTACAAAGAAGAGTTAGAATATAGTTATCGCTTTGATATGGTTCTTCTCTTCTTTGTCAAGGAAATGCTTCACTCTTCAAGGGTTGGTGAAGCTCTTAATGCCTCTTTTTTATCTGCTCAACCACTTCCTTTTGACTCTTGAATGAAGCACCTCGATGAAGAAAATTAGGGCTTTTGTCTTTCTTGGATAAGCTTTGATATTTTGTAAAAGGATGATTTGCTCTGATGAATAGTGTCATTAGGTTACTCCCCATTGGTTAGATTTGAAAAACTATCCGTTACTAGCCGTTGGGAGATCAAAAAGTACTTCTGCAGAACTAGCCGTTATGCTTCTGCCCATGCTGGGGTCGACCCAAACTTTCCTAGGGTCGACTCAAACCACTGTTCATCAGACTTGGGGTCGACTCAACTTCCAATGGGGTCGACCCAACTTTTACTGGGGTCGACTCCTGCTACAGTGGGGTCGACCCTCTCAGGGATCACAGAACCTTGTATTTCAGCTGTTTTTCACTGGGGTCGACTCAACTCTTTTTGGGGTCGACTCAAGCTACAGTGGGGTTGACTCAAGTTCCATTGGGGTCGACCCTCTCAGGAATTCCAGAGACACAGTTTTGAACGACATAGCCTTGGGGTCAACTCATGTTCAGTTGGAGTCGACTCAACTCTTTTTGGGGTCGACTCAAGCTACAGTGGGGTTGACTCAAGTTCCATTGGGGTCGACCCTCTCAGGAATTCCAGAGACACAGTTTTGAACGACATAGCCTTGGGGTCAACTCATGTTCAGTTGGGGTCGACTCAAGCAATCCTGGGATCGGCTCCATCTGGGGTCGGCTCAAGAAAAGTTGGGGTCGGCCCTCTCAGTAAATTCCAGAGACTTATTTTCTTGAGGCTTGAAGCTGGGGTCGACTCAAGCATACATGGGGTCGACTCCACTACTGTTCATCCGTGGCATTTTCGCAGAGGTGTGCCTGATGGTTCCATGATGTGCCAGGGTCGACTCCACCTTTGTTGGGGTCGACTCATTCCACACTTTGCTGCATCTTAAGGTTAGACTCACCCATACAATCAATGTAATATACTTCAAGCAATTTTGAATATATGCCATGGTAGTGCTACATACTCTTAAGTCTTAACAATGAAAATTACTATTTTGCCCTTAAGAGTACGTTTCACTTGAAACTTTGCTGAATTAGAATTTAGAATTCACTATCCCTTTTCTATCACAAATTTTATCTCATTATTAATCATTGAAAGACATCTTGATCTCATTCTTCTAATGTATCGAGAGTGTCGAACTCAGTAATGATGTATCATGTTAACTTGTAGTATTTAATTAGATATTTCCTCAATGGTTGTGTTAATCATCAAAATAACACTATCATCCTCACCTCTTTTTTTTAACAAGCACCAACACAATGATAACATTAAATTCACATCAAATGCAACTCCCTACAACAATAACTTTCTATGATCTCCTGAAGACATTGATTACCTGTAATCAACGGAGAGAAGAATTTTCTTATCCTTTTGTCCCAGTCTCTCCTTCAACATTGACATAACCTGCATTATAAGATCAAGAAAAAATATAAAAGCAGTTTCTTATTATGAAAATGTTGTCACAACTACAGGAAGGAATGAGAAGCATTTAACAGTTCATCCTCCTATAATTAGAGCTGTGTCTGTTTCTTCGGTCATCCAATTCAATTGCAATGCAGTGAAAACAATACAAATATTTGCAATGTCACAGTTGGGTAGAGAACATCATCAGCCAAACTAAAAGGAATCATATGGCGATTGGCGATGTTTCATGAAGAGTTGAAATCAAGGTGGCTGTTGTAAAAGACTCTGGATTTCTAATCATGTTTCATTAGCTTCATTCTTTCTTGCACCATCTGCAAAATGGGTTGTTCTGTATTGTTTGTGCCTTAACTATATAATCTTGACCCACAACGGTAGCATAATATGTGTAACTAGACCAATCGTAGGCCACACGGAACATCTTAAAGTGATTAAGAATTCATCAGAAACATTTACATCATCGAAAACTAGAAAGAGGTAAAACTTCTAACATTGTTATGAGTATAGTCTCCATCTAGTGACTCAATGTTCTTCATATAATCATGACTTCTCCCTATCTATGTATGCTAAGTAAAGGAGTCATTGTTTGTTATCTCATAAATCATTTTTTTGGGTTCTTGCTAGAGCACTCCCCATCACAATAACTCACAATGCCATTCTTAGGTGAATCAAATTTAACCAGTTGCATATGTGAAACAGGTGGTTCATGCATATTCAAGTGTCTGAAATTGATCCTGGTCACTCTTGTTCTACCCTATCTTTGCCTTCCTTAGCGTTCATATATAAAACTCTATGTGTCCCATGAGTCACTTGTATACTAGTAAATTGGCAATTGCATTAAAGTTTGGTTGTTATTTTCCAAACCATTGTTCTTACAAGATCTAAAGACTCGGATGATTTTCTGAGGTCACATGGTTGGAGGGCTGCACAATTAGAACTGGAGAACATGTCACATCAACTTAATAGTCACCATATTAATGGAACTGCCATCCAGGACATCATTTAATGGCATACACAAGACCTCATGTTAAGCCAATATTTTGTTATTGAAGTTGCATGGGGAGTTTTGGTTAGAAAGACACCTTACAACCTTTTCCAACAATGAAACTCTTAGAGGCAAAATATATATTTGTCCATCTAATATTCAGGTTTCAAAAGTTGCCTAATTTAGGAGGGTTCCAAGTTCCAACATTCAACTAATCAATTCTGGACATATTTGACAATACTTTATGAAGATTGATCCACAATTGCCTAAGATCTTTAAATTCTTCATTGCCAAAATCAAGACTCAGCATATTGTTCAAGGATTTAAGTGCTGCTAGCACACCAGCAAATGGTGAAGTCACTAAAAGCTTAATGCACAATATGAATCTCTACCTGATAAATCTTACAAACAATATGCTCAATAGTACCCTGAACAGTATATAAACCTACGAAATAATGTTCCTTATTTTTTTTTCATTGTTTTCTATTGGCGTTTGCTTCCATGTATTTTGCATTAGCAGTTTAGCACAATGGGGAGACAAGCTAGACACTGACTAATTTAGCCAAGAAATGTCAAGGGTTAGGTATGTAAAAAGATTACATAATACAGCAACAGTACTCATTTGAAAAGAAAAATATATAAGAATACAACATTAAGAATTATTGATATATAATAAGATTAAAGCATTGAAGTCTTCATTTATATTCGTGTGTTTCCATGTGCTTCACATTTCAGCTAATGTCTCAGGCAGAAATTTGCACCTCGTCATCATACATTGTATTTGTTATCCACCCTTCTTCTTTAAGTTTTTCAACTTGGTAAACTCCTGTGTTGATAAATTCCTCAATTTCTTCTCTTGTGTTTCCTGAAACAGAAGAAATTAAGCATCCTAGGAACCTGGCTTTCAAAACTGAACAAGATTTTAATAATTGGATAAGATAAATAAAATAACCTTGAGTTGAAGAAATTGTATCCAGCCAATTTCCATAAATACTATCAAGCAATGAAGTCAGCATTTCACAAACTTCTTTTGACATGCTTTTACGTGAAAGTTGGTCTCCAGCGCTTTTATATTTACCAATGCGCTGTATGTGTGGTTCAATTCCTACTTTCTCCAGAACCCCTGTAAAAATAAGTGTTCCTTCCAGTCAAATTAGAAAATTGAATTCCTGTTTAATCTGCAGGTAGAATCACTTCAACTACTTGAAAATTTAAAATTAAGATTATTTTATTATTATATACACATCAGACTCATAACTTGGACAAAGTAGCCAATTCAGTTTTTAAATGTAGATAAACCATGGTCACTTGCAAATTAACGTAGACCCAACCATGATGACTTGATTGCTTTTTTTCATTTTATATTCACTCACTGAAAGTTTTCACATTTTTCTAACTATTTATTGATTTAATAATGTAACCTTTCTTTAGTGAGCACAAAACTAGGAGACAATATACCAAAAAATTTGGTCTCTTTTTCTATATTTTCTCCTTTTTCTTGACGTTAACCCATGTTTTCAAGAGAAGGCAACCACTGTTAATAGGTGCTGCCCTGCAATCATTCGAGATAGTACCACCTAGAGATGGTGCCAAACAGCCATAATTCCAGGGCCCTAAACACTAGCCGTGGGTATAAAATAAAGAAAAAGAAACCAATCACAATGAAACAGGAAGGAACAAAACTGAAAATCTGCTCTCCAAACAGGCAAACCAGTTGAATAAGTTTATTTTTAATAATAGCTGCAAGAGTTTCCTATGGCTTTAGTTCACAAACTCCTCCTGGACAAAACACCAAGCCATTTGTTTCTGAGAATGTCAGAATTTCCTTATCCACCCATGATCCTCGAGAAAAAAATAAAAAATGAGTTTCCATTATCTCCCTTGAATAGTCTGGAATGTAACTCAAAGTAACATTTCATGGGCTTTAAGTGATGATAGGTGGGATTTGACAGAGAAAGGGACCTTATATGAATCATGTCAAGCCATGTCAGAGCACTGATACTGTGAGGAGATACCAACACGAAGTGAAGTTAAATTCCTTTAATTATCCTCATAGCACATTCCTAGCTAGAAATGTGTTGAAGAGCTCGAAAGAGTACCTACAATAAGGATGTGAAGTGAGACAAGAAACTACTGGGTGAACATTAGGAATCTCTGATAAAGCGAAGAAAACTTATCCCACAAATTTCTATTTTTAACTCTTGCCATAAAAACAGAAACAAAGGATTATAATTTTTGCCACCAATTTTGTTGAAAAATGCAAGTTTTATCTAGAGGACCCTGTAAAGGAAGAATTATGAGAAGCAAAAGATGAAAAAAAATCCAAAAGGAGGAAAGCTAGACCTACATGCACATGTAAGAAGACACTACCTGCCTCTGCCTGTAGGTCCAATAGGTAGGGTGTAAATAGCTACAAAAAGCTAACCACTTGGGAACTCTTCACAAATGGTAGTAGAAGCCCAGTTAAACTTATATGACATATTAACAAAATGTTTCCCATTTTTAACTTCCCCACCTATCTCAGACACCGTGAGGCATAAAGAAAGAAGATATTACAGGAGAAAAATCTACTAAAATCAAAATATACAGTAAGAAATTAATTCCCTGCACTGGAATTGAAAGCCAATGAAGGCATGAAAAGTAGAGCAACGTAGAAGTAATATATCATAGTAGTGAGAGGATGTATGTCTGAGATCCCTTGGCAAAGTTGTGAGGTACAGGAAGAATATAAGGACTTTACTACCAAAGTAGAAAGGTTGCATTTGTTTGCCATTTTTCTTTGTCAAGTGGACTAGTTGCATTCTTCTTTGCATTACTTAGAGAAGGAACCCTTGAGATGCCTCAAAAAGATTGCTGAAACCATCATATAAAGTGGAGAAGAGAGAACCAGCACTTAATTTTGAGCAGCAGTGACAAAAGTATATAAAATTCAAGCTACATCAGCTGATTTATACAGAGAAAGAGGTAATCATTTATTAGCTTGTAATATACCAATTCTCGTGTAAAGAGAGCCTTTACAGGTTCGAAAAGATCACCAACGGGTTAATTCCCTATCAAAAACACCACATGAAATTTTTTTCACTAAAATTCTTTTTGGCTATAGGTTTTATGTGTATCCAGCATGTTATTTGTTAATGGAATTGCATTTATTTTTTATTCAATATGACATTGTGCGCATTGTAAATACATATTTGCCAATGTCCTTTTATTGTTCAGAGAAGAAATTTATCTTTTGCAGTTACAAGCATAGAAAGGCACAAACATGACAAGAAAAAAAACATAAAGACATTCTAAATGCATTTACCCACAAAAGAAAAAAAGAAAAAGCAAATAAAAGATAAGAAATCTAAAAGCATAATTACTGTCCATTATCATTTAACATATTTTTGTAGGACAAGCTGAATAAACTTACCCCCAAGGAATGATGATTGAACTACCAAACCAAACAATGCAACATAAGCACCAGGTGGGACGTACAGCTCTCCGCAAGCACATGCAAGATAATACTCTTTCTCTCCACATATAGGAACATAGCTTACAATGAACTTTCCTACAAAGTTTATAAAACAGATTAGAATTTAAAAAAAAAAAACAATGGGCAAAGTAACAAGTTGAGAATCATTTATAAAATCACAGTCACATATTTTTATAAGAACAATTAGTTTCACCATCATACGCTATGACTCTGTATAGAACTACATGAAATTAAAAACAATCTGTGATTAAACTCAACTCAACTAAAGCCTTGATCACAAACTAGGTGGGGTAAGCTAGACGAATCCTCTTTCCTCCGTTTCACTCGGTTTAGGGGCGCACTTTCTAAAAAATGGTGAGATATCAAGTCCTTTCTTACTCGTTCATCCCATTTGATTTACGATCTACCTCTACCCTCCTTGTTCTTTCTATATGTATCAAATCACTCCTTTATATTGGTGATAGATCCATCTTCATTGTCTTAAGATGCTCGGCTCTCACTCGAGAGACCCAAGCTCAAGTCCTAGGATCAGAATTTTCACTTTTAACCCTGCCTATGTTGTGCTAACTCCACCTCTATTGTGCTTAATGTATAATACTTTGTACATAGTCAATTCCAAGCATAGACAAAGGACAAGGGTTTCCGTAGGTTGACAGCCAGCGTAAAACTATAATCACGTCCTATGAACACAAGCTTAAAGAGAAATAACAATTTGCCATGGGGAGGGAAAAAATAGAAAAGAAAAGAAACACAACTACGTAACGAGGCATGGCCAAAATATGTGTAATGCTTACATCCATAGCTCATGTCTTTAAGTCAATACTGTTTTCCACATAAATCAATGCTTCCCTTAAGTAAGGTTTTTAGGTTGTTCTAACTAATAACCATGGCATTAACTAATAAAGCACCACATTCTTTCTCTTTCTCGCCAAAAGATACATGAAATAGAGCTTTAATTATGAGCCAGTCTTTTGATTTTAAACAACTTGATTTGTCAAAAGCCAATCAAGAGTATCCTTGTGATTGCATTGATGATATAAATCATCCTAATTTGTTAATCTCATGGTGACTCTTTCAACCATTGATGTGCGCAGACCTTGAACAACTATGTCAGCAACAAGTACAAGGTAGACTGACTTCACAAAATGCAAACTACAGGTTCTTTCTCTCTTTAACATTTGAAGAGGGCTTTCCAACAATGCCTTACCATTGTTCACTCCTCAATGGGGCAGGGACTAGTAGCCTTCGAGAAGCAACTAGCTAACACTTACCACCATGGTTCGCCATACTATTTGAACCATCCGGTTTAGGGCATAGCAAACTGAACTGATGGAGAATCAGGATTGTTCATCTTATTGGCTCGGTAAATTGGCCGAACTGGCTCTAATCTTAGTTTGCCATTTGATTGAATCGGCTCTAATAGTCCTCCCAGCTCGGTTTGATTAAGAACCCCCTAGCTCGGCTCAGTTCAATTAAAACCCTTGGTAAAAATCTCTAAAAAGCCCATCTTCAACTTGCGATCTTTCGAGACCCACCCCCTGCTGCTCGCAATCAGAGCCCCCCTAGCACTTGTGACCACCCAAAGCACTTCCCTACTCCATGCTTGCCCTCCTCTCTCTCTCTCTCTCTCTCTCTCTACTCCAACCCTACAGCCAAGAAGTTAAAGTGTCCTCCTAACGATAACGAGAGCTTTCGAGCCTTCTCTCTCTCTCTCTCTACCTTTCCCTCCCTTTCTTTCTCTCCCTCCCTTCCTCTACCTCTCCCTCTCTCTTAGACTCTCTCTCTCTTTTCTATCTCCTTCTCTCTCTACCCCTCCCTTTCGACTCTCCCTATTTCTGTACACCCTCCAGCACCGGTTCACTGAACCTTGCTTACCACCATCACTAGATAGTTAAAATTTTGGGGTTAACATTATAGATTTTTCCGACCCATCTGCCTACCTTTAAAGGCCAGCTACATATGAATTGTTTCTGCTTGAGATTTTCTGAGATTGATAACCTTATTTTATTATGTGCTGTAATTTTGTATTGAAGTGATGTTGGTTCTAACCTATCTTTCATTTTACATTCTCTCATAAATTTTTCAAGTGTAGTTCCAAGCAGCAAATCTACTCTTTTAGTGATGCAAGACAATTTGAGGGATTGTATGGAATAGGTGTCGGGCCCCAAAATAGGGTTGAATTAGGACTGCAAGCACTTCTATCACTTGCTGTCCAGAACTTGAAAACAGGACAGGTAACAACAGAATTTGAAATCAGGCACAAGGGTTGCTCAAGGAGAATCTTCTTCAGAGTTTGTCACACATAGAAGGATTAGCTGGATCAAAACCTAAGGTTTCTTAAGTCTTAATTGAATAATCCAACATAAAACCTACAACCAGATTTGATCAAATAATGCACACATGGACAGCGATATGATCTATTCATAGCACAGAAGAAGATCAACGAGTGAGTAATAGTTGAGAAGAACAGGGGAGAGCGAAGGCCAAACCTGGCCGACAATGATCCACACAAAAATAACTCAATAATCACCATAAATTCATCACTTTATATAGGCCCAAACTTTCCAAAGAACAATTAAAATTTAAATCCTAACAATTTCCTAAGTTATCCAAATTAATATATAACTAAACTATGACTCTTACACACCAATATTAATCAAAACATTACTCTAAACTAACTCTAAAAATGCCTGAGAAAAATATCTGAAAATATAATAAAATATTTTTTCCTCCATCACTTGGCTCGTAAGCAATAGGACCTACACAAGTTTGAACTGACTCTATCTCTAACTTCGTCAGTTGTCACTCTCTACACAGATAAGCAAAGCATGGGAAATGATCTTGTAAATTATTTCTGGTCTAACAATAAATTGATCTAAAAAAAGTGAGGGGAAAAGAAAAACATGACAGCAAGATGTAGATTAGTTATTTCATCAATGTATGATAATGTAAGAATAAAAACTAATATACAGACGCAAGTATGTACCTGTAAACTATCAGCAAGTGATTTTATCAATAAATTGAGTGATTACAACACATTCTGTAATCAATAAACGTGGAACACACCAAGTTAACAAACGTAAAAAATACCATTGTTACACATTTACCTGACTTTTTGAAATCCAGTATATGCCTTCGTATTTCATCAAGTTTGCCCCATCCACAGCTAAGAGGTTCTATTTGAAGATATATACCGGATATACGAGGATCATATGCTGCCTTAATAAAATTTTCACAAATTTTAGGTAGGGATAGCCCAGAAGCAAAGCGGCTTTTTAGCTGATCAGATATCTGCAACAAAATGAACAAATTCAATATTACAACAACTTCAAACATTCCATGCTTTATTTTTTTTTATAATCACGGTTACTTTTTCCCTAATGGTTTTAATGGCCCAAATGCAGCTTATCTATAAATTATGGATGTTAGATACTAATGAGGATTATCAAACATCATAAAAGCAGACATATACCTCAAAAAAAGAAAGGAAAAAAGGAGGAAAAAAAATTCAACAAGAAGAAAAATCTAGACAGAAGAAAGAAGAATACGAACCCGTGACAAATTACAAAGAACATTAATTTGCACCAGCAGAAAAATTCTAGATGAAGTTCTATACAGAATGACAGCAAACAATAACATCAAATCACGGAAGAGAAATGTCTAATCGGTTTTACGATATTTTCTTTCTTGCTGTCAGACTCATATCCGCTCTTGAATTCCTCCGTAACATGTTCATGATTCCCATATACAACAAACCCTACTAGTCGACCAACTAAGGTCTGAGCACATCTTAAGAAAATATAGTAGAAGGGTTAAATTAACAGAGATGTGGATTTGTAAACGAAGAACACCCAATCCAATACAATCCAACCTGGCCGCGGAGTTTCATGGTGAGCACGCTGCCCTTCTTGACGCGCTCCCAGGGGAAAGCGAACAGCATCCGGAGCTTCACGACAAAGCTCTTCCACCAACCGAACTCCTCCATCTCGAACTCTCCAGTGGGAAGGACTCCATCCAATCCGGCCTTCTCCACCAAAACCCCATCACCGGGCCCGGAAGCAGCGGCGGTCGAAGGGGAAGATGGCGGGGCTCCATCGTCTTCTCCCCCAGCCTTGGACTCCTCCTTGTCCTCGTTGTTGGTTCTTGCGGTGGAGGAGGACTCGAGGGCTCGAACGGGGAAGATCCGGCGGGGGGAGGAGAGGGAGGAGCGGCGGAGGGGAGGAGGGCGAGAGGAGGAGGAGGGGAGGGAGGGGGAGAAATGGAGAAGAGGGGAGAGGGGGGGTTTGAAGGAGGAGGAGGCGAGGAAGGCGGAGAGATTCCTGCGACTGGCGCTGTGGTTAAGGGCATGGAGTTGGCCGTGGGGCGGTTTCAGAAGAAGGATCTTCGACATTTCTCAGATTACTGGAAGGAAACGCGCGCGCACTCAGTCCCTCCCTCCCTCCCGCTTTATCGGAGAGCGGGGGAGTTTGTAATAGGGATGGCAAAGGTCGCTTCGTCGCCACGTTATCGGGGATCCGGTCTTGGTTCTCTAGAATCGGGCATGGATTGGGTTTTTAGGGTGCAAACAGGTTGGTTCCGGAATACTGCTTGGGATTTTTGGCTACTCATATCTCCGGACCCAAATTATTATATGTGCCAACTCCGAATTCAAAATAATATGTGGATTTCGGATTGTTATCGCGAAATTCCATTGTCTTTTTGCGTGTGGTTTTGGCCGTGGTTTTGTAGCCGGCTCATTAGTGGATATGAGCAAAAGCATATTCTTGGTAGTTTCATGAACCTGATCGACCAAATTAATGCCATGGCATGCTTTAGAACATGCTAGCTTGTTGATTCAAGACCTCATCCAACAAGTCATAGTCTTTACATACTCTTTCTATTTAAGTCTCAGTGTTCTCGCTAGACTAAAAGTCCAATTCAATCATAGATATCTTGATTAGCCTCTTGGAGAGTCTTCTCAATTGGAGGATTGGAGCCATGCCATCCTAGCCGCCATGGGAGCTGGCGGAATCGTCGAATCCTATCCCTGCTCTTTCTCCTACACCACCACAGCTACGGCCACCACCCCATCATCAAGGTCATCGTGGTAGTCGCACTGACCGTGTTCATCTTCTTTTTATTTGTTTTGGTCCTATATCGCCGCCTTGCCTATGGTGGCACTAGCTCCACCATCCTCATTGATGTCAAGCCTCCTCCGGCAAGCTTCCTTCGTCGATTCTCCTACCACCATTGCCTCCTTCTTCCCCTCCCACAAGCTTGGCTAGGGCAGGTTCGTCCCCGTCTTCTATGACAACTTTTTCTTCAACCAAAATTGAGGCCGTCTCCAAAGGCCTCGTTAGCTCCATTTACGCCACTTGAACTTCGATTGCGGTTGCCTCTCTGATGTCGTCCCCAAGTTCGTCCTCACCCTGACCCCCACCACACACCCATCTGCTATCGCCTGCCTCTCTCCGACACAGCCTCCTCCGCAGCCACTCATCCTGCAACTCCGGCCAAGTTCCTGGGCTTGTCTTCAATGTCATTTTGATATACCAAGGGAGGGGATGGGCTCAAGAAAGAGCATTCAGCATAAATAGTAGAGTCTGAAGTAAACAACAGCCTATTAATAAAAGTCTCTCAACATTCTACACCATGAATGTTGAGTATAATGAAGCTGAGAATAGAGAATATAGTTTCAGTTGTTTGACAGCATAAATCCATGGATATATGGCAGTTTTGAATTCTGACCAAACAATTTTTACCAAATCCATCATGCTGCTTATCGAGCCTTTGGTCCTCCCAAAGATGCCAATTCTCAAGATTACCGCCTCGAATTCGTCAACTTCCTGCAAGAATGAGCTCATTTCCTTCAACTAGGTTTCGCTGTTTCCCTAGTCCAGGCATTCTACTCGCTTTTAATGCGAGGGCAGCTTTCTGTGACGCTCATGCAGAAGTGTCTACTTTCCAGCATCCACCCATGCCCGAATTATTTCCGGAAAAAAAAAGAGCAAAAGACCATATCGGCCAACAATTAAGCCAACAAGGAGCATGATACCTGCATCCATCACAAAATCATTTTAAAATTGCCACTTTATAACACTTTTTTTTTTGGTCTTTGAGAAGTCAATCACTTTGACAAAATTTTAATAACCAGTAGCATATATGGCCATTCAAATCCATTAAAAAATGCTTGTGGTTTTGCAGCCATTAGAGGAACTTCCATAACCATATCCTCAATAGTTGCCCTGAGCCCAGAGCATTATAAAATATAAGCATCTTCAGAGGATGAAGAAAAGAAAAATGTACACCACCTGCCAAACAAAATTCATTCAGGGCATGCCTTCCATAAATCAAAGTCAGCATTACTGCAGTTGCCAGAACCAGGAGCAATAAAAATAATCAGCAATTGGAAGTTAACGCACACCACCTGCAAACCAAATTTAGGGCATACCTTCTACAAAACAGGTAGGGCAGACCAGTCAAGCCAGTTAATCAAAGTCAAAGATGTTTATTATTTAATTGCACAAAGACAAGTTTGCGCAGACGCGACTTAGATAACAGCTAGGATAGCAATACCAGAACATATAGACTCCACCACCAACACAGACAATAGAAACAAACAATACTAGAAAATATAGATTCGTCCAAAGTATCAAAAGTACCAGAAATCAAGAATACCTAAAAACCTAAATTGCTGGAGGCATGGAGTTACTCCTCTTCTGTTTCTGACTCAGCATTCTGAAGCCACTCGACGAAAGGCTTCATGTTCTTCAAAACAGGAGAGCTCTTTTTGACGCCAGCGAGACCTTCCTCATACCACTGCACAATGTATTCCTCCTCCACCACATCCCCATCATAGAGAAACTTTGCAGCTAAAGCCACCTCTTTCACTGCATCAGCACTACATTTCTCACAGAAGGCCTCAATAGCCCGGAGCAGAAGCAACTGGGATCCCTCATCCTGCACAGCAGCAGCAAGGTAGTTCTTCTTCTTGGCCACCTCCTTAGCAAACCCTTTCCCCACACCCTCGAAGAGGGCATCAAAGAGTGCATTCATCACCTCCTGAGGGGAGCCAACCACCGAACCCAGAAAGGATACAAGCCCACTTGGAGTTGAGCCCATGCTCAGTTTGCCTTTGATCTCTTTAACCAGCCTGTCATGGGCGTTAGATTTCTTCAATGCTTCTTCAGCTCCGTTTTTTGCAGCTTCCTCTTTCTTCTCTTCTTTAGGTTTCTTCTCTCCCTTGTCTGTCTCAGTAGTGGTAAGCACAACCATTTCAGCAGTAGCGGCACTGAGCTGTTCCTGGATGCGTTGGCGAGCTGCTTCAAGAGATGTATCAGTCTGCCACTGGATATCATCATCTTCAGCGACCTCGTTATCACCAGACTGGCTGCCAGCTGGTGAAGAATGATCCTCGTCAGACCCTGCAGGCTTCTTCTTTCTAGCAGCAGCTTTTGAATTTGCCCCTTCTTTGGATGATACAGTACCCTTCTTCTTCATCTCTTTCTTCAATTTCTTCTGTTCTTCATCAGCAGCTTCACCTTCCTTGAGCCTGTCTTTCTCCACCCGCCTCATTGACTTCTTGTCTTTGGATCCTTTTTTCTGCTCTGGTGGGTTCTTCAGAATAAAAGTTGTGAGCTTGTCCCTCATGTCCACATCCGATACAAACCCACATGCAGCACATTTGAGGGTGATCATCTGGGACTTGGTGATTACTATTTCAGTTTCAGGATTCCTGCATCCATAGCACTGCACATACTTTTCGATGAAGTTCTCAAGAAGCCCAGCTAGCTTGGCAGTGTCATGAGCCCCATTAACAATCGAAGTACCAGTTTTTGTGTCAAACTTTGACTGTGCACCAAGCTCACACCCAAAATATTTTATGGTGTAGGGGGCAGGCCTTGCCAAAGCCTTTGCGATGTCCACCATGTTCACGATGTTGGTCTTGATTCCATTTCCACGACCTTCTATTTTGGTAATCATCTTTGGCATCTTGTACCTGTAGAAGGCATCATCACTGTTTGAGGCACCAATATTCTGCAAAGCCATCTGTACCTGAGAAACCAAAAGTAGGGACTGGTGGCAATGTCAGATGTAGCAAATGCTGGACGTAGGGATTGATGCAGCAGTAAGTGACAACAAGTGACTCGCTTCTTCACTATGGAACTGATCCGAGGCGAGAGGAAAAGGTTGCTCCCAGCTGCAACCTTGAATTAGTGCAGAATCCTGAAATGACTTGAGATGCATGCAATCAACTCTATCCAAAGAGTGTATGTATTTTTTTCTGGATGTAGGGCAGTATTCTCCAAGCAACCCAATGAATCCCAAGTACAAGGAGTCCCGTTCAGACATAAAAGATGTGCTGCACTTCACACTCTCCACTTTGACAGGTAAGAAAGGTATGATGTAAAACAGTCTTTACTTCTTTAAAAGTCAATATATCCTGCAAAATAAGATCACAAAAGCAATAATTAAAAAAGTTATCCATCAAATTGATTACGTAAAGCAAATACTGAAAACAATCGGGATCGCATGGCACTACACTAAAAAAGACAGAAGATGACAAAGAATATAGAATAAGAGGATGTAAAAAAACTACTTCATGCAGTCACAACATGATACTAAATCAAGCTACAGCATGCAGAAGATCCACATTTATCACCTCTAATTTAGCATCCTGTTAAAAAGGGTTCTAGAAAGACACAGTAGTCAAAATTGTGAAGTTAATCCAAAAGACTGATAATGAAATTACTAATGACCAAAATCATTAAGTCAAATATCGCTCAATAACCCAAAATTAGAGGTGACTACTGTGTATATCGAGTAGAAAGACTGATAATGAAATTACTAATAACCCAAAAGACTGATAATGAAATTACTAATGACCAAAATCATTCAGTCAAATATCGCTCAATAACCCAAAATTAGAACCATACTCAAAAGTAGGTAAGTAAAACAATAACATTAATGCTACATCTAGAGATTTTAATCTACCATAACCATAACCATCTAGCCTTTTCCCAACTATCCAGCGTTGGCTTTATAAATCCTAATCTGCCAAGTATTCTTATTTAAAGCCACTTCTGATGTTATTTAAAGTTAGATTTTAATTTCAAATTCACAATTTTATGCTTATTCTAGATTTAATACTTTAATTTTATGAAGTTGAGATTTCTAGGAGGAGCTTGATCTTAAAGCAATTTCAAAGCTATGAAGCAATAAGCAATCTTACCCCCACACTTATGGAATCCAGATTCAAAGTCCTTACAAGATGGCAATCCATAAAGAAATCCAACCTGATGAAGCATTTATGTTAAATACACATAGCATATAGCTACTTAAATTCAGACATCAATGAGTTGGGTCTAGCCTTAATTTTTGATTCGACTGTAGAGTAATATCAAGTCTATTTGGTTTTGACAAGATTGGATCTAAATGCATCAGAGGCTAACTTGATTGAGGTTTAGGTCTACATTAAGGACTAGACAGGATTAAACTTTAGATTTGGGATGACTCAGCAATCACCTCAATTAAATTCAAGATTACCTAAGTCATTTGCACCACCAATGTGTTTGCTCTTGAGCAAGGCTAAATTGCCATCTTGTAGCAAGAAAGTAGGTCCTCCAAATTAGCACAATCCAGAGGTTAGTTATTCTACATTCTCCCAAAAGCAGATATTAAAAATTATGCTTATCTGAAATTAGACTTTTCGGGGTAAAGAATAATACCTTTTTTTATGGAATGTTACAAATACCTGCTACACATAATTGTTTTAATTTAATTTTAAAAACCATAAGGCTTTTTTTCTGAAGAGCATAAAATGCACTCAAATTAAGCTTTTCAACATGTAACAGTCTCCCACCGCCCCACCCTACACACGCAAAGGCTGGAGCAAGTAAAATAAACACATGGCTAATTGAATGAGGACAGCACAAATACCAATCCCCCCTCACCTGGTTTGGTGGGGACAAGTCTAGGAAGCTCGAGGGAAGACCCCCCACCTGCTTTGGATTGTGAGGGGGGATTGGGGGAAAGGCAGAAGGGAATGGGATACATCTCATGATAGGAAATGAAACATTTTGGGTTATGGAAGTTGATGCCAATTATCCTCCCGTTTTGCAAAAGCTAAGAACAGTGAACCTGATTATCATGCCCAAGGACTCATTTGGTTCGCGGGAAGAGGAGGGAGAAAAGTGTAGTCAACGAAAAAATGAAAAAAATATCTTATGTTTAGTTGGAGTTTTCAAAAGAAGAGACGGAAAAGTAGCTTTTCCAAATGAATAAACTTTTCACATTTCATGAGAAAGAAAAACCCATGTGAGACATGCAAAAGCCACTTTCAGATGGGATAAAAATTATGGTAATTTTTTTCCAAAAATACTCTTAAGCCATCACGATCTTCTTAATAGATATGTTTAATAGTTAATCTTAAACTATTAAAAATTACCACAATATAAAGAAGTTATGGCAATTTTAATATATAAAAATATATTAATAACTATTTAAAATTATCATGGTATAAAGAAGCTGTTAGTTATTAACTAAAAAATCAATCCAATAAATATTTTTAATAGCTATTTTTAATTTTTCAAAATATTTTTAGATTTTAAAAAAATTAAACACAGCTATTAAAAATATATTATGAATTGTGGTAATTTTAATAGTTAAACAAGTATTCAAATATATTATGAATTATGGTAATTTTCATAGTTAAAAATATTTTTAAATAGCTACTAAAAATATATTCGGATCTTTTTGGTGTTAAACCTTCAAAACCTTTGGACCTTGCTATTTCAAGCATCTGATTCTAAAAATTATGCATGTGATGTTTTTTTTTCTTGTAATCCCTTTATTAAGAGTATAATAAATATTTTACACAACTTTTCTAGAAAAATATATGCTCAACCAAATATAAGTCACTTTGAAAAGTATATTTCCTATGCTACTTTTCTATGGTCAACAAAACATGCAAAAACCACTTTTTCAGGTATCGCAGACCCAGTCATCAGCTTCCCAAGAAAAAACATTCCAATGAAGTAAAATTCTTCCCACAAACCAAACGAGTCCTAAAAGTCCATCTCAATGAAAGTTGTGGTCTCTGCTTTGGTGTTGTGATATTTATACTTCATAAGTATGCTTCCTTAGGGCATAAGGAATTTGATATTGTGCTGAATATAGTTTCAAGTTTGATATAAAAAAGAGGACCCAATCTATATTGAGTTTATTGTGTTTTTGAAAAGAAGGAACAAGTTACATCGCTTAAGTTTCTCCTTTGGCATGTACAGTACATCAGGATTTTCCCAATGATGAATTCTTACCAAATTGGAGACAAATTAATATTTTTTAAACAAAAATTATTTGTTAACTTCAATTCCAATCAAAATAATGGAAGGATGGGGGTGGAGAGGGGAGAGATGGAGCTCAAGCCGTGGACAATGTTTTCTTGCCTAAGATTTTCTTTTTCCTTTTTTTTCTTTTTGGGGTTAACTTTGGCGCAGCCAAAACCTATGAGAGAAAGGGGACTCCCATGTAACATAAGCCAAACATATTCGAGTTCCGCTTGCGATTTTTCTTTCCTTTTGCCATTGTCATTTTTACAAAACACTTACAATTAAATGCAATGGTGCTTTGTCTATTATGTTGACAGAAGATCACTAGGAGAATATTCCAAAATGTGAACTACCACTTTTTAATAGAGTTCGGATATAGATAAGCTTGTTGAACAAATCAATATAAGCAACCACATTGCAGATCCACAAACACGGATTCAAAGTCTAAGCTGCAAGAACAAATCATGCTTAGATTGATAATGGGCTTGCCTAAGCATGTTTAGTTAATTAATAAGACAAACTCAAGCACAACTAAAAGCTCAATATTTGATCAAGCCATGCCTGAACTCTTTGTTTTGCAAAGAAAAATCAAAGCCCACTTTACCCAATCATAGCCTCAAATATGAACACACCTTTCCATATATCAAGCCAAGCCTAAGCAGCCAAAAGTTGAGGTCAGCTCAGCACATTCACACCCTACCAAAAGTACATGCATACACCATCATCCAAGCCTAAGCAGCCAAAAGTTGAGGTCAGCTCAGCACATTCACACCCTACCAAAAGTACATGCATACACCATCATCCATAAAATAGATGTAAGTTGGCACTTTCCTAAAATGGTGCCTGCATGAAATCAGTAACCTTCACGTTTTTTCACAAATTGATTTGTAATAAAGATAAAACAAATTGGAGAAGCTCAAGACTGCAATCATCAATTGCATGCATCTCAATAGGCAATAAAAAAGCTAATATACTCACATCTTGCGATGATTTTTCATAGACTAATCACCAAAATAGGGCGTCCCATACACAAGGCTCCCGCCACCATGGGGTCTAGGGAGGGTCTAATGTAAGCAACCTTACCCCCATGTGCAGAGAGACTATTTTCATATTTCAAACACGTGATACCTAGGTCACAATAAAAAAACCTTACTATTGCACTAGGTCCTGCCCTTGCTAATCACCAAGCCTTAAAATTTACAACTAAATACCTTCCTTAAAAGTGTTATCATTGTCTACTCTCCTAAATTACACCAAAGCAATTATATATCTACCTTACAGATAACCAAATAGTAGGGAGGATTAATCCTGGAACAAGGATTGCTAACATTATATATATATATATATATATGAAGAAAGAAAATAAAAGTGACATATATTGCAGACTGCTAAATTAAATCAAACTTTAGTCGAGGCAATGTTATCAGAACCAAAATCACAACTGATATCCATCATAACTGTAATGGAACTATCTGTATGCCAAGAATCAGCTAATCTAAAAAGAAGTTCAAGGTTCAACTTATTTGCCCATAATCCATATAAATAATCAAAACTAGGCTGTTGGATCAAGAGTTCCAACTCAAATGCTAGCCGAGTTACACTAACAATATAAAAGAAAAAATGGGTAAAAATAAAGGACTTGGAAGTTGATATTAAAACTAATCTGATTATACGAAAACTCAATACTCATAAACGATCAATTAAGCTATACCATAAAAAAGAACGATCAAACTATAATTACCATGAAAAATCCCACATACACACACATATCAGATCAAATCAAAATCCAACACAGAGATAAGCATCAGTAACAGTCTGATTGAACCAAAAGAAAGGCAAACCAATCTCAGAATCAAACTAAAAACTCATAAATCAAACAAATCCTAATCAAGTCATGAATTTCCAGTAATCCACGGTCCACCATCTCAAAGAATACGATAATGAAATCAAATATCAGGAAATAAAACAAATTAAAATCAAAACAATCGCTCCAAAGACCAAATCAATCCAAAATCTCTACATAAAAGCCTACAACTACCACAACGATCAAGCCCCAGAGAACCCAGTAAACAAGCAAAATAACCAACACGAGCAATGGAAAAGCGAGATCGGATCGACAGGAGGCGATCGAGAGAGAGAAGAGGAGGCCCTTACCTTGACGAATCGCCTACGGAAAACCCTAGACCGCGTTTCTTTCTCTCTCTCCTCTCTCCAAGCTGGGGAAGAATAGAACAAGAGCGAAGAAAAACAGAGAAAAGGATTTATTTATACAGAGGCAAGGGAAGGTCCCTGGAAACCCTAAATGTTAGAGGACACTTCGCCGAGTTTTCCACCTTTTCACCGCAGTACCATACCCATATAAATCTTTTGTGCGGATGCTAAATCGGCCATTCATCACTTTCACGTGAAGCAAATCAAGCCGTTGGTATGTCGCGATGATAGAGAAGCCCAAGATAGATGCTTCAACCGCATAATAATTCTATGCGCGCGATCGGAGGGTTTTCAGCTCTTGCTGGTCTGATAAGGACTTGATGATTGTATGAGGAACTGGACCCGTCAGATCTTGTATTTCGGCGATCTCGAGGCATGGGATGGTAAGCTTTATCCCGTTGGTTTCTCGATTTGTTCAAGATTCGTGCGTTCGCTATATAGAGCGGTAGATTCCGAGATCGGTCGTCGGTTTGGTGTGCGTTCGCACAACGGGTCAATGCTGAGGAGGAGGAAGTCGATTTGAATTGAAAGACATTGAAAAATAAATCAAATCAAAAAAATACACGAACTTTGAGGCACCCAGAGATCACGTTGTTATGACAAGCCACAGCCAGGTTGTACAGCTGCAAGATTTTCCCAAACTTTTACATTTGCAATGGAAGGAAGTATGGCAAGAGGAGCTTGAAATGCGTGGAGAGACATGATCATGGTGTGGATGCTCATGGAGGTAGTATGAGTTGAATGTAATTATTTAATTTTTAAATGCATGAACATTGTAGACATTTCTATTTCAAATCAAAAGGATATGTGCAATGAATGGTAAAAATTAAATTAATGTTTATAGAATTAGAAATAAGAGAGATGAAATAAAGGAAGTGAATAAAAGAATATCGATTTTTTTTTTTGTTTGCCTTCTAAATTTTAAAACAAGTAGTTGGTAACAGATGTGGATGAGAAATGAGTAAAGATTCTTTTAAAAAAATAGTATCTAATTGGTTTAAGAAATTGTGTAGACGAGCAATATATAACTTGTTAACCATATTTTTCATATGTTTTTGTGAAAAGAAGAATTAAGGACATTTCAAATACAAAATTTCATAGATTTCAAATTTAACATAGTATATTTGTTTTTAATTAATAAAATAGTGTAAATAAGCAAGGTTAATGCAGGAATTTATTTGAGAAAAAATAAGTTATTCCCTGTCTATATATTATACAGAAAGTTAGACTCTATCAATTCTCAAATAGGTTGTAATTATTGATTATTTTTGTCCTTAAGAACAATAAGATTTAATCAAGAGGCATCATACTTTTCCACTTAGCCTCGGAATAATGATTTTTGTAAAAATGATATTCAACATCTGATTTCTAATGACCGATAGAAAGCAATCTTCATGGTCTAAATAATGACTCATTGTTTTAATCCCTTTCTATCAAATAATGATCACAACTTTAATATTTAATCGACAAATTCACCATTTAAGAGGGTTGTAATCATCATCTACTAGAAAGAGATCAAAAGAATTAGTTATTAGTTGGATGACAAGGGAGTGTTGTTACATTTATCAAAAATCAATTGATGCATATTTGACAATAAAATAGAGTCTTTTTTTGAAATTGGAATGAAAAAGGGGGGAACAATATATACGATGCTCTAAATTTGATGGGACAGTGATATTTGGTGGTTGACTTTGTGATATTTGCTTCTTCTTTTTTTTACCTCTTCTTCCTTCTTTCCCTTATTTACTTTTTTTTCTTTTCTTTTTTTCTTTTTTCTTTTCTTTCTATCTTTCCATCTTTTCTTTGTTCCTTTCTTCTTCTTCTTTCATTCCTTCTTTCTTTTCTTTCTTTTTTTTCTCCCTTCACTTTTTTCTTCTTTCTTTACTTCTCTTCTTTCCTTTTCTTCTTCTTTCCATTATTTTTCTTCTTTCTTCTTCTCTTCTATGTTGATGGGTTTTGGAGTCTGCCCGGACCCCAATCCCATTTTCTCACAACAATGGATGGGAGGTTGGGCGATCCCTTATCCCACCAAGATTAAAAATATTGATCTACATTAACTTAGACTCCTTAATAGATTCCTAAATATGTTGGACTCCATCTTCTCTCTAATTTCAACTCATTCAACTCTTAAACAAATTAAACTCTATCCTTTCTCTTCTCTCTTCTTTTAAATGTGTATTCTACATGCCCAATTACCAGTATGCTAAAACTTCTCAAAAGACCACATAGATAAATTTATTCTCTATAAGTATATTTATATAAAAATAATAAAGAAAATGTCATCTTACTCTCTATTGTCCGCTTCTCATAACATATTTACATCTCCATCCATCCCCCCTTCACACTCATCCAACAACCTCCTGTATGGTATATCCTTATCCATAAGGTTCTCTGTATTTTTTTTCTCTCTACAAATTTTTTGCCTCATTTTCTACTAATGATTTACTATGTTTTTTTAATCAATCTATCTATTTTTGCACACCCTATCTTGCAATTTTTGTGGGATGTATAGTTTACTTTCTTCCTTTCTTTTTTTCATTTTTTATAGAGGATAAAATATTATTTATGTATTTGTATTTCATCTCAGCTTGCATATTTATATAAATTTTGCCTTTTTTTTTTGAGCCAGTTAGTGGAGGTTGTGTGTTCTGTGATGGTTCAACTGAAACAATCACACCTTGTCTTGCAACATCCATTTTAAGGGTCTTTAAAGAATGTTTGAAATTGAAAAGTATCCTTCGTCACTCTCTTCATTATGGTCTCTATGGAGAAAGAAGAGGATAGAATGCATGGATGGAAGGTTTGGGAGCAACTGGTAATGGCTAAACATCGGCAAATTCAGAGAGATAGAAATGATAGGCTCTTCCTCCAGCCTAACTCCTGATCCATTATTATTGCGGTCTTGGCTGAGATTGTCAACCGTTTCTCCTCTAAAACCTTAAAGACACAAGGAGTTTGTGACCAATCTTTGTAATCTAAATCTTTGCAAGCTTACCCAACAGGCCTTCTACTTGTAATGACTTAATTCTTTGAATAAATGTGGGCAGGGATTAAGCTTTCCTACTAATTCCATCGGAAAAAAGAGTTTGTAACCAAACCACCAACTTATTAGTGGATTAATTAAGATAATAGAAGAAGATACTTTGCTTCATTCCTATAACATGTACTTCCACCGTGGAAGCCAAACGTGAGGAAGAATAACTTGAGTTTTTGCCTTCTTCGAATCATGGTTGTCTTGCTCTCCCCAATAAACTTCAAGTTCCCCATGGCTTTCCAGCTATACTTCAGCTAAATAGTTATGATATTTTATTCTTTATTCTTTTTCTAATATGGATTGCATGTTCTGATTTAACAAACCTTAAGGTGCATAGCTTAATCCATCATTTATATTCCGTGTGTGTGTGTGTGTGTGTGTATAAGAGAGAGAGAGAGTGAGAGAGCAGAAAAAATAAAAGCCAGCCTGCCAATTTGATAAAATAAAACTTTGGATGGTGCTTTATAGCTAAATCTAGTCCAGAAACCCATGAGATTCGACAGCCAAAATGACAAGGTGCACACCATCAATTGGCTTGAATTTCCTTTGCATATAACCGAGAGAATCTAATTCCCCAACAGTTAAGAGAGACAGAGAATCTAAGATGCATCCACTAGATTTCAAAGCAAATCTTTTCCTCTCCTATCCTAGCAGTTTTACCTACCCATCTTACAAGTTTACTTATATTGCTCGCACCGATGACATTAAATACGCGTGGCTAATGCGGTGGCACATCGATGTGATTTGGGGGGAGAAAGATGGATGCTGTCGACGCTCGACGGTAATGCAATGTCCTTGATCGAGAGTTGAAAAAGGGGGGAGGCCATGCAACACGAGACACGTGGCAATCGGGGCTCTACGATAGATTTTGTCATGTCCTGCTACGAAAACGGAAAAAAGGGATGGACGGCCAAGTTGTGGTCCAAGTGTGAACATGGATGCGTATGTTTCATGGAGTGGTTGGATGGAATGATCAAGCCAGCACTGCATTTAACCTAATATGGCATTTTTTTTTTTTTTTTTTTTTTGGGCTACAGCTGGCTCATCCACCTCCTTATGGATGCATATAAAAAAATCCAAAAAAATATCACATCAATCCTTTTACTCCGACAAACTTTCTTCTTGCGATTTAGGATACTTTTAGAATATAATAGAAGATCACTCAATCCGCAACTTCGTTGGCTTCGTTTAACCGACAAACTTCCTTTTCGTGATTCAGGATACTTTTAGAATGATCATGGAAGACCTCTCAATCCGCAGCTTCGTTGGCTTCTTTATAAACGTGCTATGATATTTCAGTAATTCAATGCTGAACAATAATTATTTGAGAGAATAAATGCTTGAAGCATAGCTTAAACAATATATTTAACTACTGCAGAAGTACATGAAGCTCTCGTCTAGTTCGATATTCTACGACTTGTTAACTTCTGGCAACATTGTTGCCACCTAAAAAATAGAAGGACGCATGCTTTCTCATTCATTGTCCAAACCAAACTTTGGAATATTCTCACACGTCTCTGTTCATATTTCTACCAAATTAGCTGCAGAAGTCTTCGTAACCAAGACTACTAAAAAGGCATAACTTTTGCCACAAAAAAAAGAGAGAGAAATACATACTGTTGTAACTCTTCGAATTGAAGTTTTGGGTGATTCAAATTTACGTGAAGACCTTCTTGGAAGCACCTAATATTTTAGTGACTTTGGTGAAGCTAGAGATAGAGGCATTTGGGCTGAGTTAGATGCTAAATTGTTTATTTATTCGATTTATATATGGTATATGTCATTGGCTCAAGAAACTTGCACATATTTTGTTAGATATAAGTGGCTTATTGGCGCAGTTCAAGGTTGCATGGCTGTCTTGCATTTTCAGACAAGCATGGGAAATGGTAAAGCTTCTTCTAATCCCAATTCTATCGTTCTCTATCTCAACTCCTTGGCAGATCATTGTTATGGTAAACACCAGCAGAGGTCTTTCCAAGCTTAGAACATGATTGGAAGAACTTTCACCACTCTCCAAAATTCATATCTGACCACTAAAATATCACATTATAATCTCTTCTTACAGTCACTCTTGAGGATTTTATACCTCATCACAAATCAGTAGGAGGTACCGCCAGCAAAGTAGACTAATTGCATACAAAAAGTTGCTTGAAGAATATCAAATAATTGGATCAGAAAAAGTGCTGGTCGTCACTAATATACTTCACTTGGAAAATATCATGAGGCTTTCGTTTCTTCAGATAGAGTATAATCTCTTTCAAAAATTTTCCTTCTGGTTGTGGCAGAAAATATAAACAACATTCAGAGTGTTTGTGGTGCCGAATAATGGCGTGGAAGAAAATCTAGCTCAAAATAGGCTTACAAAGTAAGGTATTTAGACCAGGCTATGTTATTTTAAGTACAGTTAAAAGCTTCAAAAGCTTGTACCGGAGAAAAGGAGCTCCGGAAGCTAGCCATAGGCTCTTCCCTTCAAGTACTTTTCAGGAGGACCAAAGAGAAGTCTGCTCATATATAGAAAGGATACATAACAAAACAAGCAAGGAAGGATACATTGCTAAAATCATTTATTACTCAGGTTGGGCTTCCTCGCCTTGGGATTGCTCTGTGAAGAGGCAGAACCAGCTTCCCTTTGAAAAGGATTCCGAGTTTTTCCATCTCTGTTCTTCTCCTGCTTGGGAAATATCCTGCATAAATGTGAAGAATGCTTACTATAATTCCCATCATTTTCTTCATCATGTTTGGGATGCTCCAAGGCCTTGATACCATCACCTTTTTTGCAAGAATGCTTGTTGCGAGCTCGTCCTGTAGAAGCATCAGAAGCCATGGAGTCATCATCTTCATCACCTTCATCTTTACCACCATTGCTGTTTTTGTTACTTCTACCACCACCGTCGTCGTCGTCATCATCATCATCATCATCATCATCATCATCCCCTTCAACATCATCATGGTCATCACTATCACCACCCTCATGCATGGGTGATGCCAGGTACTTGGTCCACCCAGACTCACTGCTGCTACACTCTTCTGCATCTCCAGCGAGTTGTGAAGCCTCCATAGCAGCAAATTGGGTTTGGAGGAGTGGGAGACAACAAGAAAGAAACCAAACTAGGCTGAGAGAATTGTTAGCCCCAAAGACGAGGCAAAGAACTCATTAAGAAGCACATAAATTCTCACTGCCAAAATGAACCTCCTTCAGCCTTTAAAGTCTCTGGCAACTTCCACATAACAAGACCCGATGAAGCCATCCTGAAGCATAAACCAAGATATGGAAAGCCAGCATCATTTAATAGGATGGCATAAATACCCACCACCTGGAAACTCAATTCATCCTTGAATTCTCTGACAAACCCCTCAACAGAAAGCTGCTCTTGTGCAAGGGACAGGGCCTCAGTAGAAGGCCATCTTACATGAGGAATGGAAGAGCACAATGTTGCATAGTTTGATATATCCCATCTTCTTTAATTCTCCTGCCTTGGAGACCCAGGGTACTTTAAAAAAATAGGAATGACACCCTATCCTTACAACTGTCCCTCACACCCTTCCCCGCCTTTTTAGCTCTCAGTCTTGTCATCAGGCCAGAAGGTAAATTTTTTAATGCATTGTGGGATCCCATCTGGATTCTGGGGCTTTAGTTTACGGATCGGGGGGGGGGGTGTAGATGAGGCTGTCAAGAAGGCTCCTAATACTGCTGTTCCATCTGTCCTGCGCTGTTTTGCTTCCTGTCTCTCCACCTAAGAAAACGATAGCAAATCAGTGTCTCATATTATTTTAGGGAAAAAAAAGGGAGGTCTTTAAGGTAAAGCTCGCGGAAAGACTTAAAAAACAAAATGGTAACAAAAGATATCTTTTATTTGGTTAAATTTTGTAAAATAAAAAATAGTATTTCTATAAGAATAAATTTTTTTATATTTTATTAGATTTTTAAAAAATATTTTTAAGCCATTAAAATTTATGAATAATTTTTTTAATTAACAATATAATAAATAGTTCATACAATTTTTTTTAAAAAAAGTAGATGCTCAATCAAGTATAAATCTAAAAAATATTATTTTTTTTAGACCGATCAAATTAACAAAACTATTTTTCTAAATATTATATTTTTATAAATTATTTTTTAAAAAAAATATTTTAGTTAAACAAATTTATGAACTTAATTAGTTCTGAAAGTTTATGCCATTACCGTGGTTTAGGCAGGCTTACAAAGAGGGTTTTTTTTTTTTTTTTTTTTTGTCACTTAGGTTGTTTCTGCTCCATTTAACCATGACTTTGGCCCCAGTTACAAGGCATTTATTTCACATGTGAGATCAATAAATTTTACGTAGTATTGTGGAGCGGGGTCTGGTGCACGACTTTAGTTGTTGGGTGTGACATGCTCCCTTATTTTAGGCTGTCATGTCAATGGGTGGTCACATTGAAGATGGTCCAATGGACCAATATAAATTCTAGATTGATGCGATGTTTATTCTTTATGGTCATCTCGCCAGACTTAAATTGCTTTGAGTGGGAAGGAAGTCCTTTTGCTTTGTTACCGTTACATGTGAGTAAGTGCTTTTCAGACCAGCTCAATCATATTAGGGATAACTCGGCTATAGTAATTAGCTAAATACAAGATGGCTCAAACGCCGAGGGAGAGGAACATCTTCTGCTTCAGAATATTTAGACGTTAAAAAGAAGATAAGGGTAATTTTTCAAACTAAATATGTATTTAAAAAAGCTAGTAGGGCTACAGACTAAGGAGCTTTTTTGTACAACCGGCTACTCCAAAAGCATCTTTTGAGCTGAAAAGGAAGACTTGTCTAGAACACTCTGAAACTTGTTATTTTCTGATTTTATTTGATGTATCCATACTTATAATGTATAAAACGTTCATTTTAGCAAAAAAAATGTTTTTGAATGTTTTATGTTAGGACATGCTCTCTCTCAACAAAACTTTTGATCACAATGGTACCTCAGATGGGTGTGGCTTCTCTGCTCAATCCATCTAAACATGTGTTTCCCACATTTCTTGTTGGAAACTTGGTATAATTTAGAACAAGAATGACTAAGATTATTGTAAGAATTAAAGAACAAAAAAGGTATTCAAATATTTTTTTTAAGGTAACAAGGAGACAATATCGCACTTCCCTGTTAGATCAAGAATAATCGTACAAAGAGAAAAAAAAGAATTAAAAAACCAAATATAGAGGAAAACTTCTCAATACAAGTATTCAGGTATCAGTATTTCAGAAAAATATATACAATACTCACTCTCTCTCTACAGTTTGCTATTGATTGTCTTAAAGGAAAAATTATTGGACCACGTCTACCAGCTTAGTGGGACCAGTCCAACCACAAATAAATATGTACACAAAAAGGAAGCAAGACACACCGTGTTTGTCCATATTCTGTGCATGTCCATATGTGGCTGGACTGATCCATCTATAAGTTAGTGGACCTGATTCAACCAATACTTTAACGTCTTGAAAGCCATCCATTCCTGCATGAGTTTGCATGGCAATCATGAGTTGCTACATGATCAACATAAATGGTTGAATGTGTAAGCTGCGCTTGCAAATGGCATTTCTCCATTAGTAATGGGTAATCTTGGCACAGGGTGGCGAATACATCTACTTTAGCAAAGTTTTCACTAGAATAAAAATTGGACAAGCAAAAGTTATGTTTATTAAAATAGTTATGCCGTGAGTTATTTTAAATTTTTGGGCTACAAGTTTCAGAATAAATTTTGGATGAGAGCATTTGGCCGGTTTAGAAATTAGATCCCAAATTAGGGATAAACCATGGTTATTCTTGATTAATATATTTGTTAAAATCACCACTTATCCTAAAAGCTTAAGCGTGAGCCGAACTTTTCTTTAATGAGTGAGCTCAACATGTGAAATTTTTATAAAATTCGAACTCAGGATCTCTGCTCTGATACCATATAAAAATTACCACTAATATTTTTTCACAATATTTAATTCTAGGATAAGGTAGGATAAATGGTTCTTTTTGTCTAATAAACAAGATTAGGTCATATGATAGTATAGCTGATGGCACAAGGAGCATATCCGGGTGAAAAAAGGTTGCCCACAACTTTTTAGCTACTTTTTTTGTCAACTAGGGATTCTTGACGTCATTCTATAAATGGGATAAAATTTGAGGACAACCCTAGTTCCAGTACATCTAAGGAACCACCGACCCCTTTTTGTCCCCGGTTTGACTAAATCGTCCGGGATCAACAGTTGAGAGGAAAAAACACTCAAAATGTTGTGGTTATTACTTATTCCAGGATAAAGTTGTGATAACTTTATTATCCCACCTCTTATCCACTTTCTCGATTAGGCCTTCCTATCTCTTAAAAAGTAAAAAATTAGTCATAAATGATAACTTTATACCAAGAATAGCCTATGACATCTCCCACTTGAAATAGTTTTTATAGAAAAATCTCCCATTTGAATAGTTATTCCTAGCTTATAAGTTATAACAAGCACAACTATTGCTTACTTGTCTGGCAAGCATAACACTTATCCCAGGCTTTATTGCACTCTGATGTATTATTGGTCTAGATAAAATTTGAAAAATTTCCATTCTGGCTTTTGGAATTTTCCCACGAAACCACGGGTGGAAAGAAATGCCACCTGCGTCGCACCTAGATATGGCATTTATTGAGATTAAACAGGGAATTTACCGAGCTGTATGGTTGTCAGTTTTTCTTAAGCACAAAAAAAATCATGGAATGATTCCAATAACGATATCTTCTGTGCAAAAGAAGGATACACCTTTCTTCAGTTAAATCCATCGTTGGATCGAATAATGGCCGACGAATTCGGAGTGCTTTGAGATCCATGCAGAATGCAATTCAACAATCGACATCACGAAAGAAGACTAATCATCCTTCCGCGTGAAAGATAAAAGATACAACCTAAATCCTAATAACCCATGGATATAAATTGGGGTGCTCTTCAGCCGATAAACTTAAATTTAGAATTTAGAATAGTAAATGCCTGTAGGTAGAAGGAACAAGTTTGAGCATGTCATGTTTAGGTTGGATTTGTGTTCCTCGATGATACTCTAATCATAATAGGTTAGGGTTCCGTCCATATGTGAGACTTAATTAATGGATCATTAGGATTGGACAAATTTTTAAAACAGCTCCAAATCTCGAAGACAGCGATAATTTCATACCATTAATGGCTCAGAAGATTATACTGTTGATGCCTTAAAAGCACAAAATGTGTTGAAAAGAATGTTGAGCTTGTAATTTTTTGGTCCTACTTCATATTTATTCTTAAAGATGTATAACTAACTGATATGTGAAGCCTTGATCAGTTATTAGTTGGGCATTGATTTATATCAAATAAATAGATTGGTATGAGCCCAACTATAAAAAGATTAGGTATGGAATTAATTTTGATACCAACCCAACCCAATGGCCAATTACCATTCTTGCCACAAGTATCTTCCTCAAAAGAAGTTAACTATGAGATGGTTGTGCATCTCACATGCTTGACTACATCCTTGTGGGCAAATGTTTGTCTTAAGATAAATAAGTTGTGAGTGGATTATATCTCACACATGCCGGGCCCTAGTTTATGATAATTGGATGTCCATCAATCTGAGTTTATTATAGAATTTCCAACCAAAACCTATTTGTAATAACTAATATCCATAGCATAATTCCCTAACTCTCGTGCCATTCCAACAAGTTTTAAGATTGTTACCATGACGAATTGTTCTGATTATATTACCAAATAACCATGAAAGCATATATGTCTCCTTCAGCCACGTAAAGCAGTCAAAGTTCTTCAGTCTATAAATGCCTCTTTGTCTACCATAATGGCTTTTCCAGTAATGTAAACTTAATTTTACTTCGCAACTAAAAGTATAAACAAACTGAACACGAATGAGCTCGGCTCTAGCTTGGCCTTTTTTACGATCAAACCGAGCTCGAGCTATTTGAGAAAGGCTCGTCTGAAAGATTTGGCGAGAGCTCGAGATCTTTCGAGACTTTAATTTATATAATCTGAAATTTATTTTTTAATTACATTTTCATTTTATAATTAACAAATATCTTAATTTTTCAAAATATATATTAATTAATAGTAAAATAGATAATTATATTATATTAACTAAATTGAGCAAGCTGAATTTGAGCTAACTTTTTTGCAAAATATGAGCTAGCTGGTGGAATGATTTGCTCGTTTGCTAACCCTATTCAAAAGCACTGTTTTATCACCGGGTCTCTTCTGAGTTGTTCTCTTCAGCCACATTTAACTCAAGTTTGCTTGCCACTATCTTGTAAGCTTCCTTCATCATTATCTTGTGGACGCTGCCAAATGATTGAGACATCTGGTACCACATCTCCCATCAATGGACAAACCAAGGGCAGAGAGGACGCATGATCAGCGTCCTCTAATCATCATTTGTCAATTTGAGGTACGGACCGATGGGACTGCCAACCAATAAGAGGAGGTAAACAGCATTGCATCGCCACCAAGATGGCAGCATAATTGACATTTTTTTTTCTTTAATAAAAACGGCTACTCATTTTATATAACCCCAACGTGAATACAACCTGCTAAATCATAAAAAAGTAAAAGATACAGAAAAGGATGAACATCTGATACAGACATCTAAAAAAAATTTTCGGAATACCGAGCAACAAAGGAGGTGACGTAGTCTGCAGCCCAGTTCGCCTCCCTAAACACGTATCATATTTGAACATCACCTATCAACCGCGCCATCCTACGGGTCTCCCGAATAAGGGGATGACCATCTCCAAACTGATCTGCCCTTCGGAGCCAGTCGATAACCACACATGAGTCTCCCTCAAGGCAGACCCGCTCCACACCAAGTACCTGCCACGCATAGGATATACCCTTCCAAGCTGCCCGCAGCTCTACCCCGACCATTGTGAGTCCTGGCATGCGCCGCCCTCCTGCTGCTATCATCCTACCAAGGTGGTCCCTGATCACAAATCCAACCCCTCCAGTCACACCAGCCACTGACCGTCTGCCGTCGAAATTTACTTTGAAATAGCCAAGGGGTAGGGGTACCCAAGAAACAAGGGCAAATTGGGGTGCTGAAGCAGCGTGGAGAGTACTTCAGATGTCCCTGACTATCCCAGAAGAAAACCCAACGGTAGCCGCAAGAACCTCCCTCGCATATAGCGTCGCTCTGTCCACCACCCTCCTCGGGGGCGACCTCCTCCCCTCAAATAGGCCGGCATTCCTATCCAACCAGATGTGGTAGGACAAGTATGCCACCAAAATCCCTGCCTCAGCAGATTGGGGACTCTGCGTGGATGCTTTCAGCATCTGAATCATATCATGCACAGAGACTACCGAGTCGGGTAGTAGGACTTGTGACCTCCTCCAAATCTCTCGGGCTCTAGGGCACTGCAGAAGGACATGCTCGGCCATCTCCTCAATATCTGCACACTCCTCACAACACTGAGAGACCGCCATGCCACGTCGGACTAACAAGCTCCTCGTAGGAAGGCAGCCCCAGGCCACCTTTTAGATGAATAATGCCACAAGCGGGTGAATCCGCAACCTCCATATCCAACTAGGGGTGGCAATCGGGTCGGGTCGGGTCATAAACGGGTCGGGTCACATGCAGGTTGGGTCAGAAAATCATAAACATGAATCCGACCTGTTTATTAAAAAGGTCAAAAATTACAACCTGAACCTGTCATGTTTAATAAACAGGTAACCCGATCCGACCCGTTTAACCTGTTTAATAAAGAGGTAACCTGTTTGGCTACCCCGACCTGACCTGTTTAACCTATTTGTCCAACCCGACCCGTTTAACCTGTTTAGACCTGTTTAACCTGCCCAACCCAACCTGTTTAACCTATCCAATCCGACCTATTTAGACCTGTTTAACCCGTTTAGACCTGTTTAACCCGTTTAACTTGTTTAGACTTGTTTAACCTGCCTAACAGTTAAACGGGTTAAACGGTTTAAACGGTTCAGACATCTAAAACCCGTATTCGACCCAATTAATAAACAGGTTAAACGGGTCGACCTATTTATGACCCGAACCTGTTTAGGCCAAACCCAAACCTGTTTATGGCGGATCGAACATGGATCGGGTTGGCGGATCGGGTCATATTTTGCCATTTCTATATCCAACCACCCTCAATCTGACGAGCTGGCTCCCAACCGATCAAGGCATGGAGATCTCTAGCACGAACTCGCAACTGTCCCGTCGGGACCAATACTAGCTTGTTGCCCCCCCCCCCCCCCCGACGGGAACCGGAAGAGACAGAACAGACTCCGCCTGCTGCTCCCCAAAAACCTCCCGGATCATCTCCTCCCTCCATCGACCCCCCTCTAAAGTCAGCAGCTCGCTAACTCTGCAGCCTGCTAATCTCGTCAAATCCACCATGGTCGGCATGCGACAGATCGGCAGCTCGGTTACCCAGCTATCCTCCAGCACATCAATAGACCGACCGTCACCTATATTCCATCTAATCTCTGGAAGCACCATCACTGCTCTAGTGCAAATCTCCCTTCAGATCGGTGAGTGGTGACGGCCAGCTCGCACCCCGGGAGCCAAGGTGCCATACTTGGCCCTCATCAGCGAGGACCACATACTCTCGGGCTTGAGCACAAATCTAACTGCGTGTCTAACCGCTAGGGCCTTCCTTCTCGCCACCAAGGATTGCACCTCCAAACCTCCATAGCTAGTCGGTTGGCATACAACATCCCATGCCAGCAAATGGACTCCACCTCTGCCACTATTCCTCCTCCAAATAAAGTTCCTGAATAGCTGCTCAAGGGACCTCAAGACTGTAACTGGAATGATGGTGTTGGAAAGTAGGTAGATAGGGACCGAGGTAAGAACTGATCGAACCAGAGTGATCCTACCCATCATAGAAAGTGTATGCATCTGCCACCCCTCTAATCTGCGTCTGATAGTGAGCTCCAGGGATGTACAGTCCCTACGTCGCAGCCGCTGGTCCGAGAGTGGGACCCCCAAGTATGTCATTGTGCCCTACTGCTCTCCCACCCCCAGGATCTCCAATATAGACCGCCTCACCGCCACTTTGGTCTTCGGGCTGAAAGTAATAGCTGATTTAGTCAGATTGACCCACTGTCCCGATGCTGCACAGTAACTCCGAATAATCTGACAAATGATCTGGGCCGCCTACCGCGACGACCTGGCCAGGAGCAAACAATCATCAGCAAAAAGCAAGTGGGAGATCAGAGGGGCCCTCACCATCGGCCTATGAACCTCCAACTCCTGAATGGCCACTGCCCGCCGTAGGGATCTAGGCAGTGCATTTATACACATAATGAATAATAGGGGAGAAAGGGGGCATCCCTGGCGCAACCCCCCTGACGACATAAAGAAGCGGGACGGCGTACCATTCACCAAGATAGCAAAGGAGGGAGCATGCACACAGCCCATTACCCATCTATTCAAGTCTCATGAAATCCGAACCCCTGCAAGGACTGCTGCAAGAAATCCCATCTCACCCTATCATAGGCCCTCTCCATGTCAAACTTGATCCCTATCAAGCTCCTCCTCACCGGAGCCCTACCGAGATCAAACATGAACTCTTGGGCAATAAGCACATTGTCAGATATACTCCACCCCTCCAAAAAAGCCTCCTGCTCCGGGCTAATAAGCCTAGGAAGAACATCCCTCAACCTGACGGCGAGGATCTTCGCCGTAGCCTTGTATAAGGTCGTACAAAGGCTGATCGGACGAAAATGACTCGACTCCGTGGCTTCCCGCCGCTTCGGTATCAAAGTGATGAAAGCCCTTTGCCAATCTATTGCCATCACTGCTGTGCTAAAAAACTGCTGTATAGCCGCCCTCACATCTCGTCTTACTATCATCTAATATCTCTGGAAAAACAAGGGTGGGAAGCCATCCGGCCCTGAAGCCTTGTCCCCCGCAAGGGACCTCACTGCCTCTCTGATCTACCCCTCCAAAATCGGTCTGATCAATACTGTTGTCTCCTCCTCTGACACCCCAACCAAAGGCGAAAGTATATCCGCTAGGCTCCCACCCGTAGGTTGCTCTGTCCACTTAGCCCTGAAGAAGCTCTCCATAACATGGTCTAGATTCGAAACGTGCGGGCGTCGATTAAATATGGGGACCGGATGCTCCCCGCTTGGACACGATCGATGGAAGCACTTCTGGTCCAGCTGGCACTGAGGTGGCGTACTCACACGTAGGGTAACCCACGGGTCGAAAAGGATATAAGCAAATTTTCTATCCGCATCGAACATTCTCTAGTGGAAGGGAGGCCCAGTGAGGGTTATTATGCGGATGAGGTTTTCTCTTTCCCCTTTTTTTCTTAAGCGAAAAAAAAAAACTGCGTTGCATCCATGGTCTACTCCACTGTCTTATATATCCTCTCCCTTGAATCTCTTGCATGAATGAAAGATTCAACATATCTAGGAGATGCATACAGTTCCTTGGATTCTAGGAAAAGAGACGTAGATCCTTGTAACCGAGGATTTCGACATATGGGACCTCTCTAGGAGATGTAGCTCACTGTAGCTGGAGACTCATAAATAGGGGGACCTATACATAATTTCAGCTACAAAATAATTCTTTGTCGAAACCCGTGAATTCATGGTTCATGTATGAAGGTCTGGATTCTGGGTTCAAACTTGAGACCGGTCTTCAAGGAAAAAAAGATGCCAATGGAAGGATGCAAGTTAGAGTTTTCTTTGTGGTGTATATGCTCTTAATCCTATTTTTGGCTAACGGTAATAGCATGCACACGTTTAAATGTATCACGACTCTCTTTTGTATTAATATTCTTGAAAAAAATTTAACATTCCATTTGTAAAGAGTTGTTTTGCATAATTTTTCCAATGGTAGACATGCAAGAGGGTAATAGAGTTATTTAAATTTAAAACGAATAACCATTAATATTGCCAATAGTAAAACTAATAGAGATATTTGCCATCTTTTGGAGGAATTTAACTCCTTTAGTGTCACACATGTATTTCGAGAGGCGAACAGTGCAGTGGACTGGGTCACTTCTTTCACTTCTTTTGCAGCGCATCATTCTAGAGTTGTCACATGGAGGCATTGGAGCATGTGCCATCGGTACTAGAGCGTATTTTGTACGGTGATTATTTCGGGCATACTCACGGCCGTATATAGTGAGACGCCGTTACACCAGCAAAAAAACCAAAAAAAAAAAAAAACTAATAGAGCGGATATTGTTGCAAAATTATGATGAATTAATGGTTTATATATATATATATATATATATATATATATATATATATATATATATATATATATATATATATATATATATATATATATATATATATATATATATATATATATATATATATATATATATATATGCAAGTAGTGGTTTTTGAAAGGTAAGTATGTAATATCCTAAATTTGTGGGAGTATAAATACAAAAATCTCAATTTTTTTGTACTTAACGTAGGATGCATATAGTGTATATCTACCACAAAGAGATACAAATGGACTGCTATAAACATTGATAACAACATATTCCCTACTCTCATACGGAAGTGTTGTGCTGGATCGTCGCCTTGTACATGATAGAGATAGGTGAATCATATGGCCAAGGAAAGCTTCATGTTAAACCCCTTCTTTAAAGTCATTTTCATCAAAAAATTCGCATACCAGAAGAAATATCTAGGACTCTAGCCTAATGAGGAAAAAAACTACATCAATACTTCAGCTTGAAATGAAAACTTTTAGTTACCTGCATTAAAAGTTTCCTGACTTATGTGGCCAGTAGCAGACAATCGTAAGCCGAGAAATGGTACATTCTGGTCATATTTTTGGGCTGATCCATGTAAGGAAAACAATTTAGAGTTCAACTCTGATGGGTTACAGATTTTTCATTCATAAAAAGAGCTCAAGGCCTCAGGTATGAAAAGGAAGTTTTTATTTTTTATTTTTTATTGAAGGTAAAGAGAGGTAAGAACTAAGAACACCATTCCTCAGCTACAAGCTCTTTACTTCCTCTTCTTTTTCATCTTTTTAGATATCATGTTCTCGAAAACTCTGTTTGACTTAAGTACCGGAGATCTCCTGTCTAGATTAGCTCCAACGAACTTTTTTGCTCTTCTTTTTATGTGCAGATTAATTCTTCATCTTTGGCCACTGCAGCAAATCGATCAGCACCCTTGACAATTCTCCATCATCACACTGGATTTTGGTGGCAACATCGACCAAATTTTTGGACTTCAAAATAGTTGCATTATGAAGTTCATATGGTAAACACGTCGGGAATCATTGTGAAAGGCCATTGATATGTCGCTTATTAGTATGGAATATACTCCATTATACTTCTCTATTTTCAGAATTTTTTTGAGAGAATAAGGAGGAAATGAGTCATTTCCCCTAACTTTTTAAATCAGAAAATAAATAAGTACACGAAGAAGGGAGAAAGAACACGAGAGGGAGGAAAGAATATGCAAGGATGCCTCCTCATGAGGATGGTTAACAATCAATGATTAGCAGCCAAGGAAGATAAGGGGGGAGTTACTAAAAGTATTTTGATCTTCCCTTTTTTTCAGATCGAGATAGTTTTTGTAATTCCCTGTACTTGATCAATATGGTACATCCATATAGACTTTAACCGATATAGATAGGATATACTGAAGTCAAAGAAAGAAGTGAGTTAATCAAGAAGATTATACCAACATGTGAAAGAGTATGAGCCTCTGAAACATAGCAACTGGATCAGGATTTCTCGACAAGAATGATAGAGTAGTACTTCTATCACGCCTCGAGCCCGGAGTGCAACAGACGTCACATACTTGCAGAGCAGACTGCAAGGCTACTAATTAAAACAATAATAGTAATTCTTCAACTCTTAATCAATTTAAATCAAGATCTAAATAAATAATTCTCATAATCAATTGTTCCAAAGTGACATAAGTCAAAATATGCTAACTAATTATTATGATTCAATTCAAAAAAAATGTTCAAACTAAACTAATCTAACTAGTCTAAACCAGAAGCCCATTAATTGCGAATGATTTTTTAGCGCACTCTCTAAGTCTCGAGCAATCATTGGTCAGGATTTGAAAAATAGAAAAAGATAGAATAATAAGCTACACCAGCCCAGTAAGCAACATAACATAACAAAGTGGGGGTATAAACGTACCAAATAAATAGTAAGATACTAACTAGGAATAAATCAAATTTTGTAATACATACATCTTTTAAAATTTATTAATATTATTTTTATAAACCAATACTAGAGACCTAATATCAGGCTATGGCCACGTAACCCAGTGGCATGGAACAGATAGTAGATACAAGATGCACAAAGTGACAGATAACAGATACTACTGTTCTAATCATCGGTAGCTCAATGTCGAAACTAGTTTCTTAGATTATAAGTCAACAGGGCCAACAAATAATTCTCATTGGTAGGGCCGTATCATAGCCGTGCTAAGATTACATATATATATATATATATATATATATATATATATATATTACACAAATTTCATAATTTACCGAGTGATATTTTCTAAATTTCATCTGACATGAATAACATAACACATAAAATATTTTAAAATGATAATTACTGTAATAATAATAACATGCTTGACCCGTAAAGTTACTTAAAGTTAATAAACTAATTATAACACACTTTGAAGTGTTAGGTTACTTACCTCTTCTCGCTTCAAAATCTTACTTTTTAGATAGGCAGGTCAAATCACCTATTTTAATATAATTAAAATACAATTAATTTTATCATGTTAGAAGCTAAGCAAAATCAAAAATTAAAATACTATTAGGGATACGGCCTCATGCCCCCAAATTAGATTGGTCAGGTGGCAGTGCCCGACCACCTAGATTGGTATGAACAAGATGAATTAAACTGATCAAGATAAGCTATGATTTAAATGGCTCAATAAAGATTAATGGTAACCATATTTTAAAAATACTTGACAAGGCTGGGGTTAGCGGTGCAAATGGATCGGATCGGGTTGGGTCATGAGTGACCCCGACCCAACTCGGTTTCTTGTTCGAGTCCTAATTTTTGGACATAGACCCAACCTAATAGAAGATTGGGTCGGGTCCATCGCTACAATTTTTAACCCAATGGGTCATTCGGGTCGGGTCAGGTCTATATATAACCCAAACCCAATCCAAAAATTCGGATCCGGTTCAAGTTCGAGTCGGATCCAATTCGGGTCATCTAGCAACCACCAATTGAATGAAAATTAAATGGAAAATGATTTTGATATTGATTTAATCAACTCAAATTTATGTTAATTTGGCATCCAATTAATGAAATTAATGGTCGGGTCCATAGCAATCTTTGATGCAAACAGACTTCGTTCAAGTCAAGTGTTCAAAATTTTCAATTAAATTAGCATGACAATCCAACAAAATAGTGTATATTGGGCTGATCTAACCGCTTATTTGCATCCCTAGACATTAGTAAAGTTTGGAGCCTTGTGCAATTAAACAAATGTTGATGTATGGCGGAGTCGGAACAACGGTAGATGGGCAAGCCGGAGCCCGCGACGAAGCTATGATAATGGATGAGTCGGGCACGGTGGAGCGACGCCTAGCGGTGAAGCCTGGTGGTAGGAGAGACGGTGCTGGCACGACATAGTGAGATATGGTTCCTATGCCTGATAAAAAGTCATCACCTCTGTCACTTATTGTTGATCCTATGACCCGGCATCTATCCATCTCCTTATCATTAGGGGCTAGGTTGAGTCCAGCTGGGCACTCTTTAAAAAATGGAATCTAGATTAGATGGAACTCGGCTTGTTTATGGTTGGTTAGCCTAGAAAGTTTGGGCTAGATTACTTCTACTATAGGCCTTGCTTTTTGTTGGACTAATTAGGCTTGGATTGTGATTAGTCTACCTATGGTGATGTTGCTTGGACTTGTCAGATTTGGGTCGAGTTGGGGTGGGGTGTAGAATTGAAAACCCAAAATTATCCAAATTTCAAATGGGTCGGTCGGGTCGGATCGGATCGGAATTCAGTAAACCTAGACCCAACCCTAGACCCGACCAAAAATTATAATGGATCTAATTTTAGGACCCGACCTAGCCCCACGGGTCCTCCAAAATGGGTTGGGTTGAGTCTAAGCAGGTCGGGTCGGGTCACAGGTCAAACCGACCCATTGTAGCCTTAGTTGGGGTAATGGGTTGGTCTGCCGCCCGAGTATCAAGGCGGTGCAGGGTCTCCATCCTGAGTCAACTTGGATCCGAGCAAAATGGAGCCATGGCTTTGACCTAAGATCTCAGTCCGGGTTCAATCAAGAGTCTGGGTTTAATAAAGAAGTAGAAGAAGATGACAGAACAGAGAGAAAGATGAGAGGAAAGAAGGTCGACGGCTAGTCGATGACAACGATGGTAGCCAGCAACAGCTGCGGTAGCTGCAAAAAAGAAAAAGCTGAGGAAACACCCTTGGTTTGGCATGAAAATAGAGATTGGGGCTCGGTTTGGGATGAAAAATGGAAAAGGAGGAGTAAGGAAGCTCACTGGAGCATGGCATAGGTGGTGGATCTTGGTTGAGGATAGCTAGTTCTTGCAGTTTTGTGGCAGCGACATTTGGAACAGGGGAAAGAAAAGAAGAGGGCAGCCGAGGAAGCTAAAGAGAAAGAGGAGATTTCGGGCAGCAGTGGTCGATTGTGGCGGCATAGTGGCCGCCGAAGAATAGGGAGAAGTAGGGAGAAGGTTCGATGATGGATCAAGTGGAAGGGAAGGAGAGATTTATACAGGGTTTTGGATAGAGTTAGCATGGTAGTCGTTGCACCTGCCTGCGATCATGGCGGCGGTTGTGCGCGACCCAATGACTGGCTACCGTTCGAATGGCCCACAGAGTCATCACTGGCCACGACTCCATGGCCTTATCCTCTTAACGACTGGTGGATGTTCTGATCTATTTTTTTTATTTGCCTTTTCGAATTGAAATTGGTGAGTGTCGCTGACTTCATTTTGGGATGGTTCCATATGGGCCGGTTCTCACATTCCCTCTCTTTAAAAATTTTGTCCTTCAAATTTGACTCTAGGCCTTCCAAATTTAGAAATGCTCGGCCCAAAAATCATCGTACCCATGGTAGCTAGGAAATAACTTATTATGGGGTGTGTTTTCCAAATCCAAGCACCATTGCAGCACCTCAGCATGATAAACACCAAGGCTAGCCCTCATGAGTCCTTTACTTGAACAAATATAAATACACATCTATCATGCACCTCCATACCTCTGCTCGGCACTCTATCAAACTGAACTTATGTGACATCATCGAGTGCCCACAAGCAGCTCGACCTCTCAGGTTAATTGCAACAATCATGCGCATCTCTGAGACTCTTTCCAGGAGTATTTTGCAACTCAATACCTCTATGCCATACACCTCTTTCTAAGGAACCGCTTAATTTGCATAGCTGAAGAACTCGAGGGGAAGTATAGACTTTACCGCCCATAAAACTAAATTCAATCCCCAATATTTCAGAAATTTACCTACTTTTCATGGCAATGAATTGTAGCAAAATGTGGCGCTAACCAATCCTTACCCAAAATTCTATCAAAATCATAAATGCCTATGATTATCAAATCAGCAATCAACTCTTTATCTACTATCTTAATTGAACAAGACTTACAAATCCGATTAGTGACATCTCACCCCCGATAGGGATGTTAATATACAGATCAAACTCTAATGGCACATAGGGTAGGTTATGCTTTTGCACCAACATAGATGACACAAAAGATTGTGTAGCACCAAAATCAAAAACACATGGGCATAAACAAATGTAATCAGTAATATACCTAATGCCGCAATGTTGGATGCATGAGCATCTTGCATAATCAGTGCATAAACATGCCCCTGAGTGTGCGGTTTGCTCCCCTTTTGTTGTTTGGGAGAAGATGCCTGAGCTGACTAAGTTGGAGCAATAGCTTGCACTTGCTGAGTCTTAGTAACATGGGGCCTCTAAACTAATTGGGACTTCTGAAGATTTTGAGGGCACTCCGCTATCTTAAGGCCCTGCTGGCCATATTTGAAACAAGCTCTAGATAATCATCTACAATTTTCGGTCTTATGGACATGCCACATATTACACATATAGAATTTTTCTGTTGAGTTGTCTTTTCATGAGATTCTTGCTCTTCCGAATGCCAAGACTTATCATGGGATTCTGCAAACTCACCAAAATTTTATCCGCTACGAGTATCAAAATCTCTACTACAAGGTTATTAACAAGGAAGCAAATAATGTTGTCCCATTATCTAGTTCATATCCAACTCTCAATCTTTCCAACGAATCCCAGGGATCCTAAAACCTAGGCTCTAATACCATTAAATCTATCATGCTCCGAACCTGGAGTGCAATAGATGACATGTAGGATAGAGCATACAAGCATGCAAGACTATTGATCAATGCAATAGTAGTAATTCTTCATCGATGATGCCAAAGTTGAGAGGAAGATTTAGCCACCTGACAATGAGAAGATCTGGTATTACTAAAATAATACAGGCCATCCCGCTCAGTTCCCAGTCCAATCATCTTCATCGAGTGAAGGTCCTGAATGGAACAAAAATCATAAGAAAAAGTTGCAAGACAATTAAAGGTTTTACATAGTGTACGAACTGAAATCAAATTAAAATGAAATGTTGGTATACAAAGAACATTTTTGAGGATAAGAGAGGATGAGAATATAAGTGATCCAATATGTGTGACGGCTGCATGAGAGCCATTGGGCAATTGGACCGTACGATTGTATACGGGAATGGAATGAGTTAAGAGAGTGGGAGATTGGACCATATGGTCAGTAGCTCCACTATCAAGAATCCATAGATTATTATCAGAAGGGACAGATGATATACCTGAGAGAGAAGTTTCAGGGTTACCTACTTGGTTTGCCATGGATGTGTGAAGATTGACATTATTTAAAATGGCTAGGAGTTGTTGGCATTGATCAGGGGTGAAAGGTAGAACACTGGTAGAGGAAGCATTGTCGAGGAGGAAACCTAGCGAGCACTTGGCTTGGAACCAGAACCAGGACCAGACTTCGTGTTGCAAGAGCTTGGAAAGAAATCCATGGGGTTGGTAGCAGCGATCAACAATATGACCGTCTCGCCCACAATGCGTACACTTTAGACCTTTCTTCCGAGTATCAGGCTTGGTGTCTTTCTGTGGTGGATATCCACTCTTAGCGGCTAAGGCAACACCCTAAATATTAGATGGAGATGGAATCCTTCTTTGGCGTTCTTCCTGAAGAGCCATGGCATAACGGCGGTTGAGAGAATGAAGAGGTTCAATTAGGAGAATTTGACCTCGAACAACACCATAAGTATCATTCAGCCCCATGAGGAACTTCATGGTACATTGTTGTGTTTGGTATTGAAGAACCTCCTTGATTGCTCCACAAAAACAACTCGAAATTGATTGGAGTGCAGATAACTTCAATCTGGTTAAATAGGTAGGGACAGATATAGTGCCTTGAACAAGATTATGAATGTCTTGTTCGAGTTGAAACATTCAAGGGCCATTAACTTGAGAAAAACTATCTTTTAGATCTACCCAAATCTCACGAGCATTATCACAATAAAGAATACTTGATGAAATCTCTCTTGAAACAGAATTAAGCAACCAAGACTTTACCAGATCGTTGCATCGAACCCACTGCTTGAATTTGGCCGATGATGAAATTGTCGGTTTGGAAAAAGTGCCATCAATGAACCCAAGTTTGTTCTTGGCACTGAGAGCTGTAATCATGGCACGACTCCATGAGTTGTAATTTTCTTCTATGAGAGGTTGGGCTACTAATAACACTCCTGGTTGGTCAGAATGATGGAGGTAAAGATGGTGGTTTGGATCTTCAAAACTCTGCTTTTCACCACCCGTAAGTATTCTTTTTTTTGGCTTGAGAAAAGGATGCTAAAAAAAAATCTGGTGCGGCAGGCGGCGAATGAAGAGCACGGATCAGGTGCAACGCAAGCGCAGTGGAGATACGCAAGCCTAGGTCTGATTCTCAAGTTGTAAGTGGATCAAGAAAAAAAACAAAAAAGGCCTCTAGTTGTTTGACAAAATGTCTCAACTGTAGACAAATACAAGAAGCACAACTACAAAAGCACAATTACTAAAACAAATTTCTGGTGAACCACACGGCCTAACCGAAAAGAAAAAACTTGTTTCTGCGAAATCTCAACCAGACGATAAGCCCTGTTTTTCAAGAGCTTGAACCAAAAATCAGCGGAAAGAAAAGAAAACTCGGCTATCCAGAATCGTTTCTACGCTCTGATACCATGAAAAATCAGAGTTAGATAACGAACGGAAGGATAAAGAAAGAGAAAAGGAGAGACTATCTTGAGAATTTTCTTGTGTCTTGTTGTCCTGCATATGGTCTTATTTGTACACAAAATTGAGAAACAAATCATAAGATTACAGGAAGTAAATAAAGCAGGAATCATTGTGATTGAATCATTAATGAAATTGCTAGCCATTGTCCTTTAACCTTGTGATCCTGCCAGAATCTTCGGGTCCATTACTGCCGTAATGGGAGAATTCTGATTCTTCGGGTCCTTAACAAACTCTATGATCTTGCCATAATCTTCGAGTCCATTACTGCCGTGATGGGAGGATCCTGATTCTTTGGCTCCTTCCTTAACACTAGGTACGTTCTTTCCACTTCTATTCCCTAAAAACTCTCTAACTCTCCTACTATTTCTCTAGAATTCGACTAACTTGCATCTCGGAGGATCCTCCATCGAAAAACTTCTAGCAAGAGAATTTCATTTCAGGTTGAATTTGCGTTCTGGAGAACAATTAGCGACATCTTCCCCATTCGCCAATTTGAAGTGCTTTTCCTTGAATCTCATCCGACCTAAATCTTATCTCAGTATTCAACCAATCTTAACTGACCTCGAATTCTAGCAGCAATGGGATACGCCATCTCTTTAGTCTCACATGCCAACTTGGCATGAAACGGAAATGGAAATTGATGTGATTAATGTTGGGATATTTGAAACATGGCATGCCAACCTTGGCACCACATCAAGAGATGTTTTGATGGGATGATTAAGCAGCCCAGGGTCATTTTTCCAACCAAATAATGATATGTCAGTGACTTATCACAATATCTACAATTTGGAGCACTTGACTTTCATTCATGTTGACATTGTTATTAAAAATCCATGAAACAGCCAATTATGCTATAAGGCTATCTCATCATTTCATTTTGAGTATTGTTATGTCCTCTTTGCGCAGACATGGAGAAGTATTCTCTATCATTTGATAAGAAGGAAGTCGCCCAACTGCAGATATAAATACCGTATATAATAGGATGGTTGAATGCCGGATTGCCAAACTAGTTATGGTGAACCTGAAGAACTTTTCACTTAAATAGGTTGGGTACCTCAAAGCATTTTTCTTTCCTCACCATGGAAAAAAATAAACTTAAAAACCCGCGAGTAAAGAACTAATTGGTGATCATAATAACAAAGCCAATGCAGGGTTTGGCAGTGGTTCCCATTCAACCACTACCCCATCCTCCCTTCTTATTTTAAGCTATGTTCACCATCTCTGGTGGCTTGAACTATTTCTTTAAAGATAGTGGTTGAAGACCGTACTGTTCTTAAGAGAGACTTAGTCACGGTGATAGAGTAGATCCAGAGTCTGAGCCTTGCTGCTGGCGGAATGTGGTTGATTCATGACATTCATAGTTTTTTTGGATGAGTGCGTCTTTCATCGAACTACTCATGTAAACATGAAGGTTAACTATGTCTCGTCTTTTTTGCATTTTTTTTGTTTCTAACTTTATGAGCCGTATCCATATTTGTTGTGTGTAAATCGCTAATGTAAAAAAAAAAAAAAAAAAAAAAAAAAAACTTTTGGTTCAGTCGGACTAACCCAATAATACTAAAATATCTAGATAAGGAATACTTGTCAGCATCGCTACTTATCCAAATAGCCTGCGTCTGGGACTTTTCTCCGTTTGAAGAATTAATTGATACTACCTTGACCAATACGTTAAGTGACCGATGTCTATTTAGTTTTCTTCAATGCGGGACTTTTCCCGTTTGAAGAATTAATTGGTTCTTTCTTGACCAATTTATCGAGTCACCAACGTCTATTTAATATTCTTCAATATCTTTACAATCAGACCAGACTGGTCCGGTGCCATTTGAATTTTTTTTTAAAAAAAAAATCTTGAAGTCGAAAGAATATTATACCGTGCGGCACATGCACCATATGGTGGTACACGAACTAATCACATATCTCAGTTTTTATAGACCTCATATTTTAATTTGTTCCTGTGGTACACCATGCCTAGAATTTATTTTGGGTTGCAGCCTCGTGCATCTTATCTCCATTTGTTCCTATAGTGCATCGTTGACATGGTACGTATGGTGCAAAATATTATTTTTTTAAGTTAAAGCACTAACCATTTTTTTTTCTCAAAAAACCTTGAAGCTGAAAGAAAATTATACTGTGTAGCATATGCACCTGGTACACCACATTAATCACGTTTCTAAGTTTTTATAGCCCTATTTTTTAATTTGTTCCTATGGTACGCCATGCCTAGGGCTGCAAATGGGTCGGAAAACCCATGGCCCAATCTGACCCAACCCACATAAGACCCGACCTGGCTCATTTTTTTTAGGTCAGATTTTTTTTTATAGATATTATTGGAACCGACTTGTTGAATTTAGAAAATGTTGAATTTGAACATGTGAATATAGTTCATCTAGTAAAATGTCTATTTTCTTTTCCAAAAAAAATTAGGGCAATAATTGCTTGATATTATTTACTATTATATAGTGAAACTTTGAATATAAAGATATATAGACCCGGACCCGGATCCGGATCTGGACTCGCATCCGACCCGAGTGATCCGTCAGGTCAAAATTTGTAGGTATGGACCCAATCTGATCCGACCCGATTTTCAACTGAGTCGGATCTGGATCCAAATTTAGGATCCGAACAAAAAATCGTGTCAGATTGGGATCACTCAGAAGCCGAACCGACTCGACCCATTTATAGCCCTAACCATGCCTAGCACTTATATTAGATTGTCGCCTCATGCATGTTGTCTCGTTTATTCCTATGGTGTATCGTTAATATGGTGTGCAAGGTGCGGAATATAATTTTTCTAAATTAAAGCACTAACCAATTTTTTTTTTCTCTCGGGTTTCTTGTTCCCATGCTTCCCTAACTTCTGGGCCCTTTTCCCCGACCTTTCTTCCCTCATCCTCTCTCCTGCTTCCCCTATTTCCCCCTCTGCACCCTCTCGAGCTTTCCTCTGTGCACTAAGGTACACGCCGGCACGCGAAGCGGCTAGCAGTGGAGAGCCTGAAGAAAAGCTATGTTCACCACCATTGGTGACTTGAACCATTTCCGGCAAGAAAAGCTATTGGCTCGTCCAATTAGTGCAATAATGCTCAAACATCTTGGTAATTGATACTTGTCAGCATCAGTACTTCTCCGCATGGTCAACATCTTTCGAGATGGTAGGACTTTTCTTTATTTAAAAATTTATTTAGATTATTATACTGAAAATCCTATTAACCTCATGAATTGGATCAATACAACTTACAAAGACCGGACTAGCCCTATGAGTATTCAGAAATAGGTTTGGAATGGGCTGACCCAAATCTTATAGATGAGATTTTTTTTTTCTTTCTATAAAATTCGACAGGCCCACTCCAAAGCTATTTCTTAGTATTTATGAATATAGGCCTAGACCACTTTGTAATCCATGTTGCTAGTTGCACTGGTATGAATCCAATAGAATTTTTAGCCTAATTCTCTAAACATGCTCTACAAAATTAATTGATACTAATTTGACTAATTCATCAAGTCACCAACGTCTATTTAGTTTTCTTCAATATTTTTACAATTGGATCGGACTGGCTGGTCTGGTCGGTTGAATTGGGATCCAGAATCGGATGGACCGGTCATACCAGAATCGGTTCAATATTTTTTTCTTTTTTTAAAAAAAAATTTAAGCCAAAGAGGAATTATATCATATACCATATGCAACGCATGGCAGTACACCATACCAACCATGCGTCTCAGTTTCTATGGGTCTTATGCATCCTACGCTTATCGCTGATTGCTGCCTCGCTCGGTTTGTTTTTGCTTTTGTGGTGCACTGATCGAAATGAAATTCGACTTGTTTTGCTATCGAGTTTCTTGTTCCCTTGCTTCTCCAACCTTTCTTTCCTCATCTTGTCTCATGATTCCCCCTGCTTTCTTCTCCATGCCCTCTCGAACTTTCTTCTGTGAGCCGATGCACAAGCTGAATGTGATCAACTAATCAACCATGCACAGACGAGTTGCTCGGCATGTGAATCGGCCGGCAGTGGAGAACTTGAACCCTAAGAGGCTCTTCAGGGGTTTTCTCCCCTTCCTCCCATGGAGGAAGATCCGCCTCTGCCGCTAGCCTGCAACCTCGCCTTTCCAGCTTCTCAACCTTAATTTTTTTATAATTTTTTTCTTAAAAAATAAAAATATAATTATGATATTATAATAATATTTTATTGATGTCACGGTAGGACGATCGGTCAACCTGAGAACTGGAGAGCTTACCGATCATCTGTCCCTTCTATTTTTAAAAACATTGGTTTTCTTATAAGCTTCTACACCATCCAAAAATATTGGCCGGCTACGAAGGTCACCGCGGGCGTCCTCTAAGACTTTTCTCATCCTCGCGCATGTACGAGTAGATTACTTCCACTCCACGGTTCGTTAGTCAATATGGGCCGATTGCGTCGAATCTCGCCGCCAAGAGAGAAGAAAGACGAGGTGCTTTCCAGAAGCCAGGACGCGGAGCCCGCCACGCTCAGTCAACAGACGAAACTCCGACCGTACGGCGGCACAAAAGCGGGTGAATCTTTATGTCACATCCTTTCATCAATGGTGGTGCTTTCGTTTATCGAGGGAACTCCTAATAACCAGAAGAGGTAGATGTGTATGAGACTAAGATCCAGCCGACAACAAGATGCAATACTTAATGCACTCAGTTTTGATAATACATTGCAAGGATAGTGTGCTTTTTTGTAGCCACAAGTTTTTTTTGGATAATTAAGCTGGCCAGCAAACTGGTCTAGTATAATTTGGATCCAATCATCATTCTCTGAGTCATGAATTTAGGTCTGGATCCACGAACAAGACCGGGCTAGGTTAGATCCATGAAAGATATTTTAGATCTAGCTGTAACGGGTTGGAACTAGGCCAAATCTAAGTTCAGAGCCAACATAAGATGAGAGGAGAAAAGTATATGATATTTATTTTTTATTTTTTTAAAATAAATATTAATATAAATAATCAATTGAGTATTAATTTGAAACAACGTTGGAGATAGTCTTAAATAGAAATACCCGGCGAATAAGAAAAGTTAGATCGAAAGGTCAGATGGTTATGATTGTAAAAAGAAAATTGATTTGATATACTATCACTAATATTATCTATAATAGTATAGTCCAATTTGAGCTTTCCACTTAAAAACAAATAAGCTTAGTACCCAATTTAGAAATCCAAAAATGAGCGGAAGAAGAATTAGAGATATGAAGTTATGAAATTGTCGTCTAAGATTGAACCCATTTTAGACCCCCCTCTTCAATCCATGAAGAAGGTCGGATTGCATTAGATTATAAAAAGAAATGCATTAGATAGACCTATCTAATTCTCCAAATATGGATCATATTTTTGGTTCAAACCTAACTTTATAGATCCAAATGCTTGCTCATGATTGAACGTGAAAGATGGGGACCTAGTTGGATCAAAGGTTGACCAGATCCACTTGCAGGCCTTTGATTCTAGTCGAGAAATCTCAGCCACCATAATTATTATGGCAGATAATAAATATTCCCAAGCCCATCTGATTCCTGACCCACCATGCTCGTCATCCACTAAATCTGAACATTAAAAATTTATAGAACGGTAATTATATCTTTACCATGGCATGACAGAATTAGGGCCAACATTTTTGTCACTCCGAGTTATATAGAAAAAATGGTTCAAGTCTTCAAGCCTTTTTAAAAGAAGCCCTTTTTGGTATAAAGAAAACGCCTGGCGCATCTGGCTCCGAGTTTTTTTGTTTCGTCGATTCGAGCGAAAGAGAGGGAGAAGGGGTCGTCTTTGCCTCTCGGTCTCGCCCTCTCGCAATCCCATCTCGCGAACTCCCTTCCTCCCTTCTCTTTGATTGGCGTCGCTTTTGATCGGTGGCGAGCCGGCTGGAGATGGGACTGGTCGAAGCCCGGTCGTCCGTAAACTGGGAGAAGGAGTCCTATCCCGCCTACGAGGACTTCATCGCCCTGCCCTTCCTCGTGCTCTTCTTCCCCACCGTCCGGTTCTTTCTCGATAGATTCGTGTTCGAGGTGCGCGATTCGAGCTTTCCTTTGCTCGGTTTCATCTGTTTTCCCTGTTTTCTCTTTTCGGTAAAAGGGGAATAACACCCTTAAATGGCCTCAGCGAGACCGCAGATAAGAAAGTCCCATGCGATCAGTTTTGTTCCTGTCTTGCGTGGAGTTTTTTGCCTTAAAAATCCGATTTTTATGTCACTAGTCGGATGAGCTTTTGATTCAGGGAACTAGGTTCTTGCATTTTGGGCGGACGGATGGCTTTTTAGTCTTTGACTTTTTTGCTGTGTGATAAAAGTCTGGTCTTTGGAGCTGTTTCGGTCATACGAGTGTAGCCCTGATGTGTTTTCTTCAGGAATTAGTTGGAAGGAGTGGAGATGTATCTTTTGCGAGCGTTCTTGCCCTTCTGAGATGGCTTGGCTTGAGAAATCGTGCTGTTCGGGGGGGGGGAGCTATCTTGACAAGTGTTATATGAAGCGGCTTTATGTTTAGAAGGGTTGAAAACCTAACCTCTTGTATTGTACTTGCGGGGATTTCAAAGATAATGAGTGCTCAGTTTTTTTTATTCTTTCTACCTGTAGATTGGAGCGAATAAGATATCAAGATGCACTGAGAGAGAAGTGGCGGAATTCTTAAGTAGTTTTTTATTTCTTTCCAACTCATGAATATGATTGTTTCTCATTTCAAATCTTTCAGATGCTTGCTGCTTTGAGAGAAGCCTAGAACTTTCTGATAGAATCAAGATAATTGGATATTTAATGATGCTTGGATCTCATTCTCGCCTCCTTTTGGCAATATTTTCATTATTCTAGTCATTCTCTTCGATAATTGATTGGGAATGCTGGTGTTGTGCATATTATTTTGTTGTAGGAGTAAAGTATAGCAGTGGTCTTGTCTAGGCTTCAGAACATTTATGAAGAAAACAGCTTATTGATTATTTTTTCACTTAAAGAAAACACGAGGGAGATCTATCTGCATATCTGCTGTGGTGTACACTGGATTCTTTATTTTTTGTGGCAACTGATCCATTTTTGTTAGAATACATGAGTCATATGTGTCCATGTGGTTGAATTCATAAAGTACATGTAAGAATGGAATTCCAAAGTTGAGTACATGGATTCATTCTGCAGGAGTAGTGCTAAAAAGAAAGCCAAAAAATTGTGATTGCTGATAATAAGGTTCTGGAATGCTGGTTGAAAACGTGAAATGATTTGGCCCTATGCGTAATTGATTGGAGATCTTTTGAGAAGAGGAACAAGTATACAATTAGAGGATAATGTTTGATACGCCTAAGTTCATTTGGGGTGGAGGCGAAGCGGAAGGATATGATAAGGCTAAATTTAGAATTGTACCTCAACTATGGTATGGGGCTAGTGCCACCTGGCTTCTCGTCAATCACCTTACAGTCTTCTAAAATGTTAAACATGCCTTAGGCATGTATAACATGTGCTGCCTTCTCAATTTTCATCAGTTTTGCATGGAAATGCCGTTGTCTGATCTGTCATATGTTTCTCGAAGTATTCCATGCCATTTTCATCTATTGATTGGTTGGCATTTGCATGTTGATGTGCAATCATTAATTATTATTCCTTTGTTCCCTGTTACATAATAAAGAAGACTATATAAAAAAAATTGCCACTTCTGTTGTTGGTCACATAACTTTTATTTCAGATGCCCTTGGTTAAAGTCTCAAATTATCATCTTTATGGAGAAAATTACCCGACTTGCCAACTTCTATATTTTTGCATGATTTAGATTATTTTTCACTTAAAGAAACATGAGAGAGATCTATCTGCATATCTGCTGTGATATACACTGGAGTCTTAATTTGTGGTGGCAACTGATCTGTTTTTGTTAGAATACATGAGCAATATATGCCCATGTGTTTGAATTCGTGAAGTACATGTAGGAATGGAATTCCAAAGTCGAGACATGGATTCATTGAGCAGAAGTAATGCTAGAAACAACAAATTTAGAGAAGGCCTAAAAATAGCGATAGCTGACGATAAGGTTCTGGAATGCTGATTGAAATGGTTTGGCCTTATTTGTAATTGATTAGAGGCCCTATGAGACGAGGCACAATTATGCATATAGAACATAAAGTGTGATAGGCCTAAGATTATTTAGTGTCGAGGTGAAGTGGAAAGATATGACAAGGCTAAATTTAAAACTGTACCTCAACTATGATATGGGGTTGGTGCCACCTGGCTGCCCATCAATCACATATAGTCCTCTAAAATGCTAAACATGCCTTGGCATGTGTAACATGGGATGCTTTCTCAATTTTCCCCAGTTTTACCTGAAACACCTTTGCCTGATCGGTCACATGTTTCTCGATGTATTCCATATCTTTTTCACTGGATGATATATGCATATTGATTGCAATCATTAATTATTCTTTTTTTATGCCTGTAACATAATAAAAAAAGCTATGTAAAAATTGCCACTTTTGTTGTTTGTCATATTTTATTTGGGATGTCTTTGGTTAAAGCCTAAAATTATTTTCTTCTCTGGAGGAAATTACCTGACGAGCCAACTTCTCCATCTTTACAACCCCCCCACCCCCTGCTCGCATGCCAAAAAAAAAAAAAAAAAAAGAAAAAAAAAGAAAACTACGAGTCATAAGGTTACTTCTCTTGAAGTTAAAGTGTCTTTCAGAAGAAATGGCTTAGGCATTATTGAGGTATATTTAAGTTTCCTTATCTTTGTTTATTTGAAGAATCATAGGAAGCCTAGTGGCATACTACTTGTAGAAAGATAAATAGCATGATTGCAGTCTTTTCTCTTTCTTGTGTTGTCTCCTTTTCAGTAAGGTCCTTAAGAAGGTTAGACTGGAAAAAAAGTTATATTGGAAAATATAGTTGTTTCCTGTGTGCTATTGGTGCATGCTGATTTCTTGTTTGAAAGGTTTTGGGCTATACCATGATTTGGATATAAATATTTTTTAGATTTTTCTTTTTATGGTGAAAGAAAATTGGTTTTTAGTGATTATATCTGTGGCCAGTTGGGCTGATAATGGGCTGAGCGATAATATCTTGAGCTTGGCTTTGGCATTTCAGCTGGTGCCCAAGCCTGTCCTGAGATGTAGTATTGTAGAGTCTGGGTTGGCCTAGATCCTCTAGTTTGAAGGCTCAAAGGTAGAGTTTTGGAATGAGGGTAAGGAGATAGATGGGTTACTTGTAGAGTGTGGTGTTAGAGAGGAAGCTATGCAAGTGGAGTGGTAGAGGTTGGGGTGTCTGAGGCATATTAAGGCTGTGGTTGGTTGGCGATTCTAGGTTCGGTCAGTGAAGTGGAGGTTTAGGGGATTAAGATGGGTTGAGGGAGCGGAGTTTAGGGTGGTGGTCTACTGGGAGACTCAGAAGAGGTGGTGTAATGACAAGGGGAGTGACAAGAAAGAAGAGGAAGGAGAGGAAATGAGAGGGAAGGGAAGGAGGCGGAGGAGAGAGCATGGTAGGAAGAGGTAGGGTAGGAGGAGAGGAGATGACTAGGATGGATCGGAGAAGACGAGGATTCAAAATAGGTTTTGCATAACAAAAGTTATTTACTTATTATATATCAATGATAATTTGAGCTTTGGGCTAGCCTTAAGCTGCTTTAGGATCAGTCTGATTCTAGACAGCATTTGATCTGAACTTAAATTTTGTGCACGACCTGGTCTAAGCACGAATATACTTGGCCCACATCCAGAGCCATTATCATCTTCTTACATCAATTGGATGTTGTTCAAAGGGAATGGTTAATAAAGTTTGTTACTCAAGGTAGTACTAAAGGGTCCACAGATAACAAAAGTGTTTACTGAACTTGTGCATCTTGTAAAGCCAGGCTAGTTATTTCATTTTTATCAAAGATAACGATTTGTATTATCTTTATTATAAGTGAAATGCTGAAAAAATAGTGAATAGTGATTAGTCTGTGAATAATTAAGATTTAAAAAGTTTCCACAAAATTTTTAGGCAAATAAACTTGGTAAACACTGGTACTATTTTTACATTGTAGCTATATAGCATTTGAAATTGTTATTTTATAGAAGTTTGTGAATATTCTGTTATTTGTTAGCTATTAATGACATACCAGTGAACCTGCACATGAAGTTTAAAAAGTTTTTAAAAAAGTGTCTTTTAGTGGCATGTAAAGTTTTTACATGCTCTTTGACAAATTATATATTTGAGCATTGAGATGCATGACATGCATTTTTGGTTAAAATGGTTGAATTGGGTACCTCATAACATTGCACCTCATAGCATTGTAGCTTGTCATGTCTATGCTGGTGGGCCACACATGGTATGCATGGGAGATACATTGCCTAAATTGTTAAGGAACACTTTATATGCCAAGTTTTGTTTTGTTTTGTTTTGTTTTTTTTATTTTTTCCCCAGATTCTAGGTGACTTTCAAACTTTGGTTTCTGTAAGGTGACAAAGAGATATGATTTGAGCTTTCAAACAAGAATTTTGACCCTTCCAACACTGAATATGTGAAAGGACAGAAACAATGTATGTCATGGAAGACAGATCTTTCATTATAGTTAAAAATTTTCATTAGGAGCAAGACGTATAGTTGAAATAATATAAATAAAATAAAACATGACAGCTCTCATTCTCATCCTAGTCATCACCTAGGTTGTCCTGCATTTTGCAGAGATTGTCTGCTTATGACTTGCTAGTATATGCTTAATCTATCAGATGGTGTAAATCATATTCTGAAATTTTATAATGTTTGCAACCTCTATGAACTAACTGACCTCCAATAAATAGAAGTGTGGTCTTCTGGACTGACATCATTGTGTTGTTAATCATCAGTTTGAGAGGGAAGAAGTTGCATTAAAATGCTAATATCACGCCTTCCACTTTTCTTCGATACGCCTCCTTGCTTGTTTTCATCACCATTTATAGGAAAGGGATTATAGACATGCAAATTCTAATACGCTAAATGGTGATTCATTGTGCTGTACTTGATATGATCTGATTTTCCTTTTAACCAGCCTAAGCTACGACGCCATTGAACTTAGGAGGCAGATTAAGGCATTTTTATCCTCCTTAGTTCTTGCTAATGAAGCTTGAGGCATGTAGTTCTGTCAGTGTAGTTTTGTTCGTAAGACTTTTATCTACTGTTTTCATCCCTCTCCCTACCTTTTGTTTCTAAGTTACTTTCCAGTTCATACTGATGAACAGAGGATAATCTTCTTGAATATTAGATGGAAGTGGGTAAGTGAATCGTAAAGGGCTATGCCATTCCAAAAGATAAAAAAATAAAACTATAAAATCTACTTGCTATAACAAATTGAAGATTCAGCCATATGCAGAATAATACAACTCCACCACTACCTGTGAACCATTTGTATTTGGTAATTATTAAACCAAACAGTCATTTTTGAACTGGTATGTACAAATGTTGACTAATCGAATCAATGCTGAAGCTAAGTGAACTTTGATGGTGGATTTGCTAAGTGAAAGCATTTTTATGATTTATTGGATCATTGTTGCAGCTTTTAAATATCTTTCTTTCAAGTCCTGTTTGCTTATTTTTAGCTTCTCTTTGGTTGATGTAGAGGTTGGCAAAGCGACTTATAGGAAAGGGACTTGAAGCTAATGCAAGGCGAAAAAAGATCAACAAATTTAAGGAGTCAGCTTGGAAGTGTGTTTATTTTCTTTCAGGAGAGCTTCTATCTTTGTCTGTTACATATAACGAGCCATGGTTCAAAAGTACCAGATACTATTGGGTAGGACCAGGAGAGCAGGTTTGGCCAGATCAACAAATAAAGTACGATTTATGTAGATCCTCTTCTTTTCTGTTAATTTTATTGCAAAAACATTTGATTTGGATGGAAATCTAATGATTTTGCTTCTTGTTTCTCAGACTTAAACTTAAGGCTGTATACATGTATGCTGCTGGATTTTACACGTATTCTATATTTGCCCTGCTGTTTTGGGAAACAAAGCGGTCAGACTACGGAGTGTCAATGTCTCATCATGTTGCAACTGTTGTTCTTATAGTGTTGTCTTATATATTCAGGTTAGTTTCTGTATGGATATTGGTTGCCACGATAATTCTCTATTATCATTCTTGCTTTCAAATCCTTTCTATGAAACCATGGTTTTCTGATATCAAAATCATGCTTTTGAAGATATTTGCTATCCTTTGTTGTTGTTTAGTGGCCCTTTCTGTACTATTCTATTTTCAATATTCGTTATTGACATATGAGGTTCAAGTATGTAAGTGTACTGCATTATCTTACTAGGGCTTAAAGCCATTTGTGTATGTTTGCATATGTGTCATATGCACAGTTATATAGGACTCATTTGTGATCATAAGGCAGCCTGAAGGTTGTGTATACATCTTCCGTGTGTGTGTGTGTGTGTGTATATATATATATATATATATATATATATATATATATATGATAAATGCAGATAGAGAATGTATGATGACACAGTGGAGATTGGAGAATATACCCCACATGTATTTGCCATAATATTTTATATTTATTCTAGTACAACATCCTTATATATATATATATATTTATATAAGTGGGGTAAGGTGGAGAGGGATAATGGTGGATTGATACAGAAACTGTTGTGATAAGGATGATGTGACAGACTAGATAGAAAGTTGCCAATGTACTAATAAGCAAAAAGAATATAGATTAAACATGAGGATTGTGAATTGAAGAAATGGCATTAATGAGCATGTAGAAGCGCAAGCTTATTTTACATAGAGCTGTCTCATTGACAATTTTATTGTTTTTCCCTTTGTACTTTTTTTATCTTGAATGCTTCTTTTCGTGGCCTCTTCTGTTCTTTTCCTCTGTCCTTTGTCTGATTTTTTTTTTACTTTCCCTACTTAGCTGAACCAATAGAGTGCTGTTATCTGCCCCTTCTCGGGTGAACCAAAGGAAGCTAACCATCCACCCTTTTATCTTGATTCCAGCATCTCCTTAAGATATAATACACACACAGCCATGTCCCTGTGATTTGTGGCTTTATTGGTTGCAGTTGAATTCTCTAGGACACCTTAGACACTTGACAAAGTATCCTGTGTCTAGGTAAACTGGTTTACACACACCGTCAAATTCAAGATGGGGCTTGCAATATTTAAGTTATCTATTGAATATATGGAGGCCTCTTGCTCGTATATGAAGTTGCCCAAAATCAAAACAGTGTATATGTGATAAAAAAACTATCTTTTGGGATAACTTGTTGCATAGGCAAGAGGTCTTATAAACATATAATTTGTTGTTTGTATACATTTTACACCTTACAATAAACCCAATGGTTTAGATTTTCATTTTGCAACCTTCACCTTTGGATTTGGTGGTGTGTGCAAACCCCCCTCTTTCTACCTTGTGTATAATATATCTACCTTATATGCAGACGCATGTATCTATTTATGTATTTATCTATGTATTTGTGTGATTTCTCAAAAAAATCTATGTATATGTTTTTGTGTATGTATAAGGTAGAGTTACTAGCCACAACCATAGGGTGGAAAGAATGGATTTGGCACCTATTGCCAAATTCATTGATGGGGGTTATTGTTTCCCCCCAACTAGAATGCAGAATTTGTCATGGAGTCAAAAATTGCCAGAATGTAACACCTATCAGTGAATTTGGCAATTTGCTCCAAAAGAAATTGATGACTTCGAGACATGGATTTAGAAACTGCTAGAATGTGATAACACCATTGGTATCAATTACCATTTTGACACGAAGCCGACACTAGAATAGGTGCCTGGATGTCGAAACCATCCGTATCAGTATGCACATGTCCTACTAGTCCATATCAGTTTGCATTGGTGTATACCCACAATGTGGTACTGACTGTACTAGTTAATACCAATTGGTTTTTCATTCATTTTATTGCTATCAGTGCATACTACCAGCACTGGTATTGTACCCATACCTTACATCGTGGTGGAAAAATGGTACAGGGTTCGGTATGGGTATCGAAAACCTTGCTTGGAGACCTTTGACCGTATGGGGATGATTAGAAGAAGGTATGATAGAAGGCTAGAACAAGAAGTTAGCAAGCTTGCTAGCAAGCAAGTAAAGCAAGAGAGAGCACGAAAAGCACAAATGCAATAGCAAGAGCTCTCTATAGCTGATAGACAAGAACAAAGCCTAAGAATTTAGATTAACCAGGAATGGTAGGTACTAAATTTCCTAACCAACAGTTCCAGTGTATCTTTGAAGTAAGAGCTGCTTATGCCCAAAATTTTTGCAATGTGGTTGTTGGTGTCTGCATGGACTGGCTCGTGATATTTATTGCTAATATAATATCAGACCATGTAATGATTAAATAATTTATTGTACCAACTAACACTGGTATTGCCTTCCATCCTCCAAGAGTTGGAGTGTTAATAGGCTTTGATCTAAGTATATATGTTTTTGTTAATAGCTTAGTGGCATTTGATTTAGTTTTTTCTTGTCTTTCTCAACAATAACTATCAATTCTTGTCCAAATTATTTGGAGTGTGCTTTATGGATCCTCATTGGCTAGGCATTCCTTTTTATGGCTTCATCTGATATTTTTGGATTTTGATCTGTATCATTGTGAGTTGAGGCATTAAAAGTCTTAGGGTGCCTTGTAGTGAGTTTGAAGGAAAAAGCCTTAGGATGTTTGCTGATACATCTGTTTGAGGCATGGCTTTCCAGAATTGAGGTGTTTGCGTACGGAGGGAAAAAAGAGGTCTAATTCTTGCACACTATGTGCAAAGTGCATGTCATTGACACCCATTAAAGGGTAGGGTAGTTAAGATCACTTTCATTGATCACTTCCAACCAGATTTTCCATTCACTTTTTTTACTTGACCTGGACAGACTCTAGTTCTGGTTACTGGGACTCTTGGAACATTCCGAGCTTTGCAGCTCCTTGTTGAGTATGGAGGATATTTCAACAAATGAATGATCATGCACTCTGTAAGAAATCAAAAAGGTTCTTTTGGCTTTCAATTGCTGCATTATTTATAGATTTTAGAGATGGGAGCAGCTAATCCCCACCCTCTACCCTATACCCACCCCACCCAGGTTAGAGCCCAGCCCCCAAGCATTTGATTGTAGAAGACATTTGATTTAGTTTTGTCATGTCTTTCTTGACAATAAACATCAATTCTTGTCCAAATTATTTGGAGTCAGCATTATGGATCCTCATTTGCTAGGAATTCGTTCTTATGGTTTCCTCTAATATCACAGTGAGTTGAGGCATTAGAAGTCTTAGGGTGACTTGAAGTGAGTCTAAGGAAAAGTCTTGGGGTGTTTTCTTACACATCTGATTGAGGCGTGTCTCTCTAGGATTCAGGTGTTTGCTTGAGGAGGGACAAGAGATGTTCGATTCTTCCACTCTATATGCATAATACATGTCATTGACAACCATTAACTGGCAGGGTAGTTAAGATCACTTTCTACCAGATTTTCACTTTCCTTTTTTCACTTGACCTGGAAATACTCTAGTTTTGGTTGATCGGAACTCTTGAACATTCCTGGCTTTGCAACTCCTTGTTGAGTATGAAGGACATTTCAACCAAGAAATGACCGTCCATTGTGCACGAAACCAAAAAGGTTTTTTTGGCCATCCACTTCTATGTTATCTATAATTTTTTTTTTTCTTTTGAAATTGGGAGGGGCCATTCCTTGTCCTCTACCCCATACCTACTCCACCTTACCCCACCTAGGCTGGAGCCTAGACCCCGGGCTGATTGAGCCATTGCTTGCAGAATCGTGGCCTGGTTGAAGCAAGGGCCAATGCTCCCTGGAATCAAACCTCCACCTTTTTTCTAAAGTGGCGAGGGATTGTACCCGAACCAAGGTTCGGTGATCTGTGTTATTTATAAATTAGAAACAGATTTCGGTGGATTACATCCATGAATAAGAAAATAGTTCCCATTGGGAGCAAACCATCCGCAGACAGACGGTCAGACTGAGCGGATTAATGCTTTGTTGGAGGAAGACCTGCGGCATTATGTCACAGCAAGCCAGAAGAATTGGGTGGACTTGAAGTCTATTGGAATTGGCTCTCTATCAATGGAATATACTATGGATCGCGGGGTGGGGAAGAGGAATCGACGAAGAATCCAGGAAAGTTCAATTCCGATAAGGGACGATTTTTTTTCCGATATTCACATGATGGGTAAATCCTCTTTGCATGAGCCTTATGGATTTTGTAAGTATGATACTGCATGGACAGAAACCATTATATTCCTGCACTTGGATGTTACGCTAGTGAATATAGGGTTCGATCTTCTGCTCTCCACTAATACTTACCATCAATCGAAAGTCACAAACAGGTGACAACTATTATATTTTACATATCCTTGAAGTCCTTGCATGGTGAGTATATTAACTAAATAAACAATCTTAGTTGATTGCAAATCAACCTGTTTTGCCCTGCTATAAGAGGTTCTTCAAGATATTGCAACTGATATCACTTAATAAATTGTTGTGAACTGTGTTATTGTTGACCTGAAACTTTTCCTAGTTTCAGTGCGATTGTTGGTGTGCCTCTTGGACCATAATTTCTATGCCTATTTTGTAATGACTACTCGAATTGTTACAAACATGCAAGCTTTGGGTAAAACTTGCATTTAGACATGCCAATGCTGGTACACATTTATTTTATGGCTGCACGATTACAGAGATTGTCAATTTGTTTCATATGGCATTGCAGTATAGCCCCATATATAACCATGAATTGCCAAATGAATAGCATTTTTAGAAAGATCACTAAATTTTTGTGTTGAAAAAAATGAAAAGAATAGGATTCAAGTTTGTAAAAAGACATATACTAAGTGTTAAGCAAGGTTTGCAATTGGAGCATTGTCTAAACCATAAAATATTACATCTGTTTTTTTTGTTACTTTTCTAAAATCCTTATTTCTGCTGATGGTTACAATAGTTATGTTTCTTTTGATATGAGACTGTTTCTTATCTTACCTTACAAACAGGTTTGCTCGTGTTGGATCGGTTGTGTTGGCCGTTCATGATGCAAGCGATGTGTTTTTAGAAATGGGGAAGATGGCGAAGTATGGTGCTTGTGAGTGGCTGGCCAATGTGTCATTTCTTCTTTTTGTTGCTTCATGGATTATACTTCGCCTCATATATTTCCCTTTCTGGATCCTCCGAAGTACAAGGTAAGCATGAGTTGCTCAATGTAGGTACCATAAACTGCATGATTTCAATCCCGGTTTTCAATCTTGGTATTGGACTTGTACCAGTACCCAGTTGGTACTCCCTGTATGGACACTTTATGGTACAACCTTGTTATTGACATTCGATATGGAGGCATACCGGTTTTAATAGCCTAGCAATATGGTATGATATGCTCCATAATGGGTGGTAAAGTCCAATATAGCAAGCCATGATTTCAGTGCTCTCATTGTCATAGTTAAGGAGGAAAGGACAAACCCATTTAGGGGAGTTTCAGTGCATCAATAGTTTATTACGGATAGAAACTAAAGATGATGGCTATTGGAATTGCATATTATAGTATATTTTCTTCCCATTCAAGACAATTCTGTCTGTTTCTTTGTTAATATACATTTAAGAATTATATTCACAAGAACTTCTAAAGCTGCAATTTTTCATGTCATGTATTCCGTTCTTTGAGCATTTTTTTGAAACTGTTTACTCCAAAAATTTGTTTGATTCGGTTACAAGTCTTATGAGTTTTGATTTTTCATATAATTTGCAAAACTATGGTAACAAATGACTTAAAAATTGAAAAAGCAATGGCAATTTTCTTATCTGAAAACCAAGGTTCGTCGTATTGGTTCGTATTGCCCCATACCGGACATACCGTACTGTATCAGTACTGAATAGAGATTTTGTATGAAGGGTGTAGCGAGCCTCAAAACACTAATCTGATCCCTGTACTGGGCATATGGACACTTTATTAGCATGGTATTAGTATGGGATCCAGTATTGAGATTGTGAACCTTGAACAATTAAGATCCATATGAGCACATGGTGAGATCATGTCATAGCTCTAATGTCAGCCATCAAGAGGGCAGTATGAGAATCATTTCCTCGTTGATTCACTGGATTTGTTGACAGTTTATTGACAGATGGTCCATAGCTAATTGATTGTTCATTAGAGGGTAACAGAACAACCATCTGGCAATTGGATAGTGTAGGAATCATACATGGACCTCTATCATCTCAAAGTGGAACAACCTTCTTCATGATATTAGGAAGATCTCTGGGTCGAGATGCTGGTATAAAGTGGAACCATATGATGAGGTCATGGTTGTAGATCTTGTGGTATAATTCTTATCATGTTGATTCAAGCCCATGATCTGTTGTCCAGAGCGCTGAAGGAACAAAATTAGAGCATCAGTCATGTAGACAGGCTAGATTAATCTTTGCAAGATAGTTTGCTTACTGTTTCAGATTTGAACTAGATTTTAGGAAAGTTCTATGAGTATCAGTTGGGTGTAGTAAGAATTAGATTTTGGGATATGACAATGATCAATGTAATGCTTCTATAAGCGTTAATAAACAGTTGGACATGTCCACTAATGGAAGGCCTGAATGCTAGTAGAAAGTGGTCATATCAATATGTAGCTTCTAAAATTGTGTTCAGACCATTGGCTATTAGATAGTATAATCAGCTGGTGGAGCTGACAGCAGTAGTAGAGGTCAGCAATAGTAAGGGGACTATCATAGATCCTGCAAAAAAAGGATGTCTCAGCTGTTGCCACTGCATGGTCTGGGGAGAGGTAGATGTACGCAGTTTTATCCTTGCGTGTAGAGGCTATTTCTGTGTTTGGAACTCGTGACATACATATCATAATGGAACAACCTTGCCATTGTGCCAAGGCCCGCCCTATCATAGATTCTGGAAGTGGTAACAAATTGTGCGAGGAGCAAATATAGGGTGGAAAGAGTTTTCACTGACATTTTATGTTTCTTTTTTTTTTTTGGTTGCTAAAAACGGATGTTTCATACAACACGGGTACGAATACACCCAGTAGAATCTGCAACCAAAAGATCCCGGAATGCACCGGGTAAATCATCTCCACCAACCCATAGGGTGCCTCCTGAGTGGCTCGCAACATATGCTGCCACCCAGTCGGCCGCCCCATTGGCCTCACGATATACATGCATAGCTCGAAAGCTAATCACCTCTCTCACTATCAACCATATGTCACGGAGCAAAGGATGAACTCCTCCACCGCTGCGAGTGCCCTGCTGGATCCAGCTGATCACTGTGGCCGAATCGCCCTCCAAGAAAATGGAACTCGCCTGAAGTACATGTCGTGCATACCGCAATTCCATCCAAGCCGCACGCAGCTCTGCCCCTGGGACCGAGGTATCAAAGATCTGACAACCCCCTGCTGCCACCGTGCTGGAGCTCGGGCCCCTGATAACAAATCCCGCCCCTCCTCTCCTGCCCCCATCCAGGACTGAGCCATCAAAATTGACCTTGAGGAAACTCGGGGGTGGGGGCTCCCAGGTGAAAAACACCGTATGAGAAGCTGCCGAAGCAGTATGGGAGTCCCAGATGTCCCGAGCTGTCAAAGGTCTATGCTCCGAGCCTACATGAAGAAACTCTGCTGCCTGAGCCCGAGCCCGAGCCCGCTCCATCACGAACCGTGGGGACGGACTGTGCTCGCCAAACACTCGGGCGTTCCTGGCCATCCATAGCTGGTATACGATGCAGGACACCCTAATAGCCTCCCGACGCATCTGAAGGGAGCTAGACCAACGCCGAACCTCCTCCAGAAAACACTCCCTCCGACTCCACACACCCTCCGGGATCCCAGACAGCCTCCAGGTCCGCCTCGCCCAGACACACTGGAATAGTGCGTGATCCACTGTCTCGTCTACCTCACAATACAGGCACACAGAGGGGATGCTAACACCACGTCGGCTCAATGCCAAGCTCGTCGGCAAGCGGTCCCAGGCTACCTTCCAGAGAAATAGTGCAACCCTCTGGTGTAGCCCAAACCTCCATACCCAGCCACAATGCCTACCCAGCTCTGACTCCTGCTGGATAATCCGAGAAACATCACCAACCCTGACTCTGGCCCTGCAAGTGGTGCTCCATACTCTGACATCTGGACCTGCTGATCCCGGAATGGGAAGGGCTCGTACCCGCTCTGCTAAATGCTCCCCGAATAACTGGCCCAGTCTGTCGGTATCCCACTCTGCCTCCCCCGGCCTGAGAAGGTCACACACCCGGAGCCCCGCCATCCCCTGACCGCTAATCATCGTCGGCCACAACCTCAATGGAAGAGCGTCCACCCATGGGTCCGCCATCACATCAATGCTCCGTCCGTCGCCAATCAACCATCTAGAATATGCCAGGGCCATAGGCACATACCTTCCAATCTCCCGCCACATAAAGGAACTCCTCCGGCCACCCGCCACCGGTCCAGCTAAGCCAGCTCGACAATATCTACCGATCATGACCTGACTCCATAATCCGCATGGCTCCAGAACAATCTGCACCGCCCGCCGCGCCAGGAGTGCCTCTCGCCTCATTAGAAGTGACTGCACCCCCAAACCACCCTCACTCAAAGGTGGTTTCTGCAGTGGAATTTGAAAGCAGGGAATCCATCACAACAACAAAAAATGAACGCTTACTTTTAAGAGGTTGAATACCCCATGATTTGTCTAAATCATAGTATATTCCCTTTTTCCTAGATTGCTTATGCATATTGATAAACGACTTTAAGGTCATATTGCATTTTTCTTAAACTTTTTATTCTGTAGAGTTGTCATGTTGTGCACTCCTTAAGAGCAAAGAAACAGCAAAATTGAAAAGGTTATTCCAAAAAATGCCCTAAGTTGGGCCTAAAATTGCTGAAAGGGCATGATCTCTTAAGAAGGCCTATAATATTTTGACACGGTTTGGTTTGGCTTTGGATATTTTCGTCATGTCTAATATGACATTTTGAAGAGTAGTTTCAAAGTTATCCTGCAACTCTACGCTATTAGCTCATAAAGCTAAGTCAATGATTTCTTTGAACACAATTACTGGTGGAATACATCATTTTGCTTGGCATAATATTTATGCACTATATAATTTGTACTTTTGTAACTAATACTGATCTCTTGTGTTTGATATTGAATCAGCTGTTTCCATCTAGTCTGGAAGTTTTGTCCGGTAGTATTTTAAGAACATATAACCTTATCTCTCATTTTTTGGCCTGATGTGGCAGTTATGAAGTTTTACTGTCTCTGGACAAGGAGAAGCACAAGTTTGAAGGACCAATATATTATTATATCTTCAACACACTTCTATTCTCGCTGCTTGTTCTTCACATTTACTGGTGGGTTTTAATCTTCCGGATGCTTGTAAAGCAAATTCAGTCCAGAGGAAATATTGGGGATGATGTTCGATCTGGTAATTGCCTTTTTTATTGATGTATTTGCAAAACACATTTACCAGATGAATACCCAAACACACACACAAACTCACGGACATCTGAACTTCTTATGGTAGATTCACAAAATTAATGCTTAATTTGAAAGTCTTTTTGTATGGTAAATGATAGCACATTCTGGTCTCTTAAAATATCAACTTTATTCCTGTTAAATTTAACATAAATTTTCATGCTTCATTCTTTGATGTCCCAAAGCACTTCTTGGGAGCTGTTCCTTACTGCAATTTCGTTATTTTTTTAATGTAGATTCTGAAGATGAAGAGGAACATGAAGATTAACTCGGGAAGACTGTTAGCTATGTACTCACTCTTGTAGACACCGACTTCGCCAAAAAATCATGCTTCTTTCTCATGTTCATCGCTATTGTTGTTCTGATTTGCTTAATTCTGTGCTGGCTACTAGAATTCAGATGGCTTGATGGTGTTGGAAAGAGGATCAGCCTATTCTCATTTTTCAGATGAAGCTTACAACCAGACATTTAGAATTCACGCTCCCATTTCATGTATTTTTTGAAGTGGTGTTGCTGATAATGGAGATACCTCATCATTAGAGGACTTCTGTATATTTATTTTGGAAACAGATGTGGATGCAAGATCAGATAATACTGATTGAATATACATTTGATTCATGGCTAATCTATTGGCCAAAATTGTCCCAAAATGAGATCTCCAGTTGCATTATTAATGATTTCCTATGAGTTCCAGTCATCCACCAGTATTTTTCATTTTCTTTTATCTTTCATATATTAATAATATTAATGAACTGGTATTCTCCCTTCGAAGGTAGTAGGGTTACAAATGCCTGTAATCAGGATTTTGTTGGTCACCATATAATCTTCTGCGCTGATCATAGATGATTGTTTGAAAGTTGTCAACCCTTGGCATACAACCTTATCCACCTTCCAGGTCATCACAAAGAGGCTTTGAGGGATTATGATCTTGATGCCTTGAGTTATTGGACTTCTGAATGTTCTATTCCCCCGTTGCTGATGTGTTCAATTTTTGCAGTTGAGATAGAAGTGGCAGTCTGAAGTTTATGGTGGGAAAGGAATCATATGAAAGAGGAACTTGTACATACACTGAAATAGCTTGGAGTGTGAGGATTGGTCTTTGCTGGTCTTGGTGATTTTGCTTGGAGGTAGAAGAAGTCTAGGCGCACAAAATGGGGATGGAAATTGATCTGGTATGAAGTTTGGGTCACACCCATGAATAGTCAAGCTCTATGCGATATGGTTGGAGGGAATCCAGCATGGGGTCAGACTGAGCTGTGGTCCATTGCCTAACTTCATGCTTTAACTTTGAGCCATGAAGTCTAGTGGTAGGAAAAATGGTTTGGATCTTTTTATGAGGTTTTACTGATCAAGGATGAACATAATGTATTTGGGAACTAAGGAGCTAAAACTCATCTTCCCTACGGAGACAAAATAGTAGAAGTTTCGAATCTCAATTTTTTTTTTTTTTTGCATGAATATCCTCTTAAATATCGAATTTTATATTAATATTTTTTTAAAATTAATATTTGCATGTCTACTCTTTTTTATTCTTGTTTTTGCATATGTACTCATGTCATCTAACGCTGTTAAAAAATTAACAGTTTCAAATTAAAATGACTAAAATATTCTTAATAAGTAGATGTGCAAAAAAAATTATTTATAAGGCGATCGGAATAAGAGACAAAAAAGTAATTTTAAAAATATATTTTATTTTTAATTAAAATAAATATGGTTTTTATTAACTGTGTTAGAAATACCGTTATATTTGGAGCATTTGTGCAAAAATAGTATTTTACGAGGGTACAAAAATAAATATAAATTTTAAAAGGGTATTCACGTATATTTAAATTTTTAGAAGGGTATTCATGCAAAAAATTCATCTTAAAAATACCTATTTTAGTTTTTGGGTGGTGGGTCTCTAAAGGTTTGTTTAGTTGGGGTATATTAGATTACGAGGTAACATGGTGATTCATGAAAAATTATTTATCTGAAAAAATGTTTGCGTAGGAAAATAAATTTCTATATTTGGTTGGTGGAAAAATTACTCTAGAAAGTGATGTCAAGAAAAGATTACTATATTTGGTTGGTGGTAATCTTATATGAAAACATTGTCAAATTTTCAACGGCGCCATTAAATAGACAATTCAAATAATAATATTTTTTTCTCAATGTATTTGTATTAAGCCATAAGAATAGTGGTGAGTATTTTTCCATGTCCCGATAATGAGGACTTATAATTTGCCATATGAACATGATAATGGATTTGCTGCAAAGCATCAAAAGCGCGTTAAGGTAGTTCCTTCATCAACTTTCACAAATTATCCAATGCCTTGTTGGGGTCATAATTGATATACCCATAATCATCACTTTCAAATAATCATCTCGAAAATAAGATGGACATCATCTAGATTGGAAAAACAATCATTATAATCATAATTTTCATAATAGTAGTCACGACTAGTATAAGGATAATGATCGATATAATAATAGGATATCATCAATTAAAATACAGTTTGAGATATTGAAATAAATAATTGAGAATGCCAAGAAATGCTCTAGAATAGGTAGACCTTCTATACAAGAGGCTTAATCTCAGTTCTAGGATCGTTGTTGCAATAGCTGAGTTCAATGGCCAAATATGATGCCATTGTTGTTGCAGAAAGAGAGAGAGAGAGAGAGAGAGAGAGCCCAAATGAGATCCACTTCTTAACTTTATCATGAGAAAGAAAGTTTTTTTCAGCAATAACTTTCTTGGATGGTAGTTACCGGCAGGTCCCTTACAATAGTTACTCCTTTTGGATGGTTGTTCCTACAAATAACTTTCCCAGTTCTTGATAACTTCCTTTACAAAGTTAAATCCAGCAATCAACCATCCATATATGGCCTCTTGTAAAGTGACAAGTGGTCAATTTTGATTCTTCCACATATTCAAACATAAATTATCCCCAGAATCTTGGTCATGCATCATAATTGACCTAAATTAAATTTTGGATGCAAACAATTAGGAAAAAGGGAAAAAGAATGATGCCCTAAATCGAGGAATGGACAAGGGAAGTAAAGGTCTCAAAGTTTCTTCATTATAAAAAGTAGAGAAAAATTCTGAATTTTTGTTGCATATCAAGAAGTTACTAGAACTATAGGATTGTGGTTTGGTCTACGTCGTGCAAAACAATAGGAATCCTCCTTGACAAGTCCTATATTACTTACATTTTGTAAGCTAAACTAGGGATTATGTTGTAATTAGGGTATCATATTAGCTTTAGACTCTTTTCATTTGATCTCTTATTAACACCTAAGAAATTTTAACCTAGCGTTTCCAATAGAAAAATAATTTAAACTATCAATCAATATTGGCATTTAGATGAGGTATATCACATTTGGATGAAGCTAGGAAGGAATCTTTATTTAGACTCTTTTCCTAAAAGTTTGTCTAGTAAGACTGCCCATTTGCCTTTCCTTTGTGGGTACAAGGGGGAAAATCCTCTACTTTTGTATTTGGGGCTTGATCTATTGCCTCTAAAAGGTCTCATTGCCTGCATATTGTGCTGCGAGAGATGTGTGCCCTATTTTTCTTAGTAATTCCAACACAATATGCATATGGTTACCAAAAAAACACAATATGCATCTTCATTATGCTGCTTAAGAGTTTTTCCCTTTTTGTTCTATTCTTGTTTTCATTCTTATTTCTTGTTCATATATATTTTTTTATAAAAAAATGTCTATTATCATCATTATTTTTAAAATAAAAAAAAAGAAAAAAGAAAAAGAAACTATATGCTCTACTTGGGCTCAATCAGAGAAGTGTCAAAATTCTATTAGGAAAATGTTATCCATCCTCTTATTCTCCCAATTTTAGGACACATCTCCCAAGTTAACTCTAATTACAATTACTATTCATCAAACACTTAACAGCATTTGTATCTCAAGATCTATATATGTTCCAATATGCATTATTTAGCAACCTTAGGTGGTCAACAAATGCTTTCCTCCTTGTAGATATTCTTCCATCCAGCACTCCACAAATAAACAAATCATACTACTCATGTTTCAAAGCTAGAAATGGTTCATAGAGCCATTAGCGAAGGCTGGCAGTGGATATGCTTAAAGGTTGCTTGAAGTTGACCTTTATGGAACTACTGCACATGTTATTCATTGCACTGGACTACCTATCCTGACATGGGATATCATGGTCCCTCATACTTCTCTCAAATAATGCTGCTTTCTTCTATGGGCATAAGAATGAGGGGACGACCCCATCGCTGCCTTTGGATATTAGAGAGCTGGAAAACATCTGATCCACATCGAGCTCAATGTCTGATCTCTTAGCGAACCGGCCCTTTATCCGTGGTCGGGTCTCGGCATTTACCTTCCTTGATGCATACCTTATTCTCTTCTCAAGTTTTCTAGTCTTCTTCTTCTCCCTGTATCTGAGAATCCTGGCTTCCCTGTTCATGGCAGTGAATTGAGGTGGCATTTGAAGTAAATTGCTTGAGACGAGGTGTGTGGTCACTGTGGAAGGTAGGATATGAGGGCTCGAGATGTTGGTCATGGTGGTGTCTGGTACTACACTCGCTTCCATTGATGAGAAAGAAACCTGAGAATTATCTGTTAGATATGGTCAATGGAGCAGGAGTATAAGAAGGAAATTAAAAGACTCACCAAATGTATAGGTTAATTTTTGTTTCTCCATGATGTTTGCCATGGAGACACCTAAGTTGTTTCAATAAAAGTTTGATGATCATTATCTTTCTAAGAGATCATGTGGGTTCTATTGTTTAAAAATTCATTGAGTTCGTTTGAAACTTGGTCAAGTCAACTTGACGCAGCAAGTTTTCGAGATCTTGGTTTTGTAAACCTTAGGTTTCGGATCGGTCTTGACTTGGCTGACTTGCTGAGTTACTTAAAACTAAGTCCGAGTTGTTCGACTCAATAAAGTCCTAGACACCATCTACAAACTACTCGAGAGCCATCTTTTGGAGTGTCTTTTGGTATATTTAGTGTACAAATATTTAGAGTGTCTTTTGGTATATTTAGTGTAAAAATATAAAAATATAAATAGAATATGAAGAATTGAGGCTCCTATTCCTCATCCATCCCTAAGAGCACATTATTTCTAATATTCTCAACCATCCCTATAATGCTCACATTTCTAATTCCCATCATGTGTCATGTGTTTAGGGTTTTGTTTGCCATCACTCCTAGTACTCAATGGTAACATGCAAATAATAGTTGCCAACATATCAATTAATCATTAACATCTTTTGTTTAAAAAAAATTATTATTAACATAATATATCGATTGTACGAATAATAATAAATTGTAGATTTAGGATTGGGCCGAGTCCTTGAATCTAAAGCTGAGCTGACTTTCAAGCCAACTTGAGTTTTTGGTTTGTTCTAACTATGGTGACTTCTAGGGGATGAAGATAATCTTTTTATCTTCCTGAAAGCTCGTTTGTAGTTTCCATGGACCATAGGAGAAATATAAGATAGATAGAGAACAGAAATCCAAAAGTGCACTTTATTTACCATAGAAATAAACAGGAAGACTTGCAGCTATCGACCAGTCACAACAAAGTTGTTTTTTTAGAGCAAAGATTAGGCTTTCAGTTAGTAATTAGGACGTTGAAACACTAAGCTAGTAAAGAGATGAGGGCCATCAAAGGAACAAAAAAAAAAAAAAATTAACATATTTGCAGATTTAACTAGAGAGAACAAATTAGAAACAAACTAGAAAGGCATACCTCAAGAATTCAAGAGAAATATTGTAGAAACAAATTAGAAAGGCTCAGAGGAAGTAATCATTTTGGTTTCTTGCATGAGACCGAAAACAATATTTTTTAGCAGAGTAAAAATCAGAAATTTAACCTTGGATCTAAATAGCCAGCCAATAAACAAAATCCTTGTATCTCTCCAACTATTCCACACCAAATGGAAATGATAAAATCACACATGACCTCTCCAGTGAAACAATACCACACCAAAATTTGCACCCAAGTAAGATCACATAACCATGGAAAAATTACAGACATGAGCAGCAATCTAGTAGTAACAAAGAGCACGGAAAAACAACACCAACGATATATAAAAGCATCATATCCATCCGAAGTTAAAAAAAAAAAAAGGAAAAACAAATATACAAAAACATACTCATGTATGTGACCAGGGAAAATCCTGACAAAACATCCAATGATTCTATAGAATAACTCACGCCGTGACCGAGCGAAGCAGTAGTGTAACTGAACCCAGCATTGGAGTTGTCATGCTCCTTCTCCATCCCATAGTTCTGCTGCTGTGCTTCATATCCCACCACCTTTCTTTGTGAAGGCACCACACACTCACTCCCCTCATTCCTCCCATAATTCTGCTGCTGCTGCTGCTGTTCTTGGTTCTGGTTCTCATTACATGAATCGTTGTAGTCCAAAAGATCCAAGTACTCATCCACCTCCGGACCAAACAAAAACCCAGAATTATTAGTCTGGTTGCAGTTTCCACTAACCAGCAACCACGACATCGCCTCACCGTCGTCGTGGTTCACCTCCTCCTCCCCCACCAGCTTTTTTCCGCCAAAAGGCGGGCCAGGGCCCGGGCCAAGATGGTCCGGGGGGAGGGGGAGGATGGGGACGCGGTGGTGGCAGCCAGCGAGCGGCCTGTTGGCGGAGTGAACGTCGGCGTCGCAGGCGGCGCAGAGCGCCGCCGCGTCGGCCCGGCGGGTGAGGGTGGCGGGCTCGCATACCTCGCACACCCCCACCCGCTCGTGCCACGACGCCACCCGGTTCGCGTTGTGCACTTGTGAGTCGCACCCCACGCACAGATACGCCGCGTCCGCGAGGCAGTACACCGTGCTTGGCTCCGACTGGCACGAGTCGCATGTTCGCATCCACTTCCCGCCACCGCCACCGCCACCATTGCCGCCCCCGGCGGCGGAGCTCCCCTCCTCCTCGAACATACAAGCACTACTACAACTATTCATCAAACTGAAATAGTACTGCTATATAGTGAATTTTCTTTTTGTTATAATAAAAAATTAGCCCGCTTCCTCCCTCCCACGCATATGTAGGCTTCTCTCGCGGGCTCTCTTTGTTTCACTTCTTTTGGGACCGGAAATGCGAGCGTGGTGGGTGGTGCGAGTAATAACCATAACCAAGGGCGACAAGAGTTAGCAAGGAGTGAGGGGAGATGCAGAAAATCCAGCCGGTAACAATCCAAATTTTTTTTTATAAATAACCGATGTGGGACTAAATACACGCCTATACGGATTCTTATATACTCTCTCTATTCAAACCCCGATGTCCTCAGCAGGTTAAGGGTTCAAATTTATTCAAATTTAATCACAAAACCACAATTGACTTGTAGTCAGCCTTCATGATTCCATGCTGCAATGTCTCTAAGTCTATATAGGCTATGGACTGAGTTCACTCTGATACCATTTGTAATAACCAAAGACCTCATCCAAAAAGGCTAGTCGGAAGGTATTTTTTAGGTTCTTTAGTTTGTGTAAGTACTTAAAATCTTCTTGGCAAATAATCAATGTAGGACAAACACACGCTTGCACATATCCTTACACAGACATGCGGTTGGTACGATATGTTCGGGTCAGAAAAGCTAGGCCTCTATCTTCCTTGTGGTTGGCCAATAACTAATGGTGCAGCCAGGTTAGGTAGGAGTATCTTGCGGGCTCCAGATCCTCTGGAACTCGGAGGGGGTATGGAAAAGTAGGAACAAAAATAATATGGGAGCTCTAGAGGAAAAAGTATAGGACGGACTTTCTATTTTGCCACATTTTTTCTAGTGTCTATCTTAAAAAAAAAGTCAAAAATTAGAAACTTCTCCTACTAACATAGTGCTATAATTAAAAAATAAAAAAAATTGTATGCGACATCCTCTTTCTTCCTTATTTTTAAAACATATTTTTTTCTCATATATGCTACATAGCCAGGTTATATGTATTATGCAAATTAATTATCTAGCAAGCTAATACACACCTCTAAACAAATCAATTCACAATTTCTGAAACATGGCGTCACTAGTACACAATATGGTCAAGTGATATACACATAGCAAATTAGTCATCTAGCAACCTAATACACACCTTCAAGCAAATTGATATACAATTTTCAAAATATCATGTTCACCAATACACACTACATAGCCAGGTGATACGCACTCGTCAACTTTTTAATATATACTACAAGCTTCTTTGATATATACTCAGCAGTGATCCGATATATACCTTTAAGTAAATTGATACATAGTTTCCAAAACATGCTTTGTACTAGTACATAATACATGGCCAGGTGATACACACGAAACAAATTAGTTATTTAACAAACCGATAAATACCTTTAGGTAAAACGATGCACATTTTTTAAAATATGATATCTATCGGTACCGATGCACAGTGTACAATTTAGTATGTCTAATATAAGAAATTATATACATACTATTTTTTAGATTCTATAAACTATTAGATGCAGAGATTCTGAAAAAGAGAAAGAGATTTGGAGGAAGAGAAAAAGACTCAGAAACAAGACAAAAAATCTCACAGATAGGAAAGATTACTCGGCGAGAAAAAGAATAAATGGGGAGGCTTGATGAGGAAGAAAGAGGATACCGCACGTGATTTCTTTTTCTTTTTTTGTTTTTCTTTTTAATCACGGACCGACGACTCCGTCAGTAGAAGAAGCCCTTAATTTTTATATTTCTTCTTTGATACGGGCACTAAAGGAAATATGGTAAAATAGGAAGTCTGCTCCATATTTTCTTTTTGGTGCCCACCCATATGATTTTTTTTTTTTGAAAACTAGTCTTTCGTAATCAAAAGGACAGCAAAGAATTTGTCCCCATGCTCCGACCAACCTTTGGATCATATGCTGGCTTTAGCTAAAGGTAGGCCAAGGGATAAATGAATGCCCAAAAGAGAAGATGCTCTTCATCTTCTTCTACCATCAAAGTAAAAAAAAGTGAAAAAGGGGTCCAAAAGGGGAAGGGTTCATGGCAGTCCTTGGCACACCTAATACTTTGAGCGAATGTGGCAGGGATTCAAGATTCTATGGTCTCCAAAAAAAAAAGAAAAAAAAAAAAGCTCTAAAATGCTCAGCTTTCTGCCACGCGGAAGTAAAGTACGGTGGGAAGGTGGCCGACACTGCATCTACTCGAAAAATATCCAAACAAAGAGTGGAGGAAGTGTGAATTCTGCAAGCATCGCCGAATTCTATGTGATAACCTGCATTATGTTACTTGAGGGTTCCTTGATTTACCTCAGAGCACCCACACTTGGGCATGGACACAAGCATGACATATGTGCAGAAATTGACGTTTTCACGGGTGGGTGGACGTCTCATCAACTTTCTAACGAGGAGGTAGAGAACTGGAGATCCTGCAACGCCGTGCTACTGGAGGAGTGCATCGAAGCTGAGAGACAATCTTGGGAAAGGGTGGCCATTGCTGTTCAAAGCTTGGGCCGGTGGGTTCCGGCCAAATGGGTGGCCTGGGAGATGAAGGTCTTTGGCGGAGGACCACCATGTCCTCCGGTTTAAGTCGGAGGACGATCGAGTGGAGGCATTGGCCAGTGGGCCCTGGGTGGTTGCAGGCTTCTAGCGGTGGAGCCGTGGACTCCGAATTTCTTGTCCGGCGAGGGTGTGGTGAAGATGACGGTCACTTGGCTGAGGCTGTCGCGTCTTCCCTTGGAATATTGGGACGAGGAGTCCATCCTCCAGATTGCGGCGGCTGCTGGTCGACCGTTAGCCATGGACTCCTTCACAGACAAGCTGAAAAAGCTGGGGTATGCTCGTGTGAAGGTGGCCATTGATGCCACGGCGCCATTGCAGCCAGGGATCCAGATCCAGGGGAGGTCGCGGATCTTTTGGCAGCCGTTTGTGTACGAGAGTGTGCCTATCTTCATTCTTCTGCTGCTATCAGTGCAATAGAATTGGGCACTCGGACGGCGGATGTAAGTAAATATCCAGGACCGGAGGCGACTCTGGCGGCCGAGGATCTGCCAAATCTGGAGAAAGCACAGACGTTGATGATCGTGGAGGTTAGCGATGATCCCGATGCCAACGGGAAGCTTGGGGATGGCATGGCGAAGCAGGAGCAGTGACCGATTTGTGGTCCCTAGCTGGTGGCTACGGTGAGGATTCGTCCACCGAGAGCGGAAAAGTGGGTGCCGAGGATGAGGAAGATGATTGAGTCCATCTCGGAGTCCTCGGGTCTGAGTTCTTCCTCATCTTGGCAAGATTCACCTCTAAACCAGTCAAGTTCACCAAACTCACCACCCGATTCCGATGGGTGGCAGAAGCCCTCCAAGGTGGCTCGCCGGGGATCACCTCCAAAGACCCCCTTGGTCCTTGACTCGGGCACCCAGGCGGTGGGACAGCCACTGAGTGGAATTGGATTAAGTCAAGCTTTGACTCGCTCAGGAAATCTGAGTTGGGCCTGGATGTGGATGGAGCGGCCCAAAAATCTTAATGGTGGATGCGGGCCTGAAAAGGCCCAACCTTAAGAGGCCTAGAAGGCCAAAACGTATGGTGGTGGAGATGGGCCCTAGCGAGAGGAGCCTGGACGCAAAAAAGGAGGAGAATCTGGGCCCAAGCGACCTAGCTGTGGGCCTAGAGGAGGCCCAAGGCGCTAGGGAGTCGGGCAGGTGGACGTTATCATGGCGGCCTGACAGCCGTGTTTCTATCGATTCAGAGGCAAACCCCTCTTAGGGGTGGGGGAGAGGGATGGAAGTTGAGGAAGATGGCTAAGGCGTCAGTGCTGGCTTCTCTCACAAAATTGGTGGTGATGAAAAACGTTCCCAGGCGGCGAAACTCGGGCGAGCACTCAGTCGAGGGGCCCGAAGGAGATTCAAAGTCCATTCCGACGGTGGTGGCCAAGGCTGGATGCCCCCTGGTCCAACTAGGGTGGCGGTGGAGCGTAAGGTGGGTGGAGAGAAGGAAGCTCGCTAGCGTCAACAGCCTAGCATGTGCTCGGAGCACGCTGCAGTTGTCGCACCGGTGAAGGTAATCGTTGGTACTCATGGGCTTGATGGGGAAGCTAGGCCCGACTGTGGTGATTTGGAAAGGGTGGACAATGTGGTTTTGCTGGTCGAGGGGGTGGGACTACTTGACAGCTACTAGGCGAAATGAGGATCCTGTCATGGAACCTCCGAGAGGCAGATAAACCCTTCTTTTCCCCTTCATTTAGAAGACTTCTGCAATTGCATGATCTGAAGATTGTTTTGCCGTTTGAAATGCATCTCTTGGGCAAGAGCTTGCGGCGATTCTTGTGTCGCCTCCCAGATGGCTGGGGCTCTCTTGCTGTGGAATCCTAGGATCTAGGAGATGGAATTGTTGTTGTATGAAAGCTGGGCCTAACTATTGTTTATGCTTTCTACAATTGTAACCAAGAAGTTGTATTAATCATTTCATAAACTAATGGATCTTCTTTGATTTTGTTTGGAGTGTATGTGACTAATGATTATAGAAGAAGGAGAGTGCTATGGGATGAGATCTTCAACTTGACTAGATAGGGGTTTTCCACATTGCTAGCAGGGGACTTCAATTCTATTCTGGGGCCTCATGAGAAGAGGTGTGGTAACACCTATACTTACAAGATTGAGTTGAGGGAGTTTCGAGATTTCATTGATGTGAATGGCTCAGTGGACCTTGGCTTTTCTAGCCTAGGCCATTCTTGGTGTAATAATTGGATGGGAGGAGCCCGTGTTTGGGAGAAGATTGATAGGGCTATGGCTACGATGAGCTGGGTCCAGTGCTTCCCTACCTATCAGGTGCATCATTTCTCCCACATTGCTTCGGACTACTACCCAATGTTGATCAGCATGGAGGTGACCCTGGGCTTTTGGAATCCCTTCCAGTTTGAGAAGCTATGGATTTCAGACCCATAGTCTTGAAATATTGTGCGGTTTCTATCCGGAGGGATGCCATGTACCAAGTGACCCGTAAGTTGGAGCTCGCTAAGCACATGCTACAATGTTGGAAAAGGGAAGTTATGGGCAATATCTGCAGGTGACTTGATGAGATGGAGGCATTTATCATGGAATTGCAGGGGAGAGAGGATCGGGGTGATGGTTTGACTAAAGTGGAGCTAGCTGACCTCTAGGGTAAGCTTGCAGCACACCATGCTCTTTTGCAACACCAAGAAATATTTTGGCACTAGAAGTCGTGGATTCAGTGTATTAAGTGGGGAATAGGAACACCCGTTTCTTTCACTGCTCCACTATTATTAGGAGGTAGGGTAACCTGATCCAGGCGATGAGGGATGCTTCGGAAGATTGGATAGAGAAGATTGATGAGATCCGGCATCTGATCCTTAACTTCTTTAGAGCGCAGTAGTCGGAGAGCCTGGGGAAGTCTACCACACTTTCCATTCCTACCCTAGGTGTGGGGATTAAGGAGGCGGAGAACGCTACTCTCATTGAGCTTGTGTTCGCGATAGAGGTGCGAGAGGCATTTCAGACTATAGCGGATGACAAAGCTCCGAGGCCTAATTGATTTTCTCCGTTCTTTTTCAAAAGGTATTGGTCCATTATAGGATGTGGAGTAGTAGCGACTGTCCAGCTCTTCTTTCGATTTGCGTCGATATCTGATGCTTGAAAGAAGATCTTCATCACCTTGATTTCAAAGAGGCGTGATGCGTCGGAGCCCTGTTATTTCAGGTAGATCGGCCTATGTACTACCCTATACAAGGCTATTGCGAGGATCATGGCTACTAAATTGAAGCCAATTCTATCCAAACTTATCAGCCCCCATTACCCAAGAATTTTTGTTTGATCTACTTAGAGCTCTCTGTCGGCATGGTCTCATGGCAATCGAGCTCGACATGGAGATGGCTTACGACTGTATGAGTTAAAAATTTCTTTGGACCACCCTGGAGGGATTTGGGTTTCACGAGGTTTGGATTTAGTGGATTCTGAGTTGTGTGCAAGGTCCATTCTTCTTCATCCTCATCAACAGTACGCCCACCCCCTTCTTCCGATCTACTACTAGTCTTCGTCAAGGTTGTTCTCTGCTGTCGTATCTCTTTGTCATTTGTGCTGACACACTATCCAAAGCCCTGCAAGCTACGTGTATGCACCGGGATTTGGAGGCCTATGTGCTTGTTGTTGGTGCTCACTTGGTCTCTCACTTGTTCTTTACTGATAATTGCTTATTGTTGGCACATGACACCATGAGGAATGCGGTGGTACTTAAACATATCCTTGAGTACTACTATTTGGCTTCAGGTTAAAGAGTGAACCTGCATAAGTCTATGGTGTGCTTCAGCAAAAAAATCAAGCTGAGGGTGAGGCATGCGATCAGAGAGTGTCTTGGAATCTAGGAGTAGGAGGGCTCGGGACCTACCTCGGTATTCCTATAACTGGATGGAGGCTGCGAAGGATGGAGTGCTCCCACTTAGAGCAGAGCATCCAAGAGCGACTAGAGGGCTGGCAGTCTCTTTCTTTATCCATGATGGGTAGACTCATCCTGGCAAGATCGGTTCTTAGCTCCATATAAGTCTATCTTATGTCCAACACCATCATGTCTAAGACCATACTGAGGAGGATTGAGCAGCTGATGAGGAGCTTTCTGTAGGACTCCTATGGAAGCGGGCATGGTGTGCATCTTATGACATGGAGTGTGATATGTCAGCCCATTCAGGATGGTGGTCTCAGCCTTCAGTCTTTGGTGGCCAGAAGGAAAGTGGTGATTGCTAGACATGCATCAAGATTCGTGCTTGAGCCGGACAATCTATGGAGCATTATGATGTGGGCCAAGTATGACAGTTGGACCCATGGGAGGGATATCCGTGAGGATTGGAGGTGCTCCTTCATGTGGAGGGAGATCTGTGGTTACGCGGTGTTGATGATGGCTAACACAAGGTAGTTGATTGGGGATGGACGGAGTGTTGCAATTCTGGGTGATGCGTGGTTGGACGATCTTCCTCTAAGTCTTTGGCTGACCACTATCAACACTGAGATGGGGGATAGACTATGGGTCTGCAATCTCCTCAGCCCTGGGGGGAGAGGTTGGGACACTGGTCAGATCAGTGCCCTTTTCGGGAGCATCTTACAAAGAGAGTCCTTTCTGTTGCAGTCCTAGAGTCGAGGACTCTGGATGTGCGAGTGTTGCACATCTGGTTGGCGAGAAATGGTTGGATCTTTGGAGAGAGCAACCTACCTTTTAGGCTAGTGGTGAAGAGAGCACGGGCACAGTTTGCTGAGTTTTTCCACCTTCACCACCCGAGAGTTACTTTGATAGCTCGGGGCATCTAGGACTCTACACTTGCTCTTGTAGCATCTCGTTTGGTATTTATTATCTGGGAGCCCCTATCTCCGAGCTTCCTCAAGGTGAACTTCGACGGGTGTGTATTAGAGAGTAAAAGGAGGGGTGGCGTTGGCTTTGTCATTGGGGGCCCTGATTCTAGATTGATTGCAGCGGGTAGGTGCCAGTTAGTCTCTTGTTCTATTTCTAGGATGAAGCTGAGGGTTGCTTGGGCTGGTCTCAGCTATGCGCGGAATTTTCTGAGGGTCGACACCATTATGTTGGAAGGCGACTAGGCAACAGTGATTAGTTGGATCCAGAGATGGGTTGGTGCTGTGGGCTCAAACCCTCTGATTCATGACATTTGATGTTAGGTGGGTGGTTGCTCTACCTTTGTGGAGAAGCATATTTTCAGGGAGGCCAATGGTGCAGCGGACTGGATGGCCTCATTTGTGGCGGATCACTCGAAAGGGCTCCCATAGTCCTCGAAGGCTCATGTCCCCAGAGTCTTTAGGGATGTTATATTTTCTGATTTTGGGTCTGCATTCATATTGGGTCTGTGTAATACATCGTCTTAGTAACAAAAAAAAAAGAAGGAAAATAATTGAGCTAGTTTAAAGTTTAATCAGTTAAGAAAAGTTAAACTACAACCCCTACTACTTTACAAGCTTTAGGTGACTACAGTTGGTTTATCCTAGATAACATTTGAATCAGTCTCGACCGGAGTGCTGAGGGTAACTCATATTTAATTTAAAAGAAAAATTTAAACAACAATTTTTGTTTTATGAAAGTTGTATACTTAGGTTCCATTTTTTTTCCCTAACACATGCATTCACTACATCGCCTCGATGACATTGGCAACCTTGACCTTGATTCACCTCTAAATCTATCTACTTTCCCTTCTTCTTATTTTATCCTCAGTTCTCAAGGAAAGCTAATATTCTCCTCCTACTTAATTTTGATTAATTTGATCAAACATAGATTTATTTTTCTATAAACATGGCTCTAGTACTATTGCCAAAAATTATGAATTTTCACCTTTTCCCTTTAGTTTTCATTGATTTAATGACAATGGCATTCTTCTTTTAATCTTCTTATTTCTTTGTGTTTCTATTTGTTTTATATAACACATATGATAATTTTTTACGATTTTACTAGGTGGTGCATGATTTTTGTTATTTACAGAGGTGATGAAACCTAGAAATTTCCATGGCCATTGCTTTTCATTCGATTGGTTTTCTAGGGGTCCTACCTTTTGTAAATTGCTACATTCTATTTTTTAATATACTTTCCACTTTTCTATAGGAGAATATCATGTGCTAAGAGGATTTGATACATCTATAGCATATCTTCAAAATATATATTTTTTAAAAAATATTTAAAAATTTGTAGATCACATTTAACTTTTTTAGTTGTCATTTTACCACCAAACTTTTCTAACTTTTTTCGTTCAATTTTTTTCAACATGAAGGTATCACTGGCCATAAAAATCATATATTAATAAGAGGTCTCCAAAATATATAGTTTTCTTTTATTTTTAGATATTTTAAAATTTACAGATTACATGTGATGCTTTTAACTCTAATTTTATAATCCTCAGCTTTAAATTCAGCACTTTGTGTAGATTCAGAAAGAAATTTCATGCAACCCTAAATCACCATGCATCTTTCCAATTTGAGGAGCTATATCAGAACTGGTCATCAATATCGTAATGTGTAAGAACTATATGGGATCGCTAGATGCATCGTTGTAACAAATCATGGTTCATAAACTTGCTGAGCCGACTCGAAACTCGCTAAGTCAACTCGGATTGGCAAAATCTTGACAATGGAAGGCTTGATTTCTGGATCGGATTTGACTCACTCGACTCGATGAGTAACTTGTGACTTGCTTCAACTTGTTTGACTCGGCTGAGTCTCAAATGACAGATATGTCCACAATTTAGCCAAGTGCTTTTAAAGCCGACACTTTATCTAATGTTATAAGGGTAATATAATTATATGGGGTTATCATATCATTGAGAAACTAAAGAGATGTGCGCCTGGATCTTTCCAGTCAATGCCCCATCCCAAAAACTTTTCTAGTTCCCATTGTCTTGGGAGCTTCCTCTGCTTAGGCCAACCACAAGAGGGCCTCTGCTACTTGCGGAAGCTGCCCCAAATCTCTTTTATAACCACGACCATCCCAACAACCACCACATAGAATGAAACTCTAAGCCTCTGAAATTCTTGCCATCAGCCCCAAGCTCAAATCAATCTAGCTAAGTTACTAAAATTTTCCCCCTTCTATGCATTGTCCTCTTCTCCTCTGTTAACTTCATCTCTTGCTGGAGTCCTGTTTTGGCATGACTCTATATCAGTGTTGCTGGGGTTTCAGGAAGGCAAGGACCAGTCCAGGATGGGGCGAGTTATATAATCATCCTTGTATTTTTGCCATGAGGGTTTGGGTTCACCCACGCCTTCCGGTTTCCTTTACTATTTAAACCTTAATGCATTTCCTGAAAACTATATTATTTTAATTTATAATTTATTACCGTCTTCATGTGTAAGGCGTATTAGCTGATTTTTTGATCAAGTTTTAGGATTTTTGAATTATGAAACCAACTTTTTTACCTAAATGTAATGGTTCTAAAATTTAGCTTGAAACTGCAAGGGGAATTTTATCAATCTCTTCCTATGGAGCATTTGGATTTCAACAAGGGAACAAAATTTAGATTTCAGAAGCAGAACACTTGCGTACGTAAGTAAGATAAACTGAGATATATGTAAATTATAATCTGCTGGAACTACAAAAGTAATCAATTTTGCATGTAACAGCATGGTGAAACCACTTCTAAGAGAGATCCACAAATAAATTTACATGTAAAGGGAGCTGCACTATAATTCACATATATTCAATCCAATAAAATAAAAATATTATGCTTTGGCTTGAGGCAAGTATTTTGAAATGAGCTTATCCACATGAATGATGATATCATCAATGTGAGGTCTGACAGCAGGTTGAGGCTGGAGCATCCATACTACAAACTGTCGGAGAGCGTCCGGATAAGGGGGATCAGGACCAGGGGGCCATTTTATCTGTGCATTGATAATGGCCAACTGCAAGCTGCCTCCAGATTCTCCGAGTGCATACTCAAAAGGAGAAACACCATACCTGCAAAGACCAGCAGAAACAAAGTCCACGAGTTTAAAAGGATACCATGCTTTTTGTTGAATCTAATTAATGATATAACCAAGTAACAATGCATTTAGTGAGCCAACTTTGCAAGCTACACATCAAATGTGAAGAATGTCGATCTGATTTCCATCTAAGTATAAGAAATAATATGACCTCGCATTTACCTTTTCTGATCTATAAGAATTACTGATGAAGAAAAATTAGGACATGAAAAGATCTGCTAGAAAAGTTTCTTTTTTTTAAAAAAAAAAACAATTGGAGCACCGTCAATCATTCCATAGAAATGATGGAAGCATCTCCCATGTCAAATGACTTGCAGAAAACACCTTGCAAAGTTCGAGCATAGGACTTTCTCCCAATGAAAAATGGAGCTGATCGTTAGTCTGGCCTACGCTCAAGTTTGCAAAATCATCCAAGCGGCAAACAACTAACATATGATATACGTCAATCCGAGTTAAGGATATCTATGCAGTAACATGATTTGACAATTACAATTTGTTTCTTTCGAGGTATTGCATAACCAAGAACGTTCTTATGTATGCTTTACTCAAGTATGATAAGGTTTGATTAAAGTGGTATTTTTCTTCACTTGCACAATCACAGTATTTGTCCTCATAATAAGCAAAGCACTTCAATAGTACCATCAATGGAAGAAAGTTCCCTATCCTTCCTTTAGACATTATTTAATCTCTTTTATTTCTTCCCTTTTCTTTTCAATATTATTTTATTGTCAACCATCATCCCCCCCCCCCAAAAGTTTTACTCCTGTTTGTAACACAATTACCCCTATCAAGATTAGCAAATAGATTTCAACTAGGCAAGTCATTTTTGTTATAGTTTAGAACCTCTAATCATTTATGTAAAATGGTTGATCTTAATATTCTGTAAACTCTTTTTAATGTTTTTGTTCAAATGCACAAGTCCAGTTAAACATTAAAAAAATGGAGAGCATCTAATGATCATTCAAACACTTTGAAAAACAATGTGCCCCTCAAAAATTTGAAAAGATTTATATAGGTTGACAGACAAGTTGTGTTAACTTTCAGCTCAGTCAAAGTTAAGTTTAGAATGACAGTGAATGCAATGTGATAGTGTATAAATGCAAATTTCAGATTTTGGAGAGATAGATAGGCATGTTCTAACTTTAGAAGGTTATATATGCAAATAAGAATTTTTTTGGGATGCATATGCAAAATCTCCAGCTGCCCACCCATGCTACAAAACACCCTTGAAAGGGAAAAGAAGTAGTTGTAATTGGGTCGTCTTTATTTACTGGTGCATGCAGAACATCAACATAATACAGTACAGAAACCATGCAGGACCCCAGAACATAAAAAAGAATAGAAGAAAATAATTTGTAAATAGTAAATAAATAAGAAAATCAAATGAATAAGTGAGTTGAGAAATATAACATACTCAGTGAAAATGTAAATGCTTAGAGAGTTAAGGAATCATAAAAATCCTTACATTATTGCATACAAAGTACATCCTAGTGACCAGATATCCGTCCTCTCATCAATGTCGGTGTAGCTCGGACAATCCCATAACTCAGGAGCTCGGAAAGGTGCAGAACAATGCTCAGCAGCCCATTCCTATACAAGATACAACCAAAAAACTAGTAAATAAACAGGTTAATTAATCAAGTCAATGCTGATTATACATCTCCAATGGGAAACAGATTATCTAGTAAAGTATTAAAGTAAAATCAGAAGCAGAAAATATTTCAAAGGTATCAAACACTGATTAGCTACATAGATTGGCTTTCCAAGTAATATCACTTTCAAATATAGGAAGTCTTGGTTTTGCATGCATGATGAAACCACCTACACATGGTGTGAACTGTGAACCAAACATATCCCCATTGTTCCCTTTTTGCGTGACCACAAAAAGTGCCAACAGGCATTTTATGACAAGAGGCATATCTCTGATGCATGCCAAAGGCAAACAGTGGTAAATAAGATAATGGAAAAAAGCCGTGACACTTGGCCAACCAGATGAGTAACTGTAAAAGAAAAACATGACTGAAAATAATTAAAACTTAAACTAAAATTAATTAATTTAATCATCAACATGACCATCAGTGAAATATCTAGGAGTGCAAAAAATATTCAAGCAAACATGCTAGATGCAAATATTCGACCCAGCAGCTTAAGAAGGTGATTTGACTAGAAAGAACAACACCAATGCAACACCTCCCATTCCACTCAAAAAAAAAAAAAAAGGGAAAAAAAGGAGGAGAAGAAAACAAATGCACAGAAAGAAAGGGAAGGACAAAAAAAAGAAGCATGAATGTTATCAGGCTAATACTAAAATCTGACGTTACCAGCTAGATGGAACTGGAAAGTGATCAATCATCATAACTGGTTAAAATTTCCTTGAGGTACAACTATCCAAGTTTTGGAACCACCAAAAAGCCAGACACAAATCAGTCCAACCTAAAAATTACTCCACAGATCCATAGTCACATATCAGATTGTCAGTTTTTATTTCAATTTTCTGGCAACCTTCTGATGATCCATTTTGATTTCTGGAAAGCTTCTCAACCACGAATAAAGATCCGGAATTAATTTCTAAACCTGAGATGTTTCCAAAGGAAGATCATATTTTCAGTAATCAAATCAGATTTGTGACAATTTGATGATGCTAACCAAGAAGTGTACCACTCAGAATGCATTTCTCAGTAAAGCACATCCAACTTTAATTTTTGGTAACATATGAGCCTATCATTTCTAAGGAAAAGGATCTCTAGTGCTTCTGCAGTGGCCAGAGGATGACCAACTTAGAGCTTTGACAACATGAAATAAAAGCAAGTATTAAATCAATTGTGGAAATGCAAGTAAACCATCAACGAATTTAGAAGCATATATGCAACAAAATTTGCAAATTATTGTCATCCATTTAACATAGACGAGATGCATGACAAAAAAACGTATATAATATAAATCATAGAGGTGTAGTGTTGTGCTTGCCAACAAGAGATTATTCATGGACAAACCAAAAGGGACCAGAATAAGCTAATGGATAAAGTCTTTACACTTTACACAATCATTAAATATCATACTGTCCAACCTAATGCCCAAGAAAAGATATGGAAGGAAGTACAGGAGTGGAACTATCCTTGGTGCTGAATGTTATTTCAAGTAAATGGTTCACTGGATCTATCATACTGTAATGGCACAACATACAGGTACCGGGCAATCTCACCAAAGCAGAAAAGACAAAAAATTGTAAAATTTAGATTTCATGTCCATTACGATCACCCCAATAGTTGAAAGAGTGCTACAGAAAAGTTGATGAAAAAAGCAAATAGAGCTAGACCTTTTAATCTGAAGATGTTGCTCTCGTCAAAACTTGAACTCTTAGCATAAGGAGCAAGAAAGGACAAATTTTCTCTATGGGTTAATAAATAAGCAGGATCCTCTCTCTTTAGCTTTCACATAACTCATCTGTCACATAGGGATCAAAAACTTCTTGGCGCTCTGTTACTCGTATATATGCATTCAATCTCCAAGCAACTTCTGTGGTCCTAAAGGAGAAGCTGCATATTTGGTTCACACCCATGTGACTGGGGACTCCCAATCATTGTTTTTCAACATATAAATATCATGAAAAACTCTTCCCAGGTATTTATACCATAAGTTTTAGGTACTAGCACAAGCAGAATAATAGCATTAGTTGTAGCCTTGTATGTAAGAAAAAAACAGGCCAAACAGGCTGTTAGACCAGTACACATCAATACAGCAAAAGTGATAAGTCCTCTTAATAGTCTGGGTGATGGAATAGAAACTTAGGGTGACAAGCAAGATTTGAAGGTGTGAACAATTTGATGGAGAATAACACTTGAATACTGTTCAAATAAAAAAAATATTCTTTTGCTTGAAAAGATAGAGTAAGGGTTCCATACCTGCAATTGTAATGCCTCTGAACGAGAACGAATTTCCTTTCTTGCAGGCCGAGCACTTCCGAAATCCATTAAAATTGCAAGAGGTGGTTGTCCTTTTCTATGTGTTATGAGGACATTACCAGGTTTTACATCATTATGAGCATATGGAGGATCAAAACTGTGCATGTGCTTTAGCCCTGCACAAAGCTGTTCAAAAACATTCATTAACTGCCACAAACATCCAGTGGGTGCATGTAGATGCAGCAAGCATAACGACCAACATGCTACTATTGATAGATCAAAAAGCAGTTTAACTGAAATGCACTATCTAAAAAACAATAGCCAAAAAACAAAATCACAGGTTCAATAGAGAAGAAATAAAATTGCAGTGCACATCATAAGAAATCACTGTAACCAGTAAAAGCTTGAGATAATAATACCGCATTTTCTATAGATGTATGCATAAAATTTACAGCTGTATAAACTCAACGAAGTTAAAATGCCTTAATTTGAAGCAATGTTTAGGCATGGTGTCTTTTATCAAAATGTAAAACATTAACATGGAAAGATGATGCACTCTTAATTGTGTGATATGAAGTATACCAAGCATCATAAAATTCTATAAAGTGTAACGGACAACATATGTTAAATCTTCAGGTGCCTTGGTAACAACTAAATGTGAATATATTGTCATCTACGTATTACAACTATTCATCTATGTTGACCTTTCTTATCATTTTCTAAGCAAACTTCATTGTTCAAAGACGAGGCACGAATTGCATTAGTTACATCTCAACATGATGATATCCAGATTATCTGGATCAACCTTCTTATCAGAGCAACTTATGATTTTTCACTTTGTCAATCTTTTGATTTGCAATAATTTTACTAATTCAATTTAATTTGAAATTTTTAAGCTCATTAAGCACTTAGTCAATCCTAATTTCAAGCATTTGAAACCATATATGTCAATCACAATGATGTAATCTGCCCTACTTGAGCTTTTGGTTTCTTTATATATAAATTAAAGGTGCGACCATGCTCCAAGACTTGATTGCAGGGCAAATTATACCATGAGCCCAACTAAAATCTTGAAATAGCATACCCTCAAAAACCATGACAAGAAATTTCAATTGTGAAAGATATTTAAAAGATTCACTATTAAATAATAATGGAATATATTGATATGAAGAATACATCATGCTGCTAATAATATTTATTCAAATTCTAATGCCAGAATTATGACATCCAAAAATAAATGAACAAATGAAGAAAACAGATATTGGGAGCCACCTGTTGGAAAATTTGCAGAACAGTGACTGTTGACAAGAATTCCTTCTTTGCTTGCATGACTTTAGCATTGTCCAGCAAAGTCCCATCTAAGTGAACTGGGAATAAGAGGTATGCTTCATGGTTCCATCCTCCTTGTGGACCCTAGAAGTATAATTACACACGATTGTTAAATAACTGTATGAAGTGTGTATAAGACAAACAAGATCTAGAGGTAAATTTTGTCCTATCTATGAATTTAGATAACAAGACAGATTCAAACACTGGCAATAATTATTTCTCTTGAATTGCAATGTAGTAGGAACTTAATCATGTAATGTGGATGATTTAAAGGAGCATTCCTTCATATAGAATAAGAAAATTAATCACTATATGGACTGCAAGAATACCATAGATTGGAAAAGAAAAAAAAATAACATAAACAAGGTCATCTAGATCTTTAGAACCATCTAACATGGCACTAACTGTAACATGACCTATTAGTATTGAAACTATATAGATTAGCATCGGGCCCAAGCACCACACGTGCTTAATACAAAAAAAGGGTATTATGGTTGGCTATGATGCCACCCCAGTCTAATCTAGATAGCTTAGTCGAATTTCTTAAAGAGAATAAAATACTCTTGGAGGAATCCACACAAGGAGGGGGTTTTTACATGTCTCGGAAGAAATAAATAAAGTGCATCTTGAGGAGTCCACCTGGAGAGGGGGATTTGCATCTCTCAGGAGAAATAAATAAAGTGCAACTTCACTTGCTCGGGAGCCGGTGAAGCCTGCGCGAAGCCTTTCAAGTTATATATTCGTAGATATTTGTGTGCAGGTCTTTATGTGGATAAATTCTCAATTATTAGTTAGTGAAAACTGGATTTTGCGGCAGCTGATGTCATCATAAAGTATAGCATTTTTTACTTGTACTGTAATGATTATAAAAAACAAATGTGAAACAAATGAGAACCAATTATTATTCAATAAGATGAATATACAGTTTTCCATAATGTTGATATAATAAATTTATTAAAGTATAGCCTATCCCATTGATGACATTCATTAATCCAGCTATCTGAAAGTATTATTGAAAATTTAATGTGGAAATTAAACTAGTAAGCTAGACGCCGATACATAAGAATTACAAGGGTCTCTTATATGACAACAGAAAAGAAACAAAGGCCCCATGACTTCTGACTACTCAAGGAAGGGGGCATCGATACAAGTTCCTTCTTTGAAGTAAGTTTAGAAGTTATCTTATTCAAAATCCAAGAAAGATATTAGGGTTTCAGAGAAGCATAATATAATGCCTTCTCCAGAAGAGAAAAATATGATGGATATGCTTCAGAAAATATGATGGATATGCTTCAGTTACTTCAAGAACATATTACTGTTCTGGGGGTTAAGACCACAATATAGAAATTTGGGAGATATGGGAGTGTAGTTGGTGAAACAGGTGAGAAAGCAAAAATTTTTTGCTGATTATCAAACATCAATTCTAATTTTAAGTAGAAAATAGCACTATTGACATCTTCCAGAAGAATATTTTCCACTAAGTAGCAGCATAAAAGTTGTGGCTAGACTTTCCCAGTGCTGTGTGTTGGCAGTTGTGGTTCTTATAATAATACTAAATTTTTTATTCAGAAAACAAACTAGCAACAAGTCTTGAAACCTTCTAATGATAAGTTGTAATACTGAACTGCTGGAATTTCTAGAACAATATAAAATCATGAGATCCCTGCTGAAAAACACTAGGAAGGCAATTCGAACTGCTTTTAGCAAGAGTAAGCATAGGATATACCTAGTCTCACAACAATGGCAAAGCTGGCAATCATTTTCAATTCTATAAGAATCTCGAAAGGTTGCTCCCCCATATCATAAGATTCCCCTGCAAACCAACTTGCATTCCAGTCTTTACAGCAAGCCGTTCTCTTCTCACAAGTTACTTTAGGGAAGAATTTAGCAACTATCTAAGAGCTTCACATCAACTTAAGACAAAAATGCTATACATCAGTACATTCTCAAGCTATGATAGATCAACTATAAAGCTGATTCTTCCAGTCAGTTGTTGACTTCTTAGTGAAAGTTATTGTATCTGAAAGCTTGAGTAAGATGTCTAAAGGACAATCTCTAGTCAGTGCTTAGTTAGTATATGCAGCATATGTAAGACAAAAATAAAACATCTCACATTGATTTTAGTTGTTTCAAATTTGTTAAGGTTGAAGAGTAATTTTTGTGAGATCATGGTGTAGAAAAAGGATATGGAAACTGTCTTAGCTGTTTTTTGGGTTCAAAAGGAAGAAAATACAGTTGGAGTCTTTAGAGGAAAAAATGGACGCTAGAAGATTTAAAAACCAGAAAAAGAAGCTTGTGAATGATCTTCAAGAGAATTATAGAAAAAATTAATTTGAAGATTCAGGTAACTGACAATTTGTTTTCATGTGCCATGCTTCACATGGATACACTGGCTCGAGTTTTTCTTTTTTCTAAAAAAAATGTTTTGTTGCGTAGAGGTAAGGCTTTTATTCCCTCCCTACTAGCAGTCTATCTTAATTTTTTGTTCATTACAACCAAACAGTGAAGGAATGATGTAAGAAAAATTGTGATATATCAAGTGTGCTACAATCAATATTGCATGAAAGGAAAAAATGTTGAAAAGGTTGAACAACGTCGTGATTGCAAATCAAAAAGATCTTCATTTTATTGTTTAAAAGGAAGCTAAATAAGCCAAAGAACCAGGGATGATATAATAAATAAATGAATAACTTCAGGGTCTGGGTAAACTTCTTGAGAATGTTGTTGGGTTATACTGAACTGCCTATATGTCCCTCCCCCTCCCCCTCAAAAAAAAAAAGAGGACATGCAGAAGAGGACAATTCCGAAGAGTTACCTTAACTGCAATAATGGCATGATCGAGAAGAGGAAGCAGATTTGGATGATTAAAAAGAGAAGAAACATGGATTTCCTCCCTCACCAACTGTAACTGGTCCTCACTTTGAATAAGGACCTTCTTCATAGCATACGTCCCATCTTCTGAAGCAAATGTCAAGAAACTTATAAGAAGAATTCATAAACATTATAGTGGGCAATATTTTGCTGCATACGCAAGTATAAATCTTGAACTACATAGCATAATAAATGGCAATCAACATATGTACACAGATATGCAAATGCAAGCACATAGACAAACACACATAATGGTATTATAGGAAGAATATATATAAATCTAAAGAACAATTCAAAATGTCAAAATGGGATGCGAAGACTAAGAAAAAATTGATATCTGGATTTTTAGTTCCAATGATATTATCAGTTAAAATTATAGACAAGCCTAAATATTAAAAATGCAAATCTCATAATGCCATTACCAGAGAGATAATCTTCATTTTATGAAGGGAAGTTATAATAAGATATATTGTCAGAAAATGATGACCAGCTGGAGAAATTAAAAAAGATTAACTTATAGTTAAAAAAAAAAATTTGAGAGAGGGAACTGCAACTTTTCTGAGATAAATAGTACTGACAGTTGAGCAAGGTTTAAGAAGCCAAGTATATGATTAACTATTTATTTGCACTGAAACCTAAGAAACCCTGGACTACACCATCTAATCAGCGTGCTCATGGACCAGTATACATCATTACTGTTAAAATTTTCACAAAAATTACACACTAATCATACATAGAGGAAATTAGAAAAACATAAAACATAAAAACATAAAAAAAATCATAATCAGATGCGGCAGCCAAACATCGGAAAACGGCACTGAAACCAACAAAATGATGTTCTTCCTGAAATACCACCAAATTACAACATATAATCACATTAATTAGAGAGAAATGAAACCCAGTTTCTCAAATTACAACTTGAAACAGAAACAATAGTTAAAATCATAAGAACACAATCAAGATTCATGACATCAACGCCAACCTAGCAGCAGAATTCAGCACTATAACCCCGAGAAATAGCAGGGAGACGGAAACCCCGACCTGAGACATGGGAAGGGGGCACGGATTTCTTGGCAGCGAGCCCGCCGCCTGAACGGGCGTCGGCGACGACCTCCTTAACGAGGTAAACGTAGGCGAATCCCCCCTCGCCGATCTGCTTCAGAATCCGGAAGCGGTTCTCGTTGATCCAGACATCGCCGCCCCCGTTCACCGCGTTGTAGAGCGCGTTGAGCCCCGAGAAGGAGCATCCCATCTCTTCCCTCCTCCCTCCGATTGCCCGATTCAGCCTCGGTCGAAAGAGAAGATAAAGAAGAAGATCTCCCTCTATCTCCCTCTCTCCCTCTCCCTTCTTCCGCTCCCTGCGCCTGATTCTTCAGTCCCGAATTTTGATAATTTATATTTTTATGAATAATTATAATGAGATTATAGTTTTATTAAATGGATAATTTAAGGAAAACAATAAATATCTTTTTATTATTTTTTTAGGGTCGAGTCAACCCCAAGATTTGACTCTTCAATGCTTGTTCTTTAATTAATACCAAATTGTTATATAGGGAAAAAAGAAAAGGAAGTGCAAGCTGCTTGGATTTTAGTATTCCACCCCATGTGATATGTACCTATTGAGGATATCCTTCTTAAAAAATTTCTCAAATAGGTTTATTTAATTTTTTTAACCTACACAAATATTTAAAAATTTACTAGAATATAATTGATACGAGACTAAATATAATTCTCGTTGAAGAATATAATCATGCCATATGCTTAGGCTGTAGATGAAAAGCAGCATACGTGAATAGCTGCTCTTTTTTTTTTCTATTTAGTAGTTGGGAATATTCCATAATATTATGTGGGATGGCAGTCTTCTAAATGCGACGTAAAGACGAATATTACCTATTATATAGCCTTAATCACTAATAGTGGCGGTCCATCTATATGCGTCCATGTATACATATGGATAAATGGCTATATTGCACTAGTTTAAAAATGGTATGAACTCTACTAAATGTGGGCAATAGGCTTTATGCAAGCTTATATTATTTCTAAATTGCATCCTCATTGTTGGAAGCAACCCCTTGCCCTACACTTTAAGTTGATTGCTTTATCATGTTGCATCTTAGCAGGAGCTTGTTATTCTGTGTGCAACCATGGTGGGTAAAGTTTGTTGCCACTTGGATTGTAGAGATGTGGCAGAACTGAAATGGAAATGAATTGGTGACTTTGGTCTTTTAGAGTCATGCTCCATATGATTGTATTGGAGGAGGAAGATTTCATGATTTCGATGTTGAAGGAAAGACATGACTAAAAGGTACTCTACCCAACACTTGCTCTTCAGTTGTCAACCAAAGTAGCCTTCTCCATTAATTCTATGGTAAGTGAATGTTGCCAATTTATTAGGAAGATAATTAGGTTGCGAACTAGCAGTCAGATAAAGGAGTTCCCAAGTCTACAACTCGATGACTTGAGGATTTTGGAGTGGAAATTCTCCACCTCCCTTTGATGGATGTAGAGTTCAGTTCTTTCTCTAGAATCTAATAGTTTTCTTTAAGTTCTGAATTTGTTGGGAGGCATTGTTGTAGGGGATAAAGAAATGAGCTAGCCACTCCTCGAGAAGAAAAAAGAAAAGATTGAGACCTCAATCATACCAGTTTTTTAATTGATAATTAATATTCTAGATCAAGAAATTATATCATTAATCATAGTTTATTATAAAAGCTATCGGAAAATAGATATATATTTTAAAAGGCTAGTTTTCATCCATTAAATGAATATAAAAGAGAGGTAGCAATAATATTAGTGTGGACAGCTATATACTTAGACGTATTAATTGAAAATTTGATGAGCACGATGTCACAATGGAACACTCTGATCTTTATGCATTCTGGTAGGGTCACGCATCAAAATTTAAATTCGAAAGTGGACCTTATTATTATGGCTGAATTTACTAAACACAAGAATTACAATGGTGTTTTAAATTAACATAGCTCTAATTACTCTAACTAAACATAGAGCATTTTATCTGGGCATGCAAACTATGACCTAGTTTATAGTGTTTTAGTAGTGAAATTCTAACAGGAGTTCCAATCCCAATATAGATCCAATGGCACAGGAGAGATTATAGCAATATTAGACATCAAAAGTGGAAGGAAAAAGTTTAAATTTTCAGTTTTAAGTTGCTCTTACAACTACACCAATTTAATCGAAATAAATAGGTAAATAACTCAAGGGTAGCTAGTTTTGCATTTTGGTTTGGCAGATTATAGGGTATTACAAGAGTTTTGGCTACTAAAAAAATATTAAAATTATATAAGGATTTTTTTGGAAATATTAAAGTTTTTATGAAGAAAAATATTGATGCTTTTATATGTTCTGAAATTATCTCTGAATTCTTTTTTCTCCGGCTTGGTTGTCCCAGATTGATTAAAAAGATTAAAAAAAGAGAGATGGTAGGAATCTGCAACAAGTTAGCTAGGCATGCCGACTTCTAATTGCTGCAAATTATTTTGCTAATTGCCACCTAAAGACAATGCATGACCAACAATGTCATTGGAGCCTGTTTCTTTTATAAACTTTAGTTCACCAATTTATAGATTGAACATCTTATCAATAAAATTTCATTAATGTCAAGAATTCCCTAGGCACTCTTAATTATTGACAAATTTGTATATGAATTTGGTTAATGAATGATACTACTGCTTATCCTTGTACAAAACTTTGGTATGTTCCTAAATCTTGATTAATATCTCTTTACTACCATAAAGAAAGCCTTCGATTTCAAAACTTAAAGCCGTTATTTCAATCATCAAAAATATCCACACTAGGACTTGCATCGCTTGTGCAAGACCTTAATGTATTTATCTATACATATACATATACATATATATATATATATATATATATATATATATATATATATATATATATATATATATATATATATATATATATGAATACATACATACATACATATAAAACAGATCCTATTATAACAGCCAATAGATGTTACTTTAAATCTCTTAAAATGTTAGCTAGTAACGAAAACCTATATAGTGCAAGTTCCAAAGAAAGCAATAAGAGAGCTACTTGCTTGCTTATATAACCTTTTTGTGTATCTTCTGTGCTGCAATGGCATTGCTCAAGTGCAATTCTTTGCCATGTAACTGTTTCAAGATCAATCAATGAGCAATGCAAGGCTACATAGAGATGTCAAATGAACGAACCGAGTAGATGGAGCTCAGCCTGAGAAAAGCTCGAATCAAGCATGAATTGATCTTAAGTCAAGCTTGAATTAATTTCAGAACAACTTAGAATTATCAAGCTCACCAATTAGGCACATGTTCAGCTCAGTTTGAGATTGAGCTTGAATTGAGCTTAAAACAATGGTAAACAAATTAAACTTGATCCTGAAGTCTAAAACGAAATTAATTTCAAACTAAGCTTAATAAGACCAAAGCTCGATCAAGCTTAGCTCATTTACACCCCTAACTGTACCTTTCATTTCCCGATGAGATCTATTTTGCATATGATATAGTTGTAAATATTTTGAATTATAAATGAGTCATTTCAACTTAAATTGCGAAACAAAGCACCAAACTTTATAGCTGTAAGGAGCCTGCACTAATGGAAAACCTGGGGAAACATAAGAAACTGCCATAATAATCATAGGGCGATGTCCCAAAAACAAAGGTGAAGGCCACATCATGGCTTTCATTATCCAAGCTCAAGTCAGAAATTATTCACAAAATAAAATCTCACATTCACATTGATAACAACAAAAATGATCACATGAATGGACATAAGCTAAAGAGGAACTTATATGCATAGGTTAACTTAGTGAACTTTGATGGTGCGCTAGCGTGTTCACGTCATGACATACTAAAAAATAAAGTCCCATATGCAACATTCTGCAATTAGTAACGTCCCATATAGATTGCTCGAAAGGAGCTCCAAACTCCATGGAGATCTAACCATCTGCAGAGACCATTTTCATTATAAATTTTAGACGTATATGATTATGATGTCCCTCAAAAACTGCAGCAAACCCTTATTAAATGATCAATGGTGGAGAATCTCTGACACTTCATAATTTTCAAATAAAATGAAAAGTTCTGTTCTTTGCTCATTATCATGCCTGATACATAATGAAGAGAATAACCTTTATTTGGCAAAACGGTAAAATATTTGAATCATCCACTTCAGATCTAATTCTTCACGCCCATGCAAGGAAATGCTGGCTGTTGCTGGGTAATGCAATGAATATTTCCACCTCCGAGACAAATTTCCCTTGAACCTTGAATCGTTACAACCTGGGGGGCCAACCAATTTATAGATTATTTTGAACATATGAACTAAATTTGTAGAAATCAAAAAAATATGAGACTTATGCATCTTCTCAAGGGAACCATAACAATTAATTAAAGGATAGCTAAAGGATCAAAAAAAGATTGAGTGATATCCTTTGGAAAACCATATCCTTTGGTATGTTTTAATTATATGAATAAAACAGCAAAATAAAAAAACCAAAATCTCCAATAAGACTTATATTACTCATATGAGTTTCTTACCATAGAATCTCTCAGGTCACACAGGAAAATAATAGAACAGCAAAATAGAAATTCTATATTACCTTATGACCTGGAAATGCTGATTTGAGGACATTATAAGCTTCCTGGTCCCTCTTCTCATCACCAAATGCTGGTGCTATAATTCCACCATTGGCAATGTAGAAGTTTACATAAGAAGCCGCCAACCTAGTGCCTGCCAATCTTGCTTTTGCATCCGCCCCCTGTAATGAGTAAACTGTGGATACTCAAATTCCACTAGATTGATGGCTGGAGCATTTAAATGATAAACCTTTCAGAAATAGAAGTAACTGCAGAATAGCACAGTCTGAATTACATATATTTTACACCATCTCCATATACAAGAGTTTGTGCACGAGACAATCTCTCCTTTCCAACTCCCAAGATAATTTAAGTGACTTTAATCTGAAATTAAGTTATTTTTTCTTTCCTCGATGTTTCCTTGAAACAATAGAGGTATCTTATGAATATATCCCTCCAAGAAATGGGATTTATGTTTGAATTCGCCTGGCGGTGCATCATGTAACAACCCAGGACCTCACCTATAATGGCTAGTCGGAAGGTATTAATTGAGTTCCTTGATCCTGTATAAGCACCCCAGTTCTCTTCGGCGAATAACCGATGTGAGACTAAACACATGCTCGCACGGGTCCTCACATACTTTTTCCGTTCAAGCTCTGACGTCCTCGTCAGGCTAATGGTTCAAATCCACTCAAATCTAATCACAAACACCATGATAGGTCCGTGGTCAGCCTCCATGAACCCGGTTGTAGCATCCCCTAGTCCAAATAGGCTATGGGCCGAGTTTGCTCTGATACCATTTGTAACAACCCAGGACCTCCATGAACCCGACGGTGCATCAGGCCCCCTGCCCCTTGCTCGTAGTCTGGGAAAAAATGGATTATCATTCTCGAAATTAGAAGAGCGCATCTCGGAACTAGCTATCAAGCATTGAACAATAATAAGGGCAATAAATTTAGCAATATCCATACCACAACTATTGTGAGACCCTGGAACTGGGCCCGGTCCATTTGACCGGCCCAGTCCCAAACCTTAGCCTCACGTGCAACGCACGTGAGGCAACGGGATGGAATTCCTTCCATCCCGAAGAAGGAAGCCCTGTTTTTAGGGCTTCCTCTCCTTCTCCTTGAGGCCACCGAGGAGAGCCGCCACACCAAGAAGAGGGAGAAGGGGGGATCCTTCTTCCTTGGGCTGCAGAGAGGGAGAGAGAGAGAGAGAGAGAGAGAGCCGAGCAGCCACAGCACGGACAACCCTTTCCTCCTCCGTTTGCCGCCGGAGAAGAAGAAAGCCGCCGGATCTTCGCCGGGGCTGAGGTAAGGTTCCTAACTTCATCTCTCTGTTAAACCATTTGAAAAAAGAAAGAAAGAAAGAAAGAAAATAATAATAATAAAAATAATAATAAAATAAAAGGAGGAGGGTGGTTTACGGGTATGAACCCGAATCACAACCCGAACCTGGGGTGCTAGACACTTCTGCAGGGTCGGCCCTGGAAGAATGTTAAAATTTAAGTTTTATATATATTGTGATTAATTTTAAAAGAAAATATGATTTTTGGATATTAGGTTCTGCGAGGAATTTGTGAGATTAATTGGATTTGTTGTGGATCGCATACAATGTAAGTAATGAACTGCCTTCTCTAGACTCTTCATTTATATAATATTATTTTTGCATCGAATAAATTGTTAATGAATTTATATGTGATTTATGAATTTTACGAGATGATGCTTTGAATGAAAAATGGATATGTGAATTGGAATAATATTTTTCGGACTATTGTTATATTACTGTTTTTGCATCGTATATGCATATTTAGATCGAATTATGATATATCTATTATGTTACAAAAGAATTTTGATGTGCATCAGATTTAGAACTCTCAGCCTGGCTATGTTCTGGACCCTGCCAATAGGGGGTTATGCATTGGCAATTCTGGCCCCACCACAGGGTATAAGTGTGGTATTCTGACCCACTCCGCAGGGTATAAGTGCGGTATTCTGGCCCACTCCGCAGGGTATAAGTGCGGTTCTGTTTCTGGCCTAGCCACAGGGTATAAGTGTGGTCGTAGCTAAAGGCTGATGAGATGAATATGATTTGTTTCGAATCAGATTTATGAATATGTATATAGATATTTGAAAAATACGAATTTTAATGAATTTGTGCTTGAAAAGGAATTGATTATGTTATTATGTTGATTCATCGTAATTTGTATTTATATTTTATGTTGTTATATGAATTGACTAGTTAAGGTGTTTATTACTTACTGGGCTGTCTAGCTCATTATACAATTTTTTGTTGTTTTACAGATTCTGAGAACTAACCTAGGAATTTAAAATGGAAGAGCGACTAGAAAAACCGAAGCACAAGTTATCCTAAATTAGGCTTTATTTAAATTGATGTTTTATCTTTATTGTTCCGCTGCGTATTTAAAACTGTGAGACTATATAATTTGGGTCAGTCAATGGAGTAAGATTGCATTTATTTCAGTTGAATTATTTTAGATATATATATATATATAATTGAGATGTTTGGTTAAGATGCCTTGCATGCTCGTGGGGAGAGTTTCCTACGGGTGTGCGGCGGTTGGCGCGGACCCCCGGCTCGCGATCTCGGGCCGGGGGCGTGACAACTATCTTCTCTAAACTACTGGTGTAACAGATCAATCAGGCCCATACCCATTGGTTGGTCATAGCTTCAAAAATAAAAGCCCCATAAAACCTTTTCTAAGCAATTACAGACAGCTTTTCCCTAAATTAATTCAGAATTAGAGAGACATGACTGCAATTACTATCTTGCTCCAAAAGTTGCTAATGAAACAATAGGTTGAGGATACGAAAATTAGAAGTAACTGAGGTTTAAAACATAGGATTTCTGCTGTTCAAAAAACTTTATCTGAACTGAGTGGTTCAGAAAATCTGGAGGAAAAGGAATCAAGACCTGAGGAAATGTTAATTTCTAGAGATGAAAATTTCATTAGCAAGAGATTGGATTTTGTGAAACAAATAATATCAGAATTGAGGGCTAACACAATGCTTTACAGAGTTTCAACAAAAAGATCTAAGACATAAAGAAAAAGGTCTGATAAAGTATAGGTACTCAAGGGTAAGGATTACTAGGAAACAATATACAAAAATATATGGAGTGGATGAAGAGTCTAGTAGGACATTTTGCTGATATCTGCTATGTTTATGAATGAATCTGATATAAGGTTTGACAAATATAGAAGCACATGGAAAAGAAAAGAAAAGAAAAATTAGACTAAGAGAAGTATGAGCCAGAGCTGGAGAAGAAGAAGAGAAAGAGAGAGCGAGAAGGGGAGGAAGGGAAAAGGAGCGGCGGCGGACGCTGGCGGAGGGCCGCAGGGGGCCCGCAGCTTGCCGACTTCGCTTAAAAATTCCAAATTTTTTTCTGCGGCCTCATCCCCTATTCTTTTGAAATAGGGGATACAGCTGCGGCCTTGGCCTCCACCGCCCCCCGTGGCCCTCCATCGGTGTCCGCTGCCGCTCCTCTCTCCCTCCCCCGCTCGCTCTCTTTCTCTTCTCCTTCTCCAGCTCTGGCAAGTTTTCTCTCTTAGTACAGGCCCGGCAATGCCCGTACCGACTCATACCGCCAGACAACTAGTACAGTGCCCGGTACCGGCACAGTAGACCTTGCATAATATAGCATATCAAATTATTATATAGCACTTCAAGTCACTGCACTGGCAAGAGTCAAATGAAAGAAGAAATATTAGAAGCATCGATACCTCAAATCACATCTTGTCTTATCAAATACTTGCCGCATACGGAGACTTGTCAGATACTTTTCAGATATATGTTATCAAATATCATATTCTTCAAAACCAAAAAAAAAAAAAAAACACATCAGATAGTTCATGGATACACTCGAGATATTTTCTTGATACATCCAAAAATGAAGAGAAGAACATTTGCTTTCCTTTTTCAATGTTAACCTTGAATTGTGAATGGTCAGTTTTGGAAACTATGATGTCTATAGAATTGAATGATAACTAAATGATGAGCTTGTCGAATTTGATGCTATCAAAAGCATGTTTATGGATGTTTTCACACACGCATAAATGGTCATATATAGTATAAATATAGATACACATATGTCTATGTACCAAATATATATGTTTCTTTTACATGTCCTAGCTATATCATGTCCTATGTTTCAAGATTTGCCTTATTAGCATTTCCGTATCTATTGTATCCATATGTGCATCCATGTCCATGCTTCCTAGCTTGCCACAAACCATTCTGTGGACCAAATTTGCCAAAGAAAGAAGCTATAGGCAAAATAGTAGGTCTCTGAAAACACACTAACAACTCAGACAGACATCCCAAAAAAATTGTTTTTCACTATTTAAAGCAATATTGCGAAGGTATTTGCAAAGCAAATAAGAGGAGTTATTAAACGATTTTGTTTCCCCGGTATCTCTCCAAGTGAGTTTGATTAGGTCCTCAGAGTCTAAATATGTGATAAGACCATGTCCTGTTTGATCTATGATTAAGGGAGTCTAATATCGGAACAAGCATGTAACTGTGGAAGGTCTTCTATGAAAATTCAGTATGCATATCAGTATTCTTTATTTCCTACAATTTAAGCAGCTTATATGAACTCTCAGATGGGTTTCACCATGAATTACGAGTGACAGCTCAAAAAGGTGGGGAAGTTGATTACTTCTTATTTCTTAGGCTTGACGAGATGTTCAATACCCAAAAAGTAATAATAAATAAATAAAACAATAAAAATCAAATGGAATCAAAATCATGCAGGGGGATAAGACATTGATGGTGCTTAACTAAAAGTAGCAAAGAGAAGATAATATATGATGCATAGGAAGTCCTAGTAAAATGCTTGCTCACTTGGTTCAAAAAGCACCTACACTCCAAATATGCCCATGTATAAAAACACATTAGCAGGGTGCATCCTGTGGAGGCTCTATGAACACATGGATACTTTGTGCTCTTCTCAGTATTAATGTGAATATCAGGAGAATCTAGAAAAAAAATTTCTTCCACATGAAGCTTAGAACAAGATAGCCAAGATGAAAACATTCATCACATCATCCTTTTTTTTAAACTAAGTGACATCGTGTACATTCATATAGTTCCTTTTCCATTAATAACTGATATGTGTATCAAGACAGAGATGCCACTAGGTTTCATAATAGAAGGATTAGGCTCAAATCAAAGAGGTAGGAACCCAGGTCAACTCTTGCTTGCCCTTCCAATATGTTCGTGTCTGTGAGTGTAACCTAATTAAGAACAGCAGAACAGATTAAATTCCCTAATGCATCAGCTTCCACTCATATAAACAACTCAAATCAGCTGAAGGCATTTATGACCACTGGCAAGAAATAATTTCAACTTAATACAAAAGCATCGTATATTAGTTAAAACCATCTCACTAACCGAATTATCAACTCCGTTTGCTTCTTTCTCTGTCATATAAAGCGGCCCAGGCACATGGAGTTTGATTACGTCTATTTTTCTACCAATGGCATCAGTAGAGTTGGAGAGAACTGTCAAAGCCTCAACTGACCGTTTGTATTGAGGATCCAACTCATCATCGGTCCATGCCAAAAGCACCACTCCAGGCTTAACAAAACAACACATATTGTCAACATGACCATTGGTATCCTCATCGCCTACAAAAGTTATATAAATAAGAGCTTTACAAGGATAATAAAGGCCAAAAGGTTTGTTATACAAGAGAAAATGGAAAAAAGACTTTGTTAACAAATATGTAAACAGAAATGAAATCCAAGCCATGTTTAAAAAAAATCACAGGAAAAAGAAAAAAAAGAGTAAAAGGTAAGAGAAGGAATCATTTTCAGATCATATGAGCAAAAGACATAATATAAAATGTTGTATGGGGGATAAGTTATAGCCATAAACCAGGACATTGAAAGGCTGCATGGTCTGTTATCATTTACAGGTTAACAACATACACGTGGGGAAATTTGAAAAAAGATAGAAGTCATCGACATTGATAGACCTTTAGGGAGAAGGAAAATTTCCGCTACGTACATGCTTTAACCTATATTCTATATTTCCCTCTTGTTTGATTGATAACATAAAAATGGTAGTGCAAGAATGCATATCACAAGGAGCCCAGGGATCATAACTTGTGAAACCAGATTTAGCACACAATTTCAAACATAGGAACTGAAAACAATGTAAAAAGCATTTAAAGTGAAGACTTCATGCTATGCTTGACTGATAGAACATACCATGAAGATTTCTTGTACTTTAGCAATCATAAGAGAGAGTATGTTGGCAAATATAATCAGCAGTACTATAGTATCAGAAACTATGCAAAACAATAGAGTGAACAAAAAAGCTCATGTTTCTTTTTTTTTTTTTTTTGGTAGAATGTTTCATTTATTACTACTATTATCCTTTCCCTTTTTCTGACAAGAAATCAGAACTCCTAACATACAGAAGCATATTATCAAGAGCTTGGATATCACAGAGATCTAATAGATAGAGTATCATGTTCTTAGAGTACTTCCATAGATGCTGCCGTTCCTACTTTCACATGTCACTATTTTTATAAATGGAATGCTCTCTGGATTGTGAATTCTCTGGATTTTCATGAGCCAAAGAAGCATGCGAAGATAAACTATCACTTGCTTTGTCATAAATATTTACCTACCTATGTTTAGAAGGATATCCTCATTATACTATGCAGCCAGTATCTAAAAGTTAGGAGGGTCGGGTGCTGCAGGACCTCAGATGCAGTGAACTCTAATATCAATGGAGGATTTCTTCTAAATGTGATAGTCAAACCTTCAAGCTAGATCCCACATAGACTTGAAGACTGTGCAACGTCCAGCTGCCTATTTGTAGCTGATGCAAGGTTTTTAATTCAAACCACAGAGATTTGTTAACATTCTGAATCCAACCTCCCTAGGACAAGGATATTCACAGTCTAGGGGCCTTCACATTTGATATTGCAAAAGGAAGATAGACAATAATAGGAACTAGAGAGAGTAGTAAACTAGGCCAAGGAGTAACCTGGAACTACTAATAATTGAAAAGAATATGTGACAAGAAGATTTATTGGATAGTGGACCCATTATTTCTTCCCAACAAAAACCCAAAGGAAAAGACTAGCTAGATTTTATGCTACAAACTAACTGGTCTATGTAAGCAAAAGACTCAAAACTAGAAAAATTAATTACTATAAAAGGAAGAAAAGAGAAAAAGAATCCCCCTAATATGCTGATGTCTGGCCTTCACTCCTTTCAACACTGTTGAGTCTTTTGTATCCTCCAGAGCTGAAGGAAGCTTCAATTATTTGGCCATTCACTTCCCCTGACTTGAGCTTTTTACTAGTATAAGATGAATGAATCAGAAAATTTCTGATGATTTTGGCCCTGGAAGGAGGCGTGTCTTATGGTGTCTTTAGGGTAGGCTGACTAGTTTCATGTCTAATGTGAGATTAAAGAAAACTCATGGAAAATTTGCAGAAGTGCCAAAAATCACGAATTCTGATGAAGTTTACCCATTGAAGAGGTTCTGGAAGAAGAACCAGGTGGCAACTAACTAGCTATCCAGTCCAAAGAGAGAGGTAATAACCAGCAGTGCAATTAAACATAATCTGATTAGCTGTCTAAATTAAGGCCCTAAACTGATTGGGGCTTGTCCCGCAAAATACAGCTACTTAACAACCATCTGATCAAACTGATGGTCATTGGCTAGCCAATAGTTTTCCTGGGGAATGGTGATGCTAGATATCTGTGAATGGTCATGATTTTAAGACACTTGGAATGTCAGGATCCAGTGGTATCATGTAAATCGATGTTTGGCCTCTCTGTGGAGTGTTGAGAGGTGGGATGTCTACAAGTTGTAGGTGGGGAAATCTTATTATAACTGTTAAGAGTATTATGGTATGCATCACCACATTCTTGTGTAATTGGTGAACACTATGCATGGGGCAATTAATTGAATAGCTTTATATACTGGGTCCTCCATCCTCGCCAACCTATTAATGAGTCACCACATCCAACTCATTTTACAACACTAGCACCTAAAATTTCATGGACATGTATGCAGCTTGTAGTTGGAAAATGCAGGTTTAGTCTTTTCATTTCAACGTTTCCAGTTGATCAAGAGTTGAGCAGGATATGTCAAAATTGTTGATCATTTATTTTTTTCTTTCTTTTATTACAAGCTAATGTTTAGCAGAAGCTATTCACAATCTCAATTTTACAGATAACTTGTCAACAATGAGTTTGAACTCAGAAAATTGGAGTTATGAAAAAAGATAAAATATAAAGAATAAATATTTATAGTTACCATAAAGCCCTCTGGGCAGCCAAATGACTTTTCTGACCCCAAGATACATCTTTAGCTCATCTTCTATCTCTTCTCTACTCATATCAGGGTTTCGATTTGGGTTCAATAAACATTCCTCAGTTGTAATACAAGTACCTGTTGAAAGATAAGTAATAGACATAAAACATGAGAGCCTTTCAAATAGAATCTTCACAATATGTGAATAATGCTAGTATAAGGTATATAATCCAGCCTTTGAAGACAGTCCATGACCTAACCAAGACATCAGTTATACCATCTGAAAGGAGTGTTCCTCTAATAAAGAAAAAAAAAATCATTTCTTGACTGCCTTTTATGTCCTTACACATGTTCAGTCCTATTCTAAAGGTAAACTCACAACTAAACAAGTAGCAATTTTAGAGTAGAGTAAAAATATTATTGTAATGGATCAAAAATTATTTCAAAAGAATGTATATAATGCTCATTTGGGAGCTTCTGATCAAATACCTTTTAATAAAAATTGGTACCATTTTGATAAACTTCTTGGCGAGCCCGACCCCAAATAGTTGGGAAAGAACTTGATGATTATGGTATAGTACCATTAGGATAAAATATCCAACTTCAAATTCACCATCAGGGGTGCTAATAGGTAAAAGACCCCTGATAACAATACAACTGGGACCAGCTGCTTAAGCATCTTGATATTATTTTGCAACAGGACCTGACAAGGAAAGGTAAATGCAGAGGGGGGAGCCATTGTGTTGAGTGTTATGCACTTGAAGAACCATGGAGAAGATTGGGAAGTTCAAGTAATCTTCAAAGAAACATAAGAGAGTAGGATATCAGAGAAAGGCCCAGTAAGGAACACACAACAACAAACCCGACAAAGACTACTTGGAGATCAAATAGCGGAACTTAACATCCAGTCCTTTGTTTAATTGCCATTTTATGTTTCACTCCTTTACAGGATTTTATATTTAGCCCTGTACACAGTTAAGCCTGTGTTTTGCATACAATTTGGCTGTTCTATACACAGTTGTCCTGCTTTGTGTGCACACACAAAGAGGCCAGGGATTAAAATAAAATCTCCATCAAAATTAAGGGAAAGCATAAAATTTTCAGTGATTAAACATAAAATAGCAGTCTGACCAAGGGGTGGACCTCAATTACCCCGACCAAATACGCCAAAAGCTCAAATATAGACATTTTTTAAGAGTTATCATTGTATTAGGAGTTTCCCTCAAAAAAAAAAAAAAAAAAAAAAATCTGTGTATTTTAGGATCAAGTTGTATGGGCTTTGCATATTTTTTTTAGATATAGCTCGTTATTCTTGTTTGAGTAGGAGCAGTTTACGTGAGCAATATGGATGGGACCTTCAGAGGCTTGCTCACATTACAAAAGGGTTTAAGAGAAAATATCCTATTAGAAGTATATGTTGTACTTTAAGATTCTCGCATGTCTCGTTAGGTGCTCTGCCTGGTGCTTTAATGTAGCATTGCCACTTATATGGGTCAGATTTGTGTAGTAGATTTGTGTGAGAAATATTCAAAGATGATAATGCATGGGATTGATAGCTGTGAGAACATGGCAGTGCTAGATATATGATCCACGTACACATGCGATTATACAAGGACTATGCACAGGCAAGTCATAGACACTGATGCACCCATTAGATTTCTCTCACTCTCCACAGCCTCCCCTCTATCTCCTCTTCACATCTCCAAGCAACTCCACCTCCCCTGTTAAGCCATGCAGACCCGCCTTCCATCACTAATGTTGGCATCATTCATACCCCGGACCTCTTAGTAGTCTTTATCTTGGAACCTCACCACCAGGATGATCTCCCTCCAACCCAATGATAAGGATCTTACCATGTTAATTAATCCATCTACAATGACCACTGCAGGTGCCCATTTGCCCCAACCAGCGAACTCTCTCCCCTTTAATTGCCCTCAAGAGCGTCGATCCCCCTTCCGAACATAAGGCCTTTAGCCTTGGTTAAATTACAGAATTTAGTGATTAAATAATCTCTATCAATATTACAATACTGTTTGTGCTAATATATCAACATATCTTAGTTTATAGCAGCTGAAATAACACTAGACAATATTTTACATGTCTCATCTTGAAAGTGTGTGATCAATATTCAGACCAAGTGAAATCCTTGGAAAGAAGAAAGATGGACGGAGCATAAGTTCAACTAAGCATGAATTTTATAAGCCTATTTGACAAAAGAAAACATTAAAACACTATTTAGAAAGAGACATATCCTATGTTGAATGCGAAAGATGAGAGAAGAAAGAATCAGAACGAAGAAGAGAAGGACGAACCCTTTGTTTGGTACGAAGGATGGATAGGGTAAGAAGGATGGATGAGGAAGAGGATGGATGGGAATGATTCCCTCAGTTTGGCATAGGAATGAAGGATAGGATGGATGATATTTATATGATATTTTTACTAAACCACCCTTGGATAAAAAAGAGTGAAGTGTTAAAGTTTTGTCAAAAAATTAATGAGGGGTAATTTTGCCAACGTAGAAACCCATCCCTCACATGCTTCATTCATCCTTCCTTGCATCCTCTCAAATTAGGAGGATGTAAACTGGTGGGCCAGGATGGATGGACAATTCCTCCTTTTCATCCATCCTTTCAAAATTTTTTGAACCAAACAGTTGATGGGGGCCATCTATCCTCCCTCTCATGGCCCCAACCAAACACAGGGTAAAGATCATGACATTATCGAGCTTATGCAAAAGATATATGCCTATTTTTCTCACATGCCAAAAGAAAATCAATTGCCTCTATTTCTGCAAAAGATTAAGCTCATTTCTTTATACCTAGACCAATTGTTTCAATTCTATATAAACACAAATGCTTGGGAAAATAAAAGAATAGTAAACAACCACAACAATATAAAGTTTCCAAAACACCCACATAAATGTCATAAGTAAAAAGTTACCTTCTCCATCTACATGAATGCTTCCACCCTCAAGAACCATACAATGCGGAAATCTAGGGAGCCTCTCCAACTCCAAAATCTAAAAGTAAAATTGTAACAGAAATGAACACCAAATATAGGCAAGCATGCAAAAACAAGTTTATAACTACTATTAGAAACCTTATGCCAAAAGAAAATTGCTTCACTGACCTTCTTGGCAACAAGAATATCAAGGCTCCAATCACTATAACAACCTTCCTCTGCCTCTGGACAAACAAAATAGACCAAATAAATCCTTTTATACTCAATGAGCACACCATAATGATATATGAAGGGCAACTATCGTGGATTTGCATAATTTAAAATACCAAGTGATCATCAATGGATAATGTAAACTGTAAAGAATGAAACCAATTCTAATGGTGAATTGTAGGTTTCCTTCCATCTCTTAGACAATTTCCATTTATATTACACAATTTATCTTAATTTTCTTTCACACATTATATGAAGATAATATGGTTTTTTTCTAGGAAATAAATTTATTAAATTGCCCTAGGCCAAATAAATCCTAGCATGTCCATATGCACAAGATCTTGGAGGTGTGTAGGGAAATCATTCAAACAAAAACAAAAATAAAAGAAAAAAAAAAGAAAATACGATTCCCTCCCTCCATTAGTGATTCTTATTCCATGCAAGAGTTTAACTAAATACTCAAAAAATGGTTTTAAGTACTCCGAGGAATGGGAATACCAAGTGACTAATAGGGTTTCATAAGAAATCTCCTGATGGAGACGAGAACCCTAGTGAACCTGAGCAAAAATCAACCCTTTTTCTGGATTATGCTACATCACTTCTTTAGTTGGATCCATCGGAAGTGGCAGCAACCGTAGATGATTCAACATCGAAAGAATTTGCCTGAGCCTTGTTAAGACCAATTACCTCCTTAAGCTTGTTAAGCATGGCCTCAAGATTCAACTTGAGAAGAGAATGAGCCGAGGCTGTTTTGATGAGGTTAACTTGTCTGGAGGCATCTAAGCACATTCATTGTAGTGTAGGAGTTGCATCCATGCTCTTACTACCATGGCTTCTTGGTGCAACAGCAGGACCATTGGGCGACAACCACACCTAGAGAGGGAGGGGAGGAGGGAGCAAGGAAAGGAACAGAAGTGGAAGATGGATGGGTTGAAGCTATACTAGAGATTGCAGGCAATGTAAACTAATTAGATAGTGGAGGAAGAGATATTGTCAAGGTTCACAATACCGGTATGTGTTGCCCCGTATCAGGCAATAATGTGTTGAATCGATGAACTGATACTCAGTATAGGGTTGTAGTAAGTCTTGGTATGCTGAATCAATCTCCGTATTAGGTGTACCAACACTATACCAACATGAGATTAGTAATGAGATCCGATACCAAGACTAAAACCTTAGATAATATGATTTAACGCATAAATCATAAGGTGCAAATATTGAATTATAATATCAAGCAACTAAAGTGGCACAAAAAAATGCTGTAATGAAGTGTTGTTGCCGAACTTAAATTCTAGTTGTGAGCAAAGTACGCACAAGGTAGGTAGAATCTTTCACCATAGTTTTGGAATTAGGATAATCAAGGTATTCATTTCTTAAATACACATGATCTTTTCCATTTGTTTCTCAAAGCTAGTTGTTCTTGTAAAATTAATGTCTTTTTCCACTTGTTCTTTTGTTGTATGGAAGTTATCCTCAAGTCTCCATGCTAAAATAACTAAAACAATGAGTAACTTTAACAAAAAGAAATAAAATTATCAAAAAATAAAAAAAATAATGTAATCAATTAATTATAGAAAAACTAACCTACTAATTTTTGATATCATGACAATTGTCCAGCATCAGTCAAGCATTTCACCATTATTAAATAATTTTTCATGAATATTTTGAGGAAATGATCATAACCTTACTTGTACCATGGAACCAATCATTTTATCGAGGTTTGCCGAACTAGTACTGAAGTTTGCATCAGCCAGTGACCAGTTCGGTATGGTGTCGATTTGTATAGTACCAACCGAGGTACATCGGAGATGAAAGATCGGGAGAGGAGGGGAGAGAGGGAGAAATCCTAACCCTAGAAGGAAAACCAGGAGAGAGAGAGAAGATGAAAGGCTTAGAGAGGGAGAGAAGGAGGGAGGGGGGAAGAGGGAGGGAGAGAGGTGTATCGAGGAAGAGGCAATGGTGTCGATGTTGATCAAGTGTGATGGCGTCATCTTCAATGTCGTTTTAGAACGACGAAGAAGGAAAGGGAGGGAGGGAGGGAGGGAGGGAGGGAGTTTATGGAGAGAGGAAAGAAGGAGAAGGAGCAGGAGGAAGAGAGAGAAGGTTGGAGGGAAGGAGAGGGAGGAGAGAAGAGAGGCATACCTCATTGGTGGTAGCAGTCGATAGCCCCAAACCCTAACCCTAACCATTGATTGGAGCTGCAGATGTTGGTGAGGGCTCTCATGGCATTGATCAAGGATGACAACGTCACCTTTGGCATTGTTCAAGGAAGATGGGGTGGGTCGGCGTTGAAGGAGAAAACGAGAGAGAGAGAGCGAGAGCAGTCAAAGCGGCCGACGGGTCGTGGGGATTTTATAAGCCGAACCAACCTGAACAGTCCGACCATCCCGATTTCGTATCGGTTCAATTTGATACGCGCCAAACCATCCAATTCGGGTTGGTTCGACAAACTCAGCAATAGCATGTAAAAGTGCTCATATATTGAGTGATGTCATTGAGAAATTATCCACAAACCCATATGTAATTGTTAGTGCCCACTGCATAGTACTCTTGTCACAAACCCCAAGATCAAAGAAAAACATACAATCTTCTTTTTCTTTTAGATATGACATCCATGAAGGATTAAAAGAAAAAGTCGATAGGAACATCTCCTCATCGCTACAATCATCCCATTAAAAACTAAATGGTTCCTCACATGAAAAGCCAGGACTATTTGTGAGATACAGGGCTGAAGTCGGCAGCCCCAGCCGACTTCAGCCCCGATCCTGATATGGGAGGAACCGGACAGAGGATCGCGATGGCGATCCTCTCCGGCTCCTCCGGGGACATTTGGGGCAAGGCACCGCGGGCATCCCGCGGCACCCCCCCCCCCCCCCCCCCGGTCACACCGCGGCCAATCGCGGCCACGGATCGCGCTTGACCGCCGCGATTTTTGCAGCGAAGAGCCGTTACGAGGGGGTTGATAAAAACCCCCATTTTCTCCTCAATCGGTCACCTCCGAGCCCCCTCTTCTTCCTCTCCTCCCTCTCCTCTTCCTCTCCTTCCTCTGCTCCTGTTCGTAGTTTCCGTTTCCTAGTTGGAACCTGAAAAAAAAAAAAGAAAAAAAAAAGAGATGAAACCCAGTCCAGACCCAAAATCTGAAATCCAGTTCAGACCCGAAACCGGAACCCGAAACCTGAACCCGTTTAGCCAATAAATAGAATTTTGCAGATAAGCCCTTGACAGTATATTATTTCACAAAAGAGTATTCTGTAATTTATGTTTGATCCCTATAAGAAAGATTATTACATAAGAGTCCCCAAATGTATTCGATTGGTCCCTCCACTAAAGTTTTATTATAAAACAGTACCCTGTAATTAAGTATTAGCCCCTGCAATGCATAAATAATCCATTAGAGACCAACTTTGGAGGCCCTATTGGGCTGGATCTATGTAGGCCAATTGGGCCGTGTCCGATATGGGCCCTATCGGGCCATGCCCATTATGGGCCAACTCTGAGCCCTGTTGGGCCATGTCCAATAGTATTACTTTTGGTTTTGCTTAGCTATGAAATTTATAAAGAAATTAATTAAATGTTAACAGGTGAACCTGATCCGCCTACCTGAAGTAGGAATTAAGCGAGGAGAGGTAAGTAACTTAATGCTTCCAAGTGCATTTTTCTAAATTATTTGGTAAAATAATTATTACTGGATTAAATTTTGAAATATGTTTTGTATTTAGTAAAATGGGTCTGACATGTTAAATTTTATTTGAAAATCATGTTATATGCTTTGGAATCCGTGAAATATGACTGTACAGTTTATGAAATCTATTTTTATTTATATGCATTCTCAGCATGGCTATGATCTGTTCTATTCTGTTCTGGCCCCGCCAATGGAGATTATACGTTGGACCTGCCGACTTGTAATCTGTGAGGAACCGGTTTCGACACCGCGCCACCGGTGATTAGAATAGTGGTTTCTGGACACCGGCTGCCATCGATGGGTAAATATAGTGGATTTGGCACTTTTGTGCAACACCGGCCGCCATCGATGGATAAATATAGTAGATTTGGCACCTTGTGCGACCCATGCCACTGGGTTACGTGGCCGTAGCCTATTATGTTGAGATTTTGGTATCAGATTTTTGGAAAAATGATAATAAGTTTTGAAAACAATAAAACGATGTTATTTATGATTTATTCCAGACATTTTTCTGTATTTTGATCTGATATGCTCTGACCCCACTTTGGGGTATTTTGTTGCTTACTGGGCTAGTATAGCTCATTATTTTATTTTCTCTATTTTTCAGATCCAGAGGCTTGATCGCACGGGATTGGGGAGTGTGTTAGATTTTTCGATGATTCCTTCAGTTATTGGCATTTTAGTTAGATTAGTTTGGACATTTGAATTATGTTGGCATATGCTATTTTGAAATTTTGTAAGACTGCTTTTGAATAAATTTAAATAATTATATCAGTTTTGAACATCTGTATTTGCTTTGATATGATCCGATGCCTTGCACGCCTGTGCGGCCCGCCGTGCGGGCGTGCGGCGTCTGCCGCGCCTCGGGCTCGGGGCGTGACACTATTAAGAGTGGTTAATAGCTTCAAACACTTATAGGGGCTATTGCAGCCTTGTTACCCAAGGTTAGTTTCCCAAGTGCTGTAGCTATTATTCTATTCAGGTATTTAGTTACATATTAGTAGTAGGTTAACCTAAAGAAGGTTTTCTTAGCAAATAACAGAGTGCAACTAAAGTAGGGCCTAAACTGGACTGCACTGGCAGTCTCCAGTACCAATAATAAGATGCATATGATTATTTCATACTGATAAAGTTTTGAGCCATGAAAATTACTCTCAGGATTTACACATACAATCCTATGTGCACATATATAAATATACACTGACATGCATACTTAAATAAATACGCACACACAGCTCAATAATCAACATCAATGTATACAACATGCTTCTTTCTCTTCGAGTACAACAAGAGTTGTCAAAGAACACAAAGGAGGTTGTAGTAAAACACTGGTTATAAAATCCAGCTGAGATTAGCATCAAAATAGGCTCTGACCTTGAGAAGAGATGGAAATACAAGAAGAGAGTGACTGGTTATCCCTTTAAAGCTATCATAGACTAGCGAGTGATTTGGGGTAAAATTGAAGAGCATTGGCAAGCCAAAGAATGGTGAATGCACATGGCAATAGCATAGTGCAAGCACAAAGAGCACGGACAAAATGGACTCATTGGCAATGGTACATCTAAAAAGGATTACGTTGACTTAAAACTGCTTTCCAGTAGATGATAGTAGGAAGAGCTTCTCTGTCAACATGAAGAAACTTTTAGTTAATGTCCATCGATGTGCTAAAAGTGTGCATATTGATATATATGTTGTGATAACAAGTATCAAAGCCCAAATTGTAGGAAGGGGTCCAAGGTCTTTAAGTCCAAATTGAAATGAAACATGTCATTGCAATTCTGCATGCATCACCACAAGGAATAGTCATATCATTGATACAGAGCAAGAGAATAATGTTATCATTGGAAACAACACCAAATCAAGGAGCATAATTATCATATTTGTTTGATAAAAGAATACAAAGGATGATGAGCAAAATGCTTAAACTGGACATTAGAAGTTTACCGAGCCATAGATAGCCCGATGAAGGTGACAACTTTGTGGAAAAGATGCCCAAGGTGAATAGGACATACAGGCTTCACTCAGCTCATTGTCACAAAAAAGTTTCACAACTAATGAAAATAGCAACAAGATCAGTAGCCATGTTCCCAAAAGTGCGAATGCCTCATTGTAGTCAATCTGATACTCCTAAGTCAAAACCCAAGACAAGTTTTTATAGAGTTCTAATGGAACAGTAATGCATAGTATACTTTCTAGGCCTACTTGAGGTGTTGGATACTTTTAATGCAAGAAAGGTGATAAAGTCCATGGAATGGTGCAGGGAAGAGCAAAAGTTCTCCATCACCCTCTGCAAGGAAATCTATGTCATGGTAGGTAGAGCTATAGAACAAATGTTTTTCTTTTAAAAAAAAGAAATAGAAGTATTAGAAAATCCATGAGAAAGGGTTATGTGGGGTAAAATGCAGTCTTCTCTTCTGTCAGTTATCTAAATAGTGAGCCAGCCCCTCCAGAATTCTGTACTTACCGGGCCTAGTCATGATAAAAACAAAAGGAGAAGTTCGTACAGGGAGTTCTTATGGAACAACATCAGGTGGCTATTATCAAGCTTCACTCCACCAGTTTTAAACATGACACATGCAAGCATAGCATGTTTTGTTATTTAATAGCATTCAGCACTGCTTCACAGTAAGTGGTTTTCCATTTTTTTCCTTTTCATTTTCTCACTTAGTTTACTATTTTTTGTTATAATAATGCACTTTTATTTGCCTTCACAGTTATAGGGAATGCGCAGAACACTAAGCACTATAATCATTAACTCCACAGTGAAATCAAAAATGCACGAGGCCAAGAAAAGAATAGTGGATAAAAACATAAAACCAGGGAACATAATCTAAATTCCATACCACCCCAGCAATTAAATGTCCAATCAATGCCTGCAACTTGCTGCTCTTGGGATCCTGAAATTGGTTTCCTGTCTCGTTGAACAAACTAGTGTCCAAGAAATTCAATCTGTGCTGCAGTACTATAGCATATATGCAAATAATAAGATCTAAGTGGAAACAAAGGAGCTCACTGTAGGTCCAATATCACGAAACCAGGCATCATTCATGCTCATCTCGACCACCCTGATGTTGTCCTTACCGTGCAGCAACCCGTATGCATTTGTGTACTGAAGCATTAGAAGTATAAGTGATGAAAATGAGAGAAAACCATGATCACTGTTTACGAACTTCATGCACAAACCTGAGCAGCGCTTGCACATACGGTAACCGGCTCAAACTCTGAAATCGCCATGGCCACTGCAGCATACACCCTCTGAGCAGGAACTGCATTATCCCGCCAATTATCCATGCGTTCCTGAAATTCACATGAAACACCAAGACTTCAAAATTTATCAATGAACTAATATGAGTACGTACAGACAGCCGCCGCCATTGCGGGCAACTCCTCTTCTTTTTTTCTTTCTTTAGAGACCACATCAAAGAACTATCCACAGTAAACACAAGTATATCATCAAAAAGACACAATCTTTTCCAGGTTTCTGTTAGGTAAACACATGGTCATCGGGGTACATCAAAGATACTAGACAGACTGACGCAAATTCGGTCTTTTTGGATTCGGATTTCAATGTCCCACGTATATAGCGAATCCAATGGACCGAATTGATGAAGAATCACTATAAGTTCAGGCCTTACTAAAACTAAAAGGGAGAAAAAGAAGATATTAGAGATCAATAAACAAGTTTAAGGCATGGAATCCTAAAATTTCAAGAAAACCTACAAATTCCAACATCAAGAATAGAATCAAAAAAGTCCAGGAGACATCCCAAGGAGGGAGTTTTCGACCTTGAAAAAAGAAACAAGAGGCAAAAGAAAACAAGGGCGGGGTACTCACAGGCCAACCCATCCAGCACTGGTGATGGGGCTCCCACTCGGCGGGCATGTGGAAGCCCAAGAGGGCCGGTTTCCCCTCCAAATCCCTCGCCATCCCCTTCCCTCCCCTTGCCCTTCACCTCTTTAGAGAAACTTTGTTTCCAACCAGGACTCCCTGGAGAAGAAGATCGAGGACTGGAACGAGCACTGCGACACGGGCCCGCCTCGAAGCCTAAAAACAACAACAAAAAAAAAACCACAAAGAACCTTAGAGTAAGGGGATCATCTCAAAAGTAATGATTACTTAAAGAGCGCATTACGCAATAAAAACGGCATCTAATTGTGGACTTAAATCAAAGAACGACGCGACAAAGTGGTAACTTATCCTTTTTCTAACATCACATCTTGGAATGCCAAGAGGAAAGGATGGAATCTTTCCTTCGGGCGGGCGGGTATCTTCTGTCGCCGGAACAAATTAATGATTTCCACATGCACATGCGCATGCACCACAACATAGTGACTACTTTACTATTTTTTACTAAAATTATTATAAAATAATATATAATTTTATTCCGTACCAAGTAGTCGGGCTAATATTTATTAGAAATTTTTTTATTGATACCTTTCTAAATATCAGATTTTGCATGAATACTCTTCCAAATTAATATTTATATGTATACCTCGTAAAATTCTATTATTATATAAATGCCCCTAATATAATGATTATTCTAACAGGATAAAAAAAATCAAATTTATATTAATTAAAAATAAAAAAATTTAAAATTACACTATTGTCTCTATCTTCTTTCGGGATCGTGATCTATTTGCATGTCTACCCATTAAGGGTATTTTAGTCATTTTAATTTTGAAACAGTTAATTTTTTAACGTTGTTAGATAGCATGGGTACATATGCAAAAACAAAAATAAAAAAAAGCTAGAATAACAAAACAAGTGTTTTACGAGGGTATACATGCAAATATTAATTTTGGAAGAGAATTTATGCAAAATTTAATATTTAGAAAGGCATTCATGAAAAAATCCTATTTATTAATTTAAATTAAAAATATTGCAGATTTTATTTTAAAAAATAAAATCTAAAATCAAGATCTTATTGAAGGCTAAATTACGCTAGCTAGTTAGAGATTTTGAGTCGGTTAAGTTCCCCATTCTTCCTTGATGAAGCATGGGGTGTAATAGTATATTGAGTCCATAATAAGATTGTGAACATGCTCTCAAATCATAAATTGAGTCGGTCTAAAGTTATAAAGATAGATTAAATTTTCGTTTGATCTGGCTTAATATTTTATCTGACCCAAATGTCTATAACAAAGATTCGAAGCCAAACTAACTTAAGAAAATACTTTTGTAATACATGGAGGTAGGTGGTTCATGATTCAGGTATTATATATTTCTTATAGCAACATTTTGTTTTGATTGATTAAATTATTATTTGATCTAGCTCATTCAAAAATCCCACTCAAATTTTTTAATAGAAATTCAAATATGGACTTAACTAATTATTTTTGTAATATGTGGAGATGGGTGCTCCATGATTTGGGTATTAAATATTGCTCATAGTGATTGCAATATGTGGATGGCAGGTGGGTGCAATGGCATCTTAGAACTTTCCACATGCAAATGTACTGTAATATAGTTATTACTTTACCATGTTTCACTAAATTTATTATGAAATAATATATTATCTTATTCGGAGAGAAAATATCAACTAGTTGAGCTGATATTTATTAATTTAAATTAAAAATTAAAAATTTGATTTTTAAAAATAAAATCTAAAATCAAGATCTAGTGGAAGGTTAAACTTGCTAGCTAAGAAGTTGAGTAGGTTAAGTGCGTTGTCCTCTTTGGATGGAGCATGGGTTGGAATACTACGATTGAGTCCTTGATAAGGTCACATATTTGGTCAGGGGTGATTAGATTATTATTTAAGGCAGGATTAATTTAGGCAATATGCTCTCAAATCTTAAATTGAGTTGGTCTAAAATTAGAGAAGATTGATTAAATTTTTGTTTGATCAAACTCAGTATTCGATCTAACCTGAATGTCTATAATAGAGATTCGAACCCAAACTAACTTAACCAAATACTTTTGTAATACATTGAGGTAGATGCTTCATGATTCAGGTAATAAATATTTCTCATAGCAGTATTGTATTTTGATTGACTAAATTTTGATTCGGTCTGGCTCAAATTAAAAGATCCCACTCGAATTTTTATAACAGAGATTCGAATCCGGACTAACTTAACTAATTATTTCCGTAATCCCTGAAGATGGGCGCTCCTATTAAATATTACAAATAGCAATATTTTATTAGTAAAGGAGGAGCGTAAGCCATGTTTTGTGGGCCAATAAATGTAGGCCCAATTGGGGGTTTTCAACATTCTTCTATATAAACAGCATTTGTTCATCACTTAAATAATATAATAAATTGATAAAATAAAAGGATATTTTATGAATAAAAAATAGCCCAATGGAATGCAGTGGGGGTGTGCGACGAAGACAAAGCAACTGCCACGTGTCTCAATTGGAGGGTCCCACCCACCCATATATAGATACAAGGCCTAGCCTGTGAGTTGAACCTGAGTATCATTGGAAGAGATTTCCATCCAAGATGAAGGGCTGGTGATGCGGGGCCAAACCCTTTGATTCAAGATATATGGTATTTTGTTGATGGTTGTTCAGCCTTTGTGACGAGATATGTTTCCCGACGGGCAAATGGTGCGGTGAATTGAATGTGATGCTGGACAACAGGGAGAGAAAGGGGGAGAGAAGAAATAGAAAAGGAGAGAGAGGAGGGAGGAGGAGGACGAAGAACTAGGTTTCACACCTAGCCCCGCTCAGAGTTTCACACGCCAGAGCTTGAAGAAAGAGAATTAATTTTTATTTCATTCATAGCATAATCTTAAACAAATGCATGGACCCATATATATAGGGTCACAAAATAACAAAAAGACTCATACAAAGAAAACAATCCCATAAAAAGTCCTAAAATGACAATATGCAAACAAGCTCCTAAAAAGAAACTAGTCTCACAAAAAACCCTCAAAATAACGAAATACCAAAATAAGCCCTAAAGGCTGTCAAATAACAAAATACCCTAATAAGCTCAAATAACATAAAATGATCACTCCCAAAATAGAATCAAGCTGGCTGGAACTGTGAGGACCCGTGCGGGCGTGTGTTTAGTCCCACATCGGTTATTCGCTGGGTCAATCTTGGGTACTTATATAGGATCAAGGAACCCAAATAATAACTTCTGGCTAGCCATTTTGGGTGAGGTCCTAGGTTGTTACAAATGATATCAAAGCGGACCTGGTGCATAACCTATGTGGACTAGGGAACACTGCAGCATGAATCTATTGGGGCTGACCACGGGCCAATCGTGGTGTTTGTGATTAGATTTGAATAAATTTGATCCCTTAATCTGACGAGGACGTCAGGGCTTGAATGGGGGGAGTATGTGAGGACCCGTGCGGGCGTGTATTTAGTCCCACATCGGTTATTCACTGGGTAGATCTTGGGTACTTATACATGATCAAGGAACCTAAATAATAACTTCTGGCTAACCATTTTGGGTGAGGTCCTGGGTTGTTACAGGAACATCCTCCTGTGGTGACCGTAGATCCGAGTGACGGGTGACCTGGCACTGTGTCCACACCAGAATGGCTTCGTATGTGGTAGATCATTTAGAAATTTTTTTTTAATCTTTTGAGGCTTATGTACTCGTAAAGTTTAGAAATATTTTATTTTCTAATTTTTACAGCTGGATTCATATCAAATTCGTGTAATACGCAGTCTGAGCACAATGAAAAGAGAAAGAAGAAGAAAGGTTTCGACTCTTAAGCTAATGTTCAGATCATGCCACATGTCTATTTTTAACGCAATGGTGCTTTCTCATAACATGCACGGATCTATGTTCAAACGAAGCAGCCCACTTTCTTATGTCATTGCGCATGCATGAATTATGTCTACATGGGCCAAATGTATGGTTATCCGTGGAAACAAACGGACCAAGAGTTAGTCTTAAAATCAAGATGATAGTAGGGATGTGTATTCTACCATATATAATATAAATTCCCCCAATAACTGTTCATAGGTGTGCCCATCCTTCCATATTTTCAAACTTTTGGTTTGTCTCTTTTCATATATGGTCTATGGGGTTGTAAATAGGTCTGAGTTGGACTGAGGCATGCTTGACCCGATCTACCTTAGTTTTATATTTGGGTTGTCATTTTGGACCTGGATCCAATTTATTTGTTGATCGAGTCAAATCAACTCAGCTCCATGAAAGGATTTGAGACTTGGAGTCCAACTGAGGTCTACTATGACCTGGTCCCAACTCGAGATGTTTATGTTCGAGTTGGATTGAGTCTATAATTTGAGTCAAAATTCTAATTATTTTTTATATCTAAATATAATAATAGATAATTAAATATAAAAGTACTAAAAAATAAATAAAATCAAAAAGAGCCAATTTAAACTTAAATTTTCATTCAAAATAATTTTAATGTTATTAAAGTAATTGATCTTTTTTAGTCTACAATATGATTTTTTAATATATATATATATATATATATATATATATATATATATATATATATATATATATATATATATATATATATATATATATTGATATACTTAGGAGCATTATAAGTAAGAATCCATCAAAATAAATAATGAAATATGAAAGTTTAATATAATTAAGTAGAAAAAGATGAGAGAAAATGTAGTTGTTAAGATGAAAAGGAGGAAATCATTTAAATGAGAATTCATTTAATGAATTGGAAAAGTTATTTAGAGTAAAGAAGAAGAAAGTTTATATGATTTGAATTTTGGGTTGAGTGAGTGATCTGATCAAGGAAAAGCGGCTAACTTCCTCAACCCACTCAATTCGAAACTCTTAAAAAAAATAAAGAAAAAGGTTGAAAAATTGGTGAAAATGGGGTTTAAATTCTCTTTTCTTTCATTGATGATTATAAATTGAGATATATAGTTTCTATTTATAATTGTAATATCCATCCTTACACATTTCCAGTTGGATTCCTAACATAATTCAAACAAGACTAGAATTTTTGAAAATAGATATGACTAATGAAAATAAATATGAAAAGTTAAAATTCTATAAAAGATAGATCTCGACTCTTATATCGGTTTTACTTTCAATCGTCCATTTAATTCATTTCAAATTGAAATATCCGTCTGATCAAAGTATTTTCCGATAAGAAAATTTTTAATTTGATTGGTCCCTTGGAATCCAAAATATGAAAATTTATGTTATTGTACCGTCTACGTAGTTTTTATCTGGCGCATATAAAAAAAAGCCAGTGCATCTGAAGATAATTCCAATTGCCCACATTGCACGCACAAGACCGAATGCACTAATGTTGAAGTGAGGCATGATGTATCTAATTCATGTACAAGACATTCAGTGTAAAATAAAAATAATCAACACAAAGCAACACCATCTTGGCTGATAAGTAAACAAACGAATGTGTTCATGTATGGTTAATTAAGACTTCCAATCTTAGATTGGGCTTTCTAGATTACATTGCGGAACACTAGACAATTTTTTATATAATTAAATGCAACACAAGTGTTCCAACCTGTGCATTACTTCTAAGATTGGTGAACTTAAACCACCAAACGAATCAAAATCTCTCACCTAGTTCGACGAAGATCACGTCAGACGACCGGGGTTCCATAGATTTAGCTAACCTAGTTCCACCAACCTCACTAACGTTAGTTGATCCTCTCTTGACCCGGCTCTCCTCTTCACAAATCCTACTCCACCACGTACTGCCTTCACATCAACATATATAGGGATGCATGAATAGAAACCTTCACATCATCTCTTGCTATCATCCAAAGAGAGGAGAACTAAGGCAATGGCTTGCAATCTCTGCTTCTCCAAACCCCTGCATCTCTTCTTAGCTCTTGTTCTAGGGGCTTTCACTACCTTCTTGGAGGCACAGGATCCTTCCCAATTGAGTTTGGACTACTACCTGAAGACATGCCCAAATGCTGAGCTGATTGTGAGAAAAGAGATGGAGTGTGCAGTGCAAGCCGACCCCCGCAATGGCGCCGCCATCCTTCGTCTCCACTTCCATGATTGTTTTGTTCAGGTATTTAGGACATCTTTGATGGCTAGTAACTAATGATGCCAAAGTAATTGGAGTTGCAGGAGGGACGTGGAATTAATTACATGAAATTCCTAAAGCAATAACTCAGTCGTACTTGAGTGGAACTAAATTTTCATTACATTTAGATTGCCCTGTAGGTTGGACGTACTACATGCGAATTTTTTTTTTTTTTTTTGTTGAAGTTTTAAGCTATCAGGAAGCCACAATCAACATAGTTTGAGACGAAAAAAGTATGCACTAAAAACCAGAGTAGATGATACGTGAGCTTTTTGCATGGTTGCAGGGCTGCGATGGATCGGTGCTGCTGGACGACACAGTCACGCTGATAGGGGAGAAGCAAGCAGAACAGAACGTGAACTCTCTGAAAGGTTTTGACATTGTCGACAAGATTAAAACCAGACTGGAGGCTGAGTGCCCTGGCGTTGTCTCCTGCGCTGATTTGCTCGCCATAGCAGCAAGAGATGCAGTCATTCTGGTAGTCATTTAATTAACCACTGCTTAACTTGGTCACAATATATTTCAGGTTTTAAAAAGGCTCAAGAACCTTGGCAAAATCCAAGCCACAGATGATAAAAGAGGCTAACTTGTGTTCCGCAGAAAGCCTTCTGAATTGTTTGCTTTTCTTTTTTATGTGGTTCTGAATTGTCTGCATGCATGATGGCCCTTTAATTTGTTCTCCTCCCATTGTTCTTTCTTTAAACTGGGCAGCTTGGAGGGCCCTACTGGGATGTACCGGTGGGCAGGGAAGATTCCAAGACTGCTAGCTTGGAACAAGCAAACACAGACATTCCAACTCCTCAGCAGGGCCTGGTCACACTCATCTCCAAGTTCCTGGCGAAAGGTCTCTCAACAACAGACATGGTGGCCCTTGTAGGTCTGTCCTTTTCTCATCACATCCACTATGGAGACTGTCCTACACTAAGCTATTGATCTACATAGATATCCACAAACCATATATACATCAGTAAAAATGTGAACTCATGGAGAATGAATCAGAGAATTTAGGAAAGGGAAAAAAAAATCAAGAACCATATCTGGAGGTTCATTAAATCAAACCGCAGTTTTACTCCCCTAAAAATTAATGCTTCTCCACATTTATCTCATACAAATTCAAACAATGTCAATAATACATTATATACCAGTAATAATTTTAATGATAAAATATATTGCAAACTAATTAGAGAGAGTGGTTCTAACCATTCAGAGAAATTGCAAGTGCAAATTTTGAACTTGACACAAACCATATGGCAAACAATTGAACCAGGAGCCTGCACTACATATTTTTTTCATCAAATTTTTCTCTTCGTTCTACCACTTTGTCAGTATGTTATAACCATTACCCTTCTGAAACACATTTCTTCCTTTGATTATATGCATCGCCAACTTTGTGTTCAAATAATCGACGTGCATGGCCCTTAGCTGACAAATGCATGGCACGAACCTTTATGCGCTGCTAACGATGGCGTCGAACCAAATGAAACAATTGCAGGTGCCCACACCATCGGCGTGTCTCGCTGTGCCAGCTTCCGGGATAGAATCTATGGAGACTTCGAGCTGACAGCAAAGTTTGAAGGAACCTCTCAACTATACCTCAGCAAGCTGAAAGAGGTTTGTCCCGAGGACGGAGGAGACGATAACACTTCTCCCATGGATAGCTTCACCCCCAACCTCTTCGACAACGCCTTCTTCGAGACCCTCCTCAAAGGAACTGGCCTTCTAAACTCCGACCAGGAGATGTATTCAAGCCTGTTAGGATTCCAAACCTCCAGCCTCGTCGAGCTGTACTGGGCGGACCCTATCGCCTTCTTCACGCATTTCTCTGATTCTATGGTGAAAATGGGTAATATCACCAACCCTGAGGGTGGAGAAGTGAGGAAGAGCTGCAGATTTGTGAACAGCTAAGACCTTTGAGCTCGTGTCTACTATTACCATACTGTCTGTTTTTTTCTCTACATACTGTCTGTTTGTGCAATAAGGTTTGTATGAGATTCCAATAAGGAAACAAAGACCTGCCTAGATTGAAAGACAAGTATTTCTTCACTCTAAAATGATTCATTTCTTTCAGAAACCCAAATGAACAAAGAATATTATCAGCTAACATTTGAACTACTAAATCAAACCAAGACTGCTAGCTGCACTCTTTTTACTAAATCTTAGTCGGACACCGGAACGCTGCTCAGCAGCGAGCAGCCATCCGATGCGTCAACGGTGATGGTGAAATCCTCGTCGAACATCGGCACCACCATCCCTACTCAAAGCTCCGCCGGGTTGCCGCCGGACCTAGCTCTAGCTTGATCTTTTTGTTGTCGGGGAGGCCTGCGTTGATTGTGTACGAACAAAATACGAGTCCAAAGGTAGGGTAATAAAGGGTTTAGCTAATGGAGAAATTGACTCTTTCAGGAACCAACCAGTAACACGTAAACCATGTCAAACCAAGACCGATCAATATCCGAACGGAACGGATTCGAACTTCTCCAAGAATAGTTTCCGGTGCAAAATTCAATAATGATGAAAAAGTGTTTTTGGTTGGAGGGGCGGGAAAAGAACCCATTTTCGCTAATCGGTAAAAAGAAAGTAACAAAAAGCGGCCTTTCTTTTCGAAACATGGGCAAACAAAGCAAAAACGAGCAACTATCACTTGCATAGACCAATCTTTGACCTTGATCGAATCCCCCAAGCTCACTCGAAAGCCTTTTTTCGCTCCATTCTGTAAACTTTCGTTTCGGATAAATGCGTATTGAATTGCTTAAGAACATGTATAAGTCGTTTTAATGCGATCTGAGAGGCTTCTCTCTGTCCTTGTTGGGCCAGCCATCTATTACATAATCTAAGTCAGTCCTCCCAGTTGAGAGCTATGAAACAAGTCCGCGGTAGTTCAAAACTGGAATTGGCATAATATCGCGAAGTGGCCGCCTTCGCTCAATTTGGGTCAATAGTAGATAGAATAAGTAGACAGGAGAGAAAGAAGCGACGGAAGAGGGAAGGAAGTCTGTTGAATTTGGACTTCTGCTCTAGTGAGTTGGGTTGTTTTAAAATTGGGTTCAAGTCCGTATTGAAGAGGACATGGTAATGATGGTTCAAAAGGTTAGGACAGGTTCAATAGGCAAGTTCAGGTTTTGGCCGAGTCCAATTTGACGGTTTGATACAATGAATTCAATTGAACTCGGGTGCTAAACTCATTGCAACATAACATGGTGGATTTTGAGATACAAAAGCGATTTCATGAAGACACGCAATGCCACTTCTACTCCAATAGGACTTGGGTTGCATGATTGCAGATCGGATTTAAGAACTTGTGAATTTGTTTTTGTGAGAGGCATTTGACCTAGTATTTTAAAAACAACAAAGATTCTTGAATCCCAAAATGTTCGTCAAGCAAGTTTGCAAGTGAACTCTTGAAGATTTTTACATCTCGATATATTAATTATCTCCGTAAATGTCCAACATCAAGATCAATCGAGATTTTCTTTAGTTCGCAACTGATATTTTCAAGCCAAAATATCAAAATCTTTATCTAAATGATAAATTCAAAATTAATAAAACTCTCTGGTCATCAAATCTCCATAATCAATACATACACCCTAGCCTTGCTGCATGCCAAAACTCCAAAAACCAACAAGAATTCATCCCGAATACTCATTCCCTATATTGATTCTCAGTCATTTGATGATAAAATTCGTAGGGCAAATGGAGATCTCACCGACAAGAGAATGTCACACGATAATACATGGAAAGCATCTTGTTCATAGAGAATAAAGTAGAATATCTATTGGAATATATTCCCTTTTGTCTTTGTTGAGAGAACAAACAGAGAAAACAAGTAGAATCAATGAGTTTATCCAACTCAACTTCACTAAATAAGTGACCACCTCCAGCATGTTCCTATGAATGGAGAGTATTGCTGACCCCCCACTCACAATTCTGGGCAATGAATTCCATGACCCGCAACATGAAAGCAACCAACATTCTGATGAACTGTGATGGTGTTGGTGCGGTCCTCCTTTATATGGGACCCACCTTATGTGATATTTAAGAAAAAAAAGAAAGGATGAGAGGGCAGTTTGAAACCACCTGGCTTGGGGAGTGCGGTAATCGTGTGAGAATCGAAAGTTTTGGTGGTCTGAAAAAAAAAATGAAGAAAAAAAAATGTACTACTTCGTCGGGTGATCGGGTGGTTGCTTTTATCCAAATTTGGCTAAAATTTCAGTTTGTTGTTTCCGCTATTGAGAAATACAAATTTAACGATTTGAATTTTTGAAAAGCTTTCTCTATTGATTATTTCAAGTATCAATACTTAGTGAGATCTATACTCTATTTTACTATTTATTGTTGAAATCTGCCACATTGGTCAAGAATATTCTTGTTGTGAAAGCTAAGTGTTGATGTTTGTGCAACCTCTAGTTGAACTAGAGATGATTTATTGTAATCCCATTATTCTAAATAGTATAATTGACCGGACTAAGTCCCATAATTTTTTTCTTCATATCGAATGATTGTTACGTTAAAAAAATTGTATTGCCTCTTGTGTGTGGATTGCTTGATTATTTTGCTTTTTAATTGCTTGAATAGATTGTAGAGATTAGTGTTGCTTGGTGAGTGACATCCAATTTAATTACACAAAGAAAAAAAATTTGCGGCATCATTATTTCTTGATTGCATTTTTTCCAAAAAAGTGGTATCAGAGCAGGTTGCTAATAGCTGAATTTTTCTTATGTAGCGCATTCAGGTGGCAATAAGGTTAAACTCACATGTTCCAATTATTCAATTTGGAAGCTCCGAATGGAAGATTTATTATTTTGCAAAGATTTGTATGATCCTATTGAAGAAGATAATGCCAAACCAAGTGACAAAACTCGGCAAGAGTGAGAGAAAATGAATAGGAAGACGATTGGATTAATCAAGCAGTAGATAGATGATAGCGTTTTGCATCATGTTGCTATGGAGACTAATGCCCATAGTTTATGGAATAAATTAGAGAGTCTCTATGAGCAGAAGACTGCACAAAATAAGGCATTCATGATCAGAAAACTTGTGAATATAAAGTATAAGGAAGAAAGTTCAATGACCGAGCATTTAAATAGATTTCAGGATATGGTAAATCGGCTAAATACTATAAAAATGACCGTTGTTGCTCAGCTATTTGCCTGATAGTTTGGAAACTCTGGTTGTATCACTTAGTAATTCAACTCCTAATGGTATGGTATCATTGGGAATGGAATAAGATAATATGTTTAATGAGGAGATCAGAAGATGAAAATATAGTGTGACTACACAGTTAGAGACATTGGTTACAGAAAGGCGGGAGAAGAGTAAAACTAGAATCTTACAAAATTTTAACAATCATAATAAGTCAAGGAGAAGGTCAAAATTCAAAAAAGAGATCAAATATTTTTATCATGGCAAGCCAGGGTACATGAAAAGAGAATACAGAAAATTTGAAAGAGAGCAATCAAGGGAAAGAGATGAAAAAAAGAAAGAAGAAAAAGATACAACAATAGTTGTATCTGATGGTGATGTCGGTATTATTTGTGATGATACTTGTGTAAACCTTACATGCTAGGATTGTACTTGGGTTGTTGACTCAGGTGCCTTTTTTTGTGTTACTTCTCGATGGGACTTCTTTACATCCTACACTAGTGATTTTAGTAGTGTGAAGATAAAAAATGATGGAGTAACTAAAATTGTGGGCTTGTAAGATGTTTGCTTGGAAACCGACATTGGGTGTCAACTATTGCTGAAAAATGTGATACATGTTCCAGATATCTACCTCCACTTGATCTCTACTGGAGTACTTGATGATGAAGGTTCGCACAACCACTTCGGTGAAGAACAATAGAAGGTTACCAAAGATTTTCTACTGGTAGCAAGAGAAAAGAAATCAAGCATACTTTACATAAGACAAGCAAAATTGTACAAGGAGGAGGTAAATATAGTTGAAGACTCCTCCATTGAATTATGACATAAGCGGCTTGGACACATAAGTGAGAAAGGACTTAATATTTTGGCCGAAAAAAACTCTTTTCTGTAAAAGATACGCTCCTAAAGACTTATACTCATTATTTAGCTGGTAAACAATATAGAGCTACATTTTATAAATCCCCTCCATATAAAAGATCACATGTTTTGGATTTAATTCACACTAATATTTGCACTATAGATGCTAGAACTCTTTATGGTGTTTTATATTTTGTTACTTTTAGTGATGATCATTCTATAAAAGTATGAGCCTTTGTTTTAAAATTTAAAGACCAGATGCTCGATTCATTCAAACATTTGCATGCTAGTGTTGAGAGAGAAATGAGAAAACATTTGAAGTGTATTCAAGCAGATAATAATGGTCAATACAGAGGTCCATTTGAGAAATATTGTCGAGATTGTGGCATCAGGCTTGAAAAAACCAATTTTATAATACTCAACATAATAGAATTGTTGAGAGAATGAACCATACTATTTGTGAAAGAATTTGGTTTATGTTTTCTAACGCTAAATTGTTTAAATCCTTTTGGAGTGAAGCAATAAGAACTGCAGTGGATTTAATCAACATTTCTCCTTCAATTCCTCTTAAAGGTGATGTACCAGAAAGAGTGTAGATTCGGAAAGATAAGTCATATGATCACTTGAGAGTGTTTGGCTGCATAACATTTATTCACATTTCTAAAGATGAGAGATCCAAGCTTGATGGCAAGTCTAAATAGTGTATTTTTCTGGATTATGCACATGAAGAGTTTGGTTACATATTATGGGATTCAATTGATAAGAAAGTTTTTAGAAGCAGAGATGTTGTATTTCTAGAAGACCAGATGATTAAAGATTTTGAAAAGGTTGAGAAATCAAAGTCTGTCAGTAGAAATTATGTTGATCTAGGTCTAGTGCCTCCAACCATGATGGATGATGACAATAGAAAAAATGCACAGAAAGATGATGGTAACACAGTTGATGAGCCCGCACCTGATAATGATGTGCTAGATGAGCATGTTGAGCAAGCATCTCCAGAATCACCAGTTGAGCCTCAGTTGAGAAGATCTATTAGAGAGCACCAACCTTCTCAGAGATATTCTCCTCATAAGTATGTGATGATCATTGATGGGGGAGAACCAGAATGCTATCAAGAGCCTACAGATCATGAACAAAAGAGAAAATGGTTAAAACCTATACAGGTGGAGATAAAATCTTTGCATACGAGCCGCACATTTGAATTGATGGAACTACCTAAGGATAAAAGAGCACTCAAGAATAAGTGGTGTTCAAGTTGAAGACTGAAGAGAAGAGCTCACAACCAAGGTATAAGGCACGGTTAGTTGTGAAAGGTTTTAGTCAGAAAAAGAGTAATGACTTTGAAGAAATTTTCTTACATGTGGTCAAGATATCTTCAATCTAAGTTATTCTTGGTTTATCTGCAAGCATGAATTTAGAGATTGAACAATTTGATGTAAAAATTGCCTTCTTCTATAGTGACTTAGAGGAGAAAATTTATATGGAGCAGCTACAAGGGTTTATAGTTAAAGACAAAGAACATCTCGTGTGACAGAAAGAATAGAAAGCTTTAGTTATCTCAACAGAAATATATCGAAAAGATGTTAGAAAAATTCAACATGAGCAAGTCCAAACCACTGTGCTCTCCACTTGTAGGTCACTTCAAGTTAGGTTCCAAGCAGTCTCCTACAAGTCAAAAAGATAAAAAAAAAATGAAGAAGATTCTTTATGCATCTGCAGTTGGTAGTTTGATGTATGTCATGGTTTGCACAAGGTCGGATATTGCTCATATAGTTGGTGTTGTAAGTCAGTTTTTTTCTAATCTTAATAAGAAACATTGGGCAGCTGTTAAATAGATTCTCAGGTATCTCAGAGGCACTTCTAGAGTCTGTTTATGTTTTGCTAATGATAAACCTGTGTTAGATGGCTAGTGATATAGATTTCAGAAAGTCCACATCAGGATACTTGATAATTTTTTTAGGGGGAGTAGTGTCATGGCAATCTAAGTTACAAAAATGTGTTGTTTTGTCCACTATGGAGACCGAGTATATTATAGTTATAGAAGTTTGTAACAAACTTTTGTGGATGAAATTTTTTTTACAAGAGTTGGGTCAAGAACAAGAGAAATATATACTTTATTGTAATAGTCAAAATATCATCCATCTCTCAAAGAATTCAACATTTCATTCGAGATCCAAGCACATTGATGTGAGATATTATTGGGCTTGGGATGCTTTGGAAATGAAGTTACTATGTCTTGAAAAAATCCATAATGATGATAATGAGTCAAATATGATGACTAAAATCTTGTCCATGATAAAATTATTGCTTGTAGAGAGAAAACGGCTTAGTGGAACCCCCCACATGAATTGGGAGATAGAGATTTGTTAGTGTGGTCCCTCCTCATGTGGGGCCCACCTTATTTGAAATTAAAGAGAGAGAGAGAGAGAGAGAGGATAAGATGGCACTTTAAAACCCTATGAAAAATAGTGAAGAAAAAAAAAAGGAAAACAAAAAAGAGGAGGAAAATGTACTACTTTGTCGGATAATTGGATAATTGATTTTATTCAAATTTGGCTAAAATTTTAGTATCTTATTTCCAACATTGAGAGCTACAAATTGAATGGTTTAGATTTTTGAAAAACATTCTCTATTGATTATTTCAAGCATCAACACTTGGTGAGATCCATTATTTATTTTGTTATTTATTGTTGAAATATGCTTTATTGGTGAAAAATATTCTTGTTGCATAAGCCAAGATTCAATCTTGTTGATGTTTGTGCAGCCTTTAGTTTAACTAGAGAAGATCTATTATAATTTCATTATTCTAAATATTAAAAAATTTTGGCTGGACTAAGTTCCATAATTTTTTTCTTCACATCAAAAAAATTTTTATGTTAAAAAAATTATGTTGTCTCTTGTGTGTGGATTGCTCAATTATTTTGTTTGTTAGTTGCTTGAGTTGATTGTAGAGATTATTATTGCTTGGTGAGTAATATTCTATTTAATTACATAAAGAGAGAAAAGAAATTTACAGTATTATTATTTTTTAATTGCATTTTCCGAGCAGATGGTTCTAAATTTTGCCCTTTTTCAGCACTTGCACAGTTTAAACTCTTAAAAGAATGAGCTAAACTTACTTTAAACACACCAAACAGCATGCCATCTACAGGATCAGTTATATAATGTTTTCCTCTTGTCGCCAATTCTTGCGTGCCACTTATACAACAAAATCCCATGAACCAAAAAACAACATCAGCCTCCAGCTAAGTTTCTTAAACTTTAGGAGTGAATCATATCGTCTTTTTCACTGTCATGAACCCTTTGGGTTCTTAACTTCAGCATGTCACTTCTATACGAGAAACACTCATTCCATATATGAAGGCTTCATGGCTAAGCAGACACTCCAAAATCACTTCATCACAAAAATCAAAGCTTCTGTAAATCCAACCAAGATTTGCCATCCCAGAATTCTGATTTGCAACTTGATACCATACAAACTCATCACAATGAAACGGTCGCAACTCTTTTCCAAGTTGCCAAGCCTGTTTATTGCCAGGAAAATTACCTTGGTCCAGAAAGCTCCATCGCTTGGACCAGTAACAACGAGTCATCAGTCAAGTCAGAGGAGCAGTGCTCTGAGGAGAACTCGGGCAGCTTGTTCTTGTGGGATTCAACTCTCTGCGAGGCTTCCCATCTCTCTGCGAGTCCATCACCTTCAAGCATCCGAACCACCTCGGACATTTTGGGCCGGTGGCCAGGAAGGTACTGGGTGCACAGCAGTGCTACTTGGATCATCTCTTCAAGCTCAATCCTATCATAGTTGTTCCTTAGGTCCTTGTCCACGAGTGTAGCAAGCTTCTTTTCTTGATGGATCTTTTTCACCTGAACGAGAGAAAACAAGTAAATTACAAGGTGCTGATGAATACGATGAACTGGAATTCAGGTTCATTCTGCATTCAGAAGTCCTTTCTGAATGCGAGATGAAGCTTTACCCAATCAAGCATGGCTCCTTTCTGGTTTGCTGCCTTGCCAAATTCTAGAGCAGTCTGACCAGTTATTAGCTCAAGGAGGAGGATTCCAAAGCCAAAGACGTCAGTTTTCTCCGAGGACTGGCCTGTGGAGAGATATTCTGGAGCTATATGCCCGACCGTGCCCCATACTGCTGTAGTCACATGCGAGTCCCCATGATCCAAAAGCTTTGCAAGCCCAAAATCTCCTACTATGGCTTCACAATAATCATCGAGCAATATATTAGCAGCCTTTACATCTCTGTGAATTATCTTAGGATCACACTGCTCATGAAGATACAGAAGACCTCTTGCAGCTCCTAGTGCTATTCTCTTTCTAGTAATCCAATCCAATGGTGGTTTTCCTAAAAAGCAAAGGTTGCATGCATGTAAAACGGAAATCTAAATCATATTAAAAGGAAAAAAAGAAGAAAAATGATCGTAACTTAATCTCATTATCAATTAAGGGTTATTTCTAAAATCCATGAACAGTATTAATTTATGATGTAATCAGTAGTCGGTAGAACTTTTCACTATATGATGCTGCAATTGGACCATATTATACTAATTCTGCAGTTGCAAACTCAGGAGGCCATGGTTCTTATAATGACCAAACTCTAATTATTTTTCAATAATTAAAATCCTGATGATAACCAAAGCCTACATTGTAGTCAGTCCATGATACTTGGTTATTCGATAATCGCACTGAATCACCGCTAAGTAATACTAATTGTGATTATTCAGCAGATGCCAAATTAAATTCCAAAAATATTTATTAATTACAATACTACTGTAAATACTATATATCTTTTATGGGAATTTGGAATCCATGCATGAATCAGACAGAATGTATGATTTACCTTTGAGTCGGGAAGCAACACTTCCATTGGACATATAAGGATACACTAGAAGCTTCTCAGTAGCAGTCATACAGAATCCATACAATCCGAGGAGGTTTCTGTGCACTGCCAAGCTTATCATCTCCACTTCAGTCTGAAACTGGATCTCTCCACCCACAGCATTTCCATCCTTGAGCCTTTTTACCGCTACTAAAGTTCCATCAGGGAGCTGACCTTTGTAGACATTTCCGAAGCCACCTTTTCCTAGAATGTTCTTGCTACTGAAGTTATCTGTTGCAATCTGGAGCTCCCTGAACTGAAACCTCTTTAAGTTTCCCAGGCAAACTTCCTCATTATGTGGGTCTGAAGAAACAAAAAGATGGAGAATTTAAGCCAAAGAACTAACAATGTTTAGCTCAGTCATCCGTATTTGGTGCCGTGATTGCTAATCTTAAGAAAGAATGACTTGTAGGTTTTCAAACCTATCTTTATTACTTTACTAACCATCAACATCGAAAAGGATCTGTCGGTTATGTTTTTGTCTCCACCAGAAAAATAGCCCAATGCCGAAAACTAGTAAACTGATGCCTCCTATGCAGGACCCAAATGCAACAGCGACTTTATAACGTCTCGGCCTTCCTGCAGTTGGAGTACCTGGATAAAATATCAACAAAATTCAGAATCGAAGCAAGAAATAATAAGGTCAGTCACAGCATAAGGAAAATTAGAAGAAATATCCCATGTCCTATGCATTTAAGAGTTCAAGTAAATCAAATGATACAGGCATTCATAAAAGAAAAGGATCAATTAAGTGCTGTTATTTAAGTATAGAATTGTTGTTTGAGAAAAAAAAATAAGTCTAGAATAATTTCATTAAAAAATCCAAGCAGAAAAATTAGTGACTAAGTCTAGGAATATTTCCTAAAATAAAATGTATGGAAGCAAAACAAAAGTTTAACTATCAACACTTGGGAACCAAATGGGAGAAATGTTGAAAGCATGAAGATAGAGGAGAAAAGGGACATGCTAGAATAAGGAAAAGTAATGTTATTTATTTAGAATAATCTCTCAAGTAAAGAAGAGAGAAGATACAATAAGAAATCTTTAGAGGCAAGTAATTACTCTTTGAATTGTTCAAGTTATAGGACAATGGCATGGGCACCATCCCAAAGCAATCTTGCTCTGAACCAGTAGCACAAATCAGAGGATTTCCAACAATGCTGCAGAAAATTTTACAATAGAATAAGTTTCGAGTTCCACTTTTCCTATATCTGTAGTAAGAAAAAGATAAATAAGAAATATTGACACAATACACCACCATAATATTTACTAATAAACATAGTTGCCAGCCCTAGTGCAAAGAAAGGGCCACTTTATATGGTTTGCAAACATTTGGATGTATACCAATTAGATTGGCATTTAATAATATGTTTTGAAATCAATCCACAAAAAATGTTAGGTATCTGAATTTAATGGCCTAATTAATTAATGATGCATTGGCTACACAGTACTGGCACAGTTTCTTGGTCAACTACAATGAACAAGTGTACCAATATTCAAATTAATAACATGCAGAGAAATCAGAAAGGTAAAGACCAGTAGCCTTACTTGAACGTTCTTGCTGGAAATCTAGGGATAGGACCATTCAAATAATTATAAGATAAGTCCCTGAAGCATAAAAGCCAAAATCTCTTCTCCAGTTATCAACCTTCTTCAAAGACAGAAATTAGGTTTCTATGCAACAAGTAAAACCTTGTCAGACTTACAGAAAAGCTAGCTCCGTGAGGTTAGCCAAAGACAGAGGTAATGCTCCAGAAAGGCTGTTATTGTTAAGTCTCCTGATCTCAATCAAATGATTGAACACATATGAAAACCTTGGTATGATTTAAATACAGAGTAATTTCATGAAAGTTCTATTGTGGCACTGTCTACTTACAGGTACTGAAGGCTTTCCAGTTGGCCTATAGAGGTGGGAATTCCACCAGTGAAGTAGTTGTTGGAGAGGTCGAGTGTTTTAAGCTTTGAGAGCTTCCCAATCTCTGGGGGAATTGGTCCTGATATGTTGTTGTTTTGCAAGAGCCTAAAAAAGAAAAAGGAAAAAGCAAACCACCAACCAGTGAGACAAAACACAATTCAGAGAGGGACAGAAAAGCAGAAGAGAGGAGAAGAGGCAATCATATATCAGGGGTGAGAACTTACACAGTCTCAAGGTTTGTCAAATTCCCTATACTTGAAGATAGTGTACCAGATAAGTTTTGGCTGGGAATTCCTCTGCAAAAGATGACCTCAAAACAAGTTCATATTACTCCTTACCTCTTAACTTTCAGAAGTTGTACTCCCAAGTACAAAACATTTATTTCTTTCTTATGTCAAGTTGCCAATATAAGGCACATGAAAGCAAGGAACAGATGATGAGTTTGGAGTTGTAGAACTTACAGACTAATGACTAGATTTTCTGGTGAGCATGTAACCATAGCCCAGCTGCATGGATCCACAGAGTCCCTATCCCAGTTCTCAAGAACACTGTGGGGATCCTTCAGAGAGGCTTTGATACCCATCAAAGCTTGCACTGAAACAACAAAAGCCACATATCAGAAGTAGCCCATTTTTCTTCACCTCTTTGGAGAAAAGGAGTTGGAGAGAACAGAGAAAAAAAAAGCCATGAAATATGTCAAGACTACCTTCAAAGTTAACACCTTTAGGGGAGAGAAGACCAGCTGCAGAAGCCAAGGTCCAAAGAAACACCATAAGAAAGAGCCCATTTTTCCTATGATTTGCTCCCATTGAACCAATAAGCTCCCAACAGTGGGCGTGCATATGGGAAGCACAAGCTATGGGTGGTTTGGGCCTTTGAGGGCTCAACAGAGATGGTCAAATGGAGTCAGGGGATCAAATCATTAATGGGTGCTCTGTTTCATCGCCACCTCTGGGTTCTTAGCCTGGCCATTCTGTTCAGAAGCAGCTTGCAGCCTTGCTTTCTCATGCCCCTCTTGGATGTCAGTAGCGATGACAGAGCCCAGAAGACTGGGGCAAGCAGGGAGAAAAGAGAGGGAGGGAACAACCATGCCTGCCACCTGAATACCTGATGTGGCCTGAATTAGGAAAGGGGGATTGGAAAAATCCAAAAACCTAAGCTTTTGGGGGGGGGAATAGATTAGAGCTTCATTAATTATGGACAGAAAATTCCATGGTGGGGCAGTTGGGACACTTGCTTTGGAAGTGTGCAGAGGAAAAAATATGTTTACCAAAAAAAATTAAAAATATACATGCATAGAAGACCAAAAACTCTTCAATAAAAGGTGTTAATGGGAATTCTTTTAAAAAAATTGTCCCCACCCCATGAGAATAAGTTTATGTATAGTTTCAAAAATTATTATTATTTTGACTCATTGTTTTCATGAATAATTATTTTAAATATAAAATAACTTTTATTATCATACTTTTAAAAACTTATATTAAAAATATAGCACTTTTCAATATAAACCAAATTTTATATTTTTGATGGAAAGTAGCATAAAAAGATAAAAGTATCAAATCATATTTGGAGAGAGTATCTACAAATATTGGATCAGTTGTGATTTTGTTGAAAATTAAATATATGATAAGTCATCATTACAATGATGTATAGAAAAAAATTAATTTTAAAAATAGACAGTAAGAGAGAAAATCTTTGGCATCATGGAAGATGACAAAAATAAGAAGACAATATTGAAGCAACTAAAAACTTCAAAAAGAGATAAGAAGCGGCTACATAAAACATGGAAGAAAAACTTGTGATGGTGTTCAAAAGGACAAAAATGTCCATTGGCCTTTCAGAGGCCATGTAGCAAGCAGGGGACCCTATTGATTTCCCTAGGGACCATAACCATCTTCCATCTTGGGGGCACCATTGGTTCAAGAATCCTTTAAGACAAAAATTTGCAGTTGGTATTGGATCATGACAGCATGATCAATGCCTTTCTTTGAGCTGGAACAATTTAAAGACAAATACATGCTTGTGTGGTGCCATCTGATGGATGTGGCTTACTGTTTAAAATTGAGGACAGTGGGAGGAAGCAAGTCAATTCATTGGTTGCTAGAAGAAGCATGCAATTGGAACAAAGATGATTGCCTAAGGCTCTTTGGCCCAAGAAGCCTGATGCAACTCCTAAGGAAGCATTGCCTCAGAACTCAACTTTAATTAGGTGATTGGTGATTCTAATCTACATGCCAAGGTTTCAATGATAACTTAGCTCTACCAAAACTATCATTAACCATTATAACAATTACAACACTTGTTTTTTTCTTCATTTCAAAAAAAAAAAAATAGTTGTTATTTTTTCAAATTGCCTATTTTATATTATTTGAGAATAACATCTCATAATTAGATAATTTGTTATTTGTAGTTAAACTGCAAAATAGTAGTGATAGGTTAAAAAAAATAACATCATTGTTTGTGAATTTCATTATTGATTGAACAAAATCTAATAAATTAAAAATATTTAATAAAATGCTTTAGTATTAAATAGTTAACAATATTTTAGGTAGTATTAAGGTAAATATTACTTTGTATTGAATGCAAAGATCGGCTATGGTTAAGGATATGGCCCGGATTCATCATCTTAATCTTATCTGACAACTCAGCTCGCCAACCAAACGACGATAAATATTTAGCAAAATCAACGGCCAATTAAATCTCTAAACAATCAGTATGATTGGTTACAGCTCGGCGTGATCTCAATGCATCCAAAAAATATATCATGATCGACCTACAGATAAGAAATGCGTTCGATCATAGCACATCTAAAAAAGAATATCCTAACCACTATGATCAATGAATATGGAAAAAGCTCAACTGCTTATGTGCAAATCATTTGATCTTAATCACATAAATTTGCATTCTCTTTTCTTTAAATACGAAGCACTGGGACCCTCAAAGTATAGAGTAAAATTGGAATACCATATTCTCATATTTTTCTTTTTTTATTTTTTTTACTTTTTCTTGAACTTCTGTTTGACATAGACATCGAGAATTCCAGCCGGACCTATACAAACGATTCTTTAATTATTTTTTATGGTTGCAGCACTACTCCGGCGTCATTGTACGCTCCTTCAGCTCAACTGAACCGGCATATCCATCGTACCTTAATTCTTAATTGAAAAAAAGTGTAAGCATGATAAAAGTGCATGAGAGAAGAGTTGGCAAAATCAATAAAAGAAGCCATGAGTTGTAAAGCAAAGGCAAGAGGGGGAGTAAATAAAAAAAATGGTAGGCCGTAGGGTTGCATGGCCCCATGGTTATGCTTGGTTATCCCAGCGAGAATCCAACATCCCATAAGTTTGGCCACTCGTTGGTCCTCCTTTTGTTCAGCGGGCCAAGGAGCGTGGCTGGAACCTCGAGATACGTGCTTGCATGTCTTAGTTGGATCGTCCTTTCTGTTTTCCTTCTTTTTATCATATTAAAAGCATTACATATACGGCAGAAGAGAAGAATAGTATCACGTCCGCATGCGTTACATTACGTGGGGCCGTGGCTGTTTTTTTGGATTCACCCACACTCCCACGTCCTGCCCGGCTGCACAACTCAGCAGGTTGTGAAAACAAATCAGGAAGAAAAGCAAAAGCAAGCTGAATTTATATATATATATATATATATATATATATATACACACACCGACTTTTCACACTAAACGAATATAATTACAACCAACAAAATTAGAAAAAAAAAAGCTAACTAAATAAGTAAAAATATCTCTTTGGTTTATCCAAAAAAAAATCTTTAAAGTCATGCGCCGTGTAGGAGGCCACCCAGTCAGCGGCTGTATTTGTCTTCTGATAAACATGTGCAGCCCTAAAAGTATCATAATCCTCGGTCATTCTCTGTATGTTCTGGAACAGAGACAGCTCAAAAGCAAAAGTTGCATCCCTTCTACCGTCTCCGAAAAGAAAAAACTCCCCTTGGAGACCTCAATTTTAGGGTGTAGCTTGGTCTGGGTTAACCTAATCCTATCCCAACCCTACCCAAATTTTGAACTGGGTTGGAAGTATCAAAATGGAATTTTGAATTGGGTTGGAGTTATTGGAAATTAATATGCTTTCAAGTTGAGCAATCCGAACCGATCTCAATGCACGTAGATGATTAGATGATCTGGTTCAAGCATAACCTGCATTTGCATAAGCAGCCCCCAACCCAATCGAATCTAGACTTATCTAAATAGTAATGGAAGTTTATGACCAAAGTCAATAACATACTGCTTGAATTGACATGAGCAAGACCGGCTGTTGCTCTTGGATAAAACATTGGTATTTAGCCATAAAAGGTTTGAATAATTCGAATTCATTTTAAACAAATTAGACTTGGCTTTACATCCAAGGTGATCTAGCCTATTCAACTTGCAATCTTCTCTCTATTTTATAATACATATGTACGCTAATAAAATTGTATAACTTATTATTTTGTGTGCATTCAACTTGATTAGATAACGCATAACATACGCAAGGCTATTATTTGACATTATAGCTGCTATTCACAAAATAAACATTTCTATGTAATGGAAAGATTAGGGATCACCTACCGGTCACTATTCAATTCTAGTTCGGTATGGAAGCAGATGATTAGTTGAGCAGTACGCAAAATTTCACTAAGATTACTAACCTGCCTGTGTATCGGACCAATCCCTAATTGCCTTATCAGCTAGATGTTGTATGCATGTGTGACTTATGTTCTCAAAAGACTTAGTGAGCAAGTGACAGACTTAGTGAACAAGCAATTAACTTTAGGGGTAAATAATTGGTAGCTACAAATATGCTCATTAAGAGTATGAGAGATATACATAAAGTGGCAAGGGTGAGAGTGTATTCTTTAGGTTGAGAGAGGGGCGTACGAGGATTCTTGGGATTTGGTTTTGGGGATAAAAACTCAATTGTTATATTCTTGTATTAGTTATTCTCTCATAATGAATAACAGGTTTATTCTCTCCATGGACGTAGGCAGGATTTTGTTGCAGAACTGCATGAATATTGTGTATTCACTTGTATTATTTTATCTTTTATTTATTTATTACAATTAAATTCAAGTATTCCTAGTTTATTTATAAACTCTTGGTATTAGTTTGCTTCCGTCTTTTCCTATCATGCCCAACAAAGTGATTTTGGAGCTACAAGGTTTGGTTTGAGATTTACTTTTTGATTGCACACCATAATGGCGAATATCAATCATCAATACTTTGTTGAGCAATTTAATAAAAAAGATAGTTCACTCTCGAGAAAAAAAGGGTGAAAGACATCCTTGCTCAATAACACTTGCATTGAAGAGGAGGATGCGGGGTTGAGGATATGGCACTAGTTCTAGACTGCTGCTCCACGATATCCACATGCTCTTAAATGAGTGTGGTCTCTCTCTGGCCACACATGTCTATAGGGAGGCGAATGATGCTGGTGATTAGATGACATCCTTCACGGCTACAATTCTGGAGGCTTCACCTTGGTAAACCACGTGTCGGTGTCTTATCCTCCACGTTTGACTGGAGGCTTCACCTGGGTTTCAGTTGGAACGAGGCTTGTTTCGAACGGAGTGACCCAGGTTTGAAACGCGTGGGCGTCGGTTAGATGCGGGGACCGGATGTCCCCCACTTGGTTTGTCCGTTGGAAACACTACTGGTCCTCTAGTACTGAGGTGGTGCTGGGGTGACGTAGTCACATGCGGGTTCGCCTGTACTGGTGGGGAGGGTATGAAAAACTTTTTACCTGCATCAAACATTCCTCGGTGGGAGGGGCCCAGTGGGGGCTGCTACGTGGGTGGGGTTAATTCCACCCCCCCTCCTCTTTTTTGTCCAGCAAAAAAGAAAGGAAAAAAAGGAGAATAAACAGAAACTTTGACTCTCAATTCCCCAGCAGCTCTTCTTTTTCATAACACACCAGGTTTCTTGAGGATTTGCTACAATTTTAGTGAAGGGGAACACAAAATGCCTTCTGCCATTACCTTTTCTCTGATGACTTCTGGATGGCAACCAGTTGATGTTATTTGTTACCATTGATCTGGCTTCTAACTAATTTATTTTTCAATAGAAGTGGCCTGCAGGCAATGGACTGCAGAGCGAAGGATAACCCTCACCAAAATACCAAGTTTGCCAGTACAACACCCAAAGAAACTTTAACAGATCGGTAAGCAATTTCATTTTACTTATTTATTGCTATTTCCTTAATATGAAGCTGTTGCAGTAGTGCATGGATAAATCGGCAATTAAATCTAGCCTTTTGGTCTAATCATAATTTATTGTACCAGCCCAAACTAAATTGTATAGGATGTATTGTACCGTACCAGTTTGGTACCAGTATAACTAACTGGTACCCGGTATAAGCGGCATACTAATATTTGGTATGCCGAAAAGATCTTGTATCGTATCGTACCAACACAGTGTTAGTGTGGCATCGATATGAGATTCGGAACCGAGATGGCAAATCATTCTTATGCTCTGAATATATCGACATAGATCGATGTAGTAGATACTATACAAAATTTTACGACCCCAATGATCCAAAGCATAAAAAACATGCAAGATATTAAAACTGTATGCTGAATGCTTGTAGGATGAAGAAAGATCAAAGAAAAATCATAGAACATGTTTTCAGTAATTCTTATAGTTATCCATCAATAACACTATAACCTCAAAGAAAAGATAACCAAAAGCATAACAGTAAAGATAACAAGAAGCAAATGGCAGAGAATGCTGTCTTCAGTGAGCAACGTACATTGATTTTCTCAGAGCATAAAGGAAACATCCTTCTCTTTGCCAACTCTCTTGGCAAATGATAAACCACATAGCAACTTCCCGAAAGCTTTTACCAAGTAAGATCTATATCACTGCTTTTGTTTATTTGTCTCCACTGCCTTAAACATATAGCAAAGAGAATAAAACAATCGGGATTGGTTTTTCTGCCATAAACTACAAGAGAATGAAAGTGATACATACAACAATTCTGTTTTCTCGTTGAGCCATGTGACCTTCTAATGGTTAGGAAAGACCCAAAAAAAGAAAAAAAAGGTGAGATAAACAAAACAGCAGATTACTCCAGCCAAGTGTTGCAGGCTGGTGGTGCGGCTTTGCCGTCCCTCTTCTAGGATATTTTGTTTTCCGACTTCTTTGGATGTAGATTAGTATAATTCATCCATCCAATCAAAAATAATAATAAAAAAAGAAAACAATGGAGGCCGGTCCACCACGAAGCAAGACATGGAACAGAAAAGATTGGCCAATGTCTCCCTAAAGGAGATGGAGAGCTCTTCGAGAACATAATGGAAGACCTAATCCCATTCATTTCATCAGTCAGTCTGATATCAGCCATCAACTAAACAATCTTGCCTCCTGTATGCAAGTCCCAAATACTGGTAGATGGTATGGAGCACAAATTATGTATGCGGAAAACTAACAATCCAATTGCAAACAACCAAAATTTAGAAAATTACCATCTGTTAACCAGAGATCCTACTAGATTCTTCCAAAGATTGCTGATATTTCAGACAAATTTTAGTTCATGTAAGAAAACGCCACTCACCAGCATGTCAACACAAAAATCACATGCAAAACTGCAAGATGACAATGACAAGACAACTACAATTTCATCGGTTGCAATGGCTTCATATAAACTCACCGTGTCATATATTGTCCAATAGCCAGCCAAGTCGTAGTAACCAAACCGAGTAAAAAACCCCAGCATCCCACTAGCTTATCTCACAGTACAGTGGATGATAGTAACAAAATAGACTACCTGCTTGAGGTCCCCAGACAGAAGGAACGTAATACAGTTTACTCAGTGTCTGAAATTGACATGTCAGGGAAGATGAAGCCAATAGCAGCAGCAGAATGGTCAAACACATCATGTGAAGTTGGATCTTGTTTCACTCGGCTCTTTCAGATAAGGGAGGACGTCAGCTCAGCAACATCTGACACCACTTGGTTGTAATCTGCCTGCAATTTTTCCTTCACCTCCTGCTCCAACTCTCCTTTGGTTGGTTTGGTTAGTATTAAGACACAGCAGGTAGGCCTCTTGGTTGCCCCAGCAGTGGCAAGATCCTAGAAAGGGGGAGAGAAGGGATCCCAGACAAGAAATGTGTCAGCAGACTCAACTAAATCTTATAACAGTCTTGCATGAAATACTGATAGAATGGTGAGATTCCATAATCAGGGATCACATTGCTTTCTATAGCACTACTTTTTACATGAAAAGGTTAAGGTGGCAGGTTCCTCAACAACCAATCAGAGGGAGGAAAGTGCAAAGTTGTTTGGTAATCATGTGACGCCCCTAGACAGTTTAGTTAAATTGATTGTGCTTTCTACATCATTAAAAAGAAGATTTTCTGCTGGCTTTAAATTGTATGTCTGTTTTAGGAAGGACTGTGGAGCTTGTGCAAGTAGTAAATAACCCTGGATAAGTTGTTCAAGCCATTGGGTTGCGGTGACAATGGTGGAGATGAAATCTAGGATATGGAACAGGAATAGAAAGAAATATTACAATATGAAACAACTATATGCCAGCTAAATGAATGCTCTCTCTGGCGGACCTCAGAAATTGGTAAGAGGGTATATGGAATTTGGAGGTCAGTGTTTTACAAGTTCCTTGTAATGGTATAGGCAAACTGAATTGCCAAATTTTGAGGTTGAATAGAAGTCCTACTGTTTTAACTATCATATTCTACCAAGTTTCTAACAATTTTGCTTTTTCTTGATCCTACCAAACTTTTCTCCAACTTGGTAGGAATGCGCTCCTTGTATAAAAAATAGTATAAATAAACCAGAACTCTCATTCACCTAAATGGGAGTTAACTGTACCCCAGTCTTCTTTTGACTCCTTCGCCCATGCATGTTTAATAAAAAAGAAAAAGATCAAAGGGCATCAACAAGATAACAACTAACCTCCTTTGAAGGGACATAGAGGTATGGAATATCAGCTTCCTCACATAATATAGGGACATGCGTGATTACATCAATTGGAGAAATGTTTCCTGCAATTATACACAACCTGCATGCACCAAATCAGTTCAGAATGTTAAAAAAGCCGTAAAATCAGTTTGAAGTGTTAGAAAAAGCTGTAAAACATAACCATAAGAACATATTACACCCTGACAACATCAAAACATAGAAAATTTAAATGCATGGAAATCTATTTAATACATTGACAAATTCAATTAGATCACTGATGTCGATCGACAAGACATGATATAGGAGTCTAGTATTCTCAGATTGTGTTTCTGCTCATGTATCATACACCATATTGACATGTGCATCATAAAATGCAGTCCATGTTAGTCTAAAGATGCCATTTCAAACATTGGTCAGAACCTTTGGTGACTTTATAGCTCGGTTTCTATCCTCCCTAGTTTCTCGTGAATCTTGGCATATATACCAACAGCCATAGTCAGAATCAGTAGTGTGCACATGCTATTAATTTGTTGCACAACTTGGATGAATTTTGGGTGCATCATGTACGGTACCAGGATGCATAAATTCACTAATTATTCATTTTAGACACCAAAAAGTACCCAAAAATTAATGAAAATAAAAATGGCATCCTAACAAAGTACCAGGACACAACGCTATACCATAAATCAGTATGATATGAACCAGTACCATGCCAGGCCAGTGAAAAACCAGTACCATGGTCAGTACTGGTATTCTTAACCTTAGGCTGCCCCTTAAAAAACATCGCATATTGGTTCTGTGGTAAGAAGACCTCGTATTGAATATTAAGGCCATGGGTCTCGGTAAATAAGTAGCAATAAGGCCAAGGCATCTATGAAATGTGAGCATCGGGCAAGCCCAGGTCAGAATTTTTGTCCGAAAAGAGGAAAAGCGGATATTTTATAACCTATTAATGGTCATGGACTTGAGCTATACAGCAGGAAGATCTTCACTCTGCATAAAGATTATGCTTACATTCAGGCTTTAAGATAAAATTCCATGCTCTTTTAGTTTGATCAGCATCATTGAACACATCCTACAAGCACTTCTACAAATATTCTTTACTACTTTTCCTTGTATTGATTATGGAATATATGAGGGCTTCAACTTGATGTTGTTATATGCTTCTATAATCGTGTTTCTTGGATCCATCTGATTTTTCTGCATATTACACTATAGTCTCTTAGCCGTCATAATTTCGAGTATTGTCTTCGTTAGTTTGTTTATATTGTAGAAATAATTGCATATTCCTGCTAAAGATACCAAAACACTGTTCCAGGGGAACAAAGGATTAGAAATTGCGACTAATCAATGCATTTTGAATTTACAAGAAACATGATACCGCCTATCCCATTACAAGATATATGCAATAGAGTATGCATCAGTGAATTCTTGGTCAAAAATTTGCATCATTTTCCTCCCATGATGCTATGATACCCCCTAGTGATGCAAAATCGAAAGGAGCCACTTCTAATTAATCAACTTACACTATATATGTTTCTTAATAAGCGCCAGGACAATATATATTAAAGCATATATGCAGCATTTACAAAAAATAATAACATCTTTCTTACAAAGGTATATTGTCACTTACACACTATACTTACAAAAACTCTCTACCCTCTAAATGAAAAGTGAACTTTACAAACCCACCAAGGGTGCATATAGCAAGCATGAGTTCAGCCTTAGGTACCCAAATCGGCTCAGCAATATAGGTATATGAATCATCATGTATACCGCTTTTACATGCAGGGATGATAACCGGTATATAACATGATGTGCCATGTCAACTTCCATTGTCCTCCTTTAAAATTTCACTCCTTTGAGTTGTATGGTTTAGGTAATGCAAATTATTCATTTTCCCAAAACAGGAGCAGTTGTGAAAGTGTGCACCTTAGGCTATTTAAATAATAATAATAATAATAATAATAAAATACAAAAAATGCTGTGGAAGACTGTGTCAAAGCAAGATTCTAACAAGATCTGGAAGGAGATGCAGCATCCTAGGTACAAGATTCTAGCTAAGGAAAATTTAAAGCTTTAAGCACAGTTGTAAAAGCAAAAGGATCATTATCAAATGGTTTTAGACAAACCGGTCAAACATGCTAAAAAAACCTTCTTTTTTTGGTTAGGGGTTGGGGTGGGGGAAAGAAGGGGGCTCTCGTTCATGATAATTTGGTAAAATTTTATATTTTGCAGTTTTCCCATGACCTAGTCCTCAACCTGAACCTTCCATTGAAACTGGTAAGGAGATGTCAACTTCAACCAGAAAATGGAAAAAAAACAAACAGTATGATGAATTACCAAGCAATCATACTTCCAACTTGGAATTGATGGTAAATAATCTGAGAAGATCTAACACTATCCAACAAATTATTGATATTAAAAAAAATGTATCGACCAAGCCAACAGCACGTTGAATCTTGGGTTGAATGGCTAATGTAGTATCAGCCATGCAATTTTTTTAATAGACATAACTCAGATTCCTCGTGCACATGTCCATGCAGCTGTAGTAGTAAGCATGTGTTTATTAATGTGGATAAATATTCAAGTTCTCCATATAGTTTACACTTTACAATCAAATTGTCAAATATTGTGAAATGAAACAAGATGGACATCAATCTCAGCACTAAGAAAAAATAAAGGAAAGAAGATAACACCACATTCAACATACAAAAATATTTGTAATTTACTCTAGTGTTGCAATAAATGTTCTAAAATCTGGCCCAAACATCGACCCATTTTAGTGTACAGGTCACATGTCAATAATCTAACTGCAAGTCAACTCATTGACCTGTGACACTATAAATATATAAATATATGAAATACAAACAATAATAATTTTAAAAAAATCTAAAATTATAAAAAAGCATGAAATATGATAGTGGTCCTATTGTGCAATATAAATGCCATAAAAATGATAGAATCTCTCAACTTATTTTACTAAAGACTGAAAAGGATATGTATTAGTAACTAATATCACCAAATACATGTTCTATAAGTAATTTTAGATGGAAATGAAAACAAAGGGACTGGGAACTTGGAATAGCAAATTCTTCCAAGATTAAGATGAACCCTAATTCCAAAGTCTAAAGAGGTAAAAAGGCAGCTTATGTTTTAATATTTTTCCGGCACCCTTAAAGAAGTTAACTAGAGGAGCCAAAACCAATTGATCTCAGTGGGTTGGGTGATTAAATTGGTTAATTTGTCAGAGTGCATGGGTTTCTAGAGTATCTAGGCGATTGAACCAACCCATAAAGGTTTCCAAGTCGCAGGTCAAGCAGGTCAGCCCAATTGACTCACCTAGGTCTCCAAACATGGGTTGCTATTCTATAGTAATGTTTGTAATATGGACAGAGTTATAGTGCTCCCACATAAGCAAATGACAAATTAACCCCCATGAATTGCATTAGATAATCTTCCGGATTGTATTATCATCATTTGGCCAGTGCAGCAATCGTTGCGGGAAAAATGGTGCATTATTGGCATAGGCCAAAAGACAAAAATACCTCCATGCATCTAATACTATCTAATGCAATACATGGAAGGTATATTTGGCATTTACTCGTACAACCTACTTTGAGAGTTGCTATGCTGGAAACATTATAACTCTACCCTTTTATTATGTCTCTAGATTATTTAATACCTTTTTCCAATTCATTCTCCTGTATTTGGTCAATAATCCTTTTCTTTTCACGAAGAAGTTTGCAAATTAAAATCATATATTATATGGAATCTAACCAGACTCTTTTAGGCTTTTGCCTATGTCAAAAAATGTTTCCTTTTTAATGTAGAAACACATGAAATGGTAAGGGAATATCTAGAATGTCATCGTGTCATTACTATGTTAACCTAAAGCCTGAGGGCCATAATCCATACTCAACATATCACTTTTTGGCTTGGTCCTATATCAAATTCAACTTTCTAATCAATGACTTGTTTTATCGTTTTTTATTGCACAAATGAAAAGTTGGAACATTCTTGAAATTCTAATGTAATTCAAGGATGCTATGCACAAGACTATATTATATTGTCTTTTTTATATAGTTCCATTTATATACAACTAGACATGTCAAAGTCACGTGAAGGTAGTAACGATGGCCGAGATTCCCTAATCTATTTTTTTTATTATTCACGTTGTACAACAACTACATTCTCTATTTGGAATGTGCATTTTTTTTCTTATTTCTCTCCCTCAAAGTTGGAACTGAATTAAGTAGGTTATTTTTATTTGAGATGGAAAATTTTTAGCAAAAAGGATAAGACATAAAGAAGAAAAATGAAGCCTCCTAAGCATCCTAAGCAGTCTTTGACTTCAATATTAGAATAGACAAAGTGTTGAATAATGTTTATATAATATAATTACCTCACACACAAAGAAGAATCAAAAAAGAGCATAATGGGCTGCTTTATCTTAAGACAAACCTAAAGATCTATTAGCTTTTTTGGAGAAAGAAACTTGAGGACTAAACCCCAGAAACTTCCACTTATATTACCATACCAGAAACATTAAGTTTTCATTACATAAACCACACAGGTTCAGAAGGGCAGAAAAGATAAGTGGAAACCTGACATGGCACATCATGTCATTGATAGAATGTGGATAAAATGTGCATGACAGTGATTTCTATGCCCAAATAATTGGACCAATTCAGCCTGTTGCCTAATCTGCATATGTGGTACGCCCAAAAGATATCGAAAACTTGTTTGTTCTTTTCTGTTCAGAAAAGAAAACCAAAGCAATTATACTTTCTAAAGGATGGTATCTTAAATCAAAAATAAAAAAAATAATCACTGCATTTCAGGTGCAGTAGGCGTATGCTTTGATTAGTTGATTATATATAATTATATATATATATATAGTAATCTTGCATAGGATACGGACAAACACACACATACATACAAATGCATATATATGCGTATATATGCATATATGACTGTACATGTCAACTAAAATGCTTGATGCCGAAGTGCATCATTGCATTATCTCTTTTATTTTTCTTTAATTTATAAATCACGACAAAAGACTGTAAAGCTATTAAATAAGTTCATCACTGTATGTTCACATACAGCCATCTTGTTATCAGTGGCATGCATTTCTTGTTCTAAAGTTTAAGAAGTCATTGATTTACCACTTAGTTGTATTCCGTCCTTGACATCCTCACTAAAGAGCGGAAACACAGTTGTATCCACATGCAAACAAATTATCAAAGACAACACTCTACAGCCCTAACACCTAAGAGAGCATGATTTGATACAATGTATAAAAGTACAGGTAAGTCAAAGAAATATTATAACAAAAATAATGACATCAAAACCCTTAGTTCTCTGTGAATCATCAGAAAAATTTCTCATAATTACTAGTAAGAGACATCAAATAAACTAAGCAAGATTAAATGGTACAGTTGTATTTACAATAAAACCATGAAAAATATTATCCATACAAAGTGTACTAGAAACAATCTTTCAATCCATATGGAGAACCTCTATGCGGGCATTGAATTGGAGTACATGCCCAATGACTCATACAAGCTCCTCCATATTGTTGGACCTAATTCTGCCATATGCTTCCTTACTCAAGCTAGCACAACCACAGGCCACAGATTCTCAACCTAGCTACCTCCTGGACCAGGATTTTATGGCCATGATATCCAACACAAGGCCTGCTTGCACACATGCATGCATGTATGATTTACATAAATCTACTTCTCTGAGTGTTAACTCAATTATAATGCCATGTTATAATATATTTACACACGCGCACGTATGTGTGTGTGTGTATATATATATAACATGTCTTATATGCCAATGTGAACCAATCTCAACAAGTATATATCTCCATGACTAAATCACCCAAAACAATTTGTAAATAAAGTGAATTGAAATAGAAAAAAGAAATGGTTGCCTATAACTTGAACCCAGAACTAGTCGGATGGAGTAGACAACTTTTATTTGTTGGGATAGAGAAAAAAATGCCTCCCCAAAACTAGTCAGATAGAGTAGATAACTTTTCTTTGTTGGGACAGATGAAAAAGATCCCTCCCCAAACCATGCTTGCATTTTCCATCGCACACGGCTATGTACATAATATGTATTTATATATAAGCTGCATAATAGATATTTATATATAAGCTGAATTGCTTCTAAGAGTATTTGACTCCAATTGTTTCCGAATGGAAATCAATGAACGGCCTCTCAAGATGAAAATCTGCACAATTGATTGTGATAAAAGATGTATAAAATACTTGAATCTAAAAATTATATTTTGAGCTCTCTTGCCTATGCATCTAACCTGGTGAAAAAATGAACGGTCGCAATATAGCTAGTGAGCAAAAGCATAGCATAAAATATTTATTTAGCAATTCCAAACAGTTGAACTTGACCTAAATATTTCAAAATATACGCATGTTAAGTTTCAGCTAATATGGATGTTTCTAAGCTATAGAACAAATTAAAACATGATATCCTACCGTTAAAAATGTCAACTTTGTTTTCATCTGATGTATAACTAAACGACCTTAAAAATTCATGATTTTTTGTTTATAACCATTTTATATATCGTAGGTCATGATTAATGGTGATGATTTTCATTTTGAAATGCCCTTCATTGGTTTCTATTAAAAAGCATCTAGAAGCATTTATATACGCGCATGTATTATACACCAACACACACACACACACATATACATCATGTGCATATTTTTGAGCGCATGCATATCACAGGTGGTTCGGAAACGTTTGTAATGGATTAAAAGAAACCATTTGTTCTGCTACTGCCAGATTATTCAAAACACTGATGCAACAAAATTTGTGCTATCACTGCAATGATTCAAGTCCTATAGTTATTATGTTATTATATAAAATGCTGTTTAGCATTGCAAATGAAACAAAATTACTTGCAGATAAGAAGGGTTTCAGTAACTCCAGTAGATTTTCAATTTAAGTTTTTTTAATTTGATCGGAAGGGAGGAACAAGAAAACCAACCCTTTTTCGCCGCGACGAATACTCTTTACCACTTCCTTAACTCCTCTTTTTAGGCATTTCGACTCGGAAGCTGGAAAAAATAGAAACGCACAATGTCAGATGACCGAGAGAGCAAGTCAAAACAAAGTATAGTTAACTAAAAACTCACACCGCAATATAACTGAACAGAAACAAATTGAAACCCGATATTCCTCAAACGAAGAAAATTCACTAAGGAACTCCATAACCACAATAAAGAAAACGAAAGAAATTTAATTACAAAAGGCAGCAGCTGAATAACATATGGAGGGGGAGAAACTCTTAACGTGATAGTAAAAATTACGAAAGCCAACATATCCAAATGAGAGGAAAGCAAGAAACGAGAGAGAGAAAGATATATATATATTTTAACAAAATGAATAGGATAGAGATGAATGCCACAAAAATACAAAAAATAGTAAAAAAAATTAAAAAAACATACAAGTGGGCAAACAACGGAGGTCATCAGAATCTGATATCAAAGCGATTTGATAGGAATGGATGATACCTCTTCGGACAAGCTTGAGGGTCCGCTTCCGGAGCTTCTTCCCGGCGAGGGGTTTGGCGATGGGGGCAAGCGATATTAAATTCCTTCTCTCCTTTATCGATCTGCTCTCCGTCTCGCTATCGCTCCCCATCCTTCTTCTTTCTTTCCTCCCGCCTCTCTTCCTTGCTTTCTTTCGCTATTTTAGAGGAGTAGGTGGGGTTTTACGAACTAGGGTTTTAGGCTGGAAGGGGGAGAGCCGCTCAAAAGGTCGTCTTAGTGTCGGGTTCGGTTTTTACTAATAAACCGCGAGCCGGTAATAGTTTCCTGGTCCGTTGGTTCACTCCGTTCGGGTTCAAAAGGCGGCGGCTCAGCCCCTTTCCTCAAAAATAAATAAGTAAATATTCAAATCTAAATGTTTAAAATATTTTTGTGATATATTAATATTTAAAATTACCGACTGTAGAACTATTTTTTATGGATAGATTTACTATATTTGAAAGACAATTAATAATTTTATAAAAAAATGATTAGAACTAGATTTTCTATCCTCTCTTATGCTTTAACTTATGCTTCTTCTGAAAATACTTTCCAAATTTTTGTTTGAAAAGTATTTTTTAATCTAAAATTTATATAAAATTTTATACTTTTTTAGAAGGTTTTAGTTTCCAAAAAAGTTGTTAATTAGTTCAATTGGTATCAATGGATGGTATAACAAATTTGGTCAAGTCCAACTTCCACCGTGGTTCATGAACCCAATGAATTATCAAAGAAAATTTTTTTTGTGAAATGGCATCAAACACATCCACAAACTAACAAGGAGTAAGAGGGATGCAAGTTTTTCCCCCTTCCACCCTAAGAGCTCGTTTGGTTCGCGGGAAGCATTTTTCTTCTTAAGAATATGATTCCTAAGAAGCAGATTTCTAGGAAGAGGATGCCTAGAAAAGTACTTTTGGCATGTTTGGTTGACCATGGGAAAGTGACAGATTTCCAAAGTATTTATGTTTGGTTGACCATGCACTTTCCTGGGAAAGTTATGTATAATTTCTATTATACCCTTAATAAAAATTAAGTCTTTAATGCCTCTTTAATGCTTCTTTAATGCTGAAGGGTCTTTTTAGGAAAAAATAAAAATGAAGTGATTTCCACCTCACGGGAAAGTAACTTTCTCATGTTCCTCGTGGGAAAGACTTTTCCATGCAATATGGGAATCATATTTTCATGGAAATACAACTTTTCCATCTTTCTTCTGTGAAAACTCCAACCAAACAAAAGGCATCTCATTATTTTTCCGTTGACCACACTTTTCCCCTTCTTTTCCCGCGAACCAAACGAGCCCTAAGAGATATACTTTTATGATCATGGCGAGTGATCAATTTTTGACAGTGAAGTGACCTTGATGCACTTAAGATTTGATGTAATTAATGAACTTCTTATTGATTAGTGTCCATGTACGTAAGGATTGACTATTAGTTAGGTCCAAGGAGACCGAGCATATAATGAAACCAACTGTATCAAAGAAGCTTTCTAGGTGATGAGAGACATCGGCATTATCTTTTACTACGATTCAGTATATGCAACGCGTATGCAAGAAGAATCCTATTTGAAGCTTTGGAGATCTTTCACAAGAAGCTAGCTTCTAGGCCTTTCTCATTACAGATTGCCACTCTATCCATTAGCATCGAGCATGCACTGCAGGAGAAAGAAGAGATGGATTGTTGTGACTAGAGAATGAGAGAAAAGATATAGAAGATAATATATTGGACTATTAAGAAGCAAAAATTTAATCAACTCTCTTCTTTTTCTTCCCTTTTCTTTTTACACACTTCCCGTATTTCGGATTAATTTAATTTAGAATTTTTTGCATGGATACCCTCTTAAATATCAAATTTTGCATGAATATCCTTCCAAAATTGATATTTGTATGTATACCCTCGTAAAACATTTGTTTTGCTATTTTACCTTTTTTTATTCTTGTTTTTGCATATTTATCTACATCATCTAATACCATTAAAAAATTAATAGTTTCAAATTAAAATGACTAAAATGCCTTTAATGGATAGATGTGCAAAAAAAATATTTATAAGAGTATACAAGCAGATAGCGATTTTGCAAGGATATTCATACAATTTAGCATATTTAAAAGGATATATATGCAAAAAAGAATCCTAGTAGATGGGGAACAAGCAAAATAAAAATTTATCATTGTAAAGTTCACGTATCCTAGTAGATGGACAAAGTAAGCAAGCAAAAGACCTAAAAGAAAAAAAATTATCATTAAAGACAATTTCACACAGTCATACATGCACCTTATAAGCTACCATACAGAGAATTTAGTGATTAGCTTTATTTTTCTAATGCTTAATTGGTCAATATAAATGGCAGAGGCTACCCAAGAGCATGCATCAACATGCATGCATGCACATACATGAACTAATTTATTCTAAGGCATTCTCGCAGCAAATGAAGCAAGCCTCCTTTTTCTATTTTTTGAAGCTAGAGTTGCTTATAACTGATTGTGACCCTGTGGTCTCAAAATGAATTCTTCATCTGGATTTTAAAGCAGCATGAATTAATTTATTCTAGGCAGCCTCACAGCAAATGGAGTAAGTCTCCGTTGTTTTAATTTTTTGAAGAACACAGTAAGAATGCCACCATTTGGGTTCAAACCTAGATACTTTCCCAGCAAGATAGGGGTCTCAACCAGGTGCCTTAAGTCTACTGGGCTAAGTGAGGAGCCACATAAAATTTGATTATATCTTCAAAATAGTTGACAAATGCTTCATAAACATAATGATGATATAATGAAACACTTAACTGAGATGTTATAATATAACTGCATGGGCATTTGTCATCTGATGATTGACGCACCTAACTTGTAAGCGACAGTATGGAGTGATTGGTTATACCCCTATTTGATTTTGATGAGCTCAAAGCATTTGAGTATATTTCAAGTTGTACTAAAGAATTCAATCTAGTGTTTCAGGCAAATATATGTGAATTTATCTTTAATAGCATTGAGCCTTTGTTCAAAGTCATTTGGCTAAGTATTGAACTAATTTAAGCCAAAGTTTGAAGCTCGAGTCGACTACGGAAGAGTACGAGTTGACTCTAAGTATTTCAGAGGTTCTGGCACGAGCTCGAGTCGACTCCGGTACACTACGAGTCGACTCCGACCGAGAACAGACAGAAGGATAGAAAGATGAATTTCAGACCCTGTCACCGAGTCGACTCCAACGGTTTCGAGTCGACTCCGATGCTTACCGAGTCGACTCCTGACTGATCTGAGTCGACTCCAAGGAGTAACAGACAGAAGGATAGAGAAGTGTATTCTGGACCCTGTTACCGAGTCGACTCTAGAAGAGTTCGAGTCGTCTCCAACGTTTGGCGAGTCGACTCCTAAACAAGCAAGAGTCGACTCTCAGAGGAAAGCAGACTGAAAGACAGAGGATCAATTTTCAGGCTCTGAGAGCCGAGTCGACTCCAAGATGATCCGAGTCGACTCCAAGGCAGTTCAACTTCAAAGATAGAGGATCAGTTTTCAGGCTCTGAGAGCCGAGTTGACTCCAAGATGATCCGAGTCGACTCGAGAAAGAAATGCAGAAAATTAGATCTCTGGAACCCTGAGAACAAGTCGTCTCCAGAGGGCCGAGTCATCATCGGATACTGGCGAGTCGACTCCAGGTTTGGCCGAGTCGACTCCAGAACGGGACAGCACTTTAATTCAAATTCTGAACAGTAGGCGAGTCGTCTCCAGTAAAGCATGAGTCGACTCCAGCAACCGTCGAGTCGACTCCATATCGAGCGAGTCGACTCCGACCCCAACGGATACATTGTCAGAAGTTGCAGACTGTGCAGAACGGCCACAAATTAGTGTCTAACGGCTAGTTTTCAAAGGGGACTGCTTAAATAGCCAGAGTGAACAGTAGTAGACACCAAGAGAGTCACTCCATCTGAGCATTAAGTGTTTTCCATCTACCAAGAGTCTATTGAGAGAAAAGACAAGCAAAAGAAGGAAGAACCGCATTCAATACATAACTAGAAGTCTTCCCTTCGCATTCAAGGCTCTTTCTCTGATTTCAAATCTTCAGTGCATTCAAAGAGGAGACTCAGAGTTCGAGAAGCCCCTTCTTCCTCTTCCAAAATCTGTTTGAGGGCTTCTAACTCTACTCTTTTCATATTATTTAATATTTGCTTGTTAAGAAGCTTTCCTTGTAACTTTTTCCAAACTATTTTCTTACTTGATTCAATCAGGGGATTGAATCAAGGGTTGTAAGGTTTGTTGGTGAGCCGAAGTTAAAACCAACGGTGTAAGGGTTCGATTGTGATCCCGGAAAAACGATCGGATGGTTCTAGTCGGTGAGCCTGTGAAAACCGACCGAGTTCGTTGTGATCTCGCGAAAACAAAAAGTTGGGTTGTGAACTTGTAAAACAACCGGCTGTAATCCAGAGGATTATAGTGAACTCCTAAGTGAAGCTTGGGGAGTGGATGTAGGAGTAAGGGTTAACTCCGAACCACTATAAATTGGTTTGTGTTTGTATTGGTTGCTGTTCTCTCTCTCTCTCTTCATTCACTTCATCTAGTAACTTAACTAATTTGCCTGCAATAGATTTAGTTAATTACTAATCATAGTTTTTAATTGGTCGACAGTTAATCCAAACCCAATTCACCCCCCTCTTGGGTTATCTTCTTGGGCAACAAGTGGTATCAGAGCCGGAGCTCTTATATTAAAAGAGTAAAAGATCAAAATGACAACCTCTTTTGGATCTTCTCTTATTGAGGGGCAATCCACCCATAGGCCTCCATTCTTTAATGGAACTGACTACACCTATTGGAAGGCTAGGATGAGGATATTTATCTAAGCCCAAGACTATGAGGTTTGGAGCATCATAGTTAATGGACCATATATTCCTTCTATTTTTGTAGATAACATTACTATACCCAATCTTGAAAAAGATTGGGATGACAATGATAGAAGGAAGGCACAACTAAATGCCAAACGATGAATGTACTTTATTGTGCCTTAGACCGTAATGAATTTAATAGAGTCTCTACTTGCAATTCTGCAAAAGAGATATGGGAAAGACTTGAAGTGACCCACGAGGGCACGAATCAAGTCAAGGAATCCAAAATAAACATGCTAGTTCATAAGTATGAACTATTTAAAATAGAATCTAATGAAACTATCACGTACATGTATACTAGATTTACTGATATTGTCAATGGCTTAAAAAATCTTGGCAAAAGTTATACTAACAGTGATCTTGTCAAAAAAGTTCTTCGATCTTTACCAAGGTCATGGGAAGCCAAGATAACGGCGATCCAAGAAGCCAAAGACTTGAACAAGCTGGCACTCGAGGAGCTCCTTGGATCCTTGATGACACATGAGCTCACAATGAAGCAACACAGTGAAGAAAAGTCCACCCACAAGAAAAAGGTAATTGTCCTTAAGTCTACTTCTTCTAACAAGGATCCCTCTTGCAGTAGCTGCAGTGAAGAAGAAGACAATGAGGGAGATGAAGATGAGGCTCTTCTTGTGCGAAAGTACAGAAAATTTATCAACCGGAAGAAATTCTTTCATCAGAGGAGAGGTTCCCCAAGTTCCTACAACAAGGACAAAGGTAAGGAAAGAGAAAGTGAGGGAATCGGTTGCTATGAATGCAAGAAGCCGGGACATTTCAGAGTCGATTGTCCCTTGCTGAAGAAGGGCAGCAAACCAGGTGGGTCTCGTTCAAAGTCCAAGAAGCCTTATCTCAAAAATGATAAGAAACCTAAGTTCCAAAGTCTTGGTTTTAAAAGAAAAGGAACTTGTTTTGTTTGTGGAAAACCTGGACATTATGCTAATCAATGCAGGTTTAGAAAAAGGAATGATATATCTGCTAAACCAAATGCTAACTTGGTAGAGACAGATATTATTGCAGCAGTTGTGTCTGAAACCAACATGGTTATAGCAGCAAAGGACTGGGTGGTAGACTCTGGGGCTACCAGACATATTTGTGGCAATAGGAGTGCATTTACTTCCTACACTCCATTAAATGAAGGCGAAGAACAAGTGTTCATGGGTGATTCGAGACCCTCGCCAGTGGTTGGCAAAGGAAAAGTACTCCTCAAGCTAACATCAGGAAAAGTCCTTTTCCTGAATGATGTGCTGCAAGTTCCTAATATCCGTTGGAACTTAGTATCTGTATCTTTATTAGGAAAGGCTGGAATTAAAGTGTATTTTGAGTCTGATAAAATTGTAATGACTAAGAACAATATTTTCATTGGGAAGGGTTATTGTAACCAGGGTTTATTTGTCTTGAATGTAACCGAAACTATGAATGAAAATGCATCATCTTTTGCTTATTTGATTGATTCTGTTGATGTATGGCATGGTAGATTAGGACATGTTAATTTTTCTTATATCAAGAAAATGAAAGACCTAGGCTTGTTAAATAATATTATCTTTGGAAATGTGAATGATAAATGTGAAGTATGTGTAGAATCTAAATCTACTAAAAAGAGTCATAAGCCAATAGAAAGAGAAACTGAATTACTTGGATTAATACATTCTGATTTAGGAGATTTGAAAAACACTCTAACTAGAGGAGAAAAAAGATTTTACATAACTTTTATTGATGATTATTCTAAATACACTAAGGTATATCTACTTAGGACTAAAGATGAAACTTTTGAAAAATTTCAGCAATATGTTACTGAAGTAGAAAATAAATTTAATAAGAAAATTAAAAGAATAAGGACTGATAGAGGAGGAGAATATGAGTATAATCTCTTCAATAAATTTTGTGAAGATAAAGGTATAATCCATGAGATTACCCCACCATATTCTCCTGAATCTAATGGAGTTGCTGAACGTAAAAATAGAACTCTAAAAGAAATGATGAATGCTATGTTAATAAGCTCAGGAGTACCTCTTTATTTGTGGGGGGAAGCTATTCTCTCTGCTTGTCACATTCAAAATAGAATACCTTATAAGAAAATTGGTAAGACACCCTATGAGTTATGGAAAGGTCATGTACCTAACCTTACATATCTTAAAGTGTGGGGGTGTTTGGCCAAAGTTCTATTACCTGAACCAAAGAAAAGAAAGTTGGGACCTAAAACCTTTGATTGCTTATTTATTAGTTATGCATTAAATAGTGCTGCTTATAGATTCTTGGTATTAAAATGTGAATCTAATATTATGGAACCCAACACTATAGTAGAATTTAAAATGCTGATTTCTTTGAACATATCTTTCCTATGAAACTAGGTAAAGAAAAAATTGACTCTCTGCCTCATAATAAACAAGAAAAGGAGGCACATGAAAATTATGAAATTGATTTAAGAAGAAATTTACATGGAACAACCTGAAGGTTGTGTTGTTCCTGGTAATGAGCACAAAGTTTGTAAATTAGTAAAATCCTTATATGGATTAAAACAAGCACCTAAACAATGGCATGAAAAATTTGATAAAGTATTGGTATCTAATGGCTTTCTAATTAATGAGGCTGATAAGTGTGTTTATAGTAAGGTTGTTAATAATGTTGTTGTGATCATATGTTTGTATGTTGATGATATGCTTATAATGGGAACTGATTTGAATATAGTTATAGATACTAAGAAATTTTTAGCTTCAAATTTTGATATGAAAGATATGGGTGAAGCTGATGTAATTCTTGGGATTAAAATAACAAGAAGTTCTAATGGACTTATGCTATCACAAGAACACTATATTGAGAAAATTTTAAAAAAATTTGAGCATTATGATAGTAAACCCGTATCTACTCCATATGATGCTAGTATACATTTAAGGAAAAAATAAAGAAAATGGTATTTTACAAATAGAATATGCTCGCATCATTGGTAGTTTAATGTTTTTAGTTAACTGCACTCGTCCTGATATTGCTTATGCAGTAGGAAGATTAAGTAGGTATACTCATAATCCTAGTAAGGATCATTGGAGTGCTGTTCATAGAGTACTAAGGTACTTAAAAGGAACCATTAATTATGGTTTGTTATATCGTGGATTTCTAGCTGTACTAGAAGGGTATAGTGATGCAAATTGGATCTCTGATTCAGATGAGATGAAATCCACGAGTGGATATATCTTTACTCTTGGTGGGGGTGCAGTATCTTGGAAATCATCCAAGCAAACATGCATCGCTCGGTCTACGATGGAGTCCGAGTTTATTGTCTTAGAAAAGGCAGGTTCTGAAGCTGAATGGCTTAGAAATCTTGTGGGAGATATTCCATTATAGAATAAACAATACCTTCTGTGTCTATTCTTTGTGATAACCAAGCTGCTATATATCGAGCTAAGAATAAAGTTTATAATGGAAAGAATCGACACATAAGGTTGAGACATAATATTGTAAGGCAGCTGCTTGATGATGGGATTATATCTCTTGAGTTTGTAAAGTCAGAGTTGAATTTGGCCGATCCTTTGACAAAACCACTAGGTAGAAACCTAGTGAGTGAAACATCGAGGGGGATGGGACTAATGCCTATATCAAAGTCAATAACGACAGAAACCCAACATGTGTGATTGGAGATCCCATGAAGCATGTTCATATGGGTAATAACAAGTCGCTAGTTGACTGTGAGTACACTATCATATTTTAATTTTGAAAATCCATCCCTATGGTGTAGATAGTGCAAATTACAGTAGATAAGGATGAGGTAAAGCTCTTAATGGATACCATAGTCCTTTAGGATGGTGTGTCTACCTGCAGTACACACTTGATGGATCCACCTATATGGGTGTGGGAGTGGGGCCGCTTCCTATGAGAATTAGGCAGTTCTCTAAAGCACTCATGAATATCCAAATAAGGTGCATGGCCTATTTGCACCAACCTGTTTAGAACAAGCCCAGAACTTGAGAGGTCAATGTGGGCTATGAGTCACTGATTTACATAAAGGACTTTTGGTTCATAGATATTTCATGTTTCACCAAAAGTTCTGTAAGTCATACTTACTAGTCCTAAAAATGGTTCATAGTCTCAAAGACACCAATTTGATGCATTGAACTCTCGCGCTTGTTAACTTATTATTGAATTTTTAAAATATGTGGGGGATTGTTGGAATATTTCAAAATTCCGAGTCTGCCCTTCTTTGTCTTTTGTCTTTTTGTCTAGTGTACTTTCTTTAGTCCCACATTGGAAAGGAATAAAACTCAAAAAATCTTTATATAGTATTCAACCTTTTAACTTGGTGAAGCAAAGAAAAGAAAGTAGCCTACGCGCGCATGAGCCCAATGGAGGTCCAAGCCAAAATTGGCGAATCCGATCCGGAAACGTTTAACCGGGTGCGTCGCGCTCGATTATCACGCGCAGGGGGGACCCCCCACGCGCAGGGGGGACCCCCCCTGCGCGTGTGGGCTTGAGTCAGGTTTTTTTTTGCCGTTTTATTTTTTGAATTGTTTTGAGATAAAACGTCGCGTCTTTTAAAAATACCTCTTTGGTAAAACGACGTGTCTTTTAAATACGCCTCTTCCTTTCTTTTTAAACCCTATCAGATCCGATAGAGATATCTTATGAAAAAATCCTCTCTCTGATTTCCGAAAGCCTCTCTCTCTCTGTTTTCTGTGTTCCCGAGAGGATACTCTCCTCTGTTTTGTTTTTCTGAGCGCTTCTGGAATGTTCGACAATATCACTGCATCTGCGAGTGTGCGCTTGGAGTGATCCAGTTGTTGTATCCTGGAGGATAGGCCGCCATTACCTGCTACACCGAGATTCATTCTCCGAGGGGCGCGATCTATTCTTAAGGACAGTGAAATCACGCCTCGACTGATAAGTTCTTCTTTCTCTCCATCTATTATTTTTCTACACTTGTCTCCACCTTGACAGACTCCGATCAATCATCATCATCATCGGATGAGGAACAAGAGAAAAAAGCAAATTTTTGCTTCATGGCAAATGATAATGAGGTAATATCTGAAACGTATTTAGATTTTACCTTTGATGAATTGTATGATGCTTTTAATGAACTAATGGATGAATATAAGACAATAAACCTTAAAAATAAAGAATTAAAACTAACTAATCAATCTCACTCCCATAAGTACGATAAATTAATTAAGGACAAGGATTCTATCATCCAAGAAAATTTAGAACTTAAAACAAGCAACCAAATGCTAACTCAAAAAACTAATACCTTAATTAAAGATAACGAAAGACTAACTAAGGAAGTTTCAGAACTTAAAAACAGTAAACAAACTATAAAAGATAATTTTACAAAAGACTTAAACTTACTAAAAACAGAAAAACTGAAGTTAACAAAAGAACTTGAAAAATACAAACCTATTATAGAAAAGTTTACATATAGTTCTAAAAAATTGGAGATGATCCTTAATAATCAACGAGCTGTGTTTAATAGAGCTGGTTTAGGGTATAAGCCTAAGAATATTTAAAAGTTTCTTAAAAACTTTTTTGTAAAAGCTGGAGAAAGTAAAACTAAAAATATAACCTGTTTTTGCTGTGGAAAAGTAGGACATAAAGTTAATGTGTGTGATCATAGAAAAGTAGAAGCTAAAAGAAAAATTAAAAAGGTTTGGGTTCCAAAAGGAACCAACATTACTAACCTTGAAGGATCCAAGAAAACTTGGGTACCTAAAATTGTATGATTTCCTTGTGTAGGAGTGTCTTGCAGCCAAAGTCGACAAAAACTGTTGGTACTTGGATAGTGGCTGCTCAAGACACATGACGGGTGACAAGGAGCAATTTTTCACCCTAGAACCTAAAAAGGAAGGTGCTGTGACTTTTAGAGACGATAACCAAGGTCACATCGTTGGCATAGGTAAAGTACAAATCACCTCTTCAACCTTCATAATGTACGATTTGTAGATGGTCTTAAGCATAACTTACTTAGCGTTAGTCAATTATGTGATAGAGGTTTTGATGTTCTGTTTAAGCCATCTCTATGCATCATTACCAACTCAATTGACAATAGCTTAGTATTCAAAGGAATAAGACGTGGCAATGTTTATGTAGTAGATTTTGAAGATCTCGCCAATAATAGCCGTTGCCTAGTAGCTAGTGATTCTAAAGTCGATGATGCAAGTTGGTTATGGCACCGTAAATTAGGTCATGCAAGTATGGATACAATATCAAAATTAGTTAAAAGAGATTCTGTGATTGGTTTGCCAAAGCTAAAATTTGAGAAAAATAAATTTGTGAAGCATGTCAATATAGCAAACAATCTAGAAGTTCTTTTAAATCCATAAATTGTGTCTCTACTGCTAGACCCCTTGAACTACTTCACATGGATTTTTTTGGACCAACTAGAACCACAAGCCTTGGTGGAAACAAGTATGGTCTTGTCATTGTAGATGATTTTTCTAGATACACATGGATCATATTTTTAGCTCATAAAGATGAAGCATTTTCAGTATTTAAGAAATTTCATAAGGAAGTAACTAACTCAAGAAATACTTCAGTTATAGCTATTAGGAGTGATCATGGAATGGAATTTGAAAATCATCTATTTGATGAATTCTGTAGTAAAAAGGGGATAACTCATAATTTCTCTGCACCTAGGACACCACAACAAAATGGAGTTGTGGAAAGAAAGAATAGAACCCTAGAGGAAATGGCTAAAACCATGTTGTGTAAAAGTAACCTTCCTAAGTATTTTTGGGGAGAAGCCATTAACACGTCATATCATATATTAAATAGTGTTTTATTGAGACCAATTATAAAGAAAACACCTTATGAACTTTGGAGAGATAGAAAGCCCAAAGTAAACTATTTTCATATTTTTGGGTGTAGGTGTTTCATTCATAATAATGGCAAAGATAACTTAGACAAATTTGATTCTAAATCTGATGAAGGTATCTTTTTGGGATATTCTACATCAAGTAAAGCTTATAGAGTCTTCAACAAAAGAACCCTTGTTATTAAAGAGTCTATACATGTTGTTTTTGATGATACTAATGATGTCTCTTCTAGCAAGAGAGTAGCTCTTGATGATAATGCAGGAATACTTGAGAAAAGGATAGATGATATGAAATTACAAGAGAATGTACCGAAGCAAATTGGAGAAACTTCAACAAGCCAAGAGGTAACTGTTGATCATGGGCTTACTAAGGCTTGGAGGTATGCTCATGGTCACCCTAAAGAATTAATTTTAGATGATCCATCTCAACCTATTAGAACTAGAGCATCTCTTAGGAACTTAAATAATCAACTTGCATTTGTCTCACACTTTGAACCTAAGAACATAGAAGAAGCTGAAAGTGATGTAAATTGGATAAATACTATGCAAGAGGAACTTAACCAATTTACAAGAAACAAAGTATGGAACTTAGTTGAAAGACCCACTGAATACTCAATAATAGGAACTAAATGGATATACAAAAATAAACTTGATGAAAATGGAATTGTGATTAGAAACAAGGCTAGACTAGTAGCAAAGGGCTATAATCAAGAAGAAAGTATAGATTTTGATGAGACTTTTGCTCCTGTAGCTAGACTTGAGGCAATTAGATTGTTACTAGCATTTGCATGCAATAAAGATTTCAAATTATTCCAAATGGATGTAAAAAGTGCTTTCTTGAATGGGTATATTAATGAGGAAGTTTATGTAGAACAACCTTCTGGTTTTGAGAATCATCAATACCCCAATCATGTTTATAAACTAAACAAAGCACTTTATGGTCTAAAACAAGCCCCTAGAGCATGGTATGAAAGACTTAGCAAATTTCTATTAGACCATAAATTTTCTAGAGAAAATGTTGATACAACTCTGTTTTTGAAAAAGGAAAACAAAAATATGTTGGTAGTGCATATTTATGTAGATGATATTATTTTCGGTGCTACTAACAATCGCCTTTGCGAAGAGTTTGCTGAGTTAATGCAGAGTAAATTTGAGATAAGCATGATGGAAGAATTAAACTACTTCCTCGGACTTCAAATCAAACAATCCAAGAAAGGAATTTTCATCAATCAAGCTAAATACATCAAGAAAATGCTAAAGAAGTTTGATATGGATGGAAATAAGGCAATTGGCACCCCCATGAGCTCATCATGCAAACTAGACAAAGATGAATCAGGTCAATCAGTTGATCAAAAGCTGTATAGAGGTATGATAGGATCTTTACTATATCTTACAGCAAGTAGACCTGATATTATGTTTAGTGTATGCATGTGTACTAGATATCAATCTAATTCTAAAGAATCACACCTAATTACAGTTAAGAGAATTTTTAAATATCTCATAGGAACAAAAAACATAGGTCTATGGTACTCTAAAGAATCAAGCTTAAATTTAATAGGGTACACTGATTCAAACTTCGCTGGTTGTAAACTTGATAGAAAAAGCACCAGCGGATCTTGTCAATTTTTAGGAGAAAACTTAATTTCGTGGTTTAGCAAGAAACAAAACTCGATTGCACTATCTACGGCTGAAGCCGAATATGTTGCTGTCGGAAGTTGTTGTGCTCAAATTTTATGGATCAAGCAACAACTTGAAGATTATGGCATTAAACAAGATAAGATTCCCATAAATTGTGATAATACAAGTGCAATAAATCTAACTAAAAATCCAATTCAATACTCAAGAACTAAACGTATTGAGATAAGACATCACTTCATAAGAGATCATGTGTTAAATGGTGATGTAATGCTTGAGTTTGTTTGCACTGATGATCAACTTGCTGATATCTTCACAAAATCCTTGAGTGAAGATCGATTTTGCATTCTTAGAAGAGGGTTAGGAGTGATTGATCCATTCTTGTGATACTCCTCTCTAAATGATTAATTTTGATGATTAACTTATGTTAGATATAGGATTTCTTATCTATGGTCATCAAATTAGATCTTAAATCTTAGATATTTCCATAACTCTCTCCTTTGGCACGGTAATAACAAGTTTGTTTTTGGTTATGCGCCAGAGTTCGAGTCGACTCAAATAGATTTCAGAGTCGGCTCGTGGGCGAGGCGACTCGCGCATATTTAGGAGTCGACTCGAGGTCGAGTCGACTCGCGACTTACCAGAGTTGACTCGAGGTCGGAAATTCGATTTTTAACCCTAATCGAAACGTTTATTCCTCACTTCTATTCTCGGCCGCCACTGTTCCAAAACCCTAGAGTCATCTCCGACCTCGTCTCCGACCCGTTCTAGGTCCTTTCCCTCAGGTTTTCTTCCATTTCTCTTGTCCATCCCTCGATTTTTAGGTCAAAATGCCTAGGAAAGCCGTTGTCCCGAGCCGGAAGAGACCTCTCTCCGCAAGCGGCGCCGAGCGACGGTCCAAGGCGAGAAACGAACCCGTGAGGCCACCACCTCCGGTTTCTTCTACGCCGAGGACGGTTCCCTCGCAACCGTGCACCGAAAGGGCAGTCTCTACCGGGAGAAAAGTCAACTTTGACTTCCTCTCTCGGGAAGGGTTCAACCTAGGGCATCACCTTAGAGCCCAAAGTCTAGAATATTTTTGTTCTCTTGACCTCCCCACCTACGCGGGGTTAGTTCGGGAATTTTATGGGACCGTCACAAGGGGTGGCGGTGGTGTCCAAGGAGTAGTAGGCAATGTACCCATTCTCATTTCCGAAGATCTCATTGCTAGGATCCTTCACTTGTCTTGCGATGGGATCGCTCCCACACATCCTACAGATAGGATAGAGGCCCTTACGGCCATTTTAGGGAGACCACCCCAATCTCCACTCGAGGAGGTGTCTGCAAATCAGCTTACGACTGAAATGCGACTCCTCCTGAGCATCTTATCTAGGACCCTTTTTCCTAAGAATGGTCGGCTTGACTTTGTCTCAGAAAAGGACCTAGCATTGATGTTCTACATCCTACATGACATTCCCATAAACTTCCCAAAGCTAATCTATAGGTATCTCTGTGAACCTTTAGATAAGCCTAGGCTAAGCCTTCCCTATGGTATGCTCTTTACTCTTATTTTTAGGAAATTAGAGGTCCCTATCCTTGAGAGAGAACCCACACGCTCTCTTAGGCACACTGATCGTATGGGTGAGGGGACTCTTCACAGGATGGGCTTCCATAAAGTAGAAGGAGTCTGGGTTAGGAGAACCTCTTCATCCACACAATCCGACCCTACCACCCATCATTCACCTAGTCCTGATCATGACCAGGATCACTATATAGCTCCTCCCACTTTTCCTTCCACTTCTGGTCCTTCATTCCCATCCACTTCAGCTGGACCCTCTACTGCACCACCACCTCAGCAGCCCCTGGAAGTCCGGATCAGCTCTGAGCAACTCCGGGAGATGAGAGAGGAGATTGTGAGGGAGCTGAGAGATGACTTGTTGAGAGAGCTCCGAGGTCCCCTGACTGCTTCCTCCACTGACGTCGTTCCCTCCTTAGCAGCCATGTCCAAGATGGTTGCAGACCTGAAGGAGGAAATCTACAACATCAGAAGCCTAGTTCAAGCTCAATATTGGAATATGAGTGACGTAAAGGATGACACGAGGAAGATGCGAGATAGCATCAGAAATGAGCTTGGTAGCCAAAGTTAGGGTGCAGAAAGGCTAGCACATGCCTTGATCTCCAAACTTGACACTCTCCAAAAAAGTCTGACCCAGTTCACCTCGACATAGTCTAGGGCCACCTCGGAGATCCTCGAACAACTAGGGAACATCAATGAGGGGTTAAGCATGGTCATCAAACACACTAGACTGAGTACGGGAGCCACATCCTCCACTACAAAGAAAAATTAGTGTATTGTTATCTGTTTTTATGATGTACAGTCCCTTGAGGATTTATTTTAATATGTAATCACACTTGTACTCAAATTTGAATTTAATACAATGAGTAGAAATTTCCTTTCAAAATTGTGCATTCTTGAGTTCTAATACTTTTCTATGTATTGTGCCCTTTTTGCTATGATGACAAAAAGGAGGAGAAAATATGAATTGAATTGTAAAGAGAATCACTAAAAAGAACAACCTTAAAGCAAAACGTAATTTGTTCTTAGTGGATTCGATACCTCGAGGCTCATTATCTCTCTGTTGGGGCTTTTCAAGGAGTAATCTCCAGAATCTATTCAAGGGATATTCGGAGATTAGTTGAATCATACTCAAGAACAAATTGTCAGATTTTCTCTCTGAAAGTAAGAATTTAAGATCAAAAGCTTCGAGACATTAAAAGAAAATTCAGAGAACTTAAACAAAATTGAATGCATATGTTGAGGGGGAGAATCTGGAATCTTAAGAAAGCAAATTCATTAAATACATATAAGCTAAACAATTGATTGCATGATATGAAGGCTTATATAATTCCAAATGAAAGGGGGAGCTTTAACTTCAGGATTTACTATTTCATACCTTTCAATTTTGGATAAATTAAATGACTAGACATTTGAATTCATTTCAAAACTTTATTATAAATCTTCTTTTGGTTGAGCAATTCACTTTACAAATACTCAATGTTTTGTCATCATCAAAAAGAAGGAGATTGTGGAGTGATTGGTTATACCCCTATTTGATTTTGATGAGCTCAAAGCATTTGAGTATATTTCAAGTTGTACTAATGAATTCAATCTAGTGTTTCAGGCAAATATATGTGAATTTATCTTTAATAGCATCAAGCCTTTGTTCAAAGTCATTTGGCTAAGTATTAAACTAATTTAAGCCAAAGTCTGAAGCGCGAGTCGACTTCGGAAGAGTACGAGTCGACTCTAAGTGTTTCAGAGGTTCTGGCACAAGCTCGAGTCGACTCCGGTACACTACGAGTCGACTCCGACTGAGAACAGACAGAAGGACAGAAAGATAAATTTCAGACCCTGTCACCGAGTCGACTCCAACGGTTTCGAGTCGACTCCGATGCTTACCGAGTCGACTCTTGACTGATCTGAGTCGACTCCAAGGAGTAACAGACAGAAGGACAGAGAAGTGTATTCTGGACCCTATTACCGTGTCGACTCCAGAAGAGTTCGAGTCGACTCCAACGTTTGGCGAGTCGACTCCTAAACAAGCAAGAGTCGACTCTCAGAGGAAAGCAGACTGAAAGACAGAGGATCAATTTTCAGGCTCTGAGAGCCGAGTCGACTCCAAGATGATCCGAGTCGACTCCAAGGCAGTTCAACTTCAAAGATAGAGGATCAGTTTTCAGGCTTTGAGAGCCGAGTCGACTCCAAGATGATCCGAGTCGACTCGAGAAAGAAATGCAGAAAATTAGATCTCTGGAACCCTGAGAACAGTCGTCTCCAGAGGGCCGAGTCATCATCGGATACTGGCGAGTCGACTCCAGGTTTGGCCGAGTCGACTCCAGAACGGGACAGCACTTTAATTCAAATTCTGAACAGTAGGCGAGTCGTCTCCAGTAAAGCATGAGTCGACTCCAGCAACCGTCGAGTCGACTCCATATCGAGCGAGTCGACTCCGACCCCAACGGATACATTGCCAGAAGTTGCAGACTGTGCAGAACGGCCACAAATTAGTGTCTAACGGCTAGTTTTCAAAGGGGACTGCTTAAATAGCCAGAGTGAACAGTAGTAGACATCAAGAGAGTCACTCCATCTGAGCATTAAGTGTTTTCCATCTACCAAGAGTCTATTGAGAGAAAAGACAAGTAAAAGAAGGAAGAACCGCATTCAATACATAACTAGAAGTCTTCCCTTCGCATTCAAGGCTCTTCCTCTGACTTCAGATCTTCAATGCATTCAAAGAGGAGACTCAGAGTTCGAGAAGCCCCTTCTTCCTCTTCCAAAATCTGTTTGAGGGCTTCTAACTCTACTCTTTTCATATTGTTTAATATTGCTTGTTAAGAAGCTTTCCTTTTAACTTTTCCCAAACTATTTTCTTACTTGATTCAATCAGGGGATTGAATCAAGGGTTGTAAGGTTTGTTGGTGAGCCGAAGTTAAAACCAATGGTGTAAGGGTTCGATTGTGATCCCGGAAAAACAATCGGGTGGTTCTAGTCGGTGAGCCTGTGAAAACCGACCGAGTTCGTTGTAATCTCGCGAAAATAACAAGTTGGGTTGTGAACTTGTAAAACAACCGGCTGTAATCCGGGGGATTATAATGAACTCCTAAGTGAAGCTTGGGAAGTCGACGTAGGAGCAAGGGTTAGCTCCGAACCACTATAAATTGGTTTGTGTTTGTATTGGTTGCTGTTTTCTCTCTCTCTCTTCATTCACTTCATCTAGTAACTTAACTAATTTGCCTGCAATAGATTTAGTTAATTACTAATCATAGTTTTTAATTGGTCGACAATTAATCCAAACCCAATTCACCCCCCCTCTTGGGTTGTCTTCTTGGGCAACAGACAGCTTGTCCAGTAAAAGAATAAAACACAAGCCATAACCAACGTAAGGCAAGTAGGATATAGTACAGCAGAAAATTTTAATATTGCATCCATCCTTCGTTTTACTAAAAGCAAATCTGTCTTTTGAAGAACTCAAGCACCTTCATGATCGCAACTAATAAACTAACCATAAGATGTTTTTAAATCTAAGGCCATAAATTGCTTAATGGGTAAGCTACATTGATGGAGTTTATATGTTGTCTCCCCAGAGAAAAGTATCAAAAGCATATATATACAGCAAATAGGGATGGTCCCACTCTCAATTCTGAAATGTGTGAAGCTCTTTCCAATGAATCAACTCTCTATTTCTATGCACTTATAAAGCTAGATTCGTAGTTGCATACTCTCAAAACTAGATTGAACTGTCAAAAAATATTGAGAAAAAACGTCCACAAATAAATAAAAACCAACTAAGACCTCGCTAAGCAAAAGAGGATCAAAGACAGAAGCTTCTTTTCCATGAGATACCGCCTCAATAATGTGGTATAGTGATCAGAGCAATGGTCATATAATGGTCCTGGTTCTTCAAAGAACAACGAATTTCATAGTACTACCCCAGATTAAGTAAAATTTTAGGATATTCCTAAGCCTAGAGGCATAGTAAGGAATAACATGCAATCACATTTGTTAATAACAAGTCATAAATAATGATGAAAACATTGGCTTTGTATTGCATCACAACATACAAAGTTGATGCCTTCAATCTCTCATGCTATAAGATTAACTAGTTTTTTGGATTATACAGATATGCAAGGTTTTCAAGAGCTCAAATATACACTTTTGAGGGTTGAAACAAATACCATCTTTTTCAGATTGAGGATATCCAGAATTTGCTCCAAAAGGATTCTCTTTAGCCTACATTGAAGTCTCTTTAGCCTACATTGAAGACTGCAGCATCTACCTCATAGTGACACCAGATTCTCAGTTATCATCATTTGTCATCTATTAGAAAATGTTTAGAATAGACACTAAATAAATAACTCAACACATAACAGGTGTAAATTGTCATCTGATTATAAGTTAGAGGCAATCCAAAAATTCAATAATTTAATTAATAAAAGCAATCCATTTTGCAAACTATCAAGGCATTTGATTTTGAAAAGGCATGGAACTACAGATAGCGGTTAAGGATTGGGATTGGAAATAAGTACATTTCGTGATAATGCCTTCGACGCAGACCATGGAACCAATGAAGGAGGACATGAGATCCCTAGAAGTGAATTTGTGGAACCCAAAAGGCACGCTGAAGCCAACAAGCACACGTTCAAACACCGTAAAAAAATTCCAATTTACACGTTAAATTGGTACCATCGCAGGGTTTCCACAAGATCCAATGAACCAGAGTGCAAAAAAGATTTTAAAAAATAGACTTTTTTGTGCAAAAGGGAATCAAACATAGATATACTAGGGTAAAATGGCATCGATTGAAAGGACTGGAGGAAACAAGCAAAGCAATTTTAGAGAAAGATTTAAACAAAGATCTAATAGGGCAGGGAAGGGAAGATTTGACCTTCGGGCGAAGTCCAGGCTGAAGTTACGAAGGTCATCGAAGCCGAGAATGAGGCGGCGCTTGTTCTGGATCATGTCCCTTATGGTTTTCATGTAGAACCCCTTACCCACCTGAATATTTTACGAAATTTGCATAAAAATCACAGAAAGAAGTCATTTTTAGGGTAAATCCAGACAAGAAAACGAGAAGGAAACCTTCGACGCGAGTGATTTTGGCGGGAAAGCACGTTGGGACACCGACGGGATAGTCCGCAGATTTCTACCATCGATGATCGTGTGCAACGCGGGGCTGATGATTGGAAGATCCTGGCCGTCCAAGGAAGGGTTCACATGAATCCCAATGCACCATCGTCAAATATCATAAGTTGAGGCGACCCTAACCCATTTAGTGGTGGAGAGCGTTCAAAAAGATACTTAGTTGATATTATTTGAATTTGTTGGTACTATATAAGTATTCAAGATCTACGTGGTATACAACTGATATACAATAAAATACACATCTTCATGAATCTTTATACATTTTCTTATTTAAGTCCTACCATTCTTGCTAGAGTTTAAATCTAGTCAAATCCAATCACAAATGCTATAAGTTCAATTATAAATGTCACAACCAACTCATGATTAGTCCAAAATAGCCCGTAAAGCAGTATCCCTCTTCACGAGGGCCGCTCTGATACCATTTATTATAATTTATGGTTTCAACAAAAGAGAACGACGAGAAGGTATTTATTTGGATTTTTTGACTGTAGGTAAGTATCCAACATCCACTTAGTGCATACATGTGGGACTATATACACAGCAGTATGGATCCTCACAAGTTCATGCGAAGCATAGATCAGTTTATCTTGTGCATTGAGGTTCAATGTATTCTAAAATGGTAAAGGTTATAATTATTTATTTTAAATCTATAAAATCCTATCAAACAATCAACTAATGAGCATGATTTTGGAAAGGCTAGTATTGATGATTCAAAAATCATACTCATTTAGCCAATGTGGTAAAGAATGCTTCAAAATTAATACTCCTGATAACCTACTCCATTGGAAGCAAGATTTTGACATGTTAGTTCCTTTGTTTCCAATCCAATCCTAAACTTCCCCTTTCTTGGAAGAAGACATTACTTGAATTTCGATAGTTGACACAAAATAGTATCGAGGTTGACCCGTGACCCTGATTGAACCTGTATTGAGATTCTCTCTCTTCTCCATCCTTTCTCTCTCTCTGTAAAGTTTCTCTCTAGTGAACTTTCTCTCTAAGATAGTTGAATCCAGTAAGAACTCCTCATAGTGATATTGGATTGATCCTGGCGAATGGCCTAGTCCATATTCATCGGGCGGTGTGTCAGCCCCCACCCTGGTCCTTGCCAACACTATTAGATTCGATCACCATCGATCTCTGTTGAACCATCTGTACTCTAGTCCGAGTATGATTTGATGAAATCACCTTGATCAGACCGACCCGGATGTTGGGTACTCCTACTTAATCAGCCCTTTGAGGGTGTCGGAATTTAGAATTTTTATTTTTTAAAATAATTATAATGAAATTCCGATGAAAAGTAAAATTTTGAAATATTAGGCTTTGAGAAGAATTTTCGGAATTAATTGGGTTTATTAGTTGGATTGCATTTGCAAGATAAGTAATGATCGGTCTTTTATAGATTCTTCATTTATATAATATTATTTTGTATCAAATAAATTGTTAATGGATTTATATATGATTTATGAATTCTACGGGATGGTGATTTGAGTGAAAAATCGATATGTAAATTGGAATAATATTTTTTGGACTATTGTTAACTTATTTACTGTTTTTACATTGTATATGCAAATTTTGATTGGGTTATAATATATCTATTATTTGATAATAAGAACTTTGATATGTATCATATTTGAACTCTTAGACTAACTGATGGGGACATCAGAGCCCTTCATCCAGATGATCCTGAGCCCCCGGATTGAGCCAGACTCGTTTATTTGCATATTTATTTTATTATTTTATTTTTGGGCTTATTTGCATTCTAGGGTTTATTTGTGGTTTATTTTATTTCTGGGCTTATTTGCATTTTAGGGCTTATTTGTGTTATTTATGGGTTCATTAGGATTTATTTCTGTGTAAGGGGGGTTTATGCAAGTTGTGTATTTGGGCCCTATATATAGGAAACTATTTTCATGATTAGGGTTTAATGAAGTGATTTGGAATTTCTTTCCCCCTACGTTCTTTCTTCTCTTTTTCTCCTCTCCTCCTCTATTCTTCCTGCGTCTCTACAACCTCTTCTTCCTTCTCTTTCTCTTGTTCTTCCTTCTTCTCCTCTTTCCCCGCACTGGTGCTGCATCAACTTGGTATCAGAGCAATCGGTTTTGCTTCTATTGCCAAAGCCCCGATCCGTCAACAGTTTTTCTTTCCCTCAGTTACCATCAACAACAAGAACAGGCCCCTTCTCTCTGTCAGTCCGCTCACCAAAAAAAAAAAAAAAAAAAAAAACCTTCTGTTTTTCCCTTTCTTCTTTCACGGTTCCCACACAGAAGCCCTGCGCCGGATCCTCCCGCCAGCAGTCGTCGCCACCGCCTCCACCACCTCACCCGCGCCCACCGCCGCCACCAGTCGCCGCCAGCAGAGCCGAGCCACCTTCGGACGTTCTCGCCGCCGCCGCTGCCCAGTGAAGGTCCGAGCCCGCCGTCGGAGGAGCCATATCCCCACGGAAACGTCGCCGCCCGGGTTCCCGTGCCTGTTGACGCCGCCCGTGGCCGCCGTCTGTCGCCAAAAGTCCGCAGCCGCCACCAGCCGGAGCTCGTGACCGGCCGCCGCCCGTGATTGCCGCCCCGCCTCGCGATCGCCGCCGCCGAGATCGGCGTATCCTCCCGAACCCATCGGGAGGTTGAAGAAAGGTTTAACGGGTAAGGCCTAAACCCGTTAAGCCGAATCCGGTAGCCCCCCCCCCCCCCCAAAAAAAAAAAAAAAAAACGCACGTGATTTCACGTGACAAACCCGTAACGGGTATAGGGTCGGGTCAAACCCGATAATCCGGATCCTAACGGATCCGAGTTAAAAAAAAAAAAAGAGAAGAAAAAAAAAAGAGAAAAAAAAAAGAAAAAAAAAAGAAGAAGAAGAGAGAGAGAAGCACCTGTTCATCTTCTCCCTTTCCGCCGCCACGATCCGCCCCTCTTCTCCACCGTCGCTTCTCCGCCACCGCCTACGCCGCCGCCACTTCGCCGTCGCCACCTCCGTGCCGCTCAGTCTCCTCATCGTCGAAGCTGCCGCACCTCCCTGCCGGAGTTCGAGCCATCGCCGCCGCTCTCGCGGCCTCCATCACCGCCGCTGCTGCTCTACCGCACCGCCTCCTCTTTCTCCGTCGGCCGCCGGTCCCAATCTCCCCATTATTTTCCCCCCTCCTCTCAGCCGTAACTCACCCGAGACACCCTTCCTTCACTCCACAGGCCACTACCATCGAAAACCCTCCCCTCTGTCACACGACACGCCCAGGACCCCAACCCATTTCACCCGCCCACTCCCGTATTTGCACTCACCCGAGCCCCATCAAACCTCAACCCACCTGCGGCCCAGCTAACTCATCAGGCCCAAGCCATGCCCCTGAGGCCCATCATCAGACCCATCGAAGTTCTTTGATTAGGCCCCCAAGTTGCTGATATCAGGTCCACCAAGTTGCTGTGATTCAACTAGATTCGTGCCATCTGACGAGCCGACTCGCCGCACACCGATCGTCGCCCCAGTCCACGAGCACACGATTCTGGTCGACTACTTCACGACAGGTGATAGGTTTCCACTTTTTTCTTGGACTTGTTCATTTAATTATGTTCTAGTTCTCTTGCATGATAGCCATATACTTGAAAATTTATATTGTTGTCAAAATTCAGAACATAGAACCCCTACTTTCAAACCCATCCTATTTGCCTTGTTAAAATCTAGATATTAAATTAGCACACCCTAACAACTGGATGCTTCTCAACATTCTTCGATCATATTGATTTTGGATCAGAACAACTGTACTACTTGATTGCAATCTAACTTCTTAAATTGAATAATCTTAATCCTTAATTCTGAATAACCGAAGTAAAAATCAGCAACATTTAAATTTTAAGTTATTATTGTGAAGACTTGCTGATTTCTGAAATCATAATAGATTGCATTAGTAGGTTGTCCTGCATCAAATTTGGTCCTACATTATAGTTATTAAGGTTTCATTAGTGACACTGCATTTCACATCATCACCCAGTGTCATCATTGCATGCCAACCTGTAGTGATATGGAGTACTATCTCAGTCAACCTAAAACCCCCGTAGCTACCATGGATTCCGACATTTTGAGGTCTGTCTTAGAACAGATCGTTGCCATACGGGCTGGATACAAAGAATTCAGACAAGAGATCCGTGAGCTCGTGCAACATTCTAGGACCCCTAAATCGCCAACCCCTGTTACAGCCCAACCTAAAATCGGTTTGGTCGCACCACCTGTAGTCCTTCCCTACTCTCCTAGGCACCAAACCCAATACTCTAGGTGTCAACAATTCGGCTATATAGCGCCCCAATGTTCCACTAAGACCTACCCGATTACTGAACCAGAAGTTAGGAACCAAGAGGCCGAATATGTCGAAGAAGTCTATGAACCAAATATAGAAGACTATGAAGAAGACTTTGAAGACGAACCTACAGAATTAGACTTTGTCCAAAATGATTCCCAAAGGGAGACTAGTGATCTAAGTACAACCAAGCCACTTCACATCACAACTGTGGAAGAGGTAGTGACAGATTTGAGAGCCAATCATCTGAATTGGCACTTGTAGCTAAAGTTACCCATGCGGAGTCCAACCTTGAACATTCCCCGGTAGTAGTTTCCCTTCTAGAGGAGTTTCCTGATGCACTCCCTGATGATCTTCCGGATGCACTTTCTCCAATGCATGATATCCAACGCGCAATCGATCTAGTTCCCGGAGCATCTCTGCCCAACCTTCTACATCATAGGCTCAGACCGAATGCATATGCTAGGACCTGGAATTTAATGTTACCGACAGTTGAGTTTGCATGTAATAGTTCGGTTAACAAGTCCATAGGTATGAGTCCATTCGAAGTAGTGCATGATTACAAACTTAGGCAACCCATAGACCTGTTTTTCATGTCTCATCAGTATAGAGTCTTTGAGTCTGCACAATCAATTGTATCACATCCACATTCATTGCATCGAGAAATCAGCAACTGTAGTCACTTTAATAACTTAAAATATAAATCCTTTGCTGATTTACACAGACGTTATAATGAGTTAAGTGAAAGAGATTACATTATGATAAGAATTAGGTTTGAACGACTTTCTTCGAAAACGTTTAAGAAATTGCAAATTTGTAGTGCAGAACAGTTCAAAATCTTAAAGAAAACCAGTTCGAATGCATATGTTGTGGATCTTCCTGATGACTATGGGATTAGTGCGACATTTAATATTGAAGATTTAGTCCCATACAAAAAGATAATATTCCTGCCTTCTGACCCCTTTATTGATATACCTGCCTATGTTGGATACCCTGCCCTATTACCTGCTGTTGAGCCACCACCTCCCAAATTTCATGCACGCAGAGAACAAATAGAACATATATTGGATGAGCAGGTTATTTCAAGCAGGAACGGTGGTTACCAACGTTACCTTGTTCGGTGGAAAGGTCGACCAAAGTCTGATGTGACGTGGATTTCCAAAGCACAGTTGCAGCGCATTGACCCCGATCTTCTGGAGCAGTACGACAGCCGGCCAGACCTGTACTCGACGGGGTCGAGTTTTTCTCACCCGGGAGGAGTTGATGGGGACATCAGAGCCCTTCATCCAGATGATCCTGAGCCCCCGGATTGAGCCAGACTCGTTTATTTGCATATTTATTTTATTATTTTATTTTTGGGCTTATTTGCATTCTAGGGTTTATTTGTGGTTTATTTTATTTCTGGGCTTATTTGCATTTTAGGGCTTATTTGTGTTATTTGTGGGTTCATTAGGATTTATTTCTGTGTAAGGGGGGTTTATGCAAGTTGTGTATTTGGGCCCTATATATAGGGAACTATTTTCATGATTAGGGTTTAATGAAGTGATTTGGAATTTCTTTCCCCCTACGTTCTTTCTTCTCTTTTTCTCCTCTCCTCCTCCATTCTTCCTGCGTCTCTACAACCTCTTCTTCCTTCTCTTTCTCTTGTTCTTCCTTCTTCTCCTCTTTCCCCGCACTGGTGCTGCATCACTAACTATGTTTAGGATCCTGGCAATTGGGGATATGCATTGATAATTCTGGCCCCATCACAGGGTATAAATGTGACATCCTGGCCTGCTTTATAGGGTATAAGTGCAGTATTTTGGCCCACTCTGTGGGGTATAAGTGCAGCATTTTGGCCCACTCTATAGGATATAAGCGAGGTTTGTTTCTGGCCTAGCCACATGGTATAAAATGGTCGTAGTTAAAAGCTACTGAGTTGAATGTGATTTGTTTCGAATCAGATTTATAATTATATATACGGATATTTGAAAGATACGAATTTCAATGAATTTGTATTTTGAAATGAAATTGATTATGTCTTTATACCAATTCATCGTAATTTGTATTTATATTTGAAGTTATTATAAGAATTATCTAGTTAAAGTATTCATTACTTACTAGGCTATCTAGCTTATTATACGATTTCTTACTATTTTTAGAGATCGGAAGAATTAGCTTAACTGGGGTTTTCAATTTAGGAGAGTGACTAGAAGAATTGCGGCACAAGTTATCTTAGATTATAATTTATTTAAATTGATCTATTATCCTAGACTAATGTTAGAATTGTGAGACATTGTAAGTTGAGTTAGTTGATGAAATAAAGATTGTATATTATTAGTTTAAATTATTCTGCTACATATTTATGATATCATAGTGAGATGCCTTGAATGCTTGCGGGGAAAGTTTTTTATAAGTATATGGTGGTTGCCATGACCCTCAGTTTGTGATTTCGGATCGGCGCATGACAATATTAATAGCGGAAAGTTGAAGCATTCTCTTCGTTAAAGAGAAGGTGATCAACCGAAGGAATCAATAATTGTACTATAGGAACCATTTTGGGCCAATAAGTAAATTCAGGTCTTATATATCTTTAACAAGAAAAGAAAATATATTCTCATAATAAAAAAGGAAGAAAAAATTGGGCTGCAAAAGAACTAACATGTCCAAATTTCGTATTTTAATTGAATGCACCAAAGCCAAATTCTCTCTCACATCAACTACTGCCAAATACATCATCTCAAGTTATTTCTAGCAAGGATCAAGCATGGATCCCTGCAAACCTAATTTCAAACAAAGCATTATTGAATAAATTGAAGCACGACAAACATCTACCAATCCATCTCACTGTATCTCTTGGCCACAAGACAGAGAGCTGATTTCCTGTGCGCTGTAAGACCAGCTGCTTCCTCCATGTCGACGTCCTCTGTCCTCATGCCGCTGGGTAATTCCCAGTCGAAACAGTACAAAAGGTTCGCAAGCACAAGCTCCACAAGCAGCAATCCAAGATGCTTCGCAGGGCAAATCCTTCGGCCTTCTCCGAATGGTATAAGCTCGAAATTACCATGTCCTTTGAGCTCAGAGGAGCTGTCCATGAATCTCTCAGGATAGAATTCATTAGGCTTATGCCAAGTATCTGCGTCTCTCCCCATCGCCCATGCGTTGATGAGTACCATTGTTTTGGGTGGAACGTCATAACCATCGATCATAAAATGCTTCATCGTCTCTCTTGGTATTAGTATTGCACCCGCAGGCCGCAGTCTCATCGCCTCCTTCACAACAGACTTGATGTAGTGAAGCTGATGGAGATCACTCTCCTCCACCCTTCCTTTCCTTCCCACGAAACCTCTGACTTCATCTTGCGCCTTCTTCATCGCTTGTGGGTGTCGCATGAGCTCCGCCATTGCCCACTCCACTGTTGCAGAGGATGTGCCCGTTCCAGCTATGAAGATATTCTGCAACAAAAAATAGAAGCTTAATCAACGTATACATCATATATACTTGACAAGAATTTGATGCGGATAGAGTGGTGTAAATACCATTAGTACTCCTTTGATGTGATCTTGAGTTATATAGTTTCCATCCTTTTGGATGCGGAGCAAAGCATCAATGGTGTCTTCATCTTGATCATCTTGTGGCCTCGTTGGATCGATGTGCTCATCAATGAGTTGTTGGTAGAAGTCATCGAGTTCAAGAAATATTTTCTCAAGCCTCGCTCGCATTCCTGTAAGCATGTCGACCCATTCGAAAGTTGGTAGGTAGTCGGCAACAAAGAAGCCACCTAACATGGCTTGGGCTTCTTTAAGGAGTTTGTGAAATCGACCTTCTTCTCCACCATGGTATCCTCTACCGAAGGCAGTTCGACATACGATACTGCTCGAAAGGGAGAATAACACCTTGCTCAGATTGATGGGGTTTAGATCGTTAGAACAAGATGATATTAAGCTCATAGTTCGGTGGATCTCCTCTTCTCTCATCGATCGAAACGAGAGCACCTTCTTGTTGCTAAAGAGTTCGATGATGCAGACCTTTCGAAGCTCCCTCCACTGGTCTCCATACGGTGCAAAGGCAACATCCAAGCAACCATAAGAGAGCTTTGTAAAGGGGAAGAGTGGCGCTCGGCTGCAGCACTCATGGTCGTGGGTCTTCAAGATCTCTCTGGCCATCGAGGGAGATGACACCACAAGGGTGGGTATCTTACCAAGCTTCAGATGCATGAGGGGGCCATGTTGTTGAGATAGTTGCCACAGGGAGTGGTGGGTGTGCTTCCCCAGTTGGTGCAGGTTTCCAATTATGGGAAGCTTGGCTGGGCCTGGTGGGAGCTTGGGAGCTGCAGTTTGTCCCTCCCTTTTTCTTGTAAGAAGTAGAAGAAGAGGGAAGAATGAAAGACCAAGGAAAAGAAATGGCAAGGAGGCCATAGTACTGGAAGGAAGAGCCATGAGTCTCTCTGCCGTTGTTGCAATGGAGGCAACTATCAATAGAAGAACATATATATATATATATACTCCTGATCTGCTGCTGATGACCACAGGCTTGTAACATGAAGCTTTGCTTTTCCAGTGAAATATGTAAGAATGTTACCAAGGACTTGCAAGTCGCTTGCAAACCGCGACTACAGTCTTGGACAATTATTCTCGACCGACAATTGCGTGAAAAACACCAGTGGAAATATAGATATTTGTATAATTTAATAATTTACTTGGTCTTGGTAGATCTTAGACCAAACTAAATTTTAGCACTACAACTTGACCACAACTAGATTGGATTGTCTTGTTCTGATCTAAAGCCAATCCAATTATACTTAAAAATCTGACACGGTTTAAACATTATGGATTATATGACACCCAATTGGTCCTACTATCTTTTTCTGGACCCACCCCCACCCACCCCATTTCAAATTTAAGAGGCTAAAATGCTTCCAGCCGTGGCGATCGTCTGCAGTCATGGGATGATGTTACATGTATGATGTTACATGTGTAGCCAATAATGTCTTAAATTTGGAGTTGGAGCTTTTATATTTCCTTACCCTATACAAATGTTGTTTGCTTTCATTAGGGTTGCAATTGGGTCGGATCAGACATAAACAGATCGGGTCAGATGCGAGTCGGATCAAATGCATGTCGGATCAGGAAATCATAAATCTGAACCCAATCTATTTATTAAACAGGTCAAAAATTACAACCTGAACCTGTCATGTTTAATAAATAAGTAATCCGATTTGATCCGTTTAATCTACTTAATAAACAGGTATTCTGTTTACCCAATCCGATCTGACCTGTTTAACCTATTTAGCTTGACCTATATATTATTTTTTGGATTAAATTAAAAAAGAGAAAAGATCTTTGTTTTCTTCTCCTGCATACTTCAGCTTCTTCCTTCTTCCTGTTTTCAAATCCTCTTCAAAATTTATTTATGGAGGAAGGGGGAAACGAAGAAGAAGAAGAGGAAGCATAGGAGTCCTCATCGCTGTTGGCCGGCCCCTCTGTGTCGTGCGATGGCAGCGAAAGGAGGCCAAGGCGGCTCGCCCACCACCACCGTGGGTGGGTGTCGTTGCCCCACGGGACATTGAAGCGGACGGACGTCAACACCCCATGGCTCCACCGCGGGCGGACGCTGCTACCACCCACTCAGGGAGTTAGAATGGCTGCCAGCACTACAAAAAAATTGGCCTTTTCCGACGCTTTTTTCCCGACGCTAGGGAGAAGCGTTGGGGAAAAAGGGCTCCCCGCCAAAATTTGCCGACGCTTTAGGTAAGCGTCGGTAATTCTCAAGCAAAAACGACGCTCAAAAGCGTCGTCGTAATGTAATCCTAAGACGACGCTAATAAGCGTCGTCCAAAGCCAAATTAACATCAAAACCAAGCGGCCGGCCCCCTCCTCCTCATTTTGCATCCCGATCGATCAAGCCCTAGCTCCTCTCCTCCTCCCATCTCTCCTCTCCGGCGCCGAGCGACGTCCGACGGCCACCGCCTTTCTCTCTCCCTCGCGATCTTTCCCCCGTCGCGCGGCCTTCATTCCACCGCCTCTCCTCTCTCCGACCACCCAACACCAGCGCCTCCCATCCCCTCTTTTTCTCTCTTTTCTCATTTTCCGCCTCCTCCTTCCGCTGTCTCCCTCTTCTCCTCCTCTCAACGAGCCTCGTCAGTTGCCGCCTCGTCATCACTGGTGGGTGCTTTGGAGAAGAAGTAGACGAGGAGAAAGCTAAGTTGTTGAAGCCATCATCAAGGTGAGATCCAATCTTTTCTTTACGTTAGATTTTTGATGTTAGAGGGCTAAATCTTAAAGGTTTAAGGTAATATTTAGTTTCTGAAATTTTGGAAATAGTGGGAAGCCACCGATTAGGGAAGAGGAAGGCTTTTAAGCACCTTTCTATCTACAATGATTTATTTTTTTAATCCTATCATTGTAATGTGCAAACAAGTGAAACTTTTCATGTTGCTTTTAAGCACATTATTTCATTGGGAAGCCAGCAAGGTAAGTACACATATTTTCAGTATTAAAACTTTGAATTGAACGAGATTCTACCATTATAACCAAAAAATGCACAGATGATTGTTTTATAACATTTTGATAAAAATGGGAGGAATACATGAGCTTTACTTATTAGAAAGAATAACATAAAAACAACATATAGCCATTTCGACCCAAAAGGCATATATCTTGATCATTCAATTCAGCTAACTTCCTTGAAAAAATTAAGGAAAAGAACTTCTAGATAACAAGGATCAAAAGGTGCTAGTCATAAAAGCATACCTTCCAGAATATCTGAAACATACAAAGACCCCATTGTTATGAATAGTCAAACCTTGATGGAATTTGAATATCTAAAAAAATATTGAAAAATGAGCAGAAATATATATATATATATATATATATATATATATATATATATATATATATATATATATAGGTATCAAAATAACTTAGCAATTGAATACAATAGAAAATGATCCCCCACCGCATTGAGTAACTGCTTGAAAACTGCATCTGGAAGATAAGCCAAGGTTGTACCACAGTCAATAATGGCACCTTTATTTGCTCCATCGTCAAATAAATAAGTAGGAAGCCTTAGAAAAGTCCCACCAACCTCAATTCCTGTCAAGTTGACATTGTAATGTTTCCTGTGGAAGTTAAAATTTTGAAACTTTAGCAAAGCCTTACAGACCACAAGTAGTTGCCACATCCATACCCATTCAAAGTTTAAGCTTCATATCTTACCACAACTTATGAGCCATGAAACAGAAGAAGCTAGTATTGGAGGGCAAGCACTTATCTATATATCACAAAGCCAGCAGATATGCTTATAGGAATTCTGTCTAATAAGCATGACAGCTCACTAGGGATGCATAAATATACAGACTCTATATCTAGTTTACATACAAATTCAAGCAAACAACAGGAGGATCCAAGCTTAGTAACCAAGTACAATTATACCTATAACTGAATGTTGCAATGCAAGATTGCCCAACCTCAGTACATAAAAGAAAAAGGTGAGATTCATATAGTACAACTAAGACAACAATATAAGACCATATATGGAAAGAGCTAGCTTTATAAATAGAATACTTTATAGATATTCTTTAATTTGCCTGTGAAAGAGCTAGCATATATAAAACATAGCGTATTCTAGCTGGATAGTGCCACAGTAGAATGATCAGTGTTAATATTGGTTCCTATGTCGAGTTTGGAGTCTAACTTTCGTTGTAATTTAGTAGAGGTGCTGATTCAATTGCATAAGATGCATCTAACAGTGGCGACAACATGACTTACCATTTTGGTTTACTAATTTCAATCATGTGGCACATGATTCCATTGCTAGTTGTGATATTATCATATGCCATCATTGTTGTATAGTCAAGATTTGGTTCATCAAACTGAGGGATTCATGTATATACTATTAAGGTAGTGGTTTTAATTGTAAATACCATGCAAGCTATCCTGGTTTTTTTGTGCAATGGGCCAGCATACCTGACACTTAGGACAATAGATGTCTCATTTGTCTTGGTCCATTTTTTGACTCATCCCATTCTGAAACATGACATGATGCTAGAGTTGGGCACTGGGCCGGGCCGCCCACGGCCCGGCACGGCCCGGCACGAAGCGGGCCGTGCCTGGCACGGCCCGCTTGCTACAGTGCCGGGCCGTGCCTGGCACGGCCCATTTGAGAGGGCCGTGCTGGGTCACAGGGTACTGGCCCGCGGGCCGAGCCCGGCACGGCCCGCTTCGGGCCTGGGCCGGCACAGCCCGTTCTAGGCCCGCGGGCCAAGCACGGCATGGCCCGCGGGCCAGCCCGGCACGGCCCATAAGGGCCTGGGCCGGGCTGGCCCGCGGGCCTGGCACGGTCCGGGCCTGGGCCCGGCCCGGCCCGATAAAAATTAATGCTTCATAAATTTTCTAAAAAAATTAATAAATATTGAAAACTAAGGATTTATGAATATAAAGCCACCTTAATGGTGGGGGGTTTGGCATAGACCCCTACCAGTTTATTAATTTAAATCAAAATGGTACATGAAGGGAGGTTTGGACCTTGGTCTGACCTCTAGAATACAATAAGAAACTAAGAAAGGGCCGAGGTTTGGACCTTGGTCTGACCTCCAGAATACAATAAAAATGTACAATTATAAAAAATTAAGAAATCTTACTAATCATCAGTGATTCAGTGAATCAGTATTCACTCTTCAGTCTTCAGTCTTCAGTCTTCAGTCTTCAGTAGTGTTTGTATCATCATCATCAGAGGATGTTGTATTATGTCCACCTTTATCTTGAAGTCTTGCCTCAGCATCCAACCAATCCTTGAAGCAGAGAAGCATCTCCACCGTTTCGCCCGTCATCCTACTTCTCTTTTCGTCAAGAACACGCCGACCTGCACTAAAAGCGGATTCCGATGCTACCGTGGACATCGGCACAGCTAAAATATCGCGTGCAATTGCAGACATAACAGGATATTGATTTCTAACACTCTTCCACCAAGATAATACATCTAGATTCTCTATTTGATTTTCATCATATGCAGACTGAAGATCATTTCGTAAATAAAATTCTAGTTCACTACTTAAAGATGAAGAAGATGAAGAGGAACTTGAAGCATGTGTGTGTCTTCTCTGTGCAATGAATGAAAAAATAGATGACGAACGAGAACTACTAGAAGAAGAAATAGAGGTTTGTATTTGTGTTCTAGATCCACGAATTTTTTCATCATATATAGCATAAATATCATAAAGAAGTTGTTTTACCTCATCTTTAGCAGATTCAGAATCTTGATTCATATTTTCAGAATATGCATCAAGTAAAATTAGCACGCCATTTAATTTAACTCTAGGATCAAATACAGCAGCTAAGTTATGCATAGGACATATCTTGTCCCAATACTCATTCCATTTAGATTCCATTAGGTCAATAATAGGCATTAAAACATCATCATATCTATGTTCTGCAAATTTTTGACTAATTATATATGCTTGTTGTAAAAATGAACATGAAGTAGGGTAATAAATACCAGAAAGAACATTGGTAGCATTATAAAAAACTAAGCAAAAAATTTTCCAAAATTTTTCCTTTATTCCAATCAGTTTCAGACAATATAAAGCCTAATCCACGATCATTAATATATGCACTTAATAAGTTTTTATATGGGTATGCATCATGTATCATGCTATATGTGGAGTTCCAACGAGTAATTACATCAAGTTTAAATTTTTTAAAATGTTTACCATGATTTATGCATAATTCCTTAAATTCTTGAAGTCTTGATCTTGAAGCATGAATAAAAGAAACTGCATTTCTAATTTTTGAAATCACATCTTGAATCATGCCCATGCCAGCTTGAACAGAAAGATTTAAGATATGACATGCACATCTAATATGCAGTAAATTTCCATCTAATATGGGATGCAATGAGTCTTTTAATAATGCAACAGCAGAATTATTATTAGATGCATTATCAAAAGTAATAGACATAATTTTATCATTAATATTATATGAACATGCAGTTTGATAAATAATATTTGAAATTTGTTGCCCAGAATGTGGAAAATCAAAAGCACGAAAAGCAAGAATACGTTTATTTAATTGCCAATCATTATCAATATAATGAGCAGTAATGGCAATAAAACAATTACTACCTACAGATGCTGACCAAATATCAGAAGTTAATGAAATTTTTACATTTAAAGTAGAAAGTGTTTCAATTAAATTTTGTTTCATTGCTAAAAAGTTGGTCATAGCTACTCTTCTAAATGTACGCCTACTAGTTCTTTTGTAAGCAGGTTGTAGGTTTAATTGAACATATTCTTCAAAATTAAAAGATTCACATAAACTAAAAGGTAATTCATCCTTAACTATCCATTTTACAAGTGCTTTTCTTTGATTTTCATGATTATATGCAAAATTACCTACAAGTAATCCCCCTTGTATATTAAGGGTACTTTGAGTTTGAGCATGAGAATCATGCATCCTATGACTCTCTTGATGTCTTTTTAAATGCCCTGTTCCCCCACTACTACTACAACTATAAAGTTTGGCACATTTTTTACATCTAGCTTTCCAGACTCCATCAACCATAACTCTATCAAATTCATTCCATACAACACTAGTCCTCTTACGAGAAGAGGTTTGATCTTCACTCGGTTCACCAGTTCTAGAGGAACTAGGAACATGGGGTTGGGGATTAGTTTCTTCTCCCTCAGAAACAGGAATGCCAAACTGACTTTCCTCAAAAGATGACATATCTATGATTAATTCAAAAAATAAAAACTAACCGCAAGGAGGAATTGAGTAGAGGGTCGGAGGGCAGAGGCAGAGCCGAGATTCCGAGCTTCCTCTTGTGCTCTCAACAGAAGCGACCTTCTCTTCTCAACAGGAACCTCCTCTTGTGTAGCACTTGAACAAACTAAAAATTAAATTGCTAGAAGAGCACTTTAGAAGAGAGAAATAATAGCAGTAGAGAAGGAGAGAATGAGAGGTTTGGTGTGGTGAGAATGAGGGAGGAATGGGCTATTTATAGAAGCCCAAAAATTTTTTTTCCCAAAATACCCCTCAATTCAGCCGTTATTGGACTGTTGGGAGGGGTAAAATGGACTTTTTCCCGAAAATAGCCGTTGGAAACGGCTATTTTCCTCCCCCCTCTCCAGACGGGCCGTGCCGGCACGGCCCGTCTGGAGCCGTTGCGGGCCGTGCCAGGCACAGCCCGTTTGAAGCCTGGGCGTGCCGTGCCCGGCCCGGCCCGCCAATAGACGGGCCTGGGGCCGGGCCGGGCTGGCGTTCCGTGCTGGACGGGCCGTGCCAGGCACGGCCCGCTTCATAAGCGGGCCGTGCCTGGCACGGCCCGTTTAGTCCTTTGGCCCGGTGGGCCTGGGCCGGGCCGGCCCGGCACGGCCCGGCACGGCCCGTTGCCCAACACTGCATGATGCCCTGTCCTAACACTCAAAATGGTGGGACACCCTCCTTGTTAAACTAAGCCTTATAAAATACTGTTTCATAACTGTTTCACTTGTATTCCATGGGATAAAAATACTGTAACATTTAGCTTTCATCCCATAGAACAAAAGCTTGATGTAACCCTACAAGTAAATCATGGGATGAAAATCCTAGAGGTTTCCAATCCACACCGCAGAAAAATAAACACGCTCAAGAATTAAGTGGATTTACAAGTACAAACCATGATAAAGTCAAATAAAAGAAACCAAAACCACATTAAAAATATATTAAAAAAATGTTGCCAAGTCGTGAAACCCATCTTTGATATGTTTAACCCCAAACAAATTAAACACAGAAGCAGATCAAAAAAAAAAATTGTGCATGCAGTTTTTTTGAAAAACTAAATGTGCCAATCTCTTTTTATGCCATTTGCCTAAATACGAGATAAAAGAAAAATCCAAAGATGAATTGTGCCAATCTCTCTTTCCAGCAATACGAGATAAGGAGAATTAATAAAAACAAGTGCCAATCTTGTTAACACTATGAATTGTGCCAATCTCTCTTTGTGCCATTTGCCTTATGTCATGTTGGCGATAGAAAGGATATTTGTGATTATAGGATTGCTAGATAACAACATGCCGCGAGAAAAACGATTCAGAGATGTTGAGTTTCAGCACACATCCGTGGGATCTTCTTCCGATCAGTCCTTACGGTCCCAGCAGCCGGATGAGCCCCAGCAGCACGAGTCCCATTCTCAGCATGAGTCCCATACTCAGCACGAGTCTCAGTCTGAGCACGTGCCACCTGCTGATTGTCCGGATATGGATGACGTGCACATCCAGGGTATTTTGATTTACATTTTATATATTAATTTTTCTTATAATCTAATTATATTAAATCATTTGTCTTTAATATTTTAATTAATGGATATTTTATTTTATTTTTATAGATGGACTGGGGAGAGTGAGGAGGACACGAGGACCCACTTGAGCACGGGACGTGTGGAGCCTACGCGAGGATGAGAAGATCGTGGTACATTGCAATAAACTGGGGCAGCCCATCAAGAGGGCTGCAAACATTTTATCGACTTTTCTAGGATCGGTTGCGCGGAAGGGTCAATTGTGTCCGTTCAACTATACGAAATGGAATGAAATGCTTCCTTCGTATAAGGTTGAGCTTCTTAAAGTTATTGAGGTAAAGAATTGAATTTGCTTACTATCACAATTTTAATTTTTGATTTAACATTATTCTAACATTCTTTAATTACTTTGGTGTAGAAAAAGTTTTTGCTTCCTAAAGAGAGCCATTATTGGGTGCTGAAGTCCGTCAATCGCAAGTGGAAAGAATATAGGGCCAAATTAAAGGCGGACTGGAAGCACGATGGTATGACAGAAGAGGAGGTTGCCCGTGTTTGTCCTCCTGATGTAATCCCTCATCAGTGGAGGGAACTTGTCCACTATTGGTTTTCCGAGAAAGCTCAGGTTGTATATATTTTTTCAATACCTTAGATTGTATTTACTAATAATTTAGATTACAAATTTATATTGCTTATTCTTTTTTTGGAAAAACATATTCCAACATTGGTAGAACTGCACGAGCCTCTCAGGCTGTTCCTCATACTTCAACTCGATGAGTTATGCTCGACGTAGAGCTGAATTTGTAAGTTTTTTTGAAACTCTTTGAAACTATTTTAAATTGTTCTATCATATAGCATGTATCATGATAACTAGTTTGCCAATATACCTTTTGTTGTAGATGGATGATAATGGGAGGGAGCCTGGTAAGGTGGAGTTTTATAAGATGACTCACACCCACCGAGATGGCAGTTTTGTTCGGGATGAGTCAAGAGATATAGTTGTATGTATTCATCTTTGAATCTTTCAACGATATTTTTATTAGTTCTATTATTGGCATACATTAATATGACTTTTTCTTTTGAGAATATAGGACAGGGCAACAACTCTTATTTCAGAGCGCGTCGGAGAGTCATCATCATCCGACGCGACCAGTCATGTCGAAGCTCAGGTGCTCGCTGAATTATTGGGCCCAGAGCGTTATGGTAGAGTGAGGGGTTATAGTGTTGGAGTTACCCCCACTCAGTTGTCTGCAGTAGGCATGTATACAAGAAATGCTGGAGAAGGCAGTAGCAATGCAGAAGTTAGTAGACTTCGGGCAACAATTGAAGATATGAGGATCGCCATCAGGCAGAGTTGGCGGAGTTGAAGCAGAACCAACAAACTTTGCAGTCTCAGCTTGAGCATATTTCATCTATGTTACAGCGATTTCTCCCTCCACAGGTAAATAACTATATGTATTTGATGACTTTACATAATTATCACTTATTTTGCATAAGTTAATGATTTTCATATTCCTAACTTTTAAAGTTTCTTTTTTTGTTGTTGTAGATTCCTGATACTTCAATAGCTCGTAGAGATGATGATGCGCTAAATCCGGTCCCTGATATTTTTTAGACTGTTATTTAAGGAGTTTTATATGTATCTTTTTTATATTTTTCAAAGAATATTGTAATTCTAAACTTATTAATCATATATGACAATATGAATGTTTTGAATGATCTAAATATTTGTGTTGATATAAATGTAATGCAGGTTCATATTGGCGTAAATGTTGATTTATGATATGCATGTGTTTTTCTAATAATTTTTTTTTAAAAAAAATCCCACTTCCGACGCTTTAAAGCGTCGTTAAAAACAAAACTTGGCATGGGTTTCTCCGACGCTTATAAGCGTCGGCAAAAAATCGCAAAAGTGGTAGTCTATGGGACCTACACTGACGCTTTTTAAAGCGTCGGTAAATACAAGGTTTTGCCGACGCTTTCCTTTCACGTCGGCAAAAACCTTTCCCACTCAGGTATCGTCGACGCGTTTACAACGCTTGCTCTGGCGTCGGCGGGGTTTTTGCCGACGCTAATAAGCGTCGATAAAGGCCAAGAAAAGCGCCGGTAAAAGTTACTATTCCTATAGTGCAGCCGTCTCGTGGTGCTTATCCGTCCATGATTCTTGCGGGTGGTGCAACCACTCAACTATTTGAAAGCCTATAAAACCTCTCCCCCTCATCCCTCTGAGTGCACCGAGCCCTCTCCTCCCTCTCCTCCTCCGATGGCCTATGTGCCACCCCGACCGAGCACCACCTAAAACTCTGCTCCGAGCTTTGTTCCGAGGTTGCTTCTTCCTCTTCTTCTCCTCCTCCCCCTCCTCGCCCCCGCCGATCTCCCTCGTCCTCCTCCTCTGCCGCCTTCTTCTCTCTTCTAAACTCGGACCGCATTTGGTCCATGGACCCTGCCGCCTGCGATGCTCGGTGGCGCTCCCTCTACGACCTCTCCTATCCTCTCTTCGCGAAACTTCTCGAAGAGTTCCGGCCCCTTCCCCTCCCCCTCCCCGTCAACCATTCCCTCGCCCTTGCCGTCTCCCGCCTCTCCCGCAGCCTCTCCTCCCCTGCACTCAAACCTTAGATTTTTGAGAAGGAAAGAGGTCACTCACGGGGGAAATCCTAATCCTAATTACCGAATAAACGGTTATTTGATCCAACCCGAGCCATATATTAAACGGGTCAAACAGGTCAGATATTTAAAATATGTATCCGACCTAATTAATAAATAGGTTAAACGGGTCAACCTGTTTATGACCCAAACCTGTTTAGGCCAAACCCAAATCTATTTATGGCGGGTTGAACATGGGTCGAGTTGGCGGGTCGGGTCATATTTTGCCACCCCCAGCTTTCATGATATATTCGGATTTCATGATATACTTAGGGTACTTATCTAGTGTTTTATTCATGATATATTCGGATTTCATGATATACTTAGGGTACTTATCTAGTGTTTTATTTTACCAGAGACACTGATAGGAGTTGGAACTCTAGGGCTAAGGTTTAACTATAAATATCTTGTAACACTTGTTATTTTTGAGAGAGAGTGAAATTATAGCCGTTTTGCTCCCGTATACGTAAGCATATTGCCGAACCATATAAAATTTTTGTGTTTAATTTTTTTTCTCTTTCTTATTTAATTTTTTCGTTCTGTTCCTCGTTTAGATCCTACGATTTCACCAACAACTGATACCAGAGTCCATCAAAAAAAAAAAAAAAAGGTTTTGGGCTGCCGCAGGTGCTATTCTTCGTGTTGGCGTTTCTCTTCACGTTGGGGGCTAGAGCGTGGGTTCTCTCTCGAAGGCCACGAAGAGCCAAGAGAAGAGAAAGGGTCGGGAGGCTTGCTTCACGTGGGGGAATGGACCATCCTTTCCATGAGGGTTCTTTTGTTCTTCACGTGGGTGCTCCGTGCTGATCTTCACGTGGCGCGTTGTCTTTTCCCCAAAAGCCGAAGGAGAAATCTCTTCCCGTGGGTGCAAGTGGGTCCAGCCCACTTTGGGTGGCCCAGAAAGAAAACTAGGGCATCTCCTTTTATGTTTTTTGGCAGAGTCGCATGGGAGTGCGCACGAAGGAAAAGAATACCCGTTAAGAGAGAACAAAAGGGAGGCTTGCGGCTGATGAAAAAAAAAAGACTCAAAAACAGAGGCTGCGGCTGAAAAAAAAAAAAAAGGAAGAAGAGGGAGCAACGACAGAGAAAGAAAAAAAAAAAAAAGCAGATCGCGAGCGAAAATCTAAAGTTTTGTGCGCGCTATACAGAAGAAAAAACGGGTTCTTTTTATGTGATATTAAATTTTTTCTAATTTGTTGAGAACTCAAGTTTTGAGCATAAACTTGAGTATTGTAAACTCTATATTTATTATAGTGGATTGATCGAATTTGTTCTGCAATTTTTTTTCCTCTACTCTGGAGGATTTTTTCATGTAAATTTGGTATGTTTTCTTTTTGCTCTTCAGGTGTTTGATATATTGTTTGTGTGAATATTACTTTTAGTTAGTTTTGGTTTTGGCTTAGTTTATTCTACAGTATTCCTGTTTTTGCTACAACAAGTAGTATCAGAGCCAAGATTGTATGGGTGTAGAGATATTATGGGAGTAGATGTAGAATTCTTCAAGTACCACGATGAAATTTAATGCTTTTAATTATTCTATTTGGAAACCTATGATGAAGGATATCCTTTATTGTAAGGATTTACATGAGCCCATTGAAGATGCTAATACCAAGCCAAAGAATATTAGTGATAGTGACTGGAAGAAGATACACAGAAAAGCTATTGGGTATATCAGACAATGGATTGATCTCAGTGTGTTCCATTATGTATCTCAAGAGACAGATGTCTACAGTTTTTGGATGAAGTTAGAGGGTCTCTATGAAAGAAAGACATCCCAAAACAAAGCCTTTGCAATTAGGAGGCTTGTGAATTTGAAGCTGAAGGAGGAAAGATCTGTTGCTGAGTATTTAAGTGAGTTCAAAGACTTAGTGAATCAGTTGACCACAATGAAGATAGTGCAATGGTGAGTTGTAGACATTATTACTACTGAGTTCTTTGCCTGACAGTTGGGAGAATTTAATGGTGTCATTTAGCAACTCCGCTCCGATGAGGTGCTGCAATTTACTCTGATGAAAGATAACTTATTTAATAAAGAAACAAGGAGAAGAGATATGGGTAAGGACAGTGCACATGCTCTTGTTATAGAAAATAGGTGAAGAGGTAAGAGCAGAAATTTTAAGGGGCGCGGTGTTTCCAGAAGTCAGGCAGTGCAAGAGGAAAAAACAAGTACTTCTACTGTAATAAAGAGGGTCATATGAAGAAACACTGCAAGGCTTAAAAAAAGAAATTGAAAGAGGAAAAGAATCAGAAGAAGGCCAACAATAAAAACACCACTGCTTGTGTTTCAGATGAAGTAGTGGCAGTTCTTTATGTGGGAGAGGACCAGTGTTGTCATGCTGCAGATCCTAATATGAAGTGGATAATTGACTCAGCATGTTCCTGTCATATCACTCTAAGGAGAGCGCTCTTCACTACTTACAGAGCAGGTAATTTTGGTAGGGTGAAGATGAGAAATGATAGTTATACTGATATTGTGGGAATTGGTGATATCTGTTTTGTTATCAATATTAGATGCTCTTTTACACTCAAAAATGTGCGACATGTTTTAGATATATGTTTGAATCTGATCTGTACTAATGCTCATGATATAGCCGGGTATGAAAATTATTTTGGCAACAAGAGATGGAAACTATCGAGGAGGTTAATAGTATTTGCTATAGAAAAGCTTTGTTGCACATTTTACAAAATACAAGTAAAGTTGTGCGGTGGTACAGTAAAAATGATTGAAGATGATGTTTGACCAGATCTGTGGCACAGACGGGTGGCTCATATGAGCGAGAAGGGATTGCAGATTTTGGAAAGAAAATCCCTCATTCTTTTCCATACATATATGTCATTGAATCCCCATGATTACTATTTACTTGGCAAGCATTATAGAATTTTTTTTCTATACTTGACGAGCAGTGAAGTGGATCTTCAGATACTTGAGAGATAGCTCCAAGATGTGCTTAACTTTTGGGGGCTCAAAACTAATTTACAGATGCAGATATGGCAGGTGACCTTGATGGAAGGAAATCAACTTCACAATATTTGTTTACTTTTGCAGGAGGAGTCGTATCTTGGCAGTCGAAACTGCAGAAGTGTTTTGCCTTATCTACTACTAAGGCTGAGTATATTACAGCTACTGAAGCAGGAAAAGAGATGCTTTGGATGAGACGATTTCTCCAAGATTTGGGTTTGAAGCAAGATGAGTACGTAGTTCATTGTGACAGTCAAAGTGCATTAGACTTGAGCAAGAATGCCACATATCATTCACGCACGAAGCACATAGATGTGAGATACCATTGTGATGACCCAAAGATTGATTTAAAGATTGATTTTGATGATCACAAAACCTTGAAGTATAAATACTAATGTTTGTGTTGCAAGAAGAAAGATTATTTATTTTGCAAGGAACATAGCAAGTTGGAAGAATTCAAGAAGGCCTCCAAAGCTCTCAAGAAAAGTTAGAAGAAAGCCACACCTCATTGGCCCAAGATTCAAGTTCAAAGGCTTCAATTTAGAAGAGCAAGTTTTAAGAAAAAATTCAAAGGAAAGGCACTCGAGTCGACTCCTACAGTTCCGAGTCGACTCCAAGGAGCAACAGACAGCCGGACAGAAAGATTCATCTCAGAACCTGTCAACGAGTCGACTCCTGAAGAGCGCGAGTCGACTCCGATGCTTGCCGAGTCGACTCCTAAGGAAGCAAGAGTCGACTCCCAGAGAAATACAAGGCAGAAAAGTCAGAGAGCAGTTTTCGGGTCTGAGATTCAAGTCGACTCCAGTGGAACGCGAGTCGACTCCGATGGTTGGCAAGTCGACTCCAAAGAAAGTGAGAGTCGACTCTCAGAGGAACACAAGCAAAAAGTCAGAGAGCCAATTTCAGACACTGAGAGCTGAGTCGACTCCCGCAAAATCCGAGTCGACTCCGAGGCAGCGCAACCCCAAAGACAGAAGACTATTTTTTGGATACTGAGGGCCGAGTCGACTCCGAGACAGTTCGAGTCGACTCCGAGACAGCACGAGCCAAAAGACAGAAGCTCGGGAGTTCGGACTCTGAGCACCGAGTCGACTCCCAGAATTTTCGAGTCGACTCGAGTAAGCAAAGTTGAAAAATGCATCCATGGATTCCTTGGGATGAGCCGACTCCAAAAGTGCAAGGTCAGCTCCAGATTTTGGCGAGTCGACTCCGGGTTAAGTCGAGTCGACTCCCAGTCGAGAAGACCACTTTAATTCAAATCTGGAACAGTTGCCGAGCCGACTCCAGAAAAGCATGAGTCGACTCCTGCTACAGCCGAGTCGACTCCAGATCGCGCGAGTCGACTCCGATCCCAACGGAAACTTTGTCAGGAGTTGCAGACTGTGCATAACGGCTCTATTTTTCTCTCTAACGGCTAGATTTCTGGTTCCACGACATGTAAAGCTATAAAATCAAGAGGAGAGCTAGGGAAGACGGTATGGAAGTGGGAGAGAACATTTAGGAAAAAGATTCCAAAGAGATTACACGGAAAATCTCCCATAAGCACAAAAGGGCCATTCAAAGTAAAATAGAGAGAAGAAGAGCATCCAAGTGAATCCCAAAGCTTCCTCTCCATCCGTGTGCTGCCTCGGTGATCTTCTACTTTGGGCAAAATCAGAAGAGGGTCAAGTAAAGAAGAAGCCGAGTTCCTCCATCTACAAATTTGTTTGAGGGCTTCTTCCCTTTACTTTACTTGTTTATATTTGCTATATTCGCTTATTTGAGAAGCTTGTACTTGATTTAAACTCTTGCTCTAAATATCTTGTAACTTGATTCAATCAAGGGATTGAATCAAGGGGTTAAGGTTTGTTGGTGAGCCAAAGGAAAAAACCAACGTTGTAAGGTTGTGGTTGGTGAGCCTTTGGGAAAACCAACTGGGTTGATTGTGAACCCGGAAAACAATCGTTGTAAGGTTGTGGTTGGTGAGCCTTTGGGAAAACCAACTGGGTTGGATTGTGAGCCCGTGAAAACAATCGGGTGGTTCTAGTCGGTGAGCCTGGGAAAACCGACCGAGTTCGTTGTGACCTCGTAAAACAACAAGTTGGGTTGTGAGCTTGTAAAACAACCGGCTGTAATCTGTAGGATTATAGTGAAATTTCCAAGAGGTCTTGGGGAGTGGATGTAGGTGCTGGGGTGCACCGAACCACTATATGTTTGTTGTGTTTGTGATGCTTTTTGTCATTGTCTATCTTGCTCACTTACTTACCTAGATAAATTGCATGCTTAACTCTTATCCGTGCATCCTTTAGTTGCAAGCATATTAAATTTACTTAATCAAGTCTCATTCGATAAATCAACCTATTGCTAAGTTTAAATTCCACTGTGCAACTATACAACTTAGCATAATTAATTTAAAAGTGTTAGAAGTAGCTTAAAAGTTTTATAAGACCCAATTCACCCCCTCTCTTGGGTTGTATCTACTGGGCAACAAGTGGTATCAGAGCAGGTGCTCTATAGTTTCTTGCCTTGTGTTTTTGACCTAACCGTCAAAGAGCCAAAGATCATGACAACTCAAATAGATAGTTTTCTAGGAGAGGGACAATTAATTGATAGACCTCCACTATTTAATGGGATAAACTATACACATTGGAAAGCACGCATGCGCATTTTTATACAATCACTTGATTATAATTTATGGAGCATTATAGTCAATGGAATACACACAAACACTAGTCATAATGAGAAAATGGTTCAACAAAATTCAAAAGCCATGAACCTATTATATTGTGCATTAGATAGGAATGAGTTTAATTGCATATCTTCTTGCAAGACTGCTAAAGAAATATGGAATATGCTTGAAGATAAATATGAATGCACTAACAAATCTAAAACATCATGTGTAGAAGAAGAGCAGTATCATATTGCAAATTCATGTTTCATGGCACATGAGGTACATGCTGAAACTGAAAGCAATTTTACATTTGATGAACTTCACGATGCCTTTTCTGATTTGTATTTAGAATATAAGAAACTTGTTTGTAAGAACAAAAACTTGAAGAATGAAAATCAAATTCTAATAGATAAAAAACTGAAACTAACTAGTAAAACTGAAATCTTAATTAAAGAAAATCAAGAACTAAATCAGAAAAACCAACTTCTCACTGAAAGCCATGATAAACTTAAGAAAAATAATGAATTGCTTTCAGAAGATAACAAAAGATTAACTAAAGAAGTTGACAAATTAAAACCTGTTGTTGAAAGATTTACTTTGAGCTCTGAAAAGTTGAATCTAATGATAAATAATCAAAGAGCTGAATTTGATAATATTGGATTGGGATGTCAACCTTGGTACACCCAAAAATCTTTCAAGAATATATTTGTTAAAACAGTTTCTAATCATTTTAAAATAGATTCTTATAATGCTGATAAACAGGAACAAAGGTTATGCAAAATCTCTTCTGTTCCTAAATCTGTACATTACAAATTTGATAAACCTAAAAGGCAAAAACAGAAAACTGAAGGATTATCTATCACTCATGTTAAATCCATATTTGTTAAATTTAATAAGAAGATGCAGAAATACACTTCTTGTAGTCCAAAAATCTGCAAGCCTATGGACAAAATAGCTATTAAGAAAATATGGGTTCCAAAAGGAACAATAATAGCTAACCTGCAAGGACCCAAAAGAGCTTGGGTTCCTAAGTTAAAAATCTAAATATTTTCTGCAGGTGTGTCTAGCACTCAAGGCTCCAACAAAAGATGTTAAATTGGACATTGGGTGCTCTAGACATATATTAAAGAATAAAACTTAAATGTAATCAAGAAAAATAATTAAAATAGAAGAAATAACTTCAAATTTCTCCATCTTTCTATATTATACTTTACTTATTGTTGGATAAGTTGCTAGATGATTAATCAATTTTTTAAGAATAACTCTATGAATTCTCTATATGCTTGATTGAGAGCTTTTATCCATGGCATTATTGTTTATTGATCATAGATATGAAAATGTGTACTTGGTATGCCTTTGAATATTGCACTATAAATACCAAGATTAAAGAAACCATCTTTGGCATATAATATCAACTCATGCGAGTATGGATTTAATTTCAAAAGACTTTGGCATTGGCTTACTTAGAGTATCTTCTGAAAGGTCAAAGTTTGCTATGCATGTTAACTAAGGAAACAAACAAGAATCAATTTCTAAATCTAAAGATGTTGTTTCCATCACTGAGTTTTCAAAAGCTTACATTGGATTTGTTCTTGGCAAATAAAACTGAAGTATTTTCTGTATTTGCTAAATCCTGTAAAAGTGTTTCAAATGAAAAAGGTTTCCAAACTGTGAAGAGTATCATGACACAGTGTTGAAAACCAAAATCCTGATAAAGTTTATACAGAAATTAATTATTTCAGCACCAAGGACACCTTAAGTAAAATAGGGTTCATAGAATTCTTGAAGAAATGAAAAAGACAATTGTGTATGATAGTCATCTACTTAAATAATTTTTAAAAGCTATCATCACTGCTTGTCATACATATGATTTCTATTAGATCTATTTTTGATGAAAACTCCTTTTGATCTTCTGAAAAATGGAAAATGAACCATTGCATATCTTTCATATTTTTCAGTAGCTTATGATATGCTTGATATGGTCTTTTGAAAATAATGCCAAATCTGATAAAGATATTTCTATCCTTGGATATCATTCATCAAGCAATGCGTATAGAATATTCAATGAAAAGATTCTAGTTGAAGAAATATCAATTCAGTTTATTCTTTATGAGACTAATGATTTATTATCAAAATACTAAAATCAAATTATATATGTATATGGTTAATCTTTTACATATAACAATCTGAAAACTTGTTAATAATCAGAACCAAATTGAGTTTTTCAGAAATGCACTTAATGAAGAAAAATTGATAACTACTAAAAGACTAAATCAAGAAAAGATGAAATAAATCTTGATGAAATTCTTGCATGATTAGAAGTAAAGATCGCCATTATCATTTGATTACTTTATGAGTTTTATATTCTGTCAAATGAATGTGTAGAATGCACTTCTATGTGATTATTTCAGATCTATGTAAAATAACCACCTTATTTGAAAACATTCATTACAAATATGATAAAGCAATTTGTGATTTGGAACAAGCATCAAAAGCATGATAGAATAATTATTTTATCATATACCTAATAGACCAGATTGTGTGATCATTATGTGCCCTTGTGCAAGACTTCAATCTAACTTTAATGAATCATATTTTATTGATAACAAATAAATCATAATCTGAATTTTGATAGAAACAACCATTTAAGATAAGTTGATTAAAACTTAGCTAACATGTCTTATTGATAATTATCTTAAGCAAATAGAATCTAAGCTAAATTGATTCTGAAAATAAAAAATTGATTTGACCTTGATAAATCTTTCTATTGCCTCACATGCTTGTCCTTGAACCATCTTGGTTAATGAAACTATCTCTTTAGTTCAAGTGATATGTGCTTGCTTATATTTAGGCAATCTCTTGAGTAAAGTGACTCAACATGCAACTATTGTCATATCTTATATTGAGTCATCTAGTCAAAAAAATATGTTGGATGAATGTTTTGTATCTTGAAGAAACTAATGACTTTCTTTCAAGAAAGAAAAGGAGTTTGTTAATAATGCAGGATCCTTGAGCAAGAAAATGAGAGATCTCAACTTGAAGGATATCTCCATGTAAGATACAATAAACATTCACATGCAAACAAGAGAGAGGACCTTCTTCAGCCAAAAGTTCATACATAAAAAATCTAGTAGGTATTTGACTGAAGAATGCAGAATGAATTGGTAATTCTAGATACTTCTCTCATAAATTAATTGAGCAAAGTCAATAACTTAAATCTTATTATGGCATGATTAAAGTCTTTAATTATAAATTTTTGATATCATGTCTATATATATATATTGATTGACTTATACTTTTAGAAATTGTTTCATGGTTTGCCCAAACTAAAATATATCTTTGCCTATGTCATAACCATGAAATACACAAGTTTATGCTTAAAATTTTGATTTAAAATAACTCGTGAGAAATTATGAATCCTTGAGCACAATGAAAATGTTGTTTGCATGATATACATCTATATGATACATAAGATTATTTCTTTATTCTACTCTTTCATGTAAATTACTTGAGAATAACAAAAAGAGAGAGAGATAAAGAAAAGAAAATGGATATTATTCAAGAGATGTAAAATCTAAGCAAAGGCAAATACTTCAATCTTAAGAAAAAGAAAAACAAGCATAATATATTCGGCACATTTGGAAGGGATAAAATTCGTAATTAATTACACTTAAACAGGGAGAGTTTGAAGTGAACTTTATAAATTTTCTATATTGCTCATCATAGGGATGGTGCCAATGGGGAGGCTAGTGGTAGTACCCGGCACTATTTGACCCAACTATTCGGTGTAGGGTATATTAGGGACGGCACAAGAGGGAGGCTAGTGGTAGTACCTCGTGCCCATTCCAACTCCACCGGATAGGGAGCAAATAGAGTATAGAGCATAAGAAAGTAAAAAAAAAATGAAAGACAAAATAAATGATAGTATATAAGAAGAATCAAGTCATTTTTTTTATCACTTGAAAACACACTTTAAGGATGAAATCAATGCAAGATTATATTTAAATAGGGGGAGTTTATTTAAAAAGAATTGATTTTGATCCTTAACATGCTTGTTCTTAGTATTTTTATGCATGACTTAACACATAATATATTTTGCATGTGGCATGATGTTTTGAATTATGAGTTCTCAATATTTTGTAATGCCCCATGCTTGGATAAGTTGATTGAAATAGGTCTTAACTTGGAATATGTCTTAACTTTGCTCACAAGTCTTTGCTTCACCCTTGCCTCAAACTAACTTGTGTTCCAATGCTTGAATGTTTAAAATACTACATAAAGTTTTTTTTAAGTAATATTAAAAAGAAATTTCAGTTTTATCATTCACGATTAACTTTGAAAGTTAAATAGATTTACAAAAAGAAGAAGAGAAGGATATTTCTATTTAGGCAAAATGAATTGATCTTGATCTATCTTTCTACTTGCCTAACTTGGATACATAATATCCTAATACTTGTTAAAATATCCTCCATTTTGTATCGAAACTCAACATTAAATACAAAGATTCTGAAAGTGCTCTAATGTTATTGAAATATGTGTCTTCAATCATAATGATTTAAGATGAGCTACAATGTGGAAGATACATATCTCAAATTATGACTTTGAAAGTCTCTATTGAAAATCTTTTGAATCTGATTTTATATAAAAGCTTAAACTCAATATGATTGCTAAATAAAATCTTAATGTAAGAAAAACAGAATTAATTTACTTAAAATCTTGATGCCTTGGTTGATTGCTCCGATACGCATCCGAAACATATCATTACTTATCTTTAGAGTGTACCAATATTGGTCTAAATGATGTGTCTTTCAATGATCTTAATTGCAAACAAATATTTTTAAATATATGATTTTATTTTGATATTAAAAAGATTTATTGTGCTTCATGTATACATTGCTGAAAAACTATAATTAAGAAATTGAGTTCTATAAATATATATACTTCAATGATCATCTATATGTTTTTCTCTCCTACATTATTAAAGACTTCCATCAATATATATATATATATATATATATATATATATATATATATATTATTAAGAGAGTGAATGATCTTAAGTCTAGAAACATTTCAGCTCACTCAAATGATTCTTAAAAGAAAGAAAATGTAAATGCTTTTAAAAGAATTTGAGCTTCAAATGAATCATTTTCTGATTAATATTTCAGTACATTTTCTCAAAGATTAAGAGGAAGCATAACTTGTTCTTGAAAGATTAAAAAGAGTGATTGCTATAAATTTTGAATAATTCTAGATCACTCTACATTCTTGATATCATAAAGTTTCAGTTTTATTCACGTTTATCATTAAAATCTGAAATTCAACAAAAGAAAAGAATGATTAAAGAAGAATGCATCTTTTGAGGGGGAGCTTTAGATATTCAGTATCTTATCCTATAGTTACTTTAATGCATACCTTGAATTTTATGGATTGATTTTGATGAACCTCCTTATATTGCAAGACTTGCTTTAACTATATAATAAGTTTATACCTTGAGATGAGTTCTATAAAGGTTGTCTTATCTCAAACCTTGAGTCTTATGAAAATAAGCTGAAACTTGTAGAAAATATATTTTTTTTTGAGATTGACAATTTTACTGAACATTATCTTCAAATTCTAAACACTTAAATGGAATGATCAATTGAGGGGGAGAAAGAAAATCTTAGAAGGAGAGATCTTATGGAACTTAATCGCATAAATCTATAACTAAAGGAGAGAGAAAGCATACTAAATGAAAAGTGATCCTAATGCTCTCCAATATGTATCATCTGAAATTTAATCTAAAAATCTTTATGATACACCTTGAGGCTTGTTATTTGGTTAATATATCTTATGCATAAATCATGAACCAAATTGCAATTCAAATAGTTGATCTTAAGAGCCTCTAACTTAATGAAAAAGGGGGAGAATAACATGTTGAATTTTTTTTTTTTTGAGTATCTCTTAGAAAATCTATTTTGAAATTCACTAATGAGTCCAAATTGGCTTGCTCTTTAGAACTTAAATTGTGTGCCAATTCATATTTTTTATGTATCAAATTGTGCTTATTTTCTAAAAGAACAAAAGAAAGTCTTTAAAAGAGCTCTGAGATGAATCATAAATTGCATGAATTCATATTTTGGTATTCGTGCCCCAATGCTCTTATTATCATAAAAGAACCTTGAAGTCATTAAGAATTAATGATCCAACATGATGATATGTCTTTCAAATATATAAGTTTTGATCTTTTATTCTGAAAATCAATTAAATTGCTCTCATGTTGATAAAATACTTAATAGATTGGGCAAAAGGTCTTAAATGAACAAGCTTTCATACTTATTAAAGAGAGGTTAGATTTCCACTCATGTGTTTCCTTGAATATCATTTGTGGTACTTCTTGTATTAACCTAAGGAAGATTCCACCTATACTTGATTAGAAAACTATCTGTGGTATCAAACTAGAAAACTTCTTGAAATCACATTCGATGTGTTCTGCTCTGAAATTATCTTAATTAGCTCTGATCTATGCTCATTAATCTGATTCTAATATTATTGCATTGAGTTTTATGATTCATATCCTTGCAATAATTTGACATGCAAATCAGAGTACAATAAGAAAAAGAAATATTTGAGTATTCTTATCTTTGTGCTTAATATTTCACTATCTTTTTGATGTTGTCAAAAAGGGGGAGAAATATCTAAGTATATGCTCATAATGCTTTGTGTTTTGCATTGAACACCAACTCAGCTTAAATTGAAATATGTTGATTGTGTTAAGCTGATTAAATCTAAAGCATTATCATGAAGTATGTTTTTAAATATATATGTTTTCTACTTCATGCAACTTAGCTATGTATTACTTCTAGAACACAATATATTTTATATTGCATATACTCCAAGTTTTGTCATCATCAAAAAGGGGGAGACTGATGACCCAAAGATTGATTTAAAGATTGATTTTGATGATCACAAAACCTTGAAGTATAAATACTAATGTTTGTGTTGCAAGAAGAAAGATTATTTATTTTGCAAGGAACATAGCAAGTTGGAAGAATTCAAGAAGGCCTCCAAAGCTCTCAAGAAAAGTTAGAAGAAAGCCACACCTCATTGGCCCAAGATTCAAGTTCAAAGGCTTCAATTTAGAAGAGCAAGTTTTAAGAAAAAATTCAAAGGAAAGGCACTCGAGTCGACTCCTACAGTTCCGAGTCGACTCCAAGGAGCAACAGACAGCCGGACAGAAAGATTCATCTCAGAACCTGTCAACGAGTCGACTCCTGAAGAGCGCGAGTCGACTCCGATGCTTGCCGAGTCGACTCCTAAGGAAGCAAGAGTCGACTCCCAGAGAAATACAAGGCAGAAAAGTCAGAGAGCAGTTTTCGGGTCTGAGATTCGAGTCGACTCCAGTGGAACGCGAGTCGACTCCGATGGCTGGCAAGTCGACTCCAAAGAAAGTGAGAGTCGACTCTCAGAGGAACACAAGCAAAAAGTCAGAGAGCCAATTTCAGACACTGAGAGCCGAGTCGACTCCCGCAAAATCCGAGTCGACTCCGAGGCAGCGCAACCCCAAAGACAGAAGACTATTTTTTGGATATTGAGGGCCGAGTCGACTCCGAGACAGTTCGAGTCGACTCCGAGACAGCACGAGCCAAAAGACAGAAGCTCGGGAGTTCGGACTCTGAGCACCGAGTCGACTCCCAGAATTTCCGAGTCGACTCGAGTAAGCAAAGTTGAAAAATGCATCCATGGATTCCTTGGGATGAGCCGACTCCAAAAGTGCAAGGTCAGCTCCAGATTTTGGCGAGTCGACTCCGGGTTAAGTCGAGTCAACTCCCAGTCGAGAAGACCACTTTAATTCAAATCTGGAACAGTTGCCGAGCCGACTCCAGAAAAGCATGAGTCGACTCCTGCTACAGCCGAGTCGACTCCAGATCGCGCGAGTCGACTCCGATCCCAACGGAAACTTTGTCAGGAGTTGCAGACTGTGCACAACGGCTCTATTTTTCTCTCTAACGGCTAGATTTCTGGTTCCACGACATGTAAAGCTATAAAATCAAGAGGAGAGCTAGGGAAGACGGTATGGAAGTGGGAGAGAACATTTAGGAAAAAGATTCCAAAGAGATTACACGAAAAATCTCCCATAAGCACAAAAGGGCCATTCAAAGTAAAATAGAGAGAAGAAGAGCATCCAAGTGAATCCCAAAGCTTCCTCTCCATCCGTGTGCTGCCTCGGTGATCTTCTACTTTGGGCAAAATCAGAAGAGGGTCAAGTAAAGAAGAAGCCGAGTTCCTCCATCTACAAATTTGTTTGAGGGCTTCTTCCCTTTACTTTACTTGTTTATATTTGCTATATTCGCTTATTTGAGAAGCTTGTACTTGATTTAAACTCTTGCTCTAAATATCTTGTAACTTGATTCAATCAAGGGATTGAATCAAGGGGTTAAGGTTTGTTGGTGAGCCAAAGAAAAAAACCAACGTTGTAAGGTTGTGGTTGGTGAGCCTTTGGGAAAACCAACTGGGTTGATTGTGAACCCGGAAAACAATCGTTGTAAGGTTGTGGTTGGTAAGCCTTTGGGAAAACCAACTGGGTTGGATTGTGAGCCCGTGAAAACAATCGGGTGGTTCTAGTCGGTGAGCCTGGGAAAACCGACCGAGTTCGTTGTGACCTCGTAAAACAACAAGTTGGGTTGTGAGCTTGTAAAACAACCGGCTGTAATCTGTAGGATTATAGTGAAATTTTCAAGAGGTCTTGGGGAGTGGATGTAGGTGCTGGGGTGCACCGAACCACTATATGTTTGTTGTGTTTGTGATGCTTTTTGTCATTGTCTATCTTGCTCACTTACTTACCTAGATAAATTGCATGCTTAACTCTTATCCGCGCATCCTTTAGTTGCAAGCATATTAAATTTACTTAATCAAGTCTCATTCGATAAATCAACCTATTGCTAAGTTTAAATTCCACTGTGCAACTATGCAACTTAGCATAATTAATTGAAAAGTGTTAGAAGTAGCTTAAAAGTTTTATAAGACCCAATTCACCCTCCCTCTTGGGTTGTATCTACTGGGCAATACATTGCCTATGCCAGGCAGTTGCAGAGCAGTTAGTACTGTTACAGAAGATTCACACTAATAAGAATCCAGCTGACATGATGATGAAAGTTGTAACCAGAAAGAAGCTGAAACTTTGTGCCCGATTGGCCGGCATGGATTTTAATTAGCAAGTTAAAGTATAGTCTTCTCCCTCTGTAGGCTGGAGGGGGAGATTGTAAGTGGGTCCAACCCACTTTGGGAGACCTAGAAAGCCCACTAGGGCATCTCCTTTTGTTTTTTTGGCAGAATCACACGGGAGTGCCGTGAAGGAAAAGAATACGCATGAAGAGAAAACAAAAGGGAGGCTTGCGGCCGATGAAAAAAAAAAGACTCAAAAACAGAGGCTGCAGGTGGAAAAAAAGAAGAGGGAGCAACGGTAGAGAAAGCAAAAGAAAGGAGAGCGCGAGCAGAAAATCTAAAGTTTTGCACGCACCGTACAGAAGAAGAAACATGCTCTTTTTCTTGTCCCTTTTTTTTGGTGTGGTTTTTCACACAGAGATTTAACAAATTAGGTTTTTATCTAAGAATTGTCTTGGATGCTGTAGAGAGTTGTAGTATTCATTATTAGGGATCTCATTATATTCTTGGGTTCATCACATTGTGCTGGTTTGGGTGAGCTTATTGTTACTCTTAGAAAGGTGATATTGGTGTTTTTTCAATTTATTGATAACTCAAGTTTTGGGCATAAACTTGAGTATTGTAAACTCTATATTTATTATAGTGGATTGATTTTGGATTTGCTCCGTGATTTTTTTCCTCTGCTTTGGAGGGTTTTTTAATGTAAATATGGTATGTTTTTTTTCTGTTCTTTAGGTGTTTGATATATTGCCTATGTAAATATTGCTTCTAATTGGTTTTGATTTTGGCTTAGTTTATTCTGTAATATCTCTGTTTTGGCTACAATAGTGGGTTCCTGTGTTTCTCTGTTTGCGGCGGCTCCCAAGGAAAGAGGAAAAGCCCCCGTGCACTACGCCACTGCCGAAAGCCCCGCCGACGTCATCCAGGACCCGATTCGTGTAGGGCTCGTGTGACGTCTCCGGCGTTCCCATACAGCCCAGACCCTAAGACATCTTCTTCCTTGTGTTCAGCGGATCCTGAGAGTCAGAAAGGGAAAAAACTCCTGAGACAAAACCGACGAAGACCACGCCTATGTCCGTCTGCATCTGCGTTGCCGCTGCAGCGTCCAGATCTCGTGGAGGAGGACAACTACATGAGTGTTTCCCCACGTCCATGCAACTTTGCCCACTTTTGATCAAGGAGCGTGAGATAAGATGATAGGGGTTTCTTCTGCGAAATTCGATGTGATAAAGTTCGATGGAACTAGAAATTTTGGGCTATAGCAGATGAGGATGACGGATCTAATAGTACTGTAGAGTATGGTGAAAGCCCTGTATGGAAAGAAACCAGATGGCATGGGTGATGCAGAGTGGAAGAAATTGGAGGCTAAGGCTGTTTCAAATATATGGCTTTGTCTGGCTGATGACGTGATGTATCATGTCATAGACGAGGAATCTCCGGCGGCAATTTAGTCAAAATTGGAAAGTCAGTATATATCAAAGTCGTTGATAAACAAGCTTTATCTTAAGTAAAAATTGTACGATCTTAAGATGGCAGAGGGTGCTAATTTAATCTAACATATCAACATGTTAAACCAGAGTATCAGGGATCTGCAGCATGTTGATGTGAAATTCGAAGACGAAGACAAAGCGTTGATGCTATTGCATTTTTTACCCGCTTCTCCTACGTACAAAAATTTAGTTACAACTTTAACATGAGGAAAGGAGACCCTAGAGTTAGAGGACGTCATTGGAGCTTTATTAGGTTTTCATCGGAGGAAGAAAACCAATGTTTAATTGGGGGCATGATGATGAAATTTATGATATTAAAATAGTTGCACCTGACCCGTCTAACTGAAGTGAAATTTTTGAGGCGACAAGAGGTAAGTAATATGTGAGAAACTAGTTTCAGCACCGCACCACCGGTGATTAAAATGGTGGTATTTGGACACCATACTAGCAGTGATAATAGTGGTGTTTGGCACTTTGTGCGACCCATGCTACTGGGTTACGTGGCCATAGCCCGATTTTTGATTGCTGAGTTCTGTTTTTGGCATTTCTTCTGAAAACTATAGTATGTTTCAAAAAAAAATATGCATTATTCGAGAAATGATTTATTTTCCAGCCAATGCCTTGTGCTTTTAACTAAATTATTTGGCATGATTTGACCTTACTTTGGAGTATTATGTTTCTTACTGAACTAGTATAACTTATTATTATGTTTTCTCTATTTTTTCAGATCCGCATGTATATTGCTTGGGACTTAGTGAGTGCGCTAGATCTTGTAGAGACCCACGTTTGAGTTGGGCCGGCCTCTGAGCAAGGGCGGCCCAACTCGTGAAAATGGGGGAGGGAGTCTCCCGATCGTAACGCTCTCCCTTCCCTATTTTCGGAAAGTTTTCCCCCTCCTCACGAATCCACCGGGAAGGAGGATCTTAGGGTGATAAAAACCCTAGCAATCGGGCCGAGACCTCCTCCTCTCCCTAGGGCATCAGCCGAGAGGCTTCCACGCACACAAAAAAAAGAGAGAGAAAGAGATTGGGTTTCTACCGCGGGGAGGATCGGAGCTTTCGCCGTCGAGTCGGTCGGGGGGAGCTCGCCGGAGGCAGGGTGAGCATCTTCTCCTTCATCTTTGGCTATTATTTCCTTGGAAGTGAGGCCGGGAAGCCGCTGGGTTGATGGAGAAGCCGATGCCTTATTCCGCCTTCTCCTCTCTCGTTCCGGCCGGCCGTTACCGGGCGTGGCACCGCCGGCACCACCACACAGGCCGACGACCAGGGAGCGTCGCCGGCCGTGGGCCGCCTACTGCCGAGCGCTCGAAGAAAGAGAGAGAGAGAGAGAGAGAGAGAGAGAGAGCCAACCCTTTCTTCTTTGATATTTTGTTGACGGGAGGAAGAAAGAGAGAGAGAAAGAACAATTCTTTGTTTTTCTTTCTCTCTAATTGCTCTCTTTTATTGCTTTGTTTTTTTTCTCTAGTTTAATATAGGGAAATCATGGACTGATGGTTAATCCTGGGGTGTTAGATACTGGTGGACCCTTAAGAGGATCCATCGGGAGTCTTGGGTTTTTATATGTCTTGGATAATTTTTAATGATAACTTGGTTTTGTAGGAGAACAATCTATTGGACGAGAGGATGCTGAGCAGAGTCCTGCGCATTCCGGTTCGTAGATCGCCGTGAGGGCGGGTGATTAGTTGTTTGAGTTTTTTTATAAAGGGTAAGAATCCTTGTACGCCAATCTTACATGATATAGATATTTTTGCACTATATATGTTTGATATGCTATGATCCAGACAAAGCAAAATAGTTTTATATTAAATTATATTTTGATCGTGTTAGCTTGTGATTGGTATTATGATGGATGCATGTATGTGTATAACCTATACCTGCATAATTGCATTTATGGATGTGGTGGTATGGACTAATCATGTTATATTGATTGCCTTATCACGGGCCGGAAACGTGACCATGGTTAGTCTAGGCCGAAAATAAAGTGGAAAAGGGAATGGATGTGTGTTTGTGAATTGATTAAATGAACAGGGACTTTGGGCTTATCTCGTTATTATTGATTGCCCCATCACAGGCTGGAAATGTGATATTATCGATTGCCCCGTCACAGGCTGGAAATATGATACTATTGATTGCCCCGTCACAGGCTGAAAATTGTGACACTATCGATTGCCCCATCACAGGCCGGAAATGTGATACTATCGATTGCCCCATCACGGGCCGGAAACGTGACCGGGATGTAGCCCAAAGTCGGAAAGATAATTGATCCGGATCGAGTTAACATAGAATGGAAAGAAAAAGTATTGAAAACAGTCATAATGATTTATAAGCTATTATATACTATATCATTCTTGTGTGGCTGGACTTTCATTGATGTTGGATGTACATAATTATATTGATTATTTGAGTCTTTTGGAAACTGTTTATGATTTCATGAAATGTGCATCGATTTGTCATGGTTCTCAAATTCATATTATTATTGTGTTGGTATGGATGTGTAGAGATTCTTACTGGGCTGTAAAGCTCACCCCCTCTTCTTCTTTTCGTTTTCTCTTTTTAGAGTTGCAGGATGCATAAACATGGATGGGTTGGGCGCGGGGCGCGAGTATCAAAGTCATTAGCTAGTTAGTCAATTTATCTTTCTTTGATGTCGATGTCGATGAACATTTAAAGATCTTGTAATTGAATCAAATTGATTATCTGGACATGTTGAATTTGTCAATTTGAATTAATTAATTAGTTGTGGATTTATTGGATTTTTGTTTATCTTAGGTCTTGCATGATCTTTAGGGCACTGCTCTAGGGCTCATGCGGCCGGTCACGTACCGGACCCGGGTGCTGGGATCGGGGCATGACAGAGTGGTATTAGAGCTTAAGGTTTAGGTTCAGGCGAGTGTGAGTGGGAGAAAAATATCTGATGACTTATTAAAGTACCCTCTAGATACATTTTCTTTACAATCTTAAAATGTTAAAAGTAACTTGTGTAGGTTGATATGGCACGAGGAAGTGGATGTGGGCGTAATAGGAGGCCGACTCACTTTGCTGATGGCTCTGCTGCTTGGACGCCCTCCGAACAACAAGTAGGTGCTCCACCCTCGCCGGCCAGGAGTATGCACCCGCAGGAACACCACGTCAACCCTATTGGTAGTGCTCTGGAAATGGGAACCCCAGAAACTCCAAGGATAGGAACCTCGGGTGAGCCTGGAATTCAGCCTAATGAACCACTGAGTGCTTCTCAGATGATGCAAACAATGATGCAACAACAAGCTACTTTCCGTTCAGACATGATGAGAATGATGGAGATGCAACAACGCTTCATGGAACAACAGCAATAATTTATGCAGCAACAGTTACAACATCAGCAGCAGCAGATGACTCCTCAGTATGTACAGGGGGCTACAAGTCGGCAAGAGCATCATGTTAGTTTGGCAGAATTCAAAAAGTTTGCACCTTCAGCTTCTAAAGGCACTTCTGACCCTTTAGAGGCCGAGACTTGGCTGAATGAAATGGAAAAGGTTTTCAACGCTCTGAGATGCCCTGATGAGGATAGGGTTACTTTTGCTACATTTATGCTGCTGGGAGAAGCGGATATTTGGTGGAATGTGAAAAGAGAAAAGATGGGACAGAATGCTACATCTTTGACTTGGGAAGGATTTAAGGAGCTTTTCCGTGACAAGTATATTCCCCCAAACGTGAGACGGTAGAAATTTCGAGAGTTTACCTAGTTAGAGCAGGGGAATATGACGGTCGGAGAGTATGCTGTAAAGTTTGAAGAACTGGCCAGGTATGCCCCATGACAGGTGGAGAATGAAAGAGAACGAGCTGAGAAGTTTGAAAGTGAACTTAGAGCCCGAATCAGACAACAGGTGTCTACCTTCGAGCTTTCTTCCTATAAGGATGTGGTTAACAAAGCTGTGGTAGTTGAAAGGGGCTTAAATGACACTCAAGAAGAGAGGGAAAGAATTTTGAAAAAAAGGAACAGACAAGCTGAGCTACAAAATAAGCATGGCAGAAATACTGAATCCAAGCCCAAGAAACAAACTACTGTGAATGATAAAACTCAGCACAAGGATACTGTAAAATGCTATAGATGTGGCGGCCCCCACTATCGAAGAGACTGTCACTGGTTTAATGGGAATTGTTTTTCATGTGGCCAACAAGGCCATGGGGCAAACACTTGTCCTAATCACAGAGAGCAACAAACTTGACAGGCATCTCAGCCTATTCAGGGAGCTCCAACCAACCAAGCAACTCAGAATGAACAACAATGAGGAGGACAGCAGAGGCCTAGAACTCAGGGGTAAGTCTATGCTTTTACACAACACGATGCTGACGCCTCTAACACCGTGGTGACAGGTACAATTGAAAACTCATCCATGAATGTCTATATTTTGATTGATCCTGGAGCTACTCATTCTTTTGTATCTGTTGATTTTGTCGGAAGAAATAGTACATTAATTTCTTTGCCACTAGAGACTGAATTGTGTGTCTCCATCCCTAATGGAGATGTAATCTTAGTTAACTCTATCTGCAAAGATTGTATCTTGAATATTGAAGGCAGAAAAATGAAAGTAGATTTACTAGTCCTAGAGATGAAGGATTTTGACATGATCCTTGGGATGGACTGGTTGGCAGCATATCATGCCACTATTGACTGCTTCGAGAAAATAGTAAAATTTCAAATTTCTGGTCAGCCAGATAGTGCTTTCGAAAAATTGTTCTCCCAAGTGCAGGAGAATCGCACAAGTAGTATAACTCGAAAGTCCGAGGTCGATTCCTCAGGGAACGATCTATGGGTTATTAGCTTAATTTTAGATTAATTGATTCAATAAACTTGTGGATTAAGATGATGGTTCGCAAATAGAAAGTAAACCAGTCAATAGAGAATCAAAGTTTGGATAGATTAAGATGGTGTAGGGATCCTGTAAATCCCGGCCCATTTGGAAACTTGGGAGGAGAATGGCGGTGGAGATCGACAACTGTTGAGGCGGTTATAACCGCCTGACAGCCACGATCACCACCACTTCTCCCTCCCCGCCGAGCCTATAAGAACCCAGATACTCAGGGATGCTTCATCCCTTACCTCTCACTCTCCCTACTCCTCACCCTCTTCCTTCTGTGTAAGAAGCCGGATCGAGTACAGTGGCGCCGGAGGAGGAGGGAGCTCGTCCCCGCACTGCGTCGTCGGAGCAGATGCATCAGCTCACCGAAAAAGCCCCACAGCTCCTTCCCGGAGCTAGGTGAGTCTTCTGATCACTCTATCCCTCTCATTTCATATTCCGATCTATCCGGATGAGTGATCAAAACAAAAGAGAAATAAAGAAATGAAAAGAAGGAAGAAGAAGAAGAGGAGGATAGAAAGGGAGAAGAGCTTACCGGATGTCCTCGGTCGCGAATCCGGCACGATGAGCTCGGCTGCAGCCGTCGACGGCCGGAGGCTCTTACTCCCCTCTTCCGATCGCGGGGAGATCGTCTACAACTCTTCTTTGGCTGCGGTGAGTTCGATCGCAGCCATAGCCACAGTGGTGGGTTTCTCCCCCACTGTAGTGAGAACGAAGGAGCCGCCGGCTCCGACTGCAGGCTCCGCTGGCCTTCGGCCAGAGCTGTGGTGGGCCAGAGGCCCCTTCTTCTCAAGGGGGTTGGTTCCGACCCCCAAAGAACAGAGAGGGGGCCGGCCGCTGCGGGCGCGGCCACGGGTTCGGCCGTGGGCGCCGCTGGTCGCGACAGACCTCTTCCGTGAGGGGGAGCCGCCCTCCTCCCTTCTGAAGTGAAGAAGGATGAAGAAGAAAGGGGGAATCGACTGCTCCAGACTGAGCCGCGAGTGATGTTGGCCGGCCGCTGGCACCCACGACCTCGGACCGTCTCCCTCCCGAGCGCCCCTTCCGAGCTCGCTTCCTAGTTTCATGGGAGAAGAGGAGAAGAGGAGGAGATCGGGAAGGGAGGAAGAAAGAAGGAGAAGAAAAGAAGAAAAGAAAGAAGAGGGAGGAAGATTCGGGAAGGGAGAAGAGAAGAAAAAGAAAGAAAAGGGAAAAGAAAAGAAAAAAAAAAGAAAAAAATAAATAAAAAAATGGTTGTGGGCCGAAAGGGGCCTGATTCCGAAATGGGCCTGATTCCGGAGTGGGCTTCAAATAAACTTGGCTTTAGAAGCCTGAAGCCGGGTTGGGCCCTGATTCAAGCCTAGAGTTCTTAAAACTAAAACTAACTGGGCTTGAAGAGCTCAAATTTTATTATAGGGACTAAATCGAATATAGTTTGAGACTAGGCTCCCTTTTAGATTAATTATAAATTAACTAATTGTGTTTCTGGGCCTGAATACAAATGGGCCCAGTAATTGAATCAGGCCACGGGCCTGATCCAGAAACCAATTAAACTTTGGGCCTGAATGCAAATGGGCCCTGATCTGAACCAGAGAGCAATTGGGTCAAACCCGAACCAGAAGGTGAACCAGACCTGAATCAGGAATTTAATCAAATCCGAACCAGGAAGTAGATTAGACCAGAACCAGAAATTGAATTGGGCCATGGGCCTGAACCAGAAATTAAATTGGGCTATGGACCCGAAAATGAAATTGAGTCCTATGGATGGGTTGTAAATGACTTTAAGATTATAAATAAATAGAAATTAAATATGTCAGTGACATGTAATTTAATGATCTTGCTAGGTATTGAAGAATTGGCATTTGATGGGCAAATTATGTAAGTAACTTGTCTTAATCTTATTATGGATCATGTATCACGTTTTATAAGATGAAAAAGTATTATTTATGCAATTGGAATTATGTATAAGAATTGTGAAAAAAGTACCTAATATAATCTTATATTTTATCAAATACTTGTGATTACTTGATTATGAAATTGTATATGATTATTTATGTCTTCACAAAATTAAGATCAAGCATGTGTTAGCAAATGATTACATGATTTTGGATACATAGCATCCATCATTATTATTATTATTATATTATGTACACATGATTATGATGTTATAGAAAGATGCATAGAAAAAAATAAAGTTTTTAGCATGATCATGAATTTTATTCAGCATGATGCCATTATTCACTTTCCAATGTATCGATGAGAAAAGATTTATGAAAAGCATGATATGTTTTAAAGAACTCTCAGATTGCTATGTACGACCCCCGCCAGTGGGTAACAGTAACTAGGCATACGACCCCAGCCAGTGGGTAAAAATAACTCGGCTTTACGACCCCCGCCAGTGGGTAATAGTAACTGGAAGATAGACCCTGCAGTGGTAAAGGCCTTGCCGTGGGAATAAGAGCGGCCATAGCTACACTACCATCTGAGAGTATGAATTTCAAAGTATAGAATAATGGCAAAAGTTTTATGATGCATAATCATATTTATGAAGTTGCATGAATGGACATGCATAGTTTTATGACTGGTTGGATTATTTGAAATGTTTACTTTATTACAAGCACAGATTTCAAAGCATGAATAATAACAGCACATATTTTAAAGCATGATTAATGATGAGTACGGATTTCAAAGCAAGAATAATGGTAAGTACGGATTTCAAAGCAGTGAATAAAGACAAAAGGTTTACATCTGGTTTGATTATAGAAAATGCTTTCTTTATTACAATCGTTAGTTTCTTAAAATAATGCATTAGTATGAAAAATATTATGCTTGATCTGTTAAGATTATGCATTGTTACTTACTGAGCTTTATAGCTCATATCCATTTATTTATGTTCTTACAGATGAATAGGAGATGCTAGGAACAAGGAGCGTGACAAGCCTCAGGGTTATGGGAATAATAAAATATTAAATGATGATTTTGTTTTTAGAAGCTATGTATGGATTTTAATACCTGAACATTTAATGACTTTCATGAATATATTTGTTTAGTAATTGAAGTTTTAAAGAGGCTGCGTGTTATTGTATGCTTAACTTGGCAATAGCACGGCCGTGTCATGATCCGAATTTGGGGCGTGACATTTAGTGGTATCAGAGCAATAGGTTTAACCATGATTTAAAACTTTAAAATTAATCATGGGAATGGGTAGCTAAGTCAGCTTTCACATAATTGGAATAATAATAATAATAATAAAATAAATTAAAAAGGAAAATAAAATAATAATATTGGTTTATATTGTCTTAGGTGACAATGAGCAACAAAAAGAAGGAATGTAGGGCTAATACAAGCCATTCTAGGGACGTGATTGTGACAGAAAAACTATCAAAGCGTAGGTTAAGATCATTATGAATTGTGATTGGAAAACTGCTAGAGCTTAAGTTATGATCACATGGGATTGTGACAAAATTAGAATCAAAGAATAAGTTTAAGATCACTAGGGTTTGCAACAGAAATGTATCATAGCTTAAGGTTATGATCACTTGGGACATGACAAAAGTAGTAAAAATTACATTCAGCTTAAGTGAAAGATCACTAAGCATTTTAAGTACCGGGTTTGGTATTCGATAAATACGAAAGTACTGGATAAGATGTTTTGATCATGATGAGAGATGTTTGACCTAAGATAAGTGTAGGAAGGTTAACTATGACATAGCGGTTATACTATGTTCGGATAGTGTATAAATGACTCGAAAGTTTAAAATTGATATAAATTTGGATGTGATTATTAGAGTGTGATTTGTACATGGTCATAGAATTGGAATGAGTCAAGAAGGATTTTATTTTAATATAGTATTATAAAGGATTGTTCTTCAAGGTTAAATCCGTATGTGGATTATAATTGGTTTTGGCATACTTGGATATTGCAAATAGTTGTATTCTATTGGTGGATTAAATTCTTAAGTGCATATTGATTGGGGAATTCTAGTTATTTGAATTTCCATGTTGGATTGGGCTATTAGATCTTTTTCATAATTATTGGACACTTTTGGATGTGTTAGTTTAATCTCAAGTTTAAGTTTATGATTTGACAAGGGATCTTTATTATTGAGTGGAGACTTTGATTTTGGAGATACTTATTGAAATTGAAATGCTTGCTAACTGGGCTCGTAGCCAAAGTGTGGATTAGCTATGTTGGGAGTCCTCTCGGTGGACATTTTAGGTTATGATTAATTGGATTTTGACCAAAATTTAGTGAGAGAGAATTGATCATGGAATATTATCATAGAATGTAATTATTTGTTTATTAGTTAATCATTTTGTGGCAAGTTAGGATCTCTTCATAAGAAATTGTTTAAGTTTTAAGCTATGAAAGATTTTTATGATACCTAATTAAAATACTCTTCGAGGTTTGAACATGTTTGGGGAGTATGAATGAAACTCTTATGTTGAAAAAAAAAAAAAAAAAATCTGGTTATAAGAGTTTGATTTGGAATCATCCAGTTGAATTGATAAGAGAATTAAGATTCAATACATTTTGGGAATTACAGTAACGAGCCCATATGATGATTTTGAATGGAACAATTGACTTGAGAGTTAATCTAGATTAGATGTATTCAAGAATCAGATATTCTTTCTTTTAGGCTTTACTTGGAAAATTGAAAATATGAAACTCTTTAGTTCATAATACAAGTAGTATTTTGATCAAAAGTTATTAGTGAATCCAAAGATTTTAGTGTTTTGAATCAGAGTGCGCAGCAGAAACATAGTAGAATGTTGGATAAAAGACTAAGTAACTTCATTTGTTTAAAAATTAAAGTATGTAAAATTTCGAGGACGAAATTTCTTTTAAGGGGAGGAGAATGTAAATCCCGGCCCATTTGGAAACTTGGGAGGAGAATGGCGGTGGAGATCGACAACTGTTGAGGCGGTTATAACCGCCTGACAGCCACGATCACCACCACTTCTCCCTCCCCGCCGAGCCTATAAGAACCCAGATACTCAGGGATGCTTCATCCCTTACCTCTCACTCTCCCTACTCCTCACCCTCTTCCTTCTGTGTAAGAAGCCGGATCGAGTACAGTGGCGCCGGAGGAGGAGGGAGCTCGTCCCCGCACTGCGTCGTCGGAGCAGATGCATCAGCTCACCGGAAAAGCCCCACAGCTCCTTCCCGGAGCTAGGTGAGTCTTCTGATCACTCTATCCCTCTCATTTCATATTCCGATCTATCCGGATGAGTAATCAAAACAAAAGAGAAATAAAGAAATGAAAAGAAGGAAGAAGAAGAAGAGGAGGATAGAAAGGGAGAAGAGCTTACCGGATGTCCTCGGTCGCGAATCCGGCACGATGAGCTCGGCTGCAGCCGTCGACGGCCGGAGGCTCTTACTCCCCTCTTCCGATCGCGGGGAGATCGTCTACAACTCTTCTTTGGCTGCGGTGAGTTCGATCGCAGCCATAGCCACAGTGGTGGGTTTCTCCCCCACTGTAGTGAGAACGAAGGAGCCGCCGGCTCCGACTGCAGGCTCCGCTGGCCTTCGGCCGGAGCTGTGGTGGGCCGGAGGCCCCTTCTTCTCAAGGGGGTTGGTTCCGACCCCCAAAGAACAGAGAGGGGGCCGGCCGCTGCGGGCGCGGCCACGGGTTCGGCCGTGGGCGCCGCTGGTCGCGACAGACCTCTTCCGTGAGGGGGAGCCGCCCTCCTCCCTTCTGAAGTGAAGAAGGATGAAGAAGAAAGGGGGAATCGACTGCTCCAGACTGAGCCGCGAGTGATGTTGGCCGGCCGCTGGCACCCACGACCTCGGACCGTCTCCCTCCCGAGCGCCCCTTCCGAGCTCGCTTCCTAGTTTCATGGGAGAAGAGGAGAAGAGGAGGAGATCGGGAAGGGAGGAAGAAAGAAGGAGAAGAAAAGAAGAAAAGAAAGAAGAGGGAGGAAGATTCGGGAAGGGAGAAGAGAAGAAAAAGAAAGAAAAGGGAAAAGAAAAGAAAAAAAAAGAAAAAAATAAATAAAAAAATGGTTGTGGGCCGAAAGGGGCCTGATTCCGAAATGGGCCTGATTCCGGAGTGGGCTTCAAATAAACTTGGCTTTAGAAGCCTGAAGCCGGGTTGGGCCCTGATTCAAGCCTAGAGTTCTTAAAACTAAAACTAACTGGGCTTGAAGAGCTCAAATTTTATTATAGGGACTAAATCGAATATAGTTTGAGACTAGGCTCCCTTTTAGATTAATTATAAATTAACTAATTGTGTTTCTGGGCCTGAATACAAATGGGCCCAGTAATTGAATCAGGCCACGGGCCTGATCCAGAAACCAATTAAACTTTGGGCCTGCATGCAAATGGGCCCTGATCTGAACCAGAGAGCAATTGGGTCAAACCCGAACCAGAAGGTGAACCAGACCTGAATCAGGAATTTAATCAAATCCGAACCAGGAAGTAGATTAGACCAGAACCAGAAATTGAATTGGGCCATGGGCCTGAACCAGAAATTAAATTGGGCTATGGACCCGAAAATGAAATTGAGTCCTATGGATGGGTTGTAAATGACTTTAAGATTATAAATAAATAGAAATTAAATATGTCAGTGACATGTAATTTAATGATCTTGCTAGGTATTGAAGAATTGGCATTTGATGGGCAAATTATGTAAGTAACTTGTCTTAATCTTATTATGGATCATGTATCACGTTTTATAAGATGAAAAAGTATTATTTATGCAATTGGAATTATGTATAAGAATTGTGGAAAAAGTACCTAATATAATCTTATATTTTATCAAATACTTGTGATTACTTGATTATGAAATTGTATATGATTATTTATGTCTTCACAAAATTAAGATCAAGCATGTGTTAGCAAATGATTACATGATTTTGGATACATAGCATCCATCATTATTATTATTATTATATTATGTACACATGATTATGATGTTATAGAAAGATGCATAGAAAAAAATAAAGTTTTTAGCATGATCATGAATTTTATTCAGCATGATGCCATTATTCACTTTCCAATGTATCGATGAGAAAAGATTTATGAAAAGCATGATATGTTTTAAAGAACTCTCAGATTGCTATGTACGACCCCCGCCAGTGGGTAACAGTAACTAGGCATACGACCCCAGCCAGTGGGTAAAAATAACTCGGCTTTACGACCCCCGCCAGTGGGTAATAGTAACTGGAAGATAGACCCTGCAGTGGTAAAGGCCTTGCCGTGGGAATAAGAGCGGCCATAGCTACACTACCATCTGAGAGTATGAATTTCAAAGTATAGAATAATGGCAAAAGTTTTATGATGCATAATCATATTTATGAAGTTGCATGAATGGACATGCATAGTTTTATGACTGGTTGGATTATTTGAAATGTTTACTTTATTACAAGCACAGATTTCAAAGCATGAATAATAACAGCACATATTTTAAAGCATGATTAATGATGAGTACGGATTTCAAAGCAAGAATAATGATAAGTACGGATTTCAAAGCAGTGAATAAAGACAAAAGGTTTACATCTGGTTTGATTATAGAAAATGCTTTCTTTATTACAATCGTTAGTTTCTTAAAATAATGCATTAGTATGAAAAATATTATGCTTGATCTGTTAAGATTATGCATTGTTACTTACTGAGCTTTATAGCTCATATCCATTTATTTATGTTCTTACAGATGAATAGGAGATGCTAGGAACAAGGAGCGTGACAAGCCTCAGGGTTATGGGAATAATAAAATATTAAATGATGATTTTGTTTTTAGAAGCTATGTATGGATTTTAATACCTGAACATTTAATGACTTTCATGAATATATTTGTTTAGTAATTGAAGTTTTAAAGAGGCTGCGTGTTATTGTATGCTTAACTTGGCAATAGCACGGCCGTGTCATGATCCGAATTTGGGGCGTGACAGATCCAGAATCTCCTTTAATAATATCAAGTTCATGCGATAAATTCTATGATTCTTTTGTTTTCTTTTAAAAATTATAAGCAAATAAAATTTAATTATTGAGTATGTTCTTGATAACATGAATTCTCTTTTTAAGCATTCAACGTGCCTTAGAACATCTATGATGAATCAAATAATTGAGGAAAACATGTATCAATAAGCATAAATCATAAAAGAATTTTCAACATATAAGAATCATAACATAATCAAAAGATAGATCGTATAAAAAAAAGGATTAGAATTTACATCATGAACTTGGTACACCAAAGGATCTTCCTTCACCCATCACCAGGGACTTTAGCTCATCATCTTCCTCTCTCTCATTCTCACTTTTTTTTTTAATAACAGAAACAGGGCATCCCCTATTTCTCTCTACACTTTTTTTTTCTTTCCACTGCAGCAGCCCAGCTCCACTCTTCCTTCCCCCCCCCCCCCCCCCCCCCCTCCGTTTCTTCACCCGAATGAATGCTATATAGATGGCGTTTGATCCCTCCTGAGCGCACACGGTGGAGATGGGCGGATGGAGGGGGATCTCGAACGTTGATCGCGGGCGGATCCGGCGCTGATCGATGGCTCACTTCACGGGATGCTGGGAACTTGTGAGATGAACGGGATGATCCGGGAAGAAGTTGGGCGGTGGATCCGGAAGCAAGGGAGCTGATCACGGCCGCTGGGTGGTCGCCGAGATGCTCATGAATGGCTGGAACGGAGGAAGAAGCAGCCGCTGATCTCGGTTTGCTGGATGGCTGCAGGCGGGATCAGCGGGATGGGCGTGGGAGAAGAGCGGGATGCTGGGGGCTTCACGGGTGGCTCGCAGGAGGATAGGCTGCACACGGTCGCTGTGAAGGAGGAGGGCGTTGAAGGATGAGGAGCTGAGCTGGGATTGGCTTGGACCATGGACGAGGCGGTGATCGCATGGACGGCTGCTGGAGCATGGGAGCGAAGGCTGGCTTGATTCGCGGAGAGGATTGGGCGCGGAAGGATGAGGAGCTGAGCTGGGATTGGCTTGGACTGTGGACGAGGCGGTGAGATGCGTGGGAGGACGAGGACCGGATGCCGTGGATGAAGCAGACGCTGGGACTGGGAGGTTGAGAACGCGGTCAAGACGGGAAGGTAGCTGATCACCGGTGCGGATGGAATCAGGATGCTAGGAGGATTGGGTGCGGGAGATCAGATCACAGATCCTGGCTCACGGACGACTGGAAGCTTGGGTTGCATTGCGGAATTTGGGGGGTTGCATTGCGGAATTTGGGGAGTCGCTTGGGTGCGTGGAAAAAGAGTCATAGACTCTGTTCTGCAGTTGGGAGGATGCATCCTTTTTAGATGAATTTATATAAAATAATATTAAAAATTATAATAAGTGTTAAGGATAAAATATTAATCATTCAAATGTTAACATCTATTATTTATCATTATTTTGCTAGCATTAGGCTAAGTTAATTGGTACTTAGATCGCACTTTTGTGCTCTCATCACCAGAGTTTACTTTTAGTGGCAACAGAGTGTTACCTCCGCCAAAAGTAATCTCAGCCATACAGGCCAAGCGACTCCTTCAGAAAAGTGATGAAGGATTCTTAGCCATGGTAGTGGGCACCCAGCTGGAAGAACTCAAACTAGAAGACATTCCTATTGTGAGGAAATTTCCAGATGTCTTTCCAGAGGATTTGCCAGGATTACCTCCTGATAGAGAGGTTGAATTCTCCATTGATTTGATTCCTGGCACTGGACCGAATTCTAAGGCCCCATACCGAATGGCTCCAGCTGAATTAAAAGTGCTAAAGGAATAACTACAGGAGCTGTTGGACAAAGGTTTCGTTAGGCCTAGTGTTTCTCTTGGGGTGCTCCTGTACTATTTGTGAAAAAGAAAGATGGCACTTTTCGGCTTTGCATAGATTATCGAGAAATAAATGGAGTAATGGTGCGGAACAAATACCCTTTACCGAGAATTGATGATTTGCTCGACCAGCTGCAAGGGGCACAAATCTTCTCAAAACTTGATCTACGCTCCGGATATCACCAGTTGAGAATAAAGGCTGAAGACATACCGAAGACAGCATTCAGAACTAGATATGGACACTATGAGTTTTTGGTTATGCCCTTCGGGTTAACAAATGCACCAGCAACCTTTATGGATCTTATGAATCGGGTGTTCAAACCCTACCTGGATCAATTTGTGGTAGTATTTATTAATGACATTCTAATATATTCAAAAAGTCCACAAGAGCATGAGGAGCATTTGAGGATAGTATTACAAACTCTTAGAGAAAACAAGCTTTATGGCAAGTTGCAGAAATGTGAGTTCTGGTTAAACAGTATCACCTTTCTCGGGCACGTGATCTCCAAGGATGGCATCTCTGTTGACCCAAAGAAAGGGGAGGCAGTAGTTGATTGGAGTAGACCTACTAATATGTCCGAGGTGCGCAGCTTTTTGGGAATGGTGGGATACTATCGGAGATTCGTTGAGGGATTCTCTCGTATTGCCATGCCTCTATCTCGTCTAACCCAAAAGCAAGTAAAATTTGAATGGATCTAGAAGAAGTGTGGGATGGCCACTTATCACTAATAGAGTTTGCTTACAATAATAGCTATCAAGCAAGTATACAAATGGCTCCTTTTGAGGCGTTGTATGGCCGGAAGTGCCGATCTCCTATTTGTTGGGATGATGTGGGCGAGAGGAAATTGTTGGGCCCAGAGATAGTACAACAAATTGTTGATAAGGTGCAAGTGATCAGGGGACGACTCCGTACAGCTCAAAGTCGCCAGAAGAGTAATGCTGATAATAGAAGGAGAAAATTGGAATTTCAAATTGGAGATCATGTTTTCTTGAGAGTGTTACCCACAAAAGGTATGATGAGATTTGGGGTTCGTGGCAAATTAAGCCCTAGATATGTTGGTCCGTTTGAGATTTTGGACAAGGTTGGGGAGGTGGCGTATCGACTGGCTTTACCACCGGCTTTATCCAGTGTGCACAATGTTTTTCATGTGTCAATGTTGAAGAAATATGTTCCAGATCCGAGTCATGTGGTAGCATGAGAACCATTACATCTTCAGAAGGATTTAACCTATGAGGAGTTTCCGGTACGAATTGTGGACAGAAAGGATCAAGTACTACAACATCGAACCATTCCTTTTGTGAAGGTATAATGAAATAATCATACGGAGAGAGAGGCTACTTGAGAGCTCGAAGAAGAGATGAAAATCAAGTATCCGCAGCTTTTTAAAACCCCAGGTATGAAATTTTTTTTTGGGGGGGAGAATGTAGAGACCTACGTTTGAGTTGGGCCGGCCTTTGAGCAAGGGCGGCCCAACTCGTGAAAATGGGGGAGAGAGTCTCCCGATCGTAACGCTCTCCCTCCCCTATTTTCGGAAAGCTTTCCCCCTCCTCCCGAATCCACCGAGAAGGAGGATCTTAGGGTGATAAAAACCCTAGCAATCGGGCCGAGACCTCCTCCTCTCCCAAGGGCATCAGTCGAGAGGCTTCCACACACAAAAAAAAAAGAGAGAAAGAGATTGGGTTTCTACTTTGCCGCGGGGAGGATCGGAGCTTTCGCCGTCGAGCCGGTCGGGAGGAGCTCGCCGGAGGTAGGGTGAGCATCTTCTCCTTCTTCTCCTTCGTCTTTGGCTATTATTTCCTTGGGAATGAGGCCGGGAAGCCGCCGGGTTGATGGAGAAGCCGATGCCTTGTTCGGCCTTCTCCTCTCTCGTTCCGGCCGACCGTCGCCGGGCGTGGCACCGCCGGCACCACCACACAGGCCGACGACCAGGGAGCGTCGCCGGCCGTGGGCCGCCTACTGCCGAGCGCCCTTTCCCCCTTTCCGTCAGGAAGGAAGGAAGAAAGAGATAGAGAGAGAGAGAGAGCCAACCCTCTCTTCTTTGATATTTTGTTGACGGGAGGAAGAAAGAGAGAGAGAGAGAAAGAACAATTCTTTGTTTTTCTCCCTCTCTAATTGCTCTCTTTTATTGCTTTGTTTTTTTTCTCTAGTTTAATATAGGGAAATCATGGACTGATGGTTAATCCTGGGGTGTTAGATACTGGTGGACCCTTAAGAGGATCCATTGGGAGTCTTGGGTTTTTATATATCTTGGATAATTTTTAATGATAACTTGGTTCTGTAGGAGAACAATCTATTGGACGAGAGGACGCTGAGCAGAGTCCTACGCATTCCAATTCGTAGATCGCCGTGAGGGCGGGTGATTAGTTGTTTGAGTTTTTTTATAAAGGGTAAGAATTCTTGTACGCCAATCCTACATGATATAGATATTTTTGCACTATATATGTTTGATATGCTATGATCCAGACAAAGCATAATAGTTTTATATTAAATTATATTTTGATCGTGTTAGCTTGTGATTGGTATTTTGATGGATGCATGTATGTGTATAACCTATACCTGCATAATTGGATTTATGGATATGGTGGTATGGACTAACCATGTTATATTGATTGCCCTGTCACGGGCCGGAAACGTGAGCATGGTTAGTCTAGGCCGGAAATAAAGTGGAAAAGGGAATGGATGTGTGTTTGTGAATTGATTAAATGAATAGAGACTTTGGGCTTATCTCGTTATTATTGATTGCCCCATCACAGGCTGGAAATGTGATATTATCGATTGCCCCATCATAGGCTGGAAATGTGATACTATTGATTGCCCCGTCACAGGCTGGAAATGTGACACTATCGATTGCCTCGTCACAGGCCGAAAATGTGATACTATCGATTGCCCCGTCACGGGCCGGAAATGTGATACTATCGATTGCCCCATCACGGGCCGAAAACATGACCGGGATATAGCCCAAAGTCGGAAAGATAATTGATCCAGATCGAGTTAACATAGAATGGAAAGAAAAGGTATTGAAAACAGTCATAATGATTTATAAGCTATTATATACTATATCATTCTTGTGTGGCTGGACTTTCATTGATGTTGGATGTACATAATTATATTGATTATTTGAGTCTTTTGGAAACTGTTTATGATTTCATGAAATGTGCATTGATTTGTCATGGTTCTCAAATTCATATTATTATTGTGTTGGTATGGATGTGTAGGGATTCTTACTGGGCTGTAAAGCTCACCTCCTCTTCTTTTCGTTTTCTCTTTTCAGAATTGCAGGATACATAAAACATGGATAGGTTGGGCGTGGGGCGCGAGTATCAAAGTCATTAGCTAGTTAGTCAGTTTATCTTTCTTTGATGTCGATGTTGATGAACATTTGAAGATCTTGTAATTGAATCAAATTGATTATCTGGACATGTTGAATTTGTCAATTTGAATTAATTAATTAGTTGTGGATTTATTGGATTTTTGTTTATCTTAGGCCTTGCATGATCTTTAGGGCACTGCTCTAGGGCTCATGCGGCCGGTCACGTACCGGACCCAGGTGCTGGGATCGGGGCGTGACAAATCTTTTGAAGATACTTTTAGTCATTAGAGTTTTAGTCAGTCTAGTTAGAATATTTTATTTGGTTTATGTTACTAGTTAGTAATTGTTGACTTTTGTCACATTGGAGATGTTGTAAGAATTATTTGAATAAGATGTTGTTTAAATAAATTTTCAAAAATGATCATTGCTTTGATATGATTTGTAGCCTTGCATGCCTGTGTGGTTTGCCATACAGGTATGTAGCATCTTTCGTGCTCTGGGTTCGGGGCGCAACAGTATCTCTCATATGAGATGAATAGTCATACCATATAGTTGATCAACTTCTACTATTTGTTAATGATGGAATTATTTTATATCGGATTGAAATGATATTTATATTTCACAATTTTCAATGTTGTTGAAGTTCAATCTGTAGGTCTAGGGTCATGTTCTAGGGTTATGTGGCCATGTAACATAGCCAATCCAAATGGGCGGATTTGGGAGCTGACATATCAAAAGGCAATAAAAAATAAAGGAAGAAAAAATAAAAACATTTTGAGTCATTTAACTTATGAAGGAAAAAATCTAGTGAAAATATGGCACTAAAAGCCTTCATTTGCCTCTTTTATGATGTGTTTTTATTACATATTCATCTATATTATGTGGGTCGAAAGTAACTCTTTCCTTTGTCTTGTATACTGAAATGAGTTAGATTTATAAAATATAGATTATACACCTTATTTTATCTTGTCAGCCTTAGCATATGGCCATAGAGAATTCGCTAAAACAAACTCTCCGCCCCCTCCCCCCTTTTTAAGTTGTGATAATGCATTTGGATATGTGAATTAATATGAAGGCTGTCAATATATTGAAGACAGATTTCCATTCAACTGATTAATTAGCATCCCTTTAAATCTTGTCCACAGGGCAGTGGTGGGCCTGTCTTGATGACAGAAAGCTGGTCCTATTGGATATGAAAATATATATAAATTTCTTCAACTTGGCTGTTCATTGTCAATATACCATACACCTTTTCCGCTACATATATATTGTTTACATCTCATCCTAACAATTTGTATAGCTGATCTAGGTGTATACCACATAAATAAACTAGATAGTTTGGATGATTTGAATAGGTTGTCATATGACATCTAATAGGCCAAATGGAGCTCAGGTAAGGTAGACCGGATGATTACAAGAAGAATAAAGGTTCAAGGCAAACGATGCTAGGACATTAGGTTTGAAGTCAATCCATCCTTGTAATGATTGATAACTAGATCTTATTACTTTCAAACCACGCATTTCCCCATCTCCAGACTTATTACTTTTCTTTCATATTTCTTTTCATAGCTTTTATGATCATCTTTTAATTAAGTCACAAAAATAAACGGCAGCAGAGGTGGCAGCTCAATTTCAAGTGGCGTCAGCCCTTGCTTCACCCGATTTGCACCCAATTTGGGCCAAGTTTCCACATTCTGTCAAGGCCTTCTGCCACAGCATCGGGAGGCAGAAGCTTAAAAAAAAAAGTCCTGTTTGGAAGAATAAACTCCAGCAGAGTAAACAGCTTGTGAGAGACCAGAATTGGAAGATTGAGATAAAGAAGACCCCAAGAGGCTTGAAAATTTCTTGAATAGGTAGGACATGGCTGCGGTTGCATAGACTAAAGCAAACACTGAGTTAATGCATTCAACACTCAGCAATCAGGTGAAGTTGGAATTCCAAGAGCAATGAGCATAAGTAATGCTAGAAGATGAAACACCCTTAATGAAAGTACCCGATTGGAATGAAGGAGCTGCATTACCCGCCTATCCATTATACCGTGCATCTTAAAGACCAAGTATAAATTACAACCATGACAAAAGTCTTACAAACAAATGGTTTGGACCTTGGCAAACCCAAGCTTATCCAATTTTCTTAAAGAACCGCCGAGAGAAAACAGAACAATTATATATTAGATCGACAAGTTAAGATATGGATAATAACCAATTAAATCTTATGTCAAGCACCACACTTCACTCTACCATTTCTGATAGTGATGAATTTCGTTGCTACTCAGATAATTCGAACTATTCCATCCCTTATCATTATTCTGTTAGAATCCTGCATTCTCTGCAAAAAAAAAAGAAAAAGAAAGAAAAAAGGTAATGAGGAAACTGGGGAACAACCAAAGCTACTTTGGAATCAAGCCACAACATTCGTTATAACGAATAAGACTAGAAGATATTTCTTCATAAAACAGAACATGATTGCATTTGAAGCAGGATATACCCAAGCCAGTAGTACAACACTCTGTTGAAGTACGTACCTCCAAGATAGATGTTATCTGGCGTCTTGTGTAGGGTGCAGCTGCTTCCCGGTTAACTACCTCCTCAACTTCAGCAATAGAGATTTGATCCAAGTGATTCGCAAGCACATGCTGACCCAGGATGGACTCAAACGATTCTATCCTGCATGTAATAAAAACGAAGGCTTAATTTTGCTCATAAGAAGGTACATGTCTGAAAAGATCCTAACGAGAGGTGGGATAGGGAACCTTTCTGGAGAAATGTCATCACTTGCTGAAGCATGGTCTACATCTACATCCATAGGGTCCATTCTTGTGCTGATTACAAACAGAGAAAAAAAAGGAATGAGTTTCACTTCTAAAATACCAGCCAGAAGAGAGTAAAGGTAACTTTTTAGTCTTTCAGTAATGGAGTCCTTAACAGACATTTATGAATGTCAGTTCTCCAAAATATAAGAAATCTTAACATGGTCCCTTCGATGAGGCCATCTTAAGGGTTAGATTAGAATAGACCAAAACTGAAGACTCTATTTCCTGTTATATTTTCTTTATGGTGGGCCTTTTCCTTGTAAAAACACAAATTTTTGCCTTGCAAAGTTGATGGGAGATTCCCTGCTATTATAAATCTTCTAAGACAAGTTGCAACACAGCAGAATTTTAAATCACAGAGACATACTGGATGAGCAATGAGAATTATTAAGAAAAAAACCTAGAGGTTTATTAATCATTGAAGTATTCAATAATAAAACAAGGATTTAGTCGCTTCATTTTTACATTAGTTTACATTGACCACTCTTGACTAGTATAGCTGATTAGATGAAAAGTCAAGATTAACATGTCCTTTTTTGTAAGTCACTCTAGCGAGCTGCAGAATAAAGGAACATACTAGTGTTATTTGTGAAAAGAAAGGCATGTCACCATGTTGATTAACCAGAACCTCAAAGATCAAGGTTTTCAGACATCTAATCTAGTGGATGTTAAGAAATGAATTAAAAGCATGTATTGGAAAAGAAAAGAATGATGGTTTAGTTCCATGAGCTCACCTTCCACCATCAACATTGCCATCATTATTGACAGCATCATGATCAGCTTTCTGTTTCATCTCCAATTCTCTTTGTTCACGTTCTTCCATGTCAGTCAACTCTTTGTGATATATAGCAAAATTAAGAACTTGCAGAGCAGCTTCAACATCACACTTCAAAACCTACATTAAGAGAGTAAATTGATTCCTCTACCATAAGTTGTTTGGAAAGGTGATAAGTAATAATAACTACTTCAAAACCAAAAAGGTGCATTGCTAAAATATGGCTGAGGTGATTTAACTGTACAAGAAACGAATGGCGGGGAGCAAAAGAAGCACTAAAAAATTAGCTACTCAAATAACATAATTTCAGAGTATTAGATTCTACTTGATTAATTAAAATAACTGGTTGAGACAAACACCTCATTCCTCAACTTCAGTTTGGCATGAGCAGTTGAAAGACGAATTATGGTCTCTAAGGTTCTTGCAGTGATTGGTAGTGTACCACCTCCAGCCTGTAAATAAAATATAATATGAGATACAGTTTGGAAAACATATAAATACTATATTCAACAACAAAAGTTAACCACATCATCTATTTTTTGCATATCCAACCTTTGAATTTGCACTTGCATCCCTAAGTTCCGCATATGAAGTTGCAATATGGTCAGATGCCTGAGCATAGACAACAAAAGAATGCAACACTGGACATTAGAAATCAAACAAATTCTAAATATTCATTATTGTGAACAGCAAGATGAACTCCAATAGGAAATATTTAAATGAGATTTGAATAAAAAACAAATTGCCAACTGCACAGACAGTAGGCAGCCATCACAACAGGAATGCACAACAAAAAATTACAGTGACAGTCAATTTGACTTAAAGTTGACATCCCCTGTCCCCTTCCATCAGACAACCATTTACCTGAGGGAAATGGTAATACTTGTTTGCTTGGAATATTTCCAAATGAAAGATGTTACTTGTATTGCATTGCAGGCGAAGTTTATGGAACTTAAAACATGAACATAAAGAGTTACCCTTTTTCTCAGAGAAAGAGAGAGAGAGAGAGAACACAAAGAGGGCACTTTACCTCTTCTGTGAGTTTTGGCTGAATCCTATTCTTAGCATAATGGATGTACTTCTTAAGAAACTTGATTGTGAGTTTCTCATGTTTTGATTTCTTCCCTCTTTTCCTTTCTTGCCCATGAAGCACACGATCATATTTGACAAAGATAGATGCATTAACATCACCATCATCTTCTTCAGTATATCTTGTTTTATCAAGGGTTCCCATGCCTGTACCACATTTGAGCTCTTTAAGGTGGACAAGTAGTGGTAGTGGAACATAATACACACACACACACACACATCCAAGATAATCTGAAGTACAGCTATACCTCCATCATTTGCACAATATCTGTGGATGCGAGAGACATGCTCTGAAATCTGACGGTCGATTTCAGGATCCATTTGATCAAGGACGATGAAAAGCAAATCGAAACGAGAAAGTAAGGAATCTGGAAGTCCAATATTCTTTGTTGGAGTCAATGAGCGATCATACTGTTGTTCGTCCAGAACAAATTGGAATCAGATAAAAAAAATAAGAAACAATTTTCTCAAAATAAGAACAAAAGAAAGCAAATACTAAGTTTGAACTATCAGATAGCTCTGGAAGATGTAACTGAACAAGAACTTACAGTCCCATATATAGGGTTTGCAGCAGCTACTACACTACATCTAGCATTTAGTGATGCATGGATTCCTGCCTTGGCAATTGTTACTGTCTGTTGCTCCATAACTTCATGTATGGAAACACGGTCTTGATCATTCATCTTGTCAAACTCATCAATGCAAACAACACCTCGATCAGCAAGAACCATAGCACCAGCTTCAAGTCTTCGTTCCCCTGGCACATGAACCTAGTGAGAATTCTAGAAACACACGGAAAAGAAATTTTCTTGCACTTTTTCAACATGTACCAGTCTCCTGATCAGAAGTAACAGCAGCTGTCAACCCCACACCAGAGGAACCCCGACCAGTGGTTGAGATAGCCAATGGGGCAATATTCATAACAGCTCTCAAAAGTTGGGATTTGGCAACCGATGGATCACCAACCATCATCATGTTTATATCCCTGTAAAGAAGAAGAAAGAAATTAGACTTAAACATTGGGGCATATGAGAATGAGTGAATGATAATAGACAAAGAACCAAACTATTGAAATCAAAGAAAGTAGTTAGCTAGATCATGATAAATTAAAAGAAATTCGTACCCTCTCAAATGGGTTCCGTTCTTTAGGTTCTTTTCCACCCCACCAAGCATCAGCAAGATAACCGCTTTTTTAATCCACAGATGGCCATATATGGATGGTGCAAGTGAATTCCCAAGTAAATCGAATGTATCATTTCTCTTAGCTATTTCTTTCATTCTCTTTAGGTCTTCTAGAGAATATATTGGAGCATTTGCCTCTTTGTTGAGAAGAGAAATGTTGTTGGCTATAAGAATGGTCCTATAATGAATATTAAATTTATTCTTCGTGAGAGAACGAACTCAGCTATAACAGTATATGCTTTGTTAATATATATGTAGGAAAATATAAGAAGGCAAGCTGAGACAAAGCATATATAATAATTTAGCCCACCTAAATACCCCGTTCAAGCTACCCTTGCTTTTACCAGGCAGAGCCTTATATACCCCAACAATTGCAACACGATCACCAGGCTTGCAAGAATCAACTAGGTCATCTTCTATGATGACATCAACAGTTCTTGGTAGTTGACCAGGAGCAGAATTTTCAGGTACCTCCTGCATTGATAGCGTTTGATGGTCCTTGTATTCACACAGTCCATACTCAGTGACCAGCAAGTTTCCATTTTCATCCTGAGCAAGAATGTTAATTTAAAGAATACATTAGGGCAACAATTATTGGAAGAAAAAAATCATTACTCCACGGGTCCAAATAATAAGTATTTACCCTTGTTGGATACACAGAACCTGTAGGCAAGCCCACAGTGGATGTAATGTCCCTATATTCACGAGTAGTGAACTGCCCTGTTATAGGGCAAAAGTGAACGCTTTTAACGACCTTTGGCCTTACAAGAGAGCCTTCAAAGTAAAACAAATAGGTGGTCAGATATATGAACATAATGTTGGTCTTTCTAGGGCTACGTACAAGACTATGATCTAAGCGTTCAAAAGAATGAAAAAAGTGTAGAGATGCCCTTAAAATAGTACTAAGATGAAACATCAAGCAAACATGAGCATACAACAAGAACTCTGTTATGAGTGACCAAATAGTAGGTTACCAAGCCCAACAAAATAGAACAAGTCCGAAGACAATTTCATACATGTAACTTGTAAGCTACCATACAAAGAATTTAGCGATTAAATTTCTTTTTCTAATGCTTAATTGGTCAATATAAATGGCACAGGCTACCCAAGAGCATACATCAACATGCAAGCATGCACATACATGAACTAATTTATTCTAAGGCATTCTCGCAGCAAATGAAGAAAGCCTCCTTTTCCTATATTTTTGAAATTAGAGTTGCTTATAACTGGTTGTGACCCTATGGTCTCAAAATGAATCCTTCATCTGGATTTTAAACTAGCATGAATTAATTTATTCCAGGGCAGCCTCACAGCAAATGGAGTAAGTCTCCGTGGTTTTTATTTTTCGGAGAACACAATAAGAATGCCACCATTTGGGTTCAAACCTAGATACTTTCCCAGCAAGATGGGGGTATCAACCAGGTGACGTAAGTCTACTGGGCTAATTGAGGAGTAATATAAAATTTGATTATATGTTCAAAATAGTTGACAAATGCTTCATAGACATAATGATGATAAAATGAAACACTTAAGATGTTATAATATAACTGCATGGGCATTTGTCATCTGATGATTAACGCACCTAACTTGTAAGAGACAGCTTTCAAGTAAAAGAATAAAACACAAGGCATAACCAGTGTAAGGCAAGTAGGATATGGTGCAGCAGAAAATTTTAATATTGCATCCATCCTTGGTTTTACTAAAAGCAAATCTGTCTTTTGAAGAACTCAAGCACCTTCATGATCGCAACTAATAAACTAACCATAAGATGTTTTTATATCTAAGGCCATAAATTACTTAATGGGTAAGTTACATTGATGGACTTTATATGTTGTCTCCCCAAAGCAAAGTGTCAAAAGCATATACAGCAAATAGGGATGGTCCCACTATCAATTCTGAAATGTGTGAAGCTCTTTTCAATGACTCTACTCTTCATTTCTATGCACTTATAAAGAATTCGTAGTTGCATACTCTCAAAACTAGATTGAACTGTCAAAAAATATTGAGGAAAAATGTCCATAAATAAATAAAAACCAGCTAAGATCTCGCTAAGCAAAAGAGGAGCAAAGATGGAAGCTTCTTTTCCATGAGATCCTGCCTCAATAATGTGGTATGGTGATCAGAGCAGTGATTATATAATGGTCCTCGATCTTCATAGAACAACGAATTTCATAGTACTACCCCAGATTAAATAAAATTTTAGGATATTCCTAAGCCTAGAAGCATAGTAAGGGATAACATGCAATCACATTTGTTAATAACAAGTCATAAATAATGATGAAAACATTGGCTTTGTATTGCATCACAACGTACAAAGTTGATGCCTCAATCTCTCATGCTATAAGATTAACTAGTTTTGGGATTATACAGATATGCAAGGTTTTTAAGAGCTCAAATATACACTTTGAGCGAGAAAACGAGTCACCATCTTTTTCAGATTGAGGATATCCAGAATTTGCTCCAAAAGGATTCTCTTTAGCCTACATTGAAGACTGCAACATCTACCTCATGGTGACACCAGATTCCCAGTTATCATCATTTGTCATCCATTAGAAAATTTTTAGAATAGACACTAAATAAATAACTTAACACATAACAGGTGTAAATGTCATCTGATTATAGGTTAGAGGCCATCCAAAAATCCAATAACTTAATTAATAAAAGCAATCCATTTTGCATACTATCAAGGCATTTGATTTTGAAAAGGCATGGAACTACAGATAGCGTTTAAGGATTGGGATTGGAAATAAGTACATTTCGTGACAATGCCTTCGACGCAGACCATGGAACCAATGAAGGAGGACATGAGATCCCTAGGAGTGACTTTGTGGAACCCAAAAGGCCCGCTGAAGCCAACAAGCACACGTTCCCCTTCCTTCAGGTACTTCGGATCCACATTTCGAGTGACCTCCGTCAGGGCATCAGAGATCGGCTGCATGTACTCCCCAGGGTTGCGAATCAGCCTGAATACAAATCAAACACCGTAAAAAAATTTCCAATTTACCCGTTAAATTGGTACCATCGCAGGGTTTCCACAAGATCCAATGAACCAGAGTGCAAAAAAGATTTTAAAAAATAGATTTTTTGTGCAAAAGGGAATCAAACATAGATATACTACGGTAAAATGGCATCGATTGAAAGGACTGGAGGAAACAAGCAAAGCAATTTTAGAGAAAGATTTAAACAGAGATCTAATAGGGTAGGGAAGGGAAGATTTTGACCTTCGGGCGAAGTCGAGGCTGAAGTTGCGAAGGTCATCGATGCCGACAATGAGGCGGCGGCGCTTGTTCTGGATCATGTCCCTTATAGTTTTCATGTAGAACCCCTTACCCACCTGAATATTTTACGAAATTTGCATAAAAATTACAGAAAGAAGTCATCTTTAGGGTAGATCCAAACAAGAAAACGAGAAGGAAACCTACGTCCTGATCCAAGAAATCCAAGAAAGCTCGCTTGTGAGCGGCCATGGCTTCCTCGTTGACGTCCATCTCTTCCAATCGCGAGAGATGCTGGTGTTGGGGGGGTGATGCTGGTGTTGGGGGGGTGATGCTGGTGGGGGATTCGTCTCTTGCCGCCGGAACTAGGTTTTCTGGGTTTATGTCTACCCTTCCGTTTTGGCGGGAAATGGAAGGCGACGCGAGTGATTTTGGCGGGAAAGCACCTGGGAACACCGATGGCGTGGTCCGCAAATTTCGACCATCGATGATCGTGTGGATCGCGGGGCTGATATTGGAAGATCCTGGCCGTCCAAGGATGGATTCACATGAATCCCAATACACCAGCGTCATGTATCATTACTTGGGGCGACCGTATTCCATTTTGTGGTCGAGAGCGTGGAATTGGGGCTTGGTTCAAAAAAAAAAAAGGGCAATGCTGTTTGAATTTGTTAGTGTTATATAAGTATTCAAGATATTGGTATATAGCTGGCGTAGGATAAAAGTTTTTACAAATTTTTATATATTTTTTATTAAATTCTATAATTTTTGCTAGAGTCTAAATCTAGCCAAATTCAATCACAAATGTTATAAGTTCAATTATAAATGCCATAATCAGCTCATGATCAGTTTAAATAAGCCCGTGCAACAGTATCTCTTTCTCGCCAGAACCACTCTGATACCATTTATTTTAATCTAAAGCTTCAACAAAAAAGAATAGCCATAAGTTATTTTTTTTTAGATTTTTTTGACTATAGGTAAGTATCTAACATCCATAGATGTGGGACTAAATACATAGTTGCATGGATCCTCACAAGTTCATGCTAAGTATAGACCAGTTTATCTTGTGCATTGAGGTGCAATGTATTCTAAAATGGTAAAGGTTATAATTATTTATTTTAAATCTATAAAATCCTATCAAACCATCAACTAATGGAGACGGTTTGGGAAGGGCTAGTATTGATGATTCAAAAATCAAACTCATTTAGACAACGTGGTAAAGAATGATTCAAAATTATTACTCCTGTTGAAAAACAAATAAGGTTTTGACCTTGTCAAACCCTTGCATCCACATGTCTTTGGATCTTAAAAACGTGGTGTCATGGTTGGTTATAACAGACCATAAACTTCTTTTGGATTTTTTGAAAGACTTCTGAAGTGAAACATTCCCATCTTCGCTCTTTTAAAGGCTCTATAAAAAGAGATCCTTTATACCAGTTTAATAATGACATATGAATTAATAGTGATTCAAAGATAGAGAGTTAAAGAGAGAGATAATGTGGCATTGTGAGACAATCCTCTTCATTGAGGGATCATCTCTAGGGTAACCATTCTCGACCCCAGGATTTGAAGAGTGAAATCAACAAGAAGACTCTAGTAGCCTTTTAACCAACGTGGAAAGGACATCTAGATCGTGATTATGTGATGATCGTAAACTGTAAGACAAGCAACAGGTCCGAGTAATTTATTATTTTGCTGCATAAGATAAGCACTGTGATCTTCACTTGTTTGATAATTTACATTGGTATCAAAGCCATGATCTGCTTGTTTTCACCCTCATGGATGTGAATGAACGATTTCTTGTGCCATCATTTGCCTTTTGGATGAGTTTGTAATAAAAAATTTGCATAACTTATGTATTCGGATTTCTTATTTGAGGCTCCATTATGGCATATTTTTGATGAAACTCTTTACATGTTTATGTTCCTTATGATGTCAGTAACATGATACTAAACTATCTTGAAGTTTCATGCTCCATAGAGGGAAAAATTTGAAACATTTTTTTTTTGATTGCTCATATGAGGTTGAATGTTTCAAACTATTTTTAACATGATAAATGTTAAAAAAACAAATGATTTAATAGTTTGATAGAGGGTTTCAAGAGCTTCAAAACAACATATCATATGCGTAATTTGGACTTGAATTGAGTAAGTTATGGCTAATAGAATATGCGGTCGAGATAAGGCAAACCGAAAAAAAAAGTGCTAGAGGTTGAAGACGATAAACAATGGCATTCGCTCTATTTTTTTCTTCCCAAGTGGGAGAGCGGACGTCATGTGAGCATCGCACTCTATTTTTCCTATGTGGGAGAGCGTTGTGGCACTATAGACAAGTGGCCGATAACTTGTGAATATGGAACAGTGGCACTCACTCTATTTTTTTTCTTCCCAAGTGAGAGAGCAGATGTCATGTGAGCGTCGCGCTCTATTTTTCCCATGTAGGAAAGCATTATGGCACTGTTGACATGTGGCTAATGGCACTGTAGTGTTAGATGTATGCCCTAAAAGCCAATCTAGCTGATACATTACTTTTTCTAAGATATAGTTTTATACTTGATTTTGTTATTATTTAATAATATTGGGCATCTTTTCCATTCATATTGTGTATATGTCCATGAATCATCCAAGGAATTAATAAGATGATGATACATATTCTCAAAAGTTGAAAATTTGAGGTATGTGTCATTGGTGATTAATTCCTAAATGCTCTTGATCGATGGATCATCATGAAGATGGTGATTGATCCGATTAGTGCATAGATCGCTTCTTTTTTTGGATGGACGAGTCTCGGGTCGACAGTGTAGGGACACTGGAGTGGTAGTGCAGGTGCTTGTTAGAGAACAAGGGTACCGAGCGTGAGCAATGAAAGAAGTCACTTGGATGTCTATCCACTTGTCAGTAACTTACTTGATGCTGCAGTAGTATGACTGGTCTTTTGACATGCGGTGCCTCGGCTATTCACAATGAAGTTATTGTAGTTTGACTACACATATACATGGTCTCTAGCCATATAGACCATGTGGTACAGATTAGCTGCAGTAGGTTTACTGTAGGAGTAGAGTGTGCACCTACATGGAATCCATCGACGTTAGTAGATAAAGAGTGGTCCTATATAATTTATAAGACTGAGTTCGAAGGACCTCGGTCGGGGCAGTATGTACAGTGAAAAAAGAGTTTTCTACTATCGAACTAAAGTCGAATAAATCTTGATATATGACAGACGATGGGGTTTGATGAGTTGTCCATGACCTCCGTCTTGTCGAGATCCATGATAGAAGGACTGTATCATACGGTAACTGCACCTAGAGATTCATCTGCTCCATTCTGTTGGGTTGCCACTATATGCTGCTAGGTGTTACTGGTAGATAGTGAGACACACAGGGATTATCTTGATGGTCAATGATCCCTAGTGAGATGAGTTGGAATTGTTCCAACCCATTGAAAAGAGTTTCAATAATATTGTAATAGGGATCACAATATATCTCACTAGCAGACAAAATATAACCTATGAGATCACACACATGAGAGATTTTGATCGATCTGATGGTTAGATTGCGATTTGGAATCGCAATAGATCATGATTATCAATTTGATTGATAGTTGGTTTAACCCACTAAGAGTTAGTGAGTTAAAGAAGAAAGAATTGCAATTTGATTGATTCAATTGGGTTAAATGAATTGGGCTTGACCTTATTAGATAAGGTTTAAGAGTCTTACTTGGAGTAGGACTCCTAGAGTCTTAATTAGATTAGGACTGAAAATCTTAATTGGAGAAGAATCCAGATCCTTATTAGATAAAGATGAAGAATCTTAATTGCAATAGGACTCCTTATTAGATAAGAATTAAGAGTCCTAGAGTCCAAAATTGAGTCATGTTCTAAAAAAAAATCAAGAGTTATACTTGAGCCACCTAATCCTTCGTAGAGGAGGATTCATGCATGCAAAGAGGAGGGCCGCACGCCCCTCCTTATTTTTCCTTTAATTGGCGTGCGTGAGCTCTTAAATTTTAGGAGCTCCACGCTTAGGGTTTAAGGGGGCGGCCTCTTCCTCTCCCCTACTATCCTTCTTCCGCAAGAAAAAGAAAAAGAAAGGGGCAGCCCTCTTTCTCTCCCTTTTTACTTTTTCTTCCTCTTGAGAGCAATCAAAAGTTGATTATTCGAGAAAGAACTTCATCCATCAAAAGTGATCATAGCACCCCGGTGAGATCTAGGTGCTTGGATCAGTCTATTCCTTGTATGGATATCTGTAGAGGTCGGACGCATGTGCGGCTTCAAGTGAACCTTTCAAGTTTTTCACGGTCATCAAATTACGGTAAAAATTTACCCGCGCAAGGTAAAAATACGATCTTTTCTTTTGTTTTAATTTAATCTATCCACGAACGATTTTTGAGATGAACAACCGTGCACGCATCTTCTGCTGCGATTTTTGTAGCATGCATGGTTTTCCAATAGTAGTATCAAAGCCATGGTTTCGTAAATTAAAATTAAGATTAAGATTAAACGCATGTTAGATCTGAATGTTTAAGGATTAAGCTTGCTGATATTTCAGCTTACTGATTTTTCTGCATGTTGATTTTTCTGCATGTCTTTGCCAGTAGTGCCATCCTCCCCGCAGGCTGTCTGTATGGGTGGGTTGTCCCTTGCTGCTACGTTCTGTTAGGCGCCGTAATCTGCGTTGATGAGATTACGAGCAATTAGAATCATGTCTTATATGATTAGCGGATCATATGATGACACAGTCAATTAAATATTCAGATCTGTGTTTTAATTCATGCATGAGATGCATGTGATGATAATCATTGATGAATCCCTTTGTTCTGCAATTTTCTGTGATGTTGTGTGATAACATGTAATTCAGAAATTCAGATGCCTGCGTGCATCTTGCATGGCCCATTAACCAAATCAAGTCTGCATCAATAACCGCTCTACTACATGACTAAAATAATAAAGCCTAAATAACCATATGATCACAAATTAATGGGCTTCTTAATATTCATTCAGACAAGTAACAAATTAAATTAAAATCAATTCATAATCAATGGAAACCTATTTTTATGATTAATTCCAACAGATGCAACTGTAATCTTGATTACCTTGTGAAGGCAACATGACTGCAGGTTAAAAAGAAACTCAAATTAGAAAACTGTGATTTTTTTTTTCAGCTTTAAAATGACCTACGGTCATTGTCAACCCGGTTTTGCAGCCATGAGCGTGCATTCAGGACTTTTTATGAGGTTTGCATGGATGGTTTATCCACGGAATTACCAGCTCCTGGCTCGCCATGGCCCTCATGAATCGTTTCAGCTTTATCAGTTATTGGTCGGGCAAAAGCCCAAGGTATTTATATTGTTTCTGCGAAGCTCTCTGAAGGGATTGACTTTGTTCTATATCCGAAAGTTAGTGGTTGCCACTGGATGTTCGTTTGACCTAGTAGTGTAATACTAATTTTTGTTGCCCGATACTGCCATGCCATGGATCTTGTTGAGGCTCATGTTACTCAAAGCAGCAATCCTGAGATAGCTTAAGCCTTTTACAAGGTTCTACATAAAGAGGTGGATGCATTCATGGGCCATAAGAACTCTGGTTATCATCATCTTATGCTAGGAACTAAGTGCCAGTCCCATTGTTAGTCTATTTCTGCTTAATACATCAAATTAACTTTGACAATCTGCTAATTTCTGACCCCATAAATATCTATCTATATATATATATAAAGAGAGTATTAAACACATGGGAGGCTGGTTTTTTATAAATGCCTTAATCTGAAATAGTCTAAATAAAGCTACTCTTCATGCGTGGCTCATATACAGTGGCACAAAATTCTAATATTATGTACTGACTATATAGTGATGACACATTAGTTTGGTCATGCAAAGGGATTCACATCATTGATTACTAATTTTTGTGCAAGGTCAATGTTGGAAATGTCTAGTTCTCTGCTATTGGAATGAAAAAGCTTAAAAATGCTAGCATTATTTGTAGTCTAAGTGACAATGATTCAGGTTATGACTGTTTTCAAACAGATACCTGAATATGAAAGTGGCAGAGGTGCGCAAGTAACTTCTAGGTGAGCTTCTTCAGAGCTCAAAAGTGTTTTAGTGTTACTCAGAACTCAAGCTTCATATTGGTCAGGGAGAACCAGGATTCAGCATTGCATCAAACCCCTGATGTCAATTTACTCAGATACTATGGAATCCAATTTACTCATGCATGATTTGTTTTCTTTCTCCTGGAAATTTAACAAGCTGTTTCAATTTTAGAGTCCCATTTTGGGCATGATTAGACTCCTTACCAAATTGATATGCACGTTTTAAGTTAAGTTTTCATGTATAATGAGCTAATCAGTGGTTGTTGTCTTTAGTTTGGCCTGATCAACAACTTGATATGAATTAGCTTGTGTTCATGAAGCCACAATATGGTTTTGTAATCTGTGATGTGCTGCGATCCCAGATATTTCAGAACAGGCAGCATGGCTTTTTCCATCTATATTCAGTATCAGTTTTGCATATTCTGGTATGCTACAAATTTTCTTTTACATCGAGATCCTTTAAAATTAAACATCTCAGATTTTCTTCTCACTGTTTTTATGAACATATACCTCGGATGTCTTTCTTTATTTGAACTTTCAGTTTAAACCCAAGACCCCTTCTTAGAGGTTATTTAGCTTCCTCTAATACATAAATCTAACTCCAACAGATTGCATCTGGTAGTTTTATTTTTCTGGCAATCTCTTTGTAGAGATTTACAGACAGGGTGGAGCAATGTGGCACTCACTTAGCACCATCAGAGGACTGATTCGGATTGAGAAAGTTTGCAGTGTTTTGTAGAGACCTGAGATGGTTGAGCAGACCAGAGATTCCAGATTACCGACAGATGTTGCATATTATTTCTTACTATGTTGTCAGAAAAGAGCTAGGCATGTAAGCCAAAACATTTATATTACTGCTAAACTGATCATCAATGTGCTAGAACATTTTGTGTCAAATTATTCAGAACTAAGTAAAGGCAATTAAAGTGTGGGAATGATCATAAAGTGGGATTATTTGGTCATGGAGCCCAGCAGAATCTGAACTAGATGTTGAGATTGTCATTGAATTCAGATATCTGATGAGAATGGAACTGCTGAATAGCAGATGTCATGGGATCTACACAAAACTGGTAACAGCCAAAATGTCCAATTGTTGGCCAAGGAGCCAATTCATGGACGAGTCTGAGTCACCTGTTTAAATGATCTCAGCGTGCAGGCCATCATAAGCAAATGATATAAACCTTTGTTCTGCACCAAACTTTTCAGAATTTTAACAAACCTAAACTACAGCCTTGCCCACAAGAATCCAAATCTCATTCAGCATAGAATTTCAGGATTGTAACTTCAGCCACAAACCATTTGATCGGTCCATCATTCCAGTTGGTTCTTAATTTCACTACAAACTAAAGTGGAAGAATCTCTCGCAGCATGGTTGTTACTAACTGGATGAGGTTTTTGAACATCAGAAATCAACCTGTGTCCATACGTGCATTCAGAGAGGAAGTAGGGTGGGTTTGAGATTTTGGTGCTTCTTAGGGTGTGCCATGTTGGAAAATGATCTGATGCCAATTCATGTTCATTCCCTTTCACACCATAATGTGTTAACTGCTATTGATCATCATACAGTTTTCTTATAGTGCTTTTCCCGAACGGAGAAGGAACCATCATAGAACAGAGAGACAAAGATAAATCCATATAGACACAATGCTGATGGTGATTGTGCATTATCCGTGCCATTCTGCAGTAACTTAACTAGCTGAATTTTTTGCCATATGAGTGAATGAAGAAGATAACACCATACCGTAAAACACAAGATCAACAGGATGAACACTTATCTTGCCACAATGCTAATCCACCATGATCACCAATGAAAAGAAAGAACCTATAGCAGCAACAAAAATCATTTCCCACTCAGACATGAGCTTGCTAGTCTAGTTTCAATTCACCAATTCAAATGCTGGTAAACACTGTACAGAGTTATATTTCCATGATATAAAGAGTTTCAGTGATAACCTGCATAGGATAATTCCCAAAAGAAACCCTACCAAAGACAATATGCAAGTCAGCATATACATGCAATGCAGTTCAAGCATTTGCCAGTTCCTCTTCTCCTCCTTCCCAGCAACCCTTAAGAATAGATCTTGGCGACCCACAATCACTGATCCTGAAACTCTGGAAAACCAAGCTACCCCCATTTCCAAGCTCCTGATAGCTTTTGGCCCCGCTGACATAACCTGCTATATCAAAGCCAGATCCCAATAAATATCCCTCACTGTCTGCATGAATCGCAACAGAGAGTTCCCTAGGTTGGAAACATGCCAAAACTCTTGCAATCAGTTGGCTCATGTTGACTGCTTCAGGGTCATAACCCATTGCTTCAAAGCTTGCATAGCTGAAACCATCTTCCGGCGTGACGTGAATTGTAGACATCGCAGGTCCTTCGATGGCATTCATGGAGTATCCGCAAGGGTCAAACTGAAAATCACATATCTCAGAGCCAGGGAGAATATTACTAATACCCGAAGCGATGGTCATCTTGGATGCTGAGTTGTGCTGGCTCTTGTAGAAGACTGAAGCAAGCTTCTTGTCCAATCCGGTCATGCACATTTCCACAGTGTAGAGTGGATGGTCTGCTGATTTAGCCGAGGCAGAGTAAACATGCCACTTCTGAGACTTAACCAGACTACTCATAACATACGCCTTGCTGCCCAGACCAAGCCTCCCGAAATGGCTGTCAAGGATGGCAACTTCTTCTGAGAAGCTGTGGTAGGGGAACGGCTGGGCTTGTGGAAATTTGAAGCTCCCATGGGTGTATCTCACAGATTTTACTGAGAGTGATAACTCTTTGGCTAGCTCAAGAATGGGAGGGACCGACGAGAGCAGCTTTGTGGTGCCACAGGTCTCAATGATAATCTTGTAAGAGTATATGAAGAGACTGGACTCTGATAGAACATAGGAGTCAACAATTTTGTTTGACAGTGATGCCACTATCCTGCATTCTGCCGGTTTCAGTATACCATCAATTTGGGCTCTGGAGAGAGATTGAAGGCCATTTCCACCAGGGTCAGCAAAGATGGATGGCTCGAAGAATGAGATTTCAAGTCGCTTTTCACAGCCCTCAAATCCTGGTGCAGAGATGGGCAAGGCCATCTCAATCCACTAAGGAAACAACTAGCTGCAGAATGAAATTAAAGGAAGATCAAGGGAGAAAAAGAACACTATGAGCAAATATAAGTTATTGGGCACCGAGGGAGACTACACATGGAGGGTCATCAGGAGGGCTTCCGAGCACACTGCACACAAAACACCAAGGAGCTAGCATTAGAGTTGAGAAGCAGATTGTAGTCATGTGGATTAGCCCAAATAAATATACAAAATATCAGTCAGCCAGAATTTGAATCTCCAAGTCCAACAGAATTCGATATTACTCTCCTGTCAAGGAAATTTAACTTCCAAAACTAATTTCTGGAAAATAAAATTCTATGAGAAAAGGCATCCAAATTTCAAGGACATTGGAATAGCAGTGAGAAGATTAGCACAAGTGGGATATAGTTCTTAATCTCTTAGGGAAATATGGTGGGGGCACCACAACCAGGGTTTGAACCCTGGACCTCTCCGAAATGGAGACGAGTGCCAACCAGCTGAGACAAGGCTGGGTTGGCCCGTGGTATGTTTCTTGTGATCATCTATTTGTATCATGTTGATTTGTTGTCCAGCCATATCACTGCCATAGAGTTATTTTTTCCATCAGTTTTCTGGGTAGGCATTTGCATCTCAGAAAACTCAGCTGTTAAAGATTCCAATTCTTCAAAAGTACGAGAAGGTATCAACTCTAACTTAGCGTCAACTTTGCCATATTTCTCTTCATTTACTAAATTTTATAAGCCTCAGGAGAGTGACATCTGAGACAACTTTCAAACACAATTTCAAATCAAAATCAACTTATTATTTTTAACTTATTATTTCAAATCAAAATCAACTTTTCGTAAACCCCAGGCAAAATTTTTGGTAAGTACCAAGAAAACCTTATAAGGTCCACAGGAATAGTATTAGCAGTTGGTAACCTCTGGACTTGAAGATGATCTGGTATTTCCTAAAGAAGTTCAACTGGAGCGGAAAACATATTTATCAGTCAACAGGAAGTCACATAATAGCTATCTACATGCATTAATTGATTACAAAAATTGACAAATAATCACTGCAAAATGTTTCTTACACAATATATCACAACTATAAGCATTAAAAATGGATATCATTTAGGAAATAGAAAGGAACACAGTTGAACATACGTTGGAATATGCAGCAGATCTGAACCTCTTGATGCCACCGTGGGGACGAATATCTTCAATGCTGTAGCCTAGAGGAGCTTCATAGTGTAAATATTTATTACTCAATTCGTCACCATGTTTTGCCTCCATTAAAACATTCAGTCTTGCCTGGAGAAGTCATCAACCAAAAAGGTGAAAAAGTAAAGAATATTTCAGGATAGAAACTATGGGCAAGGAATCAAAAATTAAATTAGAGAGGCTTCCAATGAGTTTACAGAAGTAACTCACTAAAACCCAACCACATATTTCTATTGGCAAACACAAGAAAAATCATGAGATAAGGAGCAAGACAGAGCAGCACTGCAATAGGAATGTTTCTTCTGCACTTGGGTGATTAAATGATACATTACAAAATATAAATTAGTTTCCACAATATAAATCATCCCCATAACTTCTCTAAATCAGAGTCTGCTACAATATAATTTGATGTCACATCAACTAGGAAACAGGAAGTATTTTTAGACTTGCCAAAATATTTTCCTCTCTGTTGGCTTTTCAATGATCAATAGCAATGAATTCTTTATATAAAACGGCATGCTCATAATAATCAAGAAGAGACCAAAGAATATCAAGAAAAAGGAAGAGATGCATCATATTTCATACGTGATGGCAATGAAGATATTTACAATGAATCAGTAATGGCTAATTGCGACTTCTAGTTACAGTCAAAAATACCATTAGAAATAAATACTAATGGGATAAAACAAAGAGCAATCGTTGATATGGGCCAAAATCACCAGCCATTATTCTCTCTCATGCAAAATAAGTTATCATCAACATGTTCTCATTAGAAATTTATCCCATACAACGTACTCATACAACAAATGACCATTTGATTCTTTATTTCAATTAACGATTTCATAGAAGTGTAACGATATAGGACCTCACTCAAAAAAGCTAGCCATGAGGTATTGTTTCAATTCTTGACCTTGTATAACTATCCAGGATCTTCCAATGAATAGTTAGAAGATATCTTAAGTTCCGACATCCTCGTCAGGCTAAGGTTTCAAATTCAATTAGATTCAATCACAAACACACCAATCCCATTTTAGCCCTAGTATTCTCACCAAGTTAAGGATCCAAATCTATTTAAATCCAATCACAAATACACAACATTCAGCCATGGTTAGCCTCAAATAAGCTCGTGTTGCAGTATCCCTAATCTACATAAGCTATGGGCTGATTCCACTTTGATATCATTTGTAACATCTTAGGACCTCATCCAACAAAGCTAGCCCAAAGGCATTACTTGGGTTCCTTGGTTCATCAAATAGTTGATGTGGGACTAAAATGGGTCCTCGGAGAAAGAAAGAAAAATTTGCATCGAAGAGACAAAAGTATCAAACAACCTGTCTTTCCACTCACAAGAAACTTTTGCTTTTTTGAGAGGATTTTCCTCTGAAAACTTGGTATGCTCAAAACTACTGCATAACAAACCTAGAAAAATACATCATATTACACATAAAAATTTTAAAAAAGAAAATAAACACTAATGAGAGGGGGTAAACCGGGATCATAAGTTATCATACCAATCTATGCTAAAACATTTACCATGCAAGATTTATAAAGATTGACAGATAATGTAAAAGTTCTCCATGCAGGACAAGCAAAAAAGATCTAAGCTTAAAGAACAAAAGAACGAGATGTTGGCATAATCGCCAAAGCTTCCAGTAAACCATAAATCAAGAATTCTTCAAAAGATCAAGAAATTCAAAGAAGAAAAAAGCGAAGCCGAGAGATCACCTCAAATAGAGAGAAAACCAGAGCCCGTAGAAGCGCAGCAACTCTCGGTGGAAACCAAGAATCCTGTGAGGAAGAAGAAGAACGAAGGAGAGACGATTACTCCAAGGCCTAGGGCCACTTGGTTCTTCTTCGACTCGTGTTTAAAGAGAGGGGTACCCTATGCAATTTATAGTACTGCATAGAATGGACTCCTTGCACTTCGACACTGAAGATTGTTATAATCACGTAAGTGCCACTCCTAGTCTAGGAGTCCTTGAGTCTTATGGAATCTTACGGCATCACACTTTCTTGTTATTGGTCTGATGAGCTGCAAGGCAATGAATCATCAAATATCCCTGTGGATTTATAACTTGGAATGCATTTAGCTTGTCATGAAAATCTCAATAAACAATTCAAGAGTTATGTATTGCCAAATTGGTTTTGTGTACCCGTAATGTCTCTTGTTTTTCTACGAATGGTTTTCAGCAATCGCTATCCTTGTTTCAGACAAGCCACATGTTCAAAGAAGCAAATTCATCATTTTAATAGTTGATTTGTTTGCATTGCCAATTTATAACTTGTGCATCACCATTCCTCATGCATGACACCAAATAAAAGCAAGCAAATTAAATCACTTCACAAAGGCATTGATCGATAGCGTTTATAGAAATTACGGTGCCTCTGCAACAAAATTTGCTAAGTTTACTTTATGGTTTTGTTTCTGCTTTATATTTATGTTTATGTGTGTTTCTTTATAATTATTATCATCATAAAATTAAGAACAAACCCATGATCACATCAAATAACCTATAGTTGGTCCATCATATGGGATCCTCTGGCATTCTATTAGGTCCATTTTGGTCTTTTCCACTATTATAATTGTGGACTAAGCTGCACCACACACGTAAACGTGCATGCATTGCGTTCCATACTATTTATTCCATCATGGAAGGCCTTAGCTTGGAGATCTCAATGGCATCCAAACTAGGTCATGAGTTCGATTCTGCTGCCCTGCCAGAACTCTTTAAGGCCAGTCCTCAACAATGATTATTATAATCATAATTTAAGCTCCATCTAATAATACATTGACACGTAGGCATGAATGTTTTCATGTTAACCAGTGCCAGCAAAGCATCAGAAGGTCACTGAGACAGGGATTATGTGTATCTGAGTCAGACCCACCAAACATCTGCCAAAGTTTATGGATGTGGATGCTCCCTCTTTAAAAGATTAACCTTCACCACCTTCTAAACGTCAACATTATTATATATATCTTAGCTCTCCACAGCACATATTGTTGGAGTCAAATGTTTAGATGATTAATTAAACATAAAATCAGCTAGTTGATGAAGTGCATTAGCATTGATTAATATAGAGAGAAGAATATAAAGCCAAAAAGAAGCTAAACTCCAAACATACGGGGATTCCTTCTGATCCCTATGTGATGTTAGCTAAGGATACCACCAATAATAACACCATTTTACTTCTCAAATCTTATCTCGTCTTGAGCTTACAATGACAGGACAAAAATAATCTCATGCCCTAAACACATGTTTCCGTCTTTTACTTTGTGGTCTTACCACCATTTTACTTTTCAAATCTTATATCGTTTTGAGCTTGTGAACATAGAATAAAACTAATCTCATGCGCTAGGCACTTGATTTTATCTTTTATTTTGTGGTCTTACCACAAAGCTCATGACATTTGGTATGAGAAACAAGATGTGGCCATACGCTTGGTAAGATTACAACCAAAGATGTCATGCAATATTGCACAACAAATGTGGGACTGAAAACAAACCTCCATAGGTGGAAATTCTATCACCAATAGCATCACATAGCTATATGGGTCCAAATCCAATCTCAAACATTATGGTTGACTAGTGATCAACCCTAAAAGAGTCCATGACCACTAGTCACATATGGTCATGGGTTGGGTTCTTACTTTGGTAATGATCATAGACCTTAGCTAAAATACTAACCCGAAGATATTACCCGAGTTTTTTGGCCTTATATAAGCTCCCATGATTTTTTCGACACACGATCGATGTAAGACTAAATATATTCCCAAAGATATTACTTGAGAATTTTATAAGTTCATGGTTTTCTATGTACCCTTCGATATGCTTTTTTAATGAAAGAGTAGCAGCTTTAAAAAAGAAAAAGAAAAAAGAAATACATTTCCAATCAACTATAGCAAAACTTACGTCTTCTTGAGCTGATAAGCAACCATTTACTTTTTTCTCCATTAAACAACATAATTTCCAATTCTCATTCTATATCAAAGTTAATGAACAATAATGAATTGGTGAAATGGAGCTTGTGATCTCTATCAATTAATTGGCAATGGAAGACATTAGATAAGATAATGAATGCAACAAAAGAGTGAAAACTATAGCATACTCTATATGGTAGAGGTATATGAAAGGCTGAGCAAATCTCAGCTGAGTTTTGATCATTTTTAATGAGTTTTTGAGTATAGACCCTCCTAAATATGCAATATCAGCAATATCCTTACAAAGTTACTATTTGTATATACATTCATAATTTTTTCTTCTTGCATATCTACTTATTAAGGATATTTTAGCAGTTCAAGTTTAAACTACTCATTTCTTAACGATGTTAGATGGCATGGATATATATGTAAAAAAAAGAAAGAAAATGAAAGTTATAGATATAAAATAAGTATTTTATAAGGGTATACATACAAATAGTAACTTCGCAATCATATTCGTGCAATTTTATATATTTAAGAGAGTATATACTTAAAAAACGCTTAATCTTACGAGTTACATGTCAGTATAAGAATCTAGGTCGAAGATTTATATCTCCTATACAATTGCTCATTAAAATTCATGAGGGAACTATTTAGACTTAATCACTGCTTATTGGTAGATCTTCTTGTTTGTAACAATTGTAAAATCTGCAAGGTAGGAATCTAGGTAGAATACTTATATCTCCTATACAATTGCTCATTAAAATTCATGAGGGAACTATTTAGACTTAATCACTGCATATTGGTAGACCCTCTTGTTTGTAACAATTGTAAAATCTTCAAGTTAAGAATCTAGGTAGAATATTTATATCTCATACACAATAGCTCATTTAAATCTGCGATGGAACAACTTAGACTTCATTACCTAAAGCTGCTTATTGGCAGACCACTTGGTTGTAACAACTATACTATAAGAGGCAGTGGTTTTCCTCCTATAATCATGATTCCCATCAGAGTTTCAAGATGTACAAGATCATCCAAAATTATCAGGGCACATGACATGGCACGGCTGGCAAATTAGAGTGCAGTGTAGAGTAGTTTTGAATTTTGAAATACAAGTTTTTAATTTGAAAGTTTAAATGTTGAATTTGAAATCTAGATGGAGCTTGGCTTTGATTGTATATGGGCTTGGATTGGGCGAAAGCAGATCAAACTTTTGGAACAAGGTAGATGTTATGTGGGTTGGTTTCAATTGTGTTTGGGCCTAGATGTTATGTGGCTGCCTCTTTTCTTTTTCTCTCTCCCTCACCCTGTGTCTTTTTTTTTTTTAATTCTTTACTTTTTTTCGTTAGGCTTTATTTGTCTCATTTCATATCACATTCTTTTGCAAGCGGACTACCTATTTACATCAAAAATTTGATTGACTCCACTATCAAACAATTGATGAGAATCATGTGGTCCAACTTAAAAACAGTTCGAAGTGATCGTCTACAAACTCATATATAACACAATGCAAAAAATAAGCATGAGATTTATGTGAATTCTAGATAATAAATAAAACATGTATGAAAGAAACCATTACTATCGCATGGATAGAATTGCAACAAATTAACACTAGATTAAATCTTGCAACAAATTTTCATTTATAAATGAGGATTTGCTTGATGCTTGAAATCATCTACATATGGGAATTCAAAAAGTAAGCAAAAGATAAGATATTGGTGGATACCGAAATATAAAATTTAAGCTACTGTTTCCTATTTTTTTGGGGGCTATAGTAATTTCTTCATTTTATACGATATTGTTGATCCCTATTATTGGTCTAAAATTTGGATAACTAGGGTGTGCTAGAAATCGACTAGCAATCTGAAATCAAGGCAAACATCTTCTACAACTTGGACTGACTTGTCTGACAAATCCCTGGGTACTTCTTCCTATTTACAACTGCTGAGTGCATTTGGTGTATTGTTTCAAGAGCGGCTGCTCGTTGGTAATTCGTGCCGTGGATGCTAGCTCCACGGCTAACTAAATATAGTGCTATAGGATTGCTCTTGACCTAGGGCCGGCTCGAGCCTTAGGCGACTGAGGCGGTCGCCTAAGGCCCCCGGCCCCAAAGAAGGCCCCTGCGGCCGCCGCGCCGCGTCGCTGCCCAAAGAATACCCCGCTGTGCTGCACCGCAGTTTTTATGGCACTGACGGCAGTGGCACTGTAGCAGTAGCTACCGGCCTACCACCTATGACAATGAATGGGCGACACTGGTGAGGTAACAGGCTACGACAAGACAACGGACGAGTCTCCCCCCTTCTCAGCTTCTCTGCCAATGCTCTTCTTTTTTTTTTCGAACTCTTCTCGGCTTCTTCTCTCCCCCCACCCCACTCCCCACTCCCCACTCCCCAGACCCCCTTCGGCCCTTCCCTTCTCTGACTTCCTTCTCATCAGTCATCTCGAGCGGCGGCGATCGAATCCATCCACCCTTCGCCCCTTCGGAGTCCGGAGAGAAGTCGATTGATCAACAAATCAAGTCCTCCTCTCCTCCGCTCTAATCCTCATTCCTCCATTCCTCCTCTCGATCTCGTCATTCGTCTCCAGTTCCAAGAAGGTAAGAACCCATCATCCCGCGGCTCCATTCCTCCTTCACGGCTTCACCTTCTGTTTGTTTTGGTTCTGCCGTTCCGGTTCTAGACCTTGACGGCAGCCACCTCCCGGCTCCCGATCGACCGGACCACAAGCTGGTAAGCCCTAAGGCCCCTAACTCCTAAGCCCTAAGGCCTCCTCCCCGGAAGCCGGAAGAGTGAAGACCTTCTTCAGCTCTTCCCCGGTTGATTTAATCCTGCATTTTGAACCAATTTTATTTGGATCGACTGATCCTTTTTAATCTGACATATGAAAGAGTACATGTAACTAGAGTATATTAATTTTATCTGAATAGGGAACTTGGTAATTATCATTTGTTTGAGGCTATTTTGGGTAAAAATGGAATCCTACTGAGAATTATCATTTCCACTATCCCTGCAAACTTTGATCGTTTGAGAAAAGTGCTCATACTTGTATGCTCATAGTTCCATTTTCTGTCTTTACTTGGTTTGCTTTTGGTTGCTGAAAATTCATTAGCATTGCATTGGTTCTAGGGGAGTCTTTATTCATTGATAACTGAACACCTGTCTTACTGATCAACAAGAGATGACCTTAATAGCTTCTGCTCTGAGCCTCTCGCCTATCATTTTCATTATTGATCGGTATTATTCAATCCATATGATGGAAATTTAGTTCTCATCTTTCCATTTTACCAGCTGATTGTCTCATGTCCAGCTACTTGTTTAGATAATAATGCAATTACTTCATGCTTTGTTAGAAGAAGGATTTTATGATAACGCTTGATTGTAGCTCATTTGCTTGAATATCTTCCTCTGCCCCCCAATCTCCCCACCCCCCAACAAAAAAAAAACACAAAAATATAGGCATTGGTCCATATGTGCAATCAAATTTTAGAACTTCTGAAAGAGTGTGTAATTAACTGTATGATTGTTCAGTGTTGTTCCTTGTATTTCAGCCCCGGGTATTAAGCTTGGCATTAAGCATATGAAAGCTTGTTGCCTGCTGTAATTTCTAGGACATGATTTCATTTTAAAAAAAGGGTTTTCAGTTGCTGAATTTAGGCATATTCAGATATCTAATTTAGGCATCTGTCTGTTGTTTATTGATCTGTTGGGGCAATTTATAATTACTTCCAAGGACTAGCTTAACTTGTATTCTCTGTTTTTCTGTCTGCTTATATTATTGATAATTTGATACTCTGTTGTTCAAGCCATAGTTTCTTTCTTTCCATTATTCAAAAAGGCAAGCTGGAAGTAGTAGGAATTTTTTTTTACAACATAGGACTTTATTCAGAAAGCTAGTAGCTACAAATGCTGAAATGAACAATCAATAATAACAACGCCAAAACGCATTAAATGGTTAAATGTAGTAGCACCTCCCCAGTCCCCAGACTGCCTATGAACTGTTGCCAAGTATGTCCCAAGAGGAGACCACCGGACAAAACTCTCTGTCCAACTCAAAAGTTTGATTAACAATTTTGCATCTCAAAAAGCTAGACGGATTATTTTTTAAATTTTTTTTAAAGTATTTTGCACTTATTAAAAAATTATTTTTTAAAAAAAAGGCCTCTCTCGGTGAGTTCGCCTTAGGCCTCCAAATGCATTGGGCCGCCCCTGTCTTGACCCTATTAATAATGTTGACCAATGTGGACTTTCTACAGTCGACAGTAGAGTAGGTATATATGCTTAACACGCTGACCAAGCCATGTTGAGCTGGGAGATCAGATTTCCAGTCATGGGTCTAAAGCTATGTAAAATTCCCATGTTAATTCTATTTTAATTAGATGGGGGCTGGAGATATCAACTAGTCAATAATTTGATATTGCATTTTGATCCTTAATAGATATCACATTGTTAAACACAGCTCAACTGCATACATGTACCTCGTCGCACCAAAGTGTCATGTTATACTACGCATGATACAATAGATTATTGGACAAGATGGCTTCAAAAGAGAAGTGTTGATAATGTAATTTCACATATAAATTTATTTGCACACATTCTTGAAGTAACAACTATTATTATCTCTTCCGAATCCACGTAAAAACAACAATGTATGAGGACCATAGAAAAGAAATTCACTGCGGGAATCATCCAATGAAATATAGTCTTTCTAAAAGAGAATCCAAGATAGACTCGTGATGGACGGGCGAATTAACTCAAAGTCGAAATAATTAAAGATTTTTTTTTCAAAACATAGAGAAGAGCAAAACTCAAGTCCAACTCAAAGGCGGTGATTCCTTAGTCCACCGGATAGGGGTTGCTGTCAGGTACGGTTGGGTTTGACCACCTCTCAACCCCAACATACACCATTTAGTTTTCTGCTTTGTGTGTGCGTGGGTTGGGGTACCAGCCCAAAAATCAGGTTAGGTCTACGTATGATGAGTTTCACAAGATACACTACTCCATGTGTTATGTTAAGAACATAATATTCATTATGATTTTTATCAATTAGTTTGGATTGAGCATAGTTTGAATTTTGATTTAGGTCCCTAGTGGATTTTATTGTTGGATAAACTCAATTTCTTTGATACTCGATCACAAAATAATTAACTAATGAAACAAAATTAAAAATAATTTAAAAATCAAATTGAAAAGATTACAAGAATAAAGCTATACAGTATATATACTAGATAAATTATTGAGTCTACGACCAAGCTAGTAATCTCTAGTAATTATAGCATGAGACTTGGGTGCAAATATATCTTTATCGGGATTTGAAGAGTTAGAAGTATTTGGAGAGGCCTACACGCAATTATGCAAGCATAGCCTAAAGGCTGCTCTAGCTAAAAAGCAAAATAAATATTGGGTTCAAATTAGATCATATTTGAAAATCTATTTCATATTCTATCATCATGTGATTTTTCTTTATTTTATTTATGATTTTTTAAGTATATACCTTTCTACATATATGAAATTATGTGAATATTTTCGTAGCATTGCTAGTTGCATGTACGCGATGGCTGGGACGCGATGCTGGGAGGAGCGGATCCGTGGATGATGAATATGGACGGGAGAAGAGGCTGGGATGCTGGGATTTGGGGGAGAATCACGGGCGGCTGGGACGCTGCAGATGGGATTTGCTGGCTAAAGAAGAAACGGATGTGGCCTGGAACGGACGGAAGAGGCTGGGAGCGTGAAGAGGGCAGACGCGATCAACGAGGGTTCACGAGCGGCTGGGCGCGATGCTGGGAGGAGCGGACGGTCGGCTCGCAAGTGGCTGGATCTTAGGAAGGGAGTTGATCATGTGGATCCGGATGGACGTGGGAGCTTCATGGTATGCTGTGACTTGATGTTTGGGCTCACGCGTGATCTCATGGGATGAGATACGTGGAGACTGATTTGAAAGGATGTGGACGGTTGGTGGGACTCCACTGTTAGTTTCCTTACTCTATGTCTTCAAACCAGGCTCAGTTCTGTGATTCTTGGATGGTTGGTGGGAATCCATCATATTCCTTCTTGGATTTGGTAGCTCTTCGAGAGGCGAATTCGGAAGCAGGGAACGTGGGAGATGGGCTGATATGCGTGGGCTGGATGGGAAGTCGTTCGGGGGCAAATGTGGTTGACCAGGTCATTGGGCCTGCGCTATTTGTACCAAATGCGCATTTAAACTTTAATTTATAATAACCTGTGCCAAACAAAAATATAATATTAAACCAGTGAATTTATCATTATATGTTAACAATAATATTCATTTAAGCAGTATGTAGATCGCACTTTTGTGCTCTCATCAGCAGTCTAAGGCCTACAGCAGACAATGGCGCGGCCAACCCAACCGGAATTCGGCCAGCACAACCCCCATTCTCAGTCACCGGCACACCATATGTTTGAGGACTCCCAAAACTAAGCTCTCTCGAGATCCCTTCGAGACCCCAATCCAGAGAGAAAAGGATGCGCCAACCTTCCGAAGATTGAGCCCACTCGAATTTCTTCTAGTAGCCAACCCTAGAAATTCCTCAAAGAGCATACTCTTGAGATTAGAAGACCGAGCGCACTCGAATTTCTTTTGGTAGCCAACCCTAGAGATGCCTCGGAAAACATACTCTTGAGATGAGAAGATCGAGCCTACTCAGATTTTCTCTAGTAGCGAAACACAGAGATGCCTTCGAAAGAATAATCTGGAGATGAACGGAGGCACTGACCTCTGAAAGACCGAGCTCACTCGAATTTCCTCTGGTAGTCAAACCTAGAGATGCCTCTAGGAGCACACTTCGAAGACGAACGGAGACACCAACCTCCCAAAGATCGAGCCCACTTGAATTTTCTCTAGTAGCTAACCCTAGAGATGTCTCGAGGAGCATATTTTCGAGATAGAAAGATCGGCTACTGCATCGAAGGCTCGACAGGTCAAGCAACCTCTTCAGGTCAAAACCGGCTGCCGCGCTAAAGGTTCAACAAGTCATGCGACCTCTTTAGGCCCATAATGATCCAAAAAAGAGAACCGGCTGCTGCACCGAAGGCTTGGTGAGTCAAGTGACCTCTTTAGGTCCATAAAGATCTGAGTAGGAGAATCGACCTCCGCTCCAAAGGCTTGGTGAGTCAAGCGACCTCTTCAGATCCATAATGACCTATATAGGAACCGGCCGCCGAACTGAAGGCTCAGTGAGTCAAGCAATCTCTTCAGGTCTATAATGACTCAAGTAGAAGAACTGACCGCTACGCCGAAGGCTCAACGACAAGAAAAAATCGAAGTTGGGTACTCCAAAAAAAAAAATCTGCTTTCAATATCTTCTGGTACATATATTAATCTTGGCAGAAACCGAGCAAAAAGAGTTACAACCAAAGGTCGAAGCTTGCAATGACGACTGGACTCAAATAAAGAGCAAATAATAACACAACACAAATCAAGGCCAAAGTTAGGTACTTGGAAAACTCCTCGCTTTCATTAAAGTTGTATCCTTTCACACTGATCCCAATAGAGACCAAACAAAATGAGGCACATCAAGCTCGGCTCACTCGAGCAAAAAGAAAAGCAAGCAAAAATAACATGGCGAAAGACTTCATTCTTCGCCCTTGTCCCATCAAAGTCGCCGCCTTCACCAGTGTCGCCATCATTGATATCGAGGATGGAGAAGCTCATCCCCAAGAAAAGCTGCAGAGCTTGAGCTCGGCATGCTTCGATGCCCTTCTTAAAGGCATTAGCCGTAGTCTCCGAGGCCTCTTCTGAGAACTCCTCTGAGGTGCAGTTCTCTTCGACTACTCCCATGACCTTCGCCTTGGCGTGAAAGGCATGCTCCCTGGCCTCGGCAACCCATCAATTAGTCTCACTGGCCCATCGCTCGGCCTCCTCGACCTACCGCCCGACCTCGTCAGCCCATTGCTTGGCTTCAGTTCCCCGTTGTTTAGCCTCTTGGGCCCTCTATTCAGCTTGGGACAGCTTCATAGAAAGGTCCGTCGCTCTTTGATCTGTAGTTTGAGGGCCATCCTATTCACAGACAGTTGGGCCTTCTTCAACCCTGCCTGGGGCCGTGCGGTCGAAGTGCCGGCTTCCACCGACCTGGACTCATCCTTGGCTAACTTAGCCTTCGCCTCGGCTACCATGGTCTTTGCCTTGCACAGCTCGGCCTGCTCAAAGGCTGCTTTCCATATCCCCTCAAGCATCGAACTAAGCTTTATAGACCTCTCGGCTTAGCCACTCTGTCTCGCTGACCGCATGGGAGCAAGGAATAAGAGTCAGTAACCAAAGTGAAGGGCCACATGAAGGTCTCGCCCTTAATCGAGGTAACTACTCAACTTCCATCACTCAAACCAGAGTATTGTTCGGCCTTGAAAGTGGAGGGCAAGTGGTGAGAAAATTACTGGATTAAATAGAGAGGTATGTTTGGAAAATCACTTAAACAGGGGAGTATTTTTAAAAAAAATCAATTTTTAATGTAAATTTGACCAAATAAGATTTGAATATTGGAAGAAGAGCCAGGATTAAATTTCAGAAAATTAGGATATTCCTATTCCCCTCTAATATTGGAATAAAAATGCAACTCCATAATTGCAATATGGGAGTCATTTATTTCCATTTCTCTCAACAACCAAACATAATGCGTGATGGATAACTCTTCTAAACATCCCACGCGTGAGGTGTCCCTCATCTCACCCGACTGCAGTGTCTCCCATGCTGTTTCTCCCGCTCCATCCTCAAAACCACAACAACAAACGTCCCCAGGTGGATAGCCGTAATGTCAAGGATCTAAACCTTTCCTCCAGCCCCGCCGATCGAAATCTTGAAACCCCCGGCGTATCAAACATGTCTGATTAGGTGACTAACTTTATGGCTAGTTCATAATTGCCACCATTTCCCCAAACATCCATTCGCACGTTTCTCCGTAGATCCATGGAAATCAACAATGGATTCGAACATATTAATGACAACCGCTGTCTCGCCAACCACCCTTCAGAACAACGCTCTCTTCTGCACCTGATCTATATACATATGTCCACCCCTCTACGAGTCACCATGGAAGCAAAGCTCTTGAGCACCGATCCCACCACACTGGCCGTCCTCACCCTCTTCGCTCTCCTTGCCTTCACTTCCGGCTTCCAACAAAAAGCCATGGACAAGCTTCTGAACTTCGATAGGCTCGTACTCAGCTCCGCGGTCGGCCCCGAGAGCCTTGCCTTTGATCACTTGGGCGGAGGTCCCTACACTGGGGTCTCTGATGGTCGCATTGTTAAATGGCAGGGCCAAGGCCTTGGTTGGGCTGACTTTGCCGTTCATTCCAAGTATAGGTAACAATGCTAGCTAGCTTCTTTGAAACACATTCAGAGACCAACAAAAGAACGTTTCCAGCTTGAGGTCCATCGATCTTTTCCTTTGTTTGCAGGGAGCGAGTTTGTCATGGCTCTAACGATAGTATGTTGGAGAGCATATGTGGAAGGCCATTGGGTTTGCAGTTTTACAAGGCGACAGGCGATCTCTATGTTGCTGATGCCTACTTTGGGCTCCTAGTCGTCGCGCCGAACGGAGGGGTGGCGACGCAGCTCGCGACGGGCGCCGATGGGCAGCCATTTAACTTCGCTAATGGTTTGGACGTCGACCAGGAAACCGGGGTGGTGTATTTCACAGACAGTAGCACTAGATTCCGCAGGAGGTGCCTGGTTCTGTTACCCTAAAACCTAATACATCTTTAATTTTCTTGCTAATTAAAGGGCTGTTTAGCTAGCTATACTTTCAAGTGAAAAGGAAAAGAAAAATAAAAAGTTAATTCATGCGAGATAAGCTAGGCGCCCATGGCCTCACGGTAGAGTCGAGGTAATGCATGTAGGAATTTGGAGAGTCCTTGGGGAGTTCGCATTGTAACGTAGAGTTATTCTAGAGATGGAGTGCGGTCTGAAATATTTTACTGGGCAATAAAGTCATTAACCAGTTTGTCGGTAAGTCAAACTTGCTTCGACGTGAAAATTAAGAAAAATCCGCGATTTCCTATTTTATCGCGTTCTCTCTGGCATCCATTTTAAACAAGAAACTCCAAAATCAAATCCGAGCAAAATTTCTCTTTCTAACGAAATCCATCAGTTTTATAATTTAAAAAATATAAAAAAATACTAGTTGAAATATAATATGTAGTACGTAATCAGATAATATACTTTTAGCAAAATAGTCATCCAACATCACAATACATATTTTTAGGTAAATCAATCTATAGTTTTCAAAGTACCGTGTTCACCAAAATATAATATATTATCTAGTAATACATACTTGTCAACTTTCTGATACATGCTATAAGCTTTTTTGATAATGAAAAAAAATAAATTTGGAGAAAAAGAAAGAGACTTGGAGAGAAAAGGAGGTAGGAGAGATGACTTGACAAAAAAGAGAACGGATGGAAAGAAGCTTGACAAAAGAAGAGAGGATGGGCAGATGGCATCTTTTCACACATGCAATATTTATTGTTTTGTTTATTTTTTTTTAAGTTGTAGGACTAGCGGACTCTAGTAAGAGTAGGAGTCCGTTCTAATTGATTTTTAGGTTTTCTTTTTTAAGATGTACCTAAAGGAAATGTAGCAAAATAAAAAATAGGTATGTACGATGCTCTTTGATGTGCGCACTAGTGAATTTTTGTTTGCACTAGTGAACATAGATCTAAATTTTTTTTGGTAAATGCGTAGTTCTAAAGTCTCGTTTGCATGAAATTTAAAAGTATTTAAATCTAACCTTTTCTTTCCGCTATATTTTCCTACTCTGTTGGAGCTAGTGGCAGAAGATTGACTCATAAACTTAGGGTCACCTATGTGTAATTCTCATAGAGAGGCACACGTAGGAGACAAGTGAAGCTGTGTTTTACTAGCCCCGTTGGAGGGACCTTGATAGCTCGGGACACCTGGGGTTCCCATTCTGCTTCGGCAGCCTCTCGCACGGTGTTTTTCACCTGGGAGCCCCCACTCCCGAGTTTCCTCAAGGTCAACTTTGATGGGTCTGTTTTGGAGGGTGGCACGCAGGGAGGCGCGGGTTTTGTTATCCGGGACCCGTGTGCCAGGGTTGTGGCTGCCGGTGGCAGTCAGTTATTTGACACTTCAGTTCCCAGCGCGGAGCTGACAGCAGCCTGGGCAGGCCTTCGCCATGCCCGGTGTGTCTTACGGGCTAGGTCCATTATCCTGGAGGGTGACTCTGCCACCATTGTCAGTTGGATCCAGGGGGGTCCAAGGCGTGGCGGGTGTGACCATCCCCTGCTCCGTGACATTTGGGTTATGGCGAGGGATGGATGGGCCTTTCAGGCTAAGCATATTTACCGTGAAGGTAATGGTGCTGCGGATTGGGTAGCTGCGTATGTAGCTTCTCACTCCGGAGGCACCTTATGGAGTGGCGATGGGGAGCTGCCTTTGGCACTTCGAGGTATTTTATTTTCTGACTTTATTGGGTGTATCCGGTCTCGTCAGGTCTGATCCACCCGCATTAGCAAAAAAAAAAAAAAAAAAAAAAAAAAAAAAAGCATATAGTAGTGTCTTAGGTCTGCATGGGTCTATCTAAGAGGTTGATATATTCAATAGTTTTGAGATTGGAACTGTGGAGCCTGTTAATATCGTAGGGCTCCTTAAAGATCTAATGCCACATTGGCCATGTTCAAGCCACTTCGGCTACAAGTGTGTTGCATGCGCATGAAAGATGTATCTTTTGCATGCAAGAAGGATTCACCTTCTTTTGTGCGAATCTACTGTTGGATTAGTGTAGGATGTGATCCAACGGTTTTTTTTTTTTTTGCACATGAAAGATGCAATCTGAAACTTGGTGCACGTCAAATAGATGCTAAATGAGATATTTATATGCTATGAATAGATAGGTGGTTCATGAAAGGCTTTATTGCCCGTATTACCCTCAACGACTTAAGGATATATAAAGATTTCTTGCGCATGCACCATTTCACCAATGTGATTTTTTTTTTTTTTTTTTGTTTCAACATATCATAGTAAAATGCTTGCATAAACATATAAATTTTAATGGAAAAATCTATACTACCAATGCATTGATTTTTTTTAGAGTTATCTGCTTCTTGTTTTGAAAATTTATGCCATTAATGAATAGTTTGTCTGTTAAGTGTCTGTCGGAAAGGGAAGCAACAAAAGAAAAAAAAAAAAATTACACATCAATCTTATGCTTTTCTTTGAATATGATTTCCATGTGAAGCTTTTTCTCTTTTTCTTTTTTTTTTGAAAAAATTAAGGTTGGGAAGGGCTCTAATCTTGCCAGTTATCCATACCTATCGTAGCCCTAAGATTGGGAGGGGCTCTAATCTTGGCAGGTATCCATACCTTTCATAGCCATTCTAAAACCCCAAGCAAACCGAGCCGAAGCACATGAAACTAGTGCTTTATTAGCACTGGTCGGAATCAAATCCTGGACCAATCGCCGGTTGTTTCACTGAGAGCCAATGCCATCCGATCAATCTCTCATAGGTAATTTGTGAGAATGTTATATTCAGTAGCCAAGGAAACGGTTATGCATCATCATTGCATCATATGCTTATGTTAGCTCATCTGGTGTACAAGTTGGTAGGTCTAGTTCCTAAATGCTATAATGACCGGACTTGATTTTGGAACCAACTTAATTGCTTGATCTGGATCACAGGACCATGCTTGTGCTCCCAAACCTAGACATGATTCACAAACATGCACTAGGTTCGTGCTTGACCTGCAAGCTTGAACCTAGCTTGGAAGTTGGCCTGACTTGAACCCAACTCAAACCTAGCCGAAATTCGCATCTAAGGCATGGCGTACGGTTGTTAAGTTAGATTGATCCTGTCTCGGTCCAAATCTTAGACCTACCAATTGAGTCAGGCCTAGCCAGGCGATCATGGTTGCGTCTGACTCGAACAAACCCTAAATTAACCATACCTTAGAGTAAAAATTAGTGATTGTAAACTTTTGTTACATGCAATTTTGGATTTGAAGCTGGTAGGTCACTAGTCGATCGTCCTAGAGCGAGCATATGAGATGCACACACTAAAGATGCATGAATAGCTTATGACTTCCTTGTGATGATTTCTTAAGAGATGATGCTTTCTCCTCCTTGTATATAGGGACTATATATTGGCTGTGATCATGGGAGACGCCACTGGAAGGTTGATGAATTATGATCCCAAAGCCAAGAAGGTGACGGTGCTCATCAGAGGCCTCGCCTTCCCCAATGGATTGGCGATAAGTAATGACACCACCTTCCTTCTCATCGCCGAGACCGGCACTTGTAGGGTTCTCAAGTACTGGCTTCAGGGACCAAGGAACGGAACCTTTGAAGTCTTTGCAGAACTCCCTGGTTACCCTGACAACATTAAGAGGAACCCGGGGGGAGAGTTCTGGGTGGCACTCAACCAGGACAAGGTTCAGTTAAATGGCCAAACAGCCTCAGACTTTGGGAAGACTGGGGAGCCATCAGAGCATCATCCAGTGGCATTGAGGTTGAGCCAAGAGGGAAAGGTGTTAGAGGTGCTGGAGAGAAGGGCAGCGACCTCCGTAAGTGAAGTGGAAGAGAGGAATGGAACTATGTGGTTGGGTTCTGTAGACATGCCTTATGTTGGTGTTTACACTCTTTAGTCCATTAAACTTTGTTTATGGTTGGAAACTGCCACTGAAAGATATATTCCTACATATGTTTCTAGTTTATTAGCAGAAACCCAGAAGCAGGGATTGTATTTGCAAATCAGGTCTTGATTAATATTATTATCTTTGATTTTCTGTTTACATGTAAAACTTAAATTTATGAGAATTTATTCTCTTAAGAAATTTATAAGAATTGAGCAAGTACCTGCTTGAAGAGTAGGGAGAGCTCTCCATGTAGCATCATGAAGCTTATAGTTCTTGATCATATTATTATTATACCAAGTGGTATTGAATGGCACACTCGGCCGAAAATTTCCATTTTCTTACTAATAATATCGTAAATAAGCTGTCAAAATTTATGTCGATGCATTCAAGGGGTGTCATTACAGGGGTTTGGTTTGTTCAATAATAATGGGCAACGTAGAAAGTCGTCAAATATCACATTTTATTATTTTCTCACTTGATAAATTTCTTTTCACTTTTTGTTGGTGCACTTCTATTATTTTCTTACCTTGAAGAGCGACAGTTGAACCATAAGGATCGTATTCAAGAAAAATGGATGCCTGTATACATCTGTGGAAATTAAAAAACGAGACATCGTATCGGTGATCTTGATGGAAGGATTTGTGTTACATCTGTGAACGGCACACTCGGCCCAAAATTTCCATCTTCTTACTCATAATATCGTAAATAAGCTGTCAAAATTTATATCAATGCATCTAAGGGGTGTCATTACAAAGATTTGGTTTGTTCAATAATAATGGGCAATGTAGAAAGTCGTCAAACATCACATTTTATTATTTTCTTACTTGATAATTTTTTTTTTCTTCACTTTTTGTTGATGCACTTCTATTATTTTTTTACCTTGAAGAGCGACAGTTGAACCGTAAGGAAGGTATTCAAGAAAGATGGATGCCTGTATACATCTGTGGAAATTAAAAAGCAAGACATTGTATCAGTGATCTTGATGGAAGGATTTGTGTTACATCTGTGAACGGCACACTCGACCCAAAATTTCTATCTTCTTACTAATAATATCATAAATACGCTATCAGAATTTATGTCGATGCATCCAAGGGGTGTCATTACAGGGGTTTGGTTTGTTCAATAATAATGGGCAATGTAGAAAGTCGTTAAACATCACATTTTATTATTTTCTTACTTGATAAATTTCTTTTCACTTTTTGTTGGTGCACTTCTATTATTTTCTTACCTTGAAGAGCGGCAGTTGAACCATAAGGAAAGTATTCAAGAAAGATGGATGTCTGTATATATCTATGGAAATTAAAAGCGAGACATCGTATCAATGATCTTAATGGAAGGATTTGTGTTGCATCAAAAGATAATTTTACTAGCCATACCCGTTTGCCTATCTAGTAATTACTTTGGATTTGAATCTTGAATGGTGCTGTAGAGCCAATCACCAGCGCCTCCGCTTTGAGCTGAAGATATGCAACTTCCCAACAGTCTACAACACTTACAGTAACCAACTTAGTTGTTACGAGTTGTTGTAACATCCCTTGACTCAAGGGACTAAAGGATAATCTCTGTAACTAGTTCTTAGCTGTATTCGTGTATATATATATCATGCAATCCTTGAAGTGGTGTGGAAAAACCTTTCAGCAAAACTGCTATTCATACTTCTATATGGTATCAGAGCTTCCATTCTCCACTGAGTTTTCTCTTTCTTCTGACCCATGTCTGTGCCATGGCTGATTCCTCCTCCTCGTCAGTGCATTAGTCTACTTTTTCTTCCACTGAATATTCCCTTGTCGCCATCAATGCCTCAACCCAGGTTACTGCTCGACTTACCCCAGCCAACTTTCCCTCCTGGCATTCCCAGTTTGAGTCTCTTCTTCTTGGGTATGACTTCTATGGTTATGTTGATGGCATGTTGTCTCGTTCAGCCAGTTCTTCCTCCAACCACTGGTTTTGTCAGGATAAACTCATCCTGAATGCTATCCTGGCCTCTATTTCTGATGCTGTGGTACCCCTCGTCGCATCATCCAAAAGCTCCTGCGATGCCTGGAGCAAGCTGACCAAGCTCTATGTCAGCCGCTCCCGCACGCGGGTCATGCAACTTAAGGAGGAGCTTACCCTTCTTTAGCATGGTGACCACAGTGTTTTTGTCTACTTACAATTGGTCAAAACCATTGCTGCTGAACTTGCTCTAATCGATTCTCCCTTGTCTGATGATGACATTACTCTTTACGTTCTCAATAGTCTTGGTCCTGAATTCCGAGATATTGCTGCTCCCATTCAAGCTCGGGAGTCCTCTCTATCCTTTGAGGAACTTCATGACCTGCTTGTCAGCCATGAAGCCTATTTGAAACGGCTTGTGGCATCCTCTCCGGCACTGGTGGCCACTGCTCATTCCACCCAACGCAGGTAGTTTTCTGGTTTGCGTTCCTTCAGGCGACCATTCTACCCCTCTCACACCAATCCAGATCACAAGGGTGACTCAAAACACCGATACTCCAAGCAGCGGTATGCTCCTAAATGCCAGATCTGTGATTGTGTTGGACACATTGCCAAGCATTGCCCCCAGCTACACTCTTCCGAGCCCACTGCAAATTGTGCTTCTGCCTCACATCCAACTGACAAGCGTTGGCTCATTGATTCAGCAGCTTCCCACAACATCAGCACCAAACTTTCTAATCTTCATCCACATTCCTAATACGACGACATTGATGAAGTAGTTTTTGGTGATCGTTCAGGTTTGCCTGTGACTCACGTTGGTTTGTTGACTTTTTCCTTTTTTGCTCGCCTGTTTCATCTCAATGATACTCTCTGTGTTCCTGATCTTCAAAAAACCTCATATCGGTTCATCAGTTCACCAGGCAAAATGATGTTTTCATTGAATTTCATCCCTCTTTTTTTCTTATCAAGGATCGGAGGACGGGAAGCTTCTTCTATAAGGACCGTGTGACAATGGTGTGTACCCCCTTCTAGACTCGTGTGAGCGTCAGCCGTCTCATTTGAAAACTACATTCGTTCATGAGAGGATCTCCTTGGCTGGCTGGCACAGTCGTCTCGGTCATCCTTCTCCCAAATTTGTTTCGCATCTTGTTAGTTCCTTTTCGCTTCCTGTTAACATTTCTATGTCATGTTCCAAACTTTGTAATGCTTGTGCTATCAATAAAGCTCACAATTTGCCTTTTCACTCCCATGGTATGACAAGTAATGCTCCCTTTGAGCTTCTCTACACTGATGTTTGGGGTTCATCTCCCATTGTCAGTTTCACTGGTCACCTGTATTACATTATCTTCATTGACCATTTTACAAAATATGTATGGTTCTTCCCACTCAAACAGAAGTTTGACAACCGAACATTATTTCCCCAATTTCACCGTATGGTTACCACTCGTTTCAACACCAAAATTTATAGCCTTTACTCTGACACTGGTGGAGAGTTAGTTGCCTTGCAATCCTATCTCTCCGAGCATGGCATCAGCCATTACACATCGGCTCCTCACACTCCTCAACAAAATGGTGTTTTCGAACGTCGTCATTGTCATGTTGTTGAAACAGGCCTCACCCTCCTCACTCATGCTTCTCTTCCACGAGAGTTCTGGTTCTATGCCTTCGCCACTGCCACTTATCTCATCAACCGGATGCCCACTCCATTACTAAAATATAAGTCTCCTCTGGAGGCTCTGTTTGGTCTGCCACCTAACTATCTGAAGCTCCGAACCTTTGGTTGCCTTTGCTATCCGTGGCTTCGACCTTACAACACTCACAAGTTACAGCCCAAATCCCTCGAGTGTCCCTTTGTTGGACACTCCACTAATCAGAGTGCTTACCTATGTCTTCATCTTCCCACCAAACGCCTCTATGTCTCCCGTCATGTTCAATTTGATGAATCTGTATTTCCCTGCAAAGAGTCTGTCTTCACCCATCCACTTCAGTTGTCTCCTGTCCGGATGCCTTCTGCTACCGCCTCACCTGTGATTTCTGTGCCATTGGAGGTCTCACCACTGTCGACATGTTCTTCTACTGATGCTTCCTCGTCACCTTCGGCTGCGTCTCTTGCATCATCTTCTTTCACTATGCCATCTTCACTCGCCTCCTCCACTGATCAGTTTGCTGTTGCTCCTGAGGAACAGCCTACGGATCCCCCCCAGCCCGTCAGCATCCCATGATCACTCGCTCCATAAACAACATCTACTGTCCAAAGTGGTTGTTTGTTGCCACCAAATATCTGCTTCCTACACCCATTGAACCAACTTGTGTCAGCCAGGCTCTCAAGGATTTTCACTGGCGTGCTGCAATGTCTGAAGAAATCATAGCTCTTCTCATGCATGGAACCTAGGATCTTGTTCCTCCTAGTGCTGGGCAGAATATTGTGGAAAACAAATGGGTGTTTCGGGTGAAACGAAATTCAAATGGCTCCATCAATCGGTTCAAAGCTCGCCTAGTTGCCAAAGGGTTTCATCAGCGTCCTGGGGTTGACTACTTTGAAACCTTCAGCCCTGTTATCAAATCTGCCATCATTTACCTTATTCTCTCGCTTGCTATTATCAAAGGTTGGTGCCTTCGATAATTGGACGTGAATAATGCCTTTCTTCATGGCGATCTTGTTTGAATCTGTGTTCAAGAAATAGCCTCCTGGGTTTGAGGATCCCTCTAAACCATATTTTGTCTGCAAGTTAAAGAAGGCCTCAAGCACGCGCCCCGCTTCTGGTATCAGTCTCTCCGAGAAGCTCTTCTTAGTTATGGTTTTCATCTCTATTTATTCATCTTTCAAATGGCTTTACATGTTACTGCCTGGTATACATTGATGATATTATTATCACCAACAGTAATTCTTCCATTGTTTCCGACATCATCTCTCAATTGAGTGCCTGGTTCTCTATCAAAGACTTGGGTAATCTTCACTACTTCTTGGGTATCGAGATCATTCCACCACTCAAGGCCTTTTTCTTTCACAGTACAAATATGTGCATGATCTTTTGGCTCAGGCCAACATGGATGGAGCAAAGGCAGTTCAAACTCCTCCTTCCACCAGCAACTCTCTCGTTCTTCATGATGGTTCCCCTCCTGCTGATAGTATAGCATATCGCAAAATCATCGGTGGTCTTCAGTATCTCGGTCTCACCCGGCCAGATATTGTCTTTGCTGTTAATCGCCTCTCCCAGTTCATGCATCGGCCTACTACTACCCACTGGGCTGCTGCTAAGCAATTGCTCCGGTATTTGAAGCATACGATCTTTGATGGGATTCATCTCCAGAAGAATAGTGCTCTGGAACTTCGCACCTATACAGATGCTGACTGGGCTGGGGATCATGACTCCAGGATCTCTATTACAGCTTTCATTACCTTCCTTAGTCAAAATCCCATTTTCTAGACGGCTCGCAAACAACGTGCCGCCTCTCGCTCGTCCACTGAAGCTGAATTTCGAGCATTGGTTGGTGCAACATCGGAAACAATTTGGCTGCACTCTCTTATCTCTGAGCTTGGTCTCGAGCTTCCGCATGCTCCACGACTCTTCTGTGATAATATAGGAGCCCATCACTTTAGTCTTAATCCGGTTCAGCACTCTCACATGAAGCACATTGAGATTGATCTGCTCTTTGTCCGTGATCTAGTGCAGAAAGGTAAAATAAGAATTCATTATATTCATACTATCGATCAGCTCGCCGATCTATTGACAAAACCTCTGGCTTGTCATCATTTTTGGCTGCTCAAATCCAAGATTGACCTTGCTGATGGCACGTCCATTTTGCGGGGGCATGTAGAGCCAGTCACCCAGTCACCAGCACCTCCGCCTTGAGCTGAAGATCTGCAACTTCCTAACAGTCTGCAGCGCTTCCAGTAACCAACTCATTTGTTACGAGTTGTTGTAACATCCCTTGACTCAAGGGACTAAAGGATAATCTCTGTAACTGGTTCTTAGCTGTATTTGTGTATATATATATCATGCAATCCTTGAAGTAGTGTGGGAAAACCTTTCAGCAAAACTGCTGTTCATACTTCTATAGGTGCATCCTTGTATTAGAAGCAGGGTAACTATAATATAGGTAAGGTTCTCTCCCTTCCTCTCAAGAGAAAAAGAAGAGAAGAAAGAAAAATTCCTTTCCCCCCTTTGATTGATTTGGTGACAACTTTACGACATGATCTTGGGATTACACATTCTAGCATAAGAAGCCTCTAAACAACGGTCTATCCCCAAAATTCAGAAATTTGAAGATAGGTTCTCATCCTCGAGATGATCGGCTATCCTATTTAGCATTCAATTCACTTAGCATTTACTAATTTACGGCATAATATTCCTAGTAGCTAAGGTGCTTCCAAAAAAAAAAAAATCTTGATGTCATCGGATATTAAAATAGCTTCATCATTTATTTCCACTTGAATTAAAACAAATTTTAATTCCAAAATGTTTCTACACAACCTCTTTAGGATAATCGTTTGACCCTTCTGGAATTTTAGTTTAGTTGAATAAATAAGTTTTCTTTCTTCTTTCCCCTCTTTGTTCTTCACTATAATGGTCACTTATATGCATTCTTCTTCTTCTTGTTTTTTTTTTTTGCCTCTTTTTCCTCCTCTCATATTTATCACGCTTTTGGGTGTACAACATGATTATTCACAAGGACAGCTAAATACTTGGGAACTTAGTTTGCCCGTGCACAATTTAAGTACACCACCAACTCCTAAGAAGAGCTTTAAAGACCTGTGCGAATAAAAGAGAATACATACAAACATAGGGCTTGTCCGAAAGAAATAGGTCGATGTACTTCATATCATGTTTAATGATCTTTGCTCATAAAGTATTTTATTTTATTTTTATTTTTTAGGGAACAAAAATTGCTTTATTTAGTTGTGGGAACAAGACACAGCAACCACCCGCCAGCTACATGGCACCCGTTAGCTACAACTAGACGCATTAAACAGTGGACCAACCAAAAGGGTCCTAACAGCAACTTCATAACAAGCACCAAAACTGAATTGGGTACAATTAGTACCCATCGAATGCTCTCTACATATGGAGGATCACTTAAGAGCAGAGTCCTACAGGTCGCCCATATTTATCGAGAGGTAAATGGGGCAGCAGATTGTCAATCACTTTCGAGATATTATCTTGAAGTTTGCTGATTTTGTTTGATGTAGATACTCTAGAGTTGTCTAATTTACTTATTTTAATGAGAATAAAAATACTAAAATTATGATGTCAAGAAAACAACAGATGCGAAGAATGGACATAAAAACTATGGACAAATGGGTCATGATTAACCACGCAACTGAATGACATATTTCCACACAACCTACCATCGAGCTGATTGTAGATTGGACCATGATTAACCACACATGCCGGATCCAATTTAAGTAGTTGTAGCAATGCTTAACCTATTTAATCTATTTAACTTGATTCAATCTATTATAGATCAGGAATTGTTACCTGGGTACAGAAATAATTATAAATTTTAAGAAGGTAATCATGCAAATTTAAATTTTAGAAGGACATTTATGCAAAAAATCCTAAAAAAAACTCTATCACTAAACTGGTTGGACTTGGGTTGACATATTTTTGATCTCATTTGTATCTGGCCCGGCCTAAATCTAAGTGGGCTAAGAAGGCCCAACAAGTCCATAACCTCAGTATTCGTCGCTGAATTAGGCCCACTCAGCTATTCCAAATATCTCCTCCGACTTCCGAGACAGATATTAGGTTTTCCGTCGGTGAAAACGATATAACTCGCATTGGATAAGCCTCGGAGATGTAAGAAAAAAAACGAGCCTCTCTCGTTGCTCCCTCCTTAATCCCAGGAGCGGAGTTGAAGGAGGGAAGCCCTGTTCCTGAGTCTCCATCCGAAACAAAGGTACGTAGACATCCTTCTCCCAAGATTTATTCACCAACGTTTGAGAGGTGATAAGAAACAAGAGGATTTCGTTCATAAGGGTTCTTGTGATTCAGATTAGGTTATTCATTTGGTTCTCAAGGGATATATATGGGGCCTATCTCGTTGATTGCTATCAATGGAGCTATGCGTCCTTATAGTTGTTCTTTAAAAGATCAGCCAATGCTCTTGTACAGTAATGGTTCCAGATTTAGAGTGCGAGTAGGCAAGCTCTTGCCTCTAGGGATGAAGCATAGGGATCTTTCTTCTTCCTATTCGCTTTCTTGTTTTAGTTCTCAATTGGATTCTTTACTGGGTTTTCGTAAGAAATCCCGAACTGGGATGCAGTTTGCTAAGCCAGTTGTTGCGAAGGTTGATGGAAATAGCAAAGAGAGCTGTACCTATTTGGGAATGAAAGGGAAGCAGAATTCAAGAAGGTGGTTTTCTCTGAGATTGCGCCCGAGGCTGCGGTTGCTTTCATATAGGTTGAAGAGAATTCCGATCAGGGAGTTGATAGAGGATGCCAAGACCATGTTGCACAGGAATTCGAAGAGGGTTACTTTGTCGACAACGGTTTCTTTTGCGCTAGCTGTGTGTTTCTTATTCTTGAAGTACACGGCGGTGCCTGCCTCAAAGGTTGTTCCATATTCTGATTTGATATTGAATCTTCAGAGCGGGCGTGTGTCGACTGTTCTTTTTGAGGAGAGTTCTCGCAGAATTTACTTTAACATGCGTAGTGATAGCTATGAGAGTTCAAAGTCGGTAGCGGAGGCATCATTGTCTGCTGATGTTGCATACGAGAGTGCATTGACATCGTCGGAGAGCACAGTGACTGCTGGTGGGAGGAGAGCTAGTTCTACTCCAAAGTGGCAGTACTCTACGAGAAAAATTGACCACGATGAGAACTATCTTCTTGGTTTGATGAGAGATAAAGGAACCATGTATAGCTCTGCTCCTCAGTCTATACTTACATCGCTGAGGAACATTTTGATCACAGTGATTTCCCTATGGATACCATTGACTCCTCTAATGTGGCTGCTTTATCGGCAGCTTTCAGCCGCCAATAGCCCTGCAAAGAAGCGTCGCCCTAGTAACCAGAGGGTTAGTTTTGATGACGTGGAGGGCGTTGATGCAGCTAAGGATGAGCTTATGGAGGTAAGTTTTAGTTTTTTCTCCTCTCGGCTGAACATATTGTCTTAATTAACTTCTAAATTTAAGATCTGAAATTAGGAAGTTAAACTGTTAAAGGACTGATTGTACATAGAGCTCGAGTTTGGCCTTTTTGTTTGATAGATGCTAGCATGCATTGTATAAAGAACTAGCTAAGAATTGTTATACGCTTATTCCACACCTTTCCCATGCTCCATCCTGGATATAAAATAATGCCATAGCTAAACCACAAAATTTTTGGATTGCTTAATAATTAAATACACCCCACTCGTGCATGTATCTGTTGAATGTTACGTAGTGGAGACCACCCGCATATGTTGATTGGAAAAAGCATGGATGCATATGGTATCCAATTCTGCATTATGCTTTACAGTCAACAAGTTTTATGTTGCAGCTTAAGCTTGAACTAGCTGAACTACCACCAGGACAATGTAATTTTTTCTACCAATCTCATTATGACTTGAGCTATCTTGCACTTTCCCGTATTTGAAATCTGCACGTCTCACAAAAACTTCTGGCTGATTGTTAAGCAGCTGATACCATGTTATGCCATCTGCTTGTGAAATTCAGTTGGTTCTTTTCTCTTTCTTTCCTTTTTTTTTCTTGATGAGAAAGGTGGGAAACTCATGCAATCTATATTTTGTTTAGGCTACTTTGAAGATCAGGCTCTAGTTAACACATTGGATGGCTAAAAGATATCCTACTGCTATATTATTCTTTGTTCGGCCAACAATTACACAACCCCCCAAAACACAAAAAAAGGAAAAAGAAAAAGAAACAAAACTTTAAGTTATATTACCAAACGTTCGCCTCTAAACTTATTTTGCACACGTTCAGAGATCACTATCATGGTCAGTCTTGGTTACATAACTTCTAGCTCCCAGTGCCCAGAGGTGATGCCTGCTCGTTGGACATTGTTAAATCTTTCTTTCACCTTTGCAGTTCATAAGCTCGCATTTCTGTAATCCTAATTTTGGAAAAGTCATTACTGAATTCTGATTCAGATAAGGCTTAAGCTAGAAAAGACTTTTGGCTTGGATCATCGACATCCCTATCAAAGGTAAATTTTATTTAAACTTACTGTTAGAGGTCAGATATTGAAAGTTATTTAACACCTATATATGTAATTAAACATGACTCTATTGGTGCACTCCAGGGCACAATAGACATTATGCCATAACATACTGATACAGTATTTCCAGTATATACCAGAATTGAACTAAATTTGTTTTTATAGATCTTTATGAACTATGCTATATTATAATGTGGTAGAATGATACAATACGATGTGACACTGGCTGATAATGGTTGCGAAATATCACATAAACCATTTAACCAAATCAACCCAAAGTCATATGTATTATCTGAGCAAATGTTGTTCCTTATGTTTTCCTTCAAATCATCCAATCTCTTGCAAGTTTCTTTTCCTTTTGCAACTTTCAGTTTGATATTATATCAGGCTATTTATGCTAATTTTAGCGTTGAACTTCATGAGATAGTGCTGTGCACATTATACGGCATTCTCATCGATAAATAAAATATTTGTTTAGTATGGTTCAGATTCAGGAAATGTCTTGGTATTCAAAGCTAGTTTTTTCTCATACAAACATAGCTATAGATAGCCAACATACAAGAGGAAGTATAGGCATATCATAACTCGTAGCTGTATGTGTGTTTTTACGGAATGCCAACTGTAGATATTGTGACATTGTACTGCACCTTAACTCACTCTTTTCAAGCTGGACAAGGTTTGACTCCATTCAAGTAGCAATAATCTCTTTTAGTAGCTCTTCACCTTGTTTGCAAGCTTCCACAACCATTTCCCTAGCACTATGTAGTGCTTTATTCTTTGATAATGTTTGAAGGTCAACACCATCTTCTGACTGAAATTTATCATTGACTTTAACCATGAACCATAACGTGCCATTTCTTGATTTAGTGCTGGTCTTCATAGATCATTAATTTTAACTCTAATATGCTAAGTCAAGGAGCTTTACCATTCGAAAGATGAAGCTAGGCTGGCAAGCATGGTGCAGTGAATGGGCTAGGTTGGGCCTAGACCCATGTGAGCTGGGTCCAAGGTTTGCTGTGCCGCTTGGTACGAGGCGTATTGTACTATACCAGAAGAAAATCGATACGAAACACACATTTAAGTCAGTACAAATTTTGTACCGCTTGTACCGAGGCGTACTACCCTATACCAAAGCGTATCGAGGTACATACTGGTTCGTACCGAAGCATACCAAGATGAAAATTGAGAAAAATAGTTAGAGAGTGATTTCGGCACAGAGGTGTACCATACCGTAGTGTACTGAACCGATAAGGTACTGATATTGTAATCGATACCAAGATTGTGGACCATGGTTGGGTCAGTCATGGCCTTGCTTGTAAATATTTTTTATAAGTTTAAATTGATTCTTACTCTGAGTCTGGCACCAAATCTTGAGCATATGTCAGTATCTGGCACATGATGCTGAGCCCCAGGTCCAATTCCAAACCCTATCTGTCCCTAATCCTAGGTCCTAACTGGTCAATCCTCTTAACTCCTATTTATGTTTCTAACATGTTTAGATCTGTTATTTTCCCACATTTTTGAGATCAAAATTTATGAAATTGTTAGTCATATATGACTCTTCTGCAACGAAGTTAGCTTTAAGGGGTTGCCCCACAATGGAAATGATTGGGCTTCATGACAGGTTGAAAAGGCTTTGTGAGGCCTCATGTTCTATGATAGAACATTAGAATGATGGATGGTGTCTTTTCCCATGCTTAGAAGGAATAGACAATTGGTAAAAAGCATCCTCCTTGCGAGTTACAATTTTTCTTCTTTATATAGCTTTAATCACCTTAAGAATATTTTTCTACAAACCTGGGAAAGCTTCTTTTCAATGCTGTGTTTACCCCCTTCAGCATGATTCCCATCCTGTTTCTTAGTGGAACTCCAACAAACAACTAATTAACCTTTCAAGTACCATGTAATCTAAGAGTTTTTCTATTATATGTCTGTGTTTTGGGTGGGTATGATACTTGTATGGATCTCTCTATAGGAATATAGTGTAATCTTGATAATTAATTGCAGTACAAGTTCAATAATTTTTAATCTAGGTGATTACTGTTTGTAGATAAGCTTATTTGATTCTTCAGATAGGAGATGGAAGAAACGTTAACTATGCTTATAGAAAAAACCTATTTTAACCTATTTTTTACATTCCTTGTCATCTTCTGATTAAATAACATTGTTTCATAGGTTGTTTGTTGCTTACAAGGATCAATAAACTATGACAAGCTTGGAGCAAAATTACCTAGAGGTGTGCTGCTTGTGGGTCCTCCAGGAACTGGAAAAACATTACTAGCCCGTGCAGTAGCTGGAGAAGCAGGAGTTCCATTCTTTTCAGTTTCTGCTAGCGAGTTTGTAGAATTGTTTGTTGGAAGAGGAGCAGCACGCATAAGAGACCTTTTTAATGTGGCAAAAAAATGTGCACCATCTATAGTATTTATTGATGAGCTGGATGCAGTGGGAGGGAAGCGTGGTAAAAGTTTTAATGATGAGCGAGATCAAACATTGAACCAGGCATCCCTTTTAAATTTCCAAACCTATTCTTTTACTTCTTTGACAATTCATTTCTGTAAACATGACTTGGTTTATGTATCTTTCCAGTTGCTGACAGAAATGGATGGATTTGAGTCAGACACCAAAGTGATTGTCATTGCAGCAACAAATAGGCCAGAAGCATTAGATCCAGCTCTCTGCCGACCTGGTCGGTTCTCAAGGAAAGTTCTTGTTGGACAACCAGATTTGGATGGGCGGAAAAAGATTCTTTCTGTCCATCTAAGGGGAATACCTCTGGAGGAGGAATCCCAGATTATTTGCAACCTTATTGCATCTCTCACCCCAGGCTTTGTTGGTGCTGATCTAGCCAACATTGTAAATGAGGCTGCTCTGCTAGCTGCTCGAAGAGGTGAGGTCGTGTGCTCTTTTAAAATCATCATTGAGTATATTGATTACCGTTTGAGTTATCATATGATTATTTTTCCAGATCATTTTTTTTTGATACCATCTTGTGGATACATTGCTAGAAGTTCTGAGGGAAAAACTGTAATTTGCTTTCATTCTTTCTAATATTGGTATGTTGTTATACCTTTATCCTCGCGTGGTTTTATTTGCCTGTGTTTTGGTCTTTGCTTGGTAGATGATGCAGGTGCAACAAAATATCTTTATGAAAGATGAGGAGAAAAAAATCACAGGAGAACACCAAGAATGAGATATTGATGAAATTTCGGCTGTCTTTCCTTGTTCATAATGGTTATAAACTGCACATTATGTGTATCATGAACCCAAATTGATGAATCTAACAAATTCTTTATTTTTGTTTATATATTTTGTATTTTTTTTAATGTTTGGTTCATATGAAGAGCTTCATCCATTATTGGTTCCTAGTTGTCGGACATGGTGGTGGGAATTTTTAGGGTTAAGAGGGGTCAAGTGGGGGAGAGGGAGAAGTTTTGGGAAGAGAGAAAGGAAGAGTGAGGTTGGGGAAGTTTGGTGGGTTGAGCCTCATCTGAACCCTAATATATTACTGGATCAAACTGATTTGAATTATCCTAGTGGGGTCACTGAACAGGAAGTTACCTACAAGATGTGGATGATCAGATTGGATTTGGATTGAATCTGGGTCCTGAGTAGATCGACATTATTATACCCGATTATTAGGAAGGCTATCAAAGCTGAATGTAAGGTTCATATCCAAGTCCAAGAGATCACATATAGCCACACTAAGTAGGAGCATGGGCATAGGACTAAATGGGTCATTTGTGAACAAGATTCATTTAATTGAAGCATTTGACGTGATAAACCACAATCTGTATTAGTTAGAAACTACATATTATTATGACCAAAAGAAATTTAAAGACTGGACAACTAGTGTGGGACAGGCCTGCAAAGAAGAGTTAGGCTGACTTTAATATGTCTTGAAAGTGCTAATATAAGATGGTTATGGTCTTAAAATATTTCTTATATTGTGCCTCTAGAAGTATTTTTCTTCTGACACTTCGAGCGGAAACTTGAATTGGATCATTTGAAGGATTAGAGGCCTTTTTGTTGTTGTTAAATAAATTCTCTCTTGTCCATTAAGATGAAGTCATGCTGTATTCCTCTCCTTGTACCTTTTGTTTATTTCTGACTGTTCCTTGTTAGTTTTGTTCTTAAAAAAAAGAAAAACTGGCTTCTTTGGTTATCTTTTCTTCTTCTTGGCTGACTGTACCCAAAATTCAACATCATATTTTATGATGTTAGAATGAGTTGAGGGGTATGATCACATGGAAGTGGGACTGCTCCTGATTGTAAGAGGCAACCTTGGTAATGGATGTGCTGATCTGGTTATCCTCCTGCTCTATATTAATAACTATCACCTACCTCAGCTAATGCCATCTGTGTGTAATATGAGAAAGGTGGAAATGTGAGGGGATATTTATGGGAGTTGAGAGGGAAACCCATCGGTAAAAGTGTTATAAATTTATATGGATAGGAAAACTATGCCATTTCATGGATACGGAAACATGCAAGGAGATGGAGATTCAAAAAATGAATCATATAGCTGAAACTAATAGTGCTATAACTTTGTTACTTGAGTGGAGCTGCATGCTAAATAGTAAACAGAAACTTCTCTAAGCCTGTCCATGGGTGACCTAGATTTTGTAATCTTTGGCTGACATATATAGTGCGTACATTGTGTGTGATCATTCATGTAATAGTTTTGTTGTGACATGGTGATTGTGCATAAGCTTCTTCATCTTTCTTGCTTTTACTGCCATCTCATTATTTTTTTGATATATTAAAATATTCACAAACTTTGTAGATGGCAAATCTGTAGCTTTCTTGATGTGCAGGTGGTGAGACTGTGACCCGAGAAGATGTAATGGAGGCAATTGAACGAGCTAAGTATGGAATTAATGACAGACGATTGACACCCAGTACACTAAGCAAGGGTCTTGGTAAATTGTTTCCATGGATGCCTTCTTTAGTGGGAAGGGATGGACCACGAGATGATGGTTTAGGAAATGTGATGGGCTACCAGGCTTTAAGCTAATGGTAATCATGTTGAGGTATGCTGGTGCTTTTAATGTTGAAGTATAACATGATGTTTCAGTTAAATTTTTCATTGCAGTTAAGAAATGATGACGTACAAGCCATTGTCTCTGGGTTTTCATTGCCATTACATTATTAGGTCTCCTTAGAGCAGTTATGTGGTAAATCATATATAATTTAAAATATGAAGATGCAAGAAGCAAAACCATGTTAATTTGATCTTTATTAATTTTTTATACTTTGATGATGAGGGGCAAATATAATCCTGATTAGCTTAATAGCATACTTCCCAACTTTGAGCCAAGTTCTTTAATATATATACACCAAATGAAGGCTTTGCTTGCACAGAGCTATCCACTCGCCACAAAAGGTGTATAACCCATGGATTACTCAAATCAATGTATTAATTAAATCCTTCTCTCATTTTTATTATCCTTAATAAGGTGAAAGCCATGTATTGATTAAATCAACGTATTAATTAAAGTCATGTATTAATTACAGGATATGGAATGATGGTTTTTAACTGCTTGCTAGACGCTAATAAGTGATGAGATTTAAATCCTTCTCATATTCCACATTATCATTAATATGGTAACTGCTGTGTATTAACTAAATCAATGGGACAAGAGAGCTGATATTGAAAATGTAAACAAATAATTGCAGGTTATAGAATGATGGTTTTTAATTTGTTATATAAACATTATTACAATTAGAAAAGAATTTATGTAACAATTGAAATAAACATATCAACCATTCATAATTTATTTAATACAATAGAATACTTATATATGACAGAAGAAAATATGTAAATGAATGTATTTAATTTATTTTGAAAATATATTTAATATCGTATATAACAATTATATGTTTATAATTTACTTTTAACTCAAACTCAATCTAGTCTACACATCTGTGTTCTTGAAATTTATTATAATGAATACTCTAGCCTACACTTATGTAATTTACTCCACGGCTTCAAGTAATAGTTGTTACAATGTTGTAATGGAGCCATAATGGTTTTGAAAAATCTATATAATATTTTAAATATAATTTATTGGACTGCTATATTATATTTCAGTAACAATTTGAAAACAAATAAAAAAAATCTTATTTATGCATCGCGTGGGTTAGATGCTAGTTTTAAATCTAATTTCTTTACTGTTGGTGATGTTTTCTAGATGTATGTATAATGTGATAAAGAAGAAACAAATCAAAACCCTTTCTGATTAGATCTTTACCCTTATGATTGTTGGAGGTTGTATTATGTGGATATTATAGGCAATGGTTATTTATGGAAAACCATCTGAAGAAGAATATGAAAGTCTTATGCTGCCATGATTAGAATCGTGAGATGAAAGGATCTATCTTTTCTACTTGACGTGTATTACTATTCTTTTTCTTCCTTTTTTTGATATAAGGGAGGCAATGCCTCCCAATTTTTGAAAGGAAGGAAAGAAAAAGTGGGGTTGGGGGGGAGAACAGATTGCCCAGGAGGCACGAAGTCACCAGCGAGCGGATCTTACACCAAAGTCTAGGGAAACATAAAACTTGCTGATTACATTAAATACACCAGCCAATCATCAGATATAGGGTAGACATTAGAACTGTAGTATGCGATGCCGATTTGTTTGAAAAATTCTGGCATTCCATTCCTTCCGACAGGTCCACAACAGTTCCTGCTGCTAGCTGATTGAAGGCAGGATGCATGTCCTTAGGAATGAAGCTAGGTCTCCAGCTTGTGCATGGTGCCTTGTAGAGCTTTGTTTTGGTCAACTATTTGATGGTCTACTGCCATGTATTGGCATCAAAAAAAATTTTCTGCCTTCTTCAGATGGATTATGCTTATATTTATTTATTTATTTATTGTGATGATGGAAGAAAAGGAGGGATAGGGGGCTGGTTGGTAGGATTACAGAAGGCAGTAACCTTTTCTAACCAAGAAGTGCCTTGTGCCTGGCAGGACCGCTTGCTTCTAATAATCTGTTCAAAAAATATACCAAATCTCCAACATACCCATAAGATATTCATATGGGCATTCATCTTTGGATGCGCTAGTGAAACTTTAGCTCTTACTCATGAATGATCTGATCATTCAAATATAATTGTCCTATACAATAATGCAGTAGATGAAATTGACATCATGCAGTCTGCCAGCTACCAGTCACATACATATTGAGGCTGCATTACAAAGTTGAATGCTTTTGCTGAATGATCTGCACATGTTGTTAGAATATGAGTGCAGAGTCAAATCCTCAATACGAAATGTTGTTAGAATCTGTTCACCTTGCCATAAATCCGTTCCAGAAAAATTCAAGGCTCCTCCATATACTCTCAGGCTCCGGCGAGTTTCTGGCATTGCTAATTCATTGTTACTCCAATGACACTGATTCACAACTTTGCCCTCCCCAGTGAAGAGTTCGATGTTGAAGAGGATGAAATAAGTGAATGTTGAGGATGATGGCCTTATGGTTTTATAGGAAAAGTAATGAAATTTTCACGAACTTAGTAAGTAGATTAAATGAAGAAGACTTCAACAGTCCAACCCCGAGGTGAATGCGTGAATCAAGTTGTGATGAAGGTTAGTAAGGGAAGTCTATCATTCCCAGAAGAAGGTAAAGGAAGTCTATATGGGGAAATTAATCATCTTGAATAGGGTCTTGCATCTTCTTTGCTGGGTTTGTTATCTATTTGTGCATTGGGAGTCTCTCCAGGGAGATGATTTGGGTTGGCTTTTATTACAGGGAATACTCCTTGGCATAGATTTTGATGAGCAGAATGCTTAGCTAAGATAAAATTGCAGTGGACTCTTAATCTTTAAAAATGTTATTATTCGAATAATCTGTGTTTTCTTGCCATCGTAATCTGAAAAACAAATTTGAAGGACTCAATCGTGAAATAGACTGATTTTAAACATGCATAATATGTGATAAAATACAGGCAAAGATACGTGGCTTTCTCTTAATTGGAATCATATTAAATTATTAAGCATTGTTTAAAAACGGAAATTTCTTGTCCTCTCAATCTTTTACTAGTATCTTCTTTTCAAGACAAACTTTAGAGTAGGATCCAAGACACGTTATTTCCATTAAAAAACAATATATCTGAGACACATCGCACATCATTAATTCATTATTGGAAGTTTTGAATGTATAAAACCGTGAGCTACTCCTGCACTGAATAATTAAATTGATAATCTAAGGAAAGCGTAAGGGGTGACATCACTTGGATATCTCAACGTTTATTCCGAACTTTTTCTTGACATGAATTTAATTGCTGAGCACCATGATTTGATGGTGGAAATTTTCAGGAAACGCGCTAACATGTTCCAAAGAGGAGGACAAGACAACAATGCTGCCTCCGCTGATGTGCAAACGATGTGAATCCAAAAGCTTTTGATCATAAAGACTAAGCAAGGGGAGATACATAGGTGCCCTCCCTCCTTGCTGAGGAGAGTCCTGGAGGGTCAATGTTTCAAAGCCTAAGAATTATATCTTAAGCGAGACGTTCTCATATATTTTATTCATTTAAGTCTTAGTATTCTTGCCAAATTAAAGACCAGATTCATTTAATTGTAACACAAGTATCATAAATCCAATCATAAATACTATAATCAATTCATGGTCAATTCAAATGGATCTGTATTGCAGTATTATCTAATCTATATATATGTGATAGGCTGAGTTTGCTCTAATACTATTTATAACAAACTAGGATTTCATTCAAAAGACTAGGTAAATGGTGTTATCTAGATTTATAAGCCTTGTATAAATATCTAAGATCTAACTAGTATATAATTAATGTGGAACTAAATACATGCCATATGGCCCTTTTCATTCCTTGTGCTTGTGAAGGAAGAGAGGAGCTTGAAAGATCAATTGAAGCATTCTGTGAGATGAGTTGCGAGCAATTTTAGAAAGAAGTATGCATGCGGAGAATATATAGTGAAGTGAAGTTCATGGAAGTGAATGCTAGTATTCAAATGAGAATAAATAAAATCATCTATTAGTGTGGGATCATACCATTAGGAGTATTCTAATATTCCATGTGCGTCATGTATGCTTATGTGTTATTTGCTATGCATGCCGGCGTTTACTAGATACTAGCTGTAGACCCATGCTTACATGGGATTTGACATGCAAACACAGTTTGTGAATATTGTTAAGTTTTGATTTAGTTACAAAAAAATATTTTTTTATTATAAATAATAAGTTAGATGTTGCATGTATCGTTAACTAATGCTTGCATATGTAAACAACAACAACAAAAAAAAAAAAGAAAAATCTAATTCTTGCATAGTTATGGCCATGAGTAATCGCTTCATAGTAAATAGTCATAGAAAGAGAGGAATTTGTATATAGCAAATAAGAAATATATATTTACATACCATAATGCTTGCTGGCTATGTAAATTTTGAAGAGGTGGAACCCTTCTCATGACTATGGCGGCCATTTTATATTCCACTTCCTTAAACATTATTTGTTGTCGTCAATATCGAGAGTCTATTTATTAGTTCAAATATATAGGCAATGTACCTGACATAGAAGATAAAAAGAAAAAAACTGAAGAAGATGAAGAGGTTGGAGCATCTTAATTATTAGTTTTTTAATCCATTGATATGTGCCATTTTTAAAATTAGATTAACACCTACCCTTTTCTTAAGAATTGTTTGTTGAATCTATAATATATACTTGGCAATTGTACTTGCAATCTTAGTGACAAGATCAATTTTTATATTATATCATATAAAATTTTAAGGGGATCGTTCAATCTATGCTAAAATGAAGGTATTTGAAATTTTATTAGAAAAGATTAATAGGTGGCTTTATCTTAAGATATTTTTATATTTGGGGATTCTTAATTTTTTCAAAATTACTTGCATGGGAAATTTTATTAGAAAAGATTAATAGGTGGCTTTATCTTAAGATATTTTTATACTGAGTAGATGGCAAGCTTTGAAAATTTTGATTTGGGATGTTCATACATGAAATTACATATTTCAACTGGGATTTGGGATGGGCGATCTCATAAATTTAACAATTTATCATTACCCATTAGTCTTATATAAAATCAGTCAAATAATGATCATTATTTATAATATTATAAATATAGCATTCATCAGTCTTACATAAAATCTGTCAAAAGGGATTTATCATTATTTATAATATTATATAAGTTGAGGAAGATGAAGAGGCTGGAGGTGGGATTTATCATCATTTAATAGGTGGCTTTGCTATGTACATTTGGCAACATTATATGCAACCTCTCCTCAAAGACCAACTTTTATATATATATATATATATATATATATATATATTCCCCCCTCAAGGAATTGGATAATATTTGGCAATAGAAGAAAAATCCTCTTATCCTTGCCATGCTCGCATACTCAATCACAATCAAAATTATAGAATTAATTAATACATAATACGGTGTGCAGACTTTGTCATCAAATTCTACTTTGAGAAAACGAATTCAAACAAGCTCGTATAACCAGATTTATTAAAATAATTAACGCATAACCTAAGGAAACTTTGTGGAACGGCAATATGATAGCCTTTTTTTATTTATTTTGAAAAGAAAGTAGAGGGAGAATGAAGCTTCCCCCTATTTATTAATAGAATAAGTTATGCATGAAAGGTGGTTATGTACAAAGGAAAGAAGGAAACAGAGCCACCAACAAAGTTCACCCTGGGGGGGGGGGGGGGGGGGGGTTACGTGCCAAGGTCACAAGGCCATTCCATAACCTCTGATAACAATCTAGTTTTTTCCTAGATGACAAAGTGCTGCCAACCGTACAGTTTGCAATGCTTTTTGAGTTGCGTAAAGAGAGGTCTTTTTGGTGAAGATTTTTGCATTTTATTTTTCCAGATTGTCCAACATAGAGATATACTAAATTGGTCTCCTGCTTTCCTCAATGAAGGCTAAATCTTTCGTTGCCTCCAACTGGTCCAAGGATCATGCATGTTTGAAGGCCATCTTGTAAGTTTTAATTGAATTTTGATGGAGTTCCACAAACTATGGGCCAAGGGGCATTTGGTAAATAAACGAGAAACAAACTCCTTTGAGCTACCTATAAGACAATCTTGACTAAGCTAACTTTTTCTTAGCCAACACTTCTCTGGTGTGGAGTTTGATCAGCAAAGAAAGCCAAAGAAATATCTTGACCTTTTCTAGGGTAAATGAGGCCGCCATTGTTGACGAACTTGTAATAGGACAAGACATCATTCTGAGTAAGCTTCCAGGTGGGTGCACAATCTTGACTTTCTAACTTTTCTTAGCCAGCACTTCTCTGATGTGGGGTTTGTTAAGCAAGGAAAGCCAAAGAAATATCTCGACGTTTTCGAGGGTAGTTGCCTCCCATATGAATTTATAATATAGGCAAATGATGCGGCCATTGTTGACGACCTTGTAATAGGAATTAATTGAGAAGACATCATTCTGAGTAAGCTTCCAGGTGGGTACATCGGCAAATCTCAATGATTTGAGATAGGAAAGAATGCCCAGAAGTGTCTACTAACCCAGCTTGCAGCCTAGTCAATGGTGGGCCTCTAAGCTTAATTTTCTAATTGAGGGACCGAGAGATAACTGAACAATTTGGCTTTAAGCCCCTGGACAAAAGGTCATCAAAGAGAGACGCAAGTAGCACTCTACATACCCAAGTGTCCTCTCAAACTCATATGATAGCCATTTAGATATCCTGACCTCTATAAACATTTTTTTCACAAAAAAAATGGTGAACTTTATTCAAACCTGAGGAAACTTCCTCTCTCTTTTGAATGATAATGGGAGGCAAACGCCCCCCAGATTTTCTAAGAGACAGAAGAAAAGAATGTACGGAGTAGGCTAAGCTCCAGAAATAGCTGAGATTAAGTACAACGGTAACTCGCCTTTTGACATGAAACAAAAAAAGAGAACAGCAAACAAAATTCAAGTCTTCCGGAGACACAGAACGGAGCTCCTGGCAAGATAATAAAAGAACCGAAGATAAAGTGGGAACTGAAGCCGCTGGGTGGTGGTAAACACTTATGAGGGATTCAGGATGTAGGGTACGTGCCTCCGTTCCCGTTCTGCATGCCGTGCCGATCGATTCAATTCAGCTACCACCATCACAGTACAGTCTCTTTGATAGCATTTCATCCAAAAATCCATTGAAGGCTAACTACCAGTGGATAGGTGGAGAAGCGTCTTCAGGCAATTCGAGGCCATGTCATGGGCATCCGAGAGAGTGGCACTGCAAAGATGAAACATACTCTGAAGATTTCTGAAGGATAGGATTCTGCTATGGGGATCGAGGGGATCCACGGTCTCGGGCATCCTGTCAGGGGGATGCGATTGCTTCTCGACATTTGCCCTCTCTTAGGTGAATGCGCTGCCTTTCGGGCTACCCATGTCTTCAGAAAGGGCAACAACACGGCGGATTGGGAGACATCCTATGCGTCTCATCACTCCGGAGACTTTATTTGGAAAAACCACATCTCTGCTTTGTCTTCTTTGCATTTTTTTCTATTATCTGACTCTTTAGGCTGCACTTGTATCCGTTGTGTGTGATCTGCCGATGTACCAAAAAAAAAAGAAAAAAAAAAAGATAGAGTACACAGAGTAGTTTTTTCTGAGGAATATCCTAGCACTCCGTTCTCGCCACACCCCCCAGCAAATAGCTGCAATCAGTTGGTCACCCACTTTTCTGAATGCTGGATTGAGTCTTTTGCGTCGCCACCCGGTCCAAAGATCAAAAAAATTTCGAGGCCAGCCCCTGATGATATTCAGCCGCAGTTTAATGGCAATCCAAATGCTACGGGTGAAGGGACACTTGGTGAAGAGGTGAGTGACAGTTTCATTTCTGGATCCACAAAGAATGCACCCGACTTGCAGATCATGCTTTCCTGGCCGATACCTCTCCAGTATGAATTAAGTTTGTTGCATAGAGCTAGCCATAGAAAAACTCACTCTTTCCTGGCCCGACAGCAGCCGGCCGAACGAAAGAAGGGACCACTAGTGACAATTACATAGCTTCCTCCAAATTATCGATAGAATCAACAATATTCTCCTCTTCTAGGTTAGTTGATACACTTAGAAAAAATTATACTATTGGTCGCCGGGTGTGGCACACGACTGGCACCGCCATGGGCTGCCGACCATAGGGTGTCGCCGGCCGTGGACTGCCTGCTGCCGAGCACCCTCCCCCCTTCCCATCGGGAAGAAGGAAGAAGAGAGAGAGAAAAGGAGTTTTATTTGGTCTTATCTTTCCTTGTTCCTTATTTTTTTCTCTCTCCTCTCCCTAGTCTCTCTCTTCCTACTGGATTTTCTCTCTCTAGCTTGATCCAGGGAGATCATGGTTTGAGGACTGCTGGATAGTCCTAGGGTGCTAGATACTGGTGGACCCTTTAGAGGCTTCTGAATTATCGGATATCTCAAATAATTTTTGATGTTGACCTGGATTTGTAGGAGAACAATTTTTTGGGCAAGAAGACATTAGGCAAGGTTTTGCATACCCCTATTTGTAGATCATGGTGTGGACAAGTGATTGGTTTGTCTGGGTTGTCAGCAAAGAGGTAATAATCTTTATACGCCAACCTGCATGATATAAATATTTTTGTACCTATATATGTATGATATGCTATAATCCAGATAAGTAAGAAGCAAAAATAGTTCTATATTAATTTGTATTCTAATTGTATTTGCTTATAATTGGTATTATGATGGATGTATGTATGCGTATAACCTACACTAGTATAATCGGATTTATGGATGTGGTGCTCTAAACTAACCTTGTTACACTGGTTCGCCCTGTCATGGGCGGAAAATATGACTATGGTTAGTCTAAAGCTAGAAATAAAAATGGATTGATGTGTGGTTATGAACTGATTAAATGAACATGGACTTTGGTCCGTCTCATTATCATTGGTTTGCTTCATCATAGGCTCTAAGTATGATACTATTGGTTTGCCCGTCACAAGCTCTAAGTGTGACACTGTTGGTTTGCCCGTCACAGGCTCTAAGTGTGACACTATCGATTTACCCCATCACAAGCTCTAAGTGTGACACTATTGGTTTGCTCTCATGGGCTGAAAATGTGACCAAAATTTGGCCCAAAGACCGAAAGATAATTGATCCTGATCAAGTTAATAAGGAACGGAATGGAAAGCATTGAAAACACTAATAAAGATTATGAGATATCGTATGATATAACACTCTTGAGTGGCTAGATTTATATTAGTATCCGATGTGCATATTTATACTGATTATTCGAGCACTATTGATAGTCGGTTTGTGATTTTATGATATGTGCAATAATTTCTTATGATTTTCAAACTTATATTATTATTCTGTTGATGCGAATGTGTGGAGATTCTTACTGGGCTATAAAGCTCACCACCAATTCTTCTTTTTCTTTTTCAGAGTCGCAGGATGCATAAACTTGAACGAGATGGGCGCAGAGTTCGAGTGTCAGAGTCATCAGTTAGTTAGATATTTTGATATCGATGAACATTGAAGTTCTTGTAATTGAACCAATTTGATTATCTGGACATATTGGATTTATCTATTTGAATTAATTAATTAATTATGAAATTATTGGATTTTGTTCATCTTAGGCCTTGCATGAACTTTTGGTCACTGCTCTAGGGCTCATGCGGTCGTGTCACGTGCCGGATCCGGGTGCTAGTTTTGGGGTGTGACAATTTTAAAGTTGAGTGAGTTGGAAATTGGCACTTTTATACTGTCATTGGAACTCTTTTTTCTGAGTTTCTACTCTTCTCCAACTCTTTTCTGGTCTAAGCCTCTTCCTGTAACATTTTATTATGTACTTATTTCAGGCTCTTTGTAGCTAAATCGCTCTCTTCTCAAGGAGACCATGTTTCTTCTTGCTTTGCCATCTTTCAAAATATATTACTAGTGCGCTTCATCTATTCTATATTGTTTTTATTAGGTTGGCACACTACAGCAAAAAGAGGCGTTGGCAATGCTTTATATGGTCTTTACTGATGCTTATAAGTATCGGTAATTTTCTTTTCGATACTTCTAAAAGTGTCTCCAAAGCGTCGCTTATGTTAAAGTGGAGAACTAAATTGCCAATGCTTTTGGAAAGCGTTGGCAAAAATGGAAAGCTTTGTCGATGCTTTAAAGTGTCAGCAATAATAATTCTAACGACGCTTTAAAGTATTGTTAGAATTATTTTTTAAAAAAAATATTAAAGAAACCCTTTTTTTTTGGGGGGGGTGGTGTTCTGTAGAGAAAGATTAACATGAAATACGTTCTCCATTACTGGTTCTTCTAATTACAACAACATGATTCTGCTTCTAATAGTATAAGAACAACAACATAGAAACAACAACAAATGCTCAATTTATTGATTTTTTTTACGAATTACAATAGAAAATCTATTACAATAGGAATAGAAAGCATAAATGCAAATTACAAATTACAAATTACAGTAGAAATGGAAGCATCCCTGGGCCTTCATCTTCATCTTCATCTTGGTCTTCATCTTCTTCCTTTTCGAATCCCTGAAAACCCAGCTGCCAGCGAAAAGGATGAGAAGAAAAACCCAGACAACCAACCTTCTCTACACTAATCCAAGAAAGAAAAAATCCCACATTCTCGAGTCATTCTGGATTGGAACCCTATGGAATCAAAATCACTTGCCAGATCCATGCGATCAAGTAACAATTTAGGCCAAAAAATCCCATCTCATCTTTTTTTTTTAAATTCCCTCTCCTCTTTCAATCGAACACCAAATAGATCTAACAAACACCGAAAACCAAACGGAAAAAAAAATCTTACCGGAGATTTGAGGCTGAGGCCTGCGATCAAGTGGACCACCTTGAGTTGAACCCTAGGGGTTGGAGGCGAACGATGAATGAAGAGAGCAGGAGAGAGATGTAGCGATGGCGGGGACCTCTGATCCTTGAATTCTTCTGTTATTTTAACCCCTTGCCTCCTTCTAGAAGAGAGATCGTGGATTGAGGCCGATGGGGAGATGATGGGTCGGAGTGCCCTAGAGCACCCTTCTCGATGGCGCAGGGTTGTCCCCATTGAGGGAGGGAGGGCATGAAGGGGCAGAGGGCGCTGGGATGATGGTGGTCGGGTGAGGGTTAGGGTTTGTTCTTCGCGCGTGCGCGCGAGAGAGAGAAGGGTTGGGATCAGGAAGGAAAAAGGGAGGGTGTTGGCTTTATTGCTATTTTTGTCTATTAGGCCTCCGACGTCGCTTTAAAGCGTCGTTTTTGGGGAAGATTAGCCAATGATTAAGCCTCTGACGATGCTTTATAAAGCGCCGTCTTGGGAAAAGATTAGGCCGGAGATAATTAGGCCTCCGATGACACTTTTAAAAGCATCGCATTAGCTCACTCACTATGGCTTCTCACGATGCTTTCTAAAGCGTCGTCTTGGGTAAAAAATGTTAGGAGGGTTTCCGACGATGCTTTTAAGCATCGTCAGATTGTGACGACATTTATAAGCGTCGTCTAATCTGAATTTCTTCCGACACTATTAAAAAGCGTCGGTAAATTTTGGCGCGGTGCCCAAATTGCCGATGCTTGTTTCTTGTGTTGGCGGGTAAGAGTCGGGAAAACTCACTTTTGCTGTTGTGGCAGGTGTAGGTGCTGAAGCTGGTAGGAAACACTGCAATGGACAACAGAAACACGCATCATTCAAAGGTAAGTTCTGCTGGCCACGAGGAACTTTGGCAAACTCCAAAATAGGTGATCATGCAAAATGACAGTGCATTATCCAAAATCCACCAGGAACTAATCCCTGAGAATACCAGCTTGTTAGAGCTCAAGCCCAAGTCTCCCAATATGACCTGCAACTGACGAACCATTTCAGCGTTTCACCATTGGCCATGGTTCTGGCTGATGCACTCATAACATTGGAGGTGTTCTGGTTCTGCTTCTTATTTTTTTTGGGTATCCCTATCCTTTGTGCATTAGTGCTCTGTTTTGGAAACCGCAACAGTGGGTTTTTATTTGGTTCTGCAGGGCTGATTTTGATTTGTAGGTAATCTAAGATACCCATCTGATGATTGTTCTTGGATCATCTTTCTCATCTTTCTTTCAGTTGTTTTGAATGATTCAAATTTTGTTCATCCTTGACTTCGTTTATTGGCTGGGCTCAGGTCAGCTTTATTTAACTGTTGCAATTGTATCCAACAACTATCAAAGAATCTCTTTCAAGGATAATGTGTTGCTTTCAGAATTTTTGTAGCATATAACAAACCTTCGCATACTGCACGAAGTTCTACCATAGAGACTGTAGTATCAACCAATCTAACTCCATCTGCTGCAACCAAAGCTCCACTTGTGTTCCTGACAATATAACTAGCTTCATCCCAATCACCTCCATTCAGAACACTACCATCAAAATTAATCTTGAGTAAACTAGAGAGTGGTGACTCCTAAGTGAAATAAATCCTCTAAGGAGGTGCAGAACCTACAAACAAAGAGCCACAGTTTTTCCAGCCATCAAGGCCTGGGTAGTAACATTAATGTATTCCCATGCCTGGGTAGAAGCTATATAAGATATTAAAATTTCCTCTAATTGCTGGCTATCTCTACCTGATCTCTCTAATAATATGTAGAAAATCCTCCAAACAAAGTATAGATATGGTTGAAGCATTAGAGATCGGGGCCATTCTCCAAATCTAGGTCGTCCATATGCAGTGCAAAGCAACACGAGAATTGGATTCCTCTCCAAGTCATGGTATATATAGGTCAAAGTGATTAGGAAATTTTCATAGCCAATCAAAGTATCTATGCTGAGCAGCTAATGGGTGTGGAAGACTTTCATTTCTTTCTTTTTCCGAGGGGAAAGGAGACAAATGGGCAGTCATCCGTACTAGTCACCTGAAATTTTTACTAATGAAGAAGCAAAGGTTTAATATGCAATCTAGGGTGACTAAGGAAAGAATTTACATGATAAGAGTAGAAGATAGAAACCCAATGAGCCTGCAGAAGTCTCATAAATATAACTCAAAATAGAAAGCACAGCAAGGAGAAGAAATAAAGAGACTCCGAGAGTGCCCATTCAACTAGCTCATGCAGCATAAGAGGATCCTGGGATCATTACGCTGCTGAATTTTTCCATTATTATCTCCTTTTGTAAGACCGCAGTGAAAGACACAGCAAAGTAGCAGGGCTTCTTGTGAGAACCCGTGCAGGCATGTGTTTAGTCCCACATCGGTTATTCGTTGGGTAGATCTTAGGTACTTATACGGAATCAAGTAATCCAAATAATACATTTCGTCTAGCCATTTAAGTTGTTACAAACAGTAACAGAGCGAACTCGGTCCATAGTTCTGAGTTGTTACACTTCTTCTCATTCAGAGAGAGACAAATAATCAGAATCCAGCAACAGCACAAAAAAGGCATCGTTCATGCTCATCTGAAGAAGAAACACCTGATCCTATAATCTTGTTGATATATTCCCATAGTTTGTCAAACCCAAGAATGGTCTTATGATCAAAAAGAATAGACCAGTTGTTAACCAATTAAGTTAATAGGAGAAAAAAAAGTGGATGGTTCCCTCAAACAAAAAAAGAGGATGATGGGAGCGTTGCATTGACTTCTGGTTTCAGGCGTATCAATAAAGTAAGAACCAAATGGGAATAAATAAAATTTACCATCTGGATTATTCCAATATCCCATGCGGGTCATGTTTGTTTATACGGTATTTCCTATGTAAGTCAATGCGGATTTTTTCTATGATATAGCTGGTTTTATTATATGGCATGGAGGTATACTCTCTTTTTTTTTTTGATAAAAAATGGCCTTTCATATAGCTCTTACGTGGGTACAGCCTGCCAAGTCAGAGAAAATAAAATGATGCAACGAAGAAGAAAGCCTAGTGGCACAAGTCTAGATAAACTCTAGTCCAGAGTACCGAGCAACGTAGGAGGCAACCAAGTCTGCTGCTCTGTTTGCCTCCCGATACACATGCGCTGCCTGAAATGATACCATCTCTCCGACCAGTCTGCGAGTCTCACTCATCAATGGGTGGCAATTCCCATATCGATCCACTTCTTGTATCCAATCAATCACTATCGATGAGTCCCCCTCGAGATGTACCCTGTCTGTACCAAGCACCCGCCTTGCATAAGAGATACCCTTCCATGCTGCCCGGAGCTCCGTCTCAATGACAGTCGAACCGGGAGTATGCCGACTTCCCGCCACCACCAGTGTGCCACAGTGGTCTCTAATCACAAACCCCAATCCTCCATGTGCTCCATCCGCCGACACGCCACCATGAAAGTTCACTTTGAGATGACCAAGGGATGGGGGCACCCAAAAGAAAAGGGCAAACCTGGGCACTATAATAGCGGAACGGGTGTCCCAGATGTCTCTTATCATCTCAGAGGAACTAGATGCAGCAGCTGTGGTGATCTCCGCCGCATGATGAAAGGCCCTGTCAACCATTGTCCACGGAGCCAACACCCTGCTTTCGAAGAGTCGGGCATTCCTGTCCAACTATATGTGGTAAGCGAGATACACCCTCCTGATCCCCTCCTCAACTGTGTCTGGTCTCCTCATGGACTCTCTCAAGTAATGCAACAGATCCTCCACTGACTGTGGGTAGGGCATAGAAGACCTCTTCCAAATCTGTATAGCCCTGGGGCATCTAAGGATGACATGGGTGGTGGTCTCCTCAATATCCGGGCAGGTCTCACAATGCGGGGCGACCTGAACTCCACGTCCAGCTAACATCCTCCAAGGATTTGGATAATTTTTGGTCAAAGAATTAAAATGCTTTGGGCCCTGCCTTGTCATTATATTCAATCATCTTCAAAATTATAAAAATAACTAATGCACAAAACTTTGCGACCAGACTCTGCTTAGAAAAAGATAGAAAAGGCAACGTGTTCAAACAAGCTCGTAGATCCAGAATTATTAAAATAATTAACATATAACCTTAAGAAACCTCGGCGGACGGCAACGTGATAGCCACCTAGGCATCCTGACCTCTATATATGAATTAAAAAGAATTCAACTTTCAAACCTGCGGAAGCTTCCTCCAAAACTCACGAAGTTGAAGCTTCCAAGTAACATCAATTTAAGAGGGAGCCGGAGAGAAAAAAAATAAAAAAAAAGACTCTTGAGTGGCTATATAGGGTTTTAACTTTTCAATGACCTGCAAGGCTGTAAACGGAGGCAAAAGGCGAAGAGAAAAAATGTATGCCGCAAGGCTACTTTCGGTCTTCAAGAACTCCCCCGATGCCGGCCTCCAACCGCCACCCGAGGGTCCGAACTCAGGCTATCTTGTTCTTCAGGATGAAGGGCCGGAAATGGCTGAGCCAACATGCTGTTGGGGCTTGTGCAAAGATACACGAGTCCGGGATCTCCCGTTCCCCCAGAACAGGATCCTCACCATCGAATACACGGAGTCAAATGGACAGAGCACTTGGACTTACACAGAAGTAGTTATCTTCGTCCCGGTTATGGATCAACCACTCTCATCAAATCGTTACTACGTCATCCTTGTTAAAGGAAAGCATAAGGGGTACCATCATTTATATTTTCTCAACTTTTATTCCAAACTTCTTCTTGACATGAATTCCAGTTTCTAAACACAATGATGCAATGAAATTTTGCAGGAAGGCGTTAACATGCTCAAAAGAGGAGGACAAGACAACATGCTGCTTCTGCCGCTGTGTAAAGGATGTGAAACCGAAGCCTTTTGATCATAGGAACATCTACCAACAAATGGAGATCGTGGGCAAGAAAGGTTCCTTCACTGCCAAGTCCGTAGCTTCTGATGGGTACCCTCCCTGGTTGCTGAGAAGAAAGTATTGGAAGGTCTATGCTTCGAAGCCTAATAATTATAGCTTAAGCGAGGCTTCTGGAAGGAACAAATCCATGCAGGCACGACCGCCCGAATTGCACTTCACAATATCTGCCATGAACTCTCCTAAGATAGCTGTCGGGAAATGGTACATTCCTTTTGTGTTTGTGAAGGAAAACGGGAGCTTCGAAGAACAAATGAAGCTTTCTATGTTCTACGAGATGAGTTTAGAGCAATACTGGGAAGAGGTATACACATGCGAGAATTTGTACGGCGAAAGGAAGGTTGTGGAAGTGAATTCTAGTGTTCGGGCGGAAATGGTTTTGTTGAATGGTAGGGAAGCCAAGCAAGATGTTGACCGGGGTGTTGATGGAGTGCTGTGGTTTAAGCCTCTCGACTCCATGGAAGGAGGGATAGGGTTGAGTTCGGCGATATGGGAGAGGATGAGGTGGGAGGAGAATAGGGAAGGATGGGTTGCTGGTGAGGAGAAGGTAGAGAGGGTGGAGGAATATGGAGGGGTGAATGGGTGGAGGAAGTTTGGTTGTTATGTGTTGGTGGAGAGATTTGCTTTGAAGAGGATGGATGGGAGCTTGGCCTTAATCTTTGATTTCAGACACACCAACAAAATTAGGACCAAGTGGGAGTGAGTCTTTTTGATCCCTTACAATCCAGGCCTACTACCTGAGCATTCCTGGTTCTTACTATTAGAACTATTTCTTCTTTGTTTTCTATGCTAGGTATTGTTTAATAACATGAACCGGTGGTCCAAAATCCAGTGCAATACGGTCTTTCATTTGGTATTTGGTGTTTCAGTTGCATGTAAAAATGATCTGGCTTGCTGCTTGTGTTATTGGTGCTTGAAAGTGTAATGGTATACAGATAGTGGTTTGATCAATATTACCTGGTTCTATTGCTTCGCTCGGTGGTTTGTGTTTATAATTCAAAATTTGCTATTGACCAACAAAATTGATTCCCTGGAGATGGGCTTTAAAAATACAATTTGAATATGCCTCAAGTCATTTTTTTGGATTCAATCTTTGGGTTACTCCAAATTTAAACGGGGCATCTATTATTATATGTTAAAATCTTTTTGGACCTGGGCACGTTTGACTATGGGCAGGCCTTGGTCCTATACATGAATTTATTAAACTAAAGTGAGGCTATGACCATCTAATCGGAACTCAGGCTTAATCTAGATTTTGGCATGGAGGCTCAAAGATGGATTTGTTAATGTTTTCAAATAATCACTTTGTTATATCAGGGCAATTCTCGCTATATTTGCATGAATGATTCTGTTTGTATTTCAAAGTGGATTTTGCAGAAAAATATATTCTATAATCAATTTTGCAAGAAAGGAACAGATTTTTTTCAGTCCCATCCAGATTTAACCTGTCCAAGACCAAATTACCTCTTCTATATGCAACAACTTATATTCTCAAAATGGTCGCCAAAATATGCTATGCCAGGAATCATGCTCATCTCAATGAGGTAAGCTTGACAAGGTGTGGGAGGCTGTTGGGGAAAGGAGAAGCAGTGATAATAATGTTGAGGTGGGTCTTATGGGCAAGGTTGACATCCTAGATTATAGAAGAGATGAGAGAGGTCGAATATATGTGACAGCCCACAAGGGCAGGGGAGGGATGGCGATGTTTGTGAAGGAGCTGGAGTGGTAAGATTGGCAGAGAAAGGGGAGGCAAGTGGTGCTCTTATAGTTCGGGAAAGGGAAAGAGGAGTTGGATAATGTGATGAGCGGGGACTGGGAGAAGGGTTTTGATGGGCATAGTGGATGTTGGGTTGACGAAGAGGCCACAGTATCTACGAGGAGGTACGTGTGGTAGCGACTCGGGTAGGGGAACACAAAGATGTGGAGGTGGACACATCATTTGCCCTGATACACATATGTACATGAAATATATCATAATCAATACATAATTTATGTGTTGTAGACTAGATACAATTAATACTCTAGTTCACATTTTACTCAGTATCTAATACACATAATATGCTACTTGATATACACTTATATTTTTTTGTCAAACTAATTCTAGTCCTTATTGCATATTTTATTGTTATCACAATTATGTTCATTGCCTAGTCCTCCTATGCAAACTAAATGAACTAGTATGGGATATATATATATTATTAATATATATATATATATATATTAATAATATATATATATATATTAATAATATAAAACTACGGTATGAAGATGCTTAATTTTTATCATTCAATATTACAATACCTCCTCATATTCCTAGGCAGCATTGAATGACGAAGGCCACACTAGTAACTTCTCCAAAATCTAGATGTAGTTTCTTGTTAAGGCTAAGAATGATGTACCAGTGAGGGGTCCTCAAAATTTCACCATGATATCAATTACAAAAGAATCAATCTCAAAAAATGCAGAGAAAAAGAAGATACTGAAAAGAGGATCTTGACTAAGAGAAAACTGCCCTCGGATGCAGAAGTGCCAATGATCTCAGTCGCATGCAGAAGCGTTCTGTTTGCTACCACCCTTGGATGATATCGACCGTCCTCGAATACTTGGGCATTCCGGTCCAACCAACAGTGGTAGGCCAAGTAAGCCGCATAGGTCCCTCTTTTCTCAAGCTCGGGTCTCCGCACCAACGCCTCTAAGAAGCAAAGGAGCTCCTCAATGGATGTCCACCCCCACCCTTGGCCAACCGCGGCGCACTCCCAGACCTTCCTAGCCCTCGGACATTTGATAAGAGCATAGTAACTGGACTCCTTCGTCTCCGGGTACGCCACACACTCTAATGGAATCCTCATCCCCCGACTCACTAGCACGCCTCTAATCGGCAGACATTCCCATGCCACCTTCCAGAGAAATAGGACAATACGGTGGTGAATGTGCATCCTCTATATCCATCCTCCATCGATCTGCCGTACCCGAGGCCTAACAACTATCTCAGAGATGTCCCGGGTCTACACTACTGATCTCCCGGTCATGCCCTATACTCTCTTGTCCCCTATCTCCCCATCATCGATCACCAGGGACAGAACCCGCTCAACAAGCTGCTCCCAAACATTCGCCTGATTACGGGGGTGAATGCGCATCCTCTACAGAATCAACCAATCTAACTCCAATCTGCTGCAACAAAAGCTCCACTTGTGTTCCTTATAATAAAACTAGCTCCATCCCAATCACCTCTAATCAGAACACTATCATCAAAATTAATCTTGAGTAAACTAGAGAGTGGTGGCTCCTTAGTGAAATAAATCCTCTAAGGAAGTGCAGAACCTACAAACAAAGAGCCACAGTTTTTCCAGCTATCAAGGCCTGGGTAGTAACATTAATGTATTCCTATGCCTAGGTAGAAGCTATATAAGATATTAAAATTGCCTCTAATTGCTGGCTATCTCTACCTGATCTCTCTCTAATAATATGTCGAAAATCCTCCAAAGAAAGTATAGATATAGTTGAAGCATTAGAGACCGGGGCCCTTCTCCAAATCTAGGTCGTCCATATGCAGTGCAAAACAACACGAGAATTGGATTCCTCTCCAAGTCATGACATAGGTCAAAGTGATTAGGAAATTTTCATAGCCAATCAAAGTATCTATGCTGAACAGCTAATGGGTGGAAGACTTTCATTTCTTTCTTTTTCCGAGGGGAAAGGAGACAAATGGGCAGTCGTCCCTACTAGTCACCAGAAGTTTTTACTAATGAAGAAGCAAAGGACGTTTAATATACAAGCTAGGGTGACTAAGGAAAAAATTTACACGATAAGAGTAGAAGATAGAAACCCAATGAGCCTGCAAAGTCTCATAAATATTACTCAAACTAGAAAGCACAACAAGGAGAAGAAATAAAGAGACTCTGAGAGTGCCCATTCAACAAGCTCATGCAGCATAAAAGGATCCTGGGATCATTACGCTGCTGAATTCTTCCATCATTATCTACTTTTGTGAGACCAAAGTCAAAGACGTAGTAAAGTAGCAGAGCTTCTTGTGAGGACTTAGACAGGTGTGTGTTTAGTCTCACATCGGTTATTCTCTGGATAAATCTTGGATACTTATATGGGATCAAGAAATCCAAATAATACTTTTCGGTTAGCCATTTTGGGTGAGATCCTAAGTTGTTACAAATAGTATCAGAGCAAACTCGGCCCATTGTCCTGGATTGTTATACTTCTTCTCATTCAGAGAGAAATAAATAATCAGAATCCAGCAACAGCACAAAAAAAAAGGCATCATTCATGCTCATCTGAAGGAGAAAACGTCATCCTCTAATCTTTTTGATATATTCCCACAGTTTGTCAAAACGAAGAATGGTCTTATGATCAAAAAGAATAGACAGTTGTTAACCAATTAAGTTAATAGGAGAAAAAACAGTGGATGGTTCCCTCAAACAAAAAAAGAGGATGATGGAAGCCTGGTTTCAGACGTATCAATAAAGTAAGAACCAAATGGGAATAAATAAAATTTACCATCTGGATTATTCCACTATCCCATGCGTGTCATGTTTGTTTATACGGTATTTCCTATGTAAGTCAATGCGGATTTTTCCAATGATATAGCTGGTTTTATTATATGGCATGGAGGTATACTCTTTTTCCCCTCAAGGATTTGGATAATTTTTTGGTCAAAGAATTAAAACGCTTTGGGCCCAGCCTTGTCAGTATACTCAATCATCTTCAAAATAATAAAAATAACTAATGCATAAAACTTTGCGGCCAGACTCTGTTGGAAATATAGGAAGAGAGGTTAGAGAGGAAAGGATGAAGAGGAAGAATACTTCAGATTTTTTCTATTCACTTTGGCTCTTGCCTTGCTTACAAAACTATAAGACTTACATGGTATTTATAGGACTTCTGGGTATATAAATAAATCCAAATACATGAACCACTTAAATACACATAGAAAATCCAAAAGATATGAACCACTTAAATACATATACATGAATCACCACTCTCATGGTGACCCTTCACATATTTATGAATCCTCCCAAAAGTCATTCATTAAATTAAGTTTATCTTCTCAACACCCCCCTTTAAACTTAATTTCTCGTAACTCCAAGCATCATCCTCAACTTGCTAAAAGTGTCATACTTGAAAAGCTTAGTAAAAATATCTGCAACTTAATCATAGGTCTTCACATACTTCGAGCTATATTGAGAATGCTCCTATTCTTCGTTTCGACAACACCATTTTGTTGTGAAGATCTTGGAACGGTCAAGAACCGTTGAATGCCATTTGCTTCACAAAACTCATTAAACTTGTTAGAAGTAAACTCTCCCTCTCTATCCGTTCTCAAGGCTTTAATATAATAGCCACTTTGTTTTTCAACAAGTGCTTTAAATTTTCTTAAAGCACCAAATACTTCAGATTTTTCTTTCAAAAAATAAACCCAAGTTTTTCTACTACAATCATCAATAAAGAGAAAAAAATACCGATTGTTACAAAATGAAGAAGGCTTGATTGGTCCACAAACATCGGCATGAACAAGTTCAAGTGGCTCCCTTGCTCTTGAAGTAGTTTCTTTTGGAAAACTCTTTCGGAATTGTTTGCCAACAAGACACCCTTCACATAGTTGAGCTGGTTGGTCAATCTTCAAGCCCTTCAACATCTCTTTTTGTCCCAACAACTTCAAATCTCCAAAATTCACATGCCCAAGCCTCAAATGCCAAAGCCAAGAAGAATCTTTCACACAAGTCTTGAGACATTTAGCAATATCAGTTTGGATATCAAGCAAAAACATCCTATTTTTTGTCATAAGCACCTTAACAATCACATTCTCCCTATCATCTTGAAGTAAGAGACTACGATTTTTCATATGAACCTCATAGTTCTTCTTTAAAAGTTGTCCCAAACTCAAAATATTACTTTTCATACTTGGAATATAATAAACATTACTAATAAGTTGATGGCCACCATTTTTCATACGAATTAAAAACATACCTTTGCCTTCAATTAGAACTTTAGAGTAATCTCCAAAAGTGACAAACCCCATCACCGATTCTTCAATCTCCACAAATTTGCTTTTATCTCCACACATGTGATTGCTTGCGGCATTATCAAGATACCACAATTTTTTTTTGCTTCTTTCTTCTCCTTTGTAAGCTAGCAACAAAGTGGCCTCCGCTTCCTCATTTTCAACATAATGTGCCTTCTCTTCAATATTGAAAGAAGAACTCCAACACTCACGAGCATAGTGCCCAATCTTTTGGTAGCTGTAACACCGAACTTTGGACTTATCATTTTGCCTTGTGTAGTTTCTTCTGCTACGTTCTCTTAAAAAATGCCTCCTTTCTTCATTGTTGGAGTATTGATTGCCTTGTCCGCCTCTTCCTCTTCCCCTTCCTCCTCTCCCTCGACCTTGTCCACATCCACGTCCTCTTCCTTGTTAACTTTTCTCATACTCCCATTCCTTCTCCTTCATCGAGAGTTTGGTGGCTAGAACTTACTCGATCGGCTCATCCTTCTTTTTGTTGATTCTCTCTTCTTGGGCTTGTAACGAACATATAAGTTGATCAACCGTCATAGTCTCCAAATCTTTAGACTCCTCGATGGCTACGATGATGTAGTCGAACTTCGAATGCAACGAACGAAGAATCTTCTCAATGACTCGGACATCTTCCAATCTTTCTCCATACCTCTTTATTTGATTTACTATGGCCAACTCCCTCGAAAAGAAATCCGCAATAGACTCGGATTCTTGCATTCGTATACCTTCAAAATCTTCTCGTAGCATTTGAAGGCGTACTTTCTTCACTTTATCAACTCTTTGGTAGGAGTTTTATAAGATCTCTCATGCTTGCTTGGCGGTGGTCGCATTAGCCACTCTCTCGAACATGGCTTCATCCAAACATTGATGGATGAGAGTGAGAGCTTGTTGGTCCTTCTTCCGCATTCTGGGTAGAGCCTCTCGTTGAGCAAGACTCATCAAAGCTTCTTTACGGGCTTCTCATAGCCTCTATCCACGATCTTCTACACATCTTGCGATCCAAGCAAAGTCTTCATACGAATGCACCAATTCTCATAATTCTCTTTTATAAGGCGAGGGAATTGAAATGGAAAGGTAGAATTGGCCATCTCCAAGATCAAGAAATTGGAGCTCTGATACCAGTTTGTTGGAAATATAGGAAGAGAGATTAGAGAGGAAAGGATGGAGAGGAAGAATACTTCAGATTTTTTCTATTCACTTTGGCTTTTACTTTGCTTACAAAACTATAAGACTTCTGGGTACATGAATAAACCCAAATACATGAACCACTTAAATACATATAGAAAACCCAAAAGACATGAACCACTTAAATACATATATATGAATCACTACTCTCAAGGTGACCCTTTACATATTCATGAATCCGCCTAAAAGTTATTCATTAAATTAAGTTTATCTTCTCAACCGGCACTGCTTTGAAAAAGATAGAAAAGGCAACATGTTCAAACAAGCTCGTAGATCCAGAATTATTAAAATAATTAACATATAACCTTAGGAAACCTCGGCGGCAACGTGATAGCCACCTAGGCATCCTGACCTCTATATATGAATTAAAAAGAATTCAACTTTCAAACCTGTGGAAGCTTCCTCCAAAACTCACGAAGTTGAAGCTTCCAAGTAACATCAATTTAAGAGGGAGCCGGAGAGAAAAATAATAATAATAAAAAAGACTCTTGAGTGACTATGTAGGGATAAACTTTTGGATAACCTGCAAGGCTGTAAGCAGAGGCCAAAGGTGAAGAGAAAAAATGTATGCCACAAGGCTACTTTCGGTCTTCAAGAACTCCCCCGATGCCGGCCTCCAACCGCCACCCGAAGGTCCGAACTCAGGCTATCTTGTTCTCCAGGATGAAGGGCCGGAAATAGCTGAGCCAACATGCTGCTGGGGCTTGTGCAAAGATACACGAGTCCGGGATCTCCCGTTCCCCCAGAACAGGATCCTCACCATCGAATACACACAGTCAAATGGAGAGACCACAAGCACTTACACAGAAGTAGTTATCTTCGTCCCGGTTATGGATCAACCACTCTCATCAAATCGCTACTACGTCATCCTTGTTAAAGGAAAGCATAAGGGGTAACATCATTTATATTTCTCAACTTTTATTCCAAACTTCTTCTTGACATGAATTCCAGTTTCCAAACACTATGATGCAATGAAAATTTGCAGGAAGGCGTTAACATGCTCAAAAGAGGAGGACAAGACAACATGCTGCTTCTGCCGATGTGTAAAGGATGTGAAACCGAAGCCTTTTGATCATAGGAACATCTACCAACAAATGGAGATCGTGGGCAAGAAAGGTTCCTTCACTGCCAAGTCCGTAGCTTCTGATGGGTACCCTCCCTGGTTGCTGAGAAGAAAGTATTGGAAGGTCTATGCTTCGAAGCCTAATAATTATAGCTTAAGCGAGGCTTCTGGAAGGAACAAATCCGTGCATGCACGCCCGCCCGAATTGCACTTCCCAATATCTGCCATGAATTCTCCTAAGATGGCTGTCGGGAAATGGTACATTCCTTTTGTGTTTGTGAAGGAAAACGGGAGCTTCGAAGAACAAATGAAGCTTTCTATGTTTTACGAGATGACTCTAGAGCAATACTGGGAAGAGGCATACACATGCGAGAATTCGTACGGCGAAAGGAAGGTTGTGGAAGTGAATTCTGGTGTTCGGCCGGAAATTGTTTTGTTGAATGGTAAGGAAGCCAAGCAAGATGTTGAACGGGGTGTTGATGGAGTGCTGTGGTTTAAGCCTCTCGACTCCATGGAAGAAGGGATAGGGTTGAGTTCGGCGATATGGGAGAGGATGAGATGGGAGGAGAATAGGGGAGGATGGGTTGCTGGTGAAGAGAAGGTAGAGAGGGTGGAGGAATATGGAGGGGTGAATGGGTGGAGGAAGTTTAGCTGTTATGTGTTGGTGGAGAGATTTGCTTTGAAGAGGATGGATGGGAGCTTGCCCTTAATCTTTGATTTCAGACACACCAACAAAATTAGTACCAAGTGGGAGTGAGTCTTTTATGATCCCTTACAATCCAGCCCTACTACCTGAGCATTCCTGGTTCTTACTATTAGAACTATTTCTTCTTTGTTTTCTATGCTAGGTATTGTTTAATAACATGAACCGGTGGTCCAAAATCCAGTGCAATACGGTCTTTCATTTGGTATTTGGTGTTTCAGTTACATGTAAAAATGATCTGGCTTGCTGCTTGTGTTATTGGTGCTTGAAAGTGTAATGGTATACAGATAGTGGTTTGATCAATATTACCTGCTTCTATTGCTTCGCTCGGTAGTTTGTGTTTATAATTCAAAATTTGCTATTGACCAACAAAATTGATTCCCTGGAGATGGGCTTTAAAAATACAATTTGAATGTGCCTCAAGTCATTTTTTTGGATTCAATCTTTGGGTTACTCCAAATTGAAAGCGGGCATCTATTATTGTCCGTTAAATCCTTTTGGACCTGGGCACGTTTGACCATGGGCAGGCCTTGGTCATATACATGAATTTATTAAACTAAAGCCAGCCTATGACCATCTAATAGGAACTCGGGCTTAATTTAGATTTTGGCATGGAGGCTCAAAGATGGATTTGTTAATGTTTTCCTTATCCCCCCGACTCACTAGCACGCCTCTGGTCGGCATGCATCACCATACCACCTTCCAAAGGAATAGGGCAATATGGAGATGAATGCGCATCCTCCATCGATCTACCATGCCCGAGGCCTAACAACTGCCTCAGAGATCTCCCGCGTGCGCACTACCGATCTTTCGGTCATGCCCCATACTCCCCTATCCTCTGTCTCGCCATCATGGATCACCAGGGACAAAATCTGCTCAGTAAGCTGCTCCCTAAAGATTCACCTAATTACGGCTTCGTCCCACCTCTGCTCTTTCTGAACAAACAAGTCACATACTCTACATCCAGCCAGCCAATTATGGTCAATCAATATGGGCCAGTCCTGCAGTGGAGCCTCCGACAGCCATTTATCCTCCTGTATACCGATTGCCTGACCATCTCCAATCTTCCATCTGATCGCTGGTATCACAACCGGCACGTAGGTACATATCTCCTGCTATATGAAGAAACACCACGCCTCGTATGGAAGATAGACGGGGAGGTTGGATCTCCCTACTTCGTCTGCGGCAAAGTACCCAAAAGACTCTTCGGCTCCAAAAGAAATCTAGTTGCCATCTTGGTCGTAAGTATCTCTCTATGCTCAATTAGCGAGTGAACTCCCAATCCTCCCCTACCAGTCGGCTGACAAACCGTCTCTCAAGCTACCAAGTGAACACCACCTCGTTCCCCATATTTAACTAGGGCTCAAGTATCGATCGGTCTACCGCCCGGGTACTGAGGCAGTTCAGGGTCTCCAAATTGGGCCAACTTGGATCTAAGTTATAAAAAGGATAAGGCTTACGCTAGGATCCCCGAGCTTGTCTAGAGGGAGAAAAAGGAAGAGAGAGATTCTCAACTCGGGTCTAGATTTAGTCTGATCCTGGTCTTGGACTTGATCCGAATGGTTCGGATCAACCATAAGCGGAAAGGTCTAGATCTAGCTTGCTTAGAGAGAGAAAGAGACACAATTTAAAGCTAATTGAAGTTTTCGGCTTTATCTACTTAGTTTAGTTCAATCAGAAGCTTGGCCTATTCAGTCCGGTTTAACCAAAATTGGAAAAGAGATATTTGGCCTGGGTCAACCTGGATCAATCAATGTATCTGATCTATGATGAATAGACTCGGCTCACAATGAATGAACAGGGCTCGAACTTGGCCCACAGTGGGTACCCCCAACAAGGCCCAAAATGGCTGAACTGGTCCTAAGTTGGGCCCATAATGAGTACGACCCCAATAGGGCCCAACTGCTATGGGCCCAAGTTGGGCCCACAATGCGTACGGCCCGATAGGGCCCAAAATGGTTGAACCATATTTTGGCCCACAATGGGTACGACCCTGCCCAACCTGACTGAATTCGGCCCAAATGGATGAACATGGCCCAATCACAGCCCAAATTGGATTAGCACGGCCCAAATAGATGACTCGGCCCATGACAAATTTCTTCATCCCGTGAACTGAGAAACAGGAAAGGGAAACGAAAAAGAAAGGAGGAAGGAGAGGAGAGAAGAGGAAACGGAGGCCTATAGCCTGGCGGTGGCCCGGCCAGTGGCTGGTGGAGGCGCGGCCAGCGGCGAGGTGGCTGCGGCCTGCAGCACGGTGCCGCGGTGGCTCAGCCGTGAAGAGGAAAACCGAGGACATCCTCGGTTTGGATTCAGCACAGGGAAGGGAAGCTCGATCCGGTTTAGAATGGAAGAACAGAAGGACAAGGAGAGAGATAACTCACCGGCGAGTGGCGGAGGCGGCGGGGAGGAGGGATCTCAGCCGAGGAGCGGCTCGGTCCGGAGACAGAGCTCCTGACAAGGAGGTAGATCTCGGAACAGGGGAAGCAAGGGAAACCCAAAGGAAAATGCGAGGGAGATCCGGGGATGGCGGAACTCAATGGAAATGGTGCGGTGGCCACCGAAGGAGGAGGAGGAGGAGGAGGATCTCGGGTGGTGTTCTCAGAGGGATGGGGGGATTTTATAGACTTTCTCCGTGGCGGTTAAGCTCGCGGGCGGTTGCTCTGCCCGCGAGAATCGTGACATCGACGCCACGGAACGGCCGGCGGCCGCTCTAACTCCCCGTTGGGTCGGGGAGTTTAACCGCCGCGGAGCGGCCACCATTCCGCGGCGGTTCTGCTCCAAGGAAGAAGGAGCGGAAACTCCTTGTCTTTGGGCCTGGGCTGAAGTCGGCATGGCCTGCCTGCTTCAGCCCATTTAGGCTATTCTCACGGTAGGTGCTGAAGCTGGTAGGAAACATTGGAATGGACAACAGAAAGACACATCGTTCAAAGGTAAATTCTGCTAGCCGTGAGGAACTTTGGCAAACTCCAAAATAGGTGACCATGGAAAATGTTCCAGTGTATTACCCAAAATCCAGTAGGAGCTAATCCCTGAGAATACCAGCTTGTTGGAGCCAAAGCCCAAGTCTCCAAATATGACCTGAAAGTGACGAGCCACTTCAGAGTTTCGCCATTGTCCATGGTTCTAGCTGATGAACTCATAGTAGTGGAGGTGTTCTGGTTCTGCTTCTTAGGTTTTTGGGGTATCCGTATCCTTTGTATAGCAGTGCTATATTCTGGGTTTTACAACAATGGTTCTGCTCACCATTCAGGGTACACTCTCTGGACGGAAGAGGGGGAGCTACCACAGGCACTCCGCGAGTTAGTGTTTTTTTGACTTTATTAGGTGTATTCGTACATGTATTATATGAAGAACCTGTTTCAGCAGAAAAAAAAAAAAGATTTTTATTTGGTTGTGGATTGCTAATGTTGAGTTGTAGGTAATTGAAGAGACCCATTTGATGAATGCTCTTTGATCATCTTACTAATCTTGTATTTAGTTTTTTTTTTTTTTTTTGGTAAATAAAAGGAGAAGGGGGGAGGAAGGGACAAGCCCACCCCCGCGTAGCAGCCCCGACCACTGGGCCCCCACCCCGCCAGGAGAATGTTCGATGCGGGTAGACCGAGTCGTGTGTTGGGCACCCTGACCTATTTTACTCATACCCTCCCCACCCGTGGGCCGGCTCAGTTATCCGACCCGACCCTCCGTGTGAGTACGTCACACCTGGCACCACCCAGGCTACCAGCCGACCAGTAGCGCTTCCAGACCCCGTGTCCAGGCATGGGGCATCCGGTCCCCGAATTTAATCGACGCCCACGCGTTTCGAACCTGGAACCACTTGGTTGGAAGCAAACACTCCGTTCCAACTGGGCTACCACCTTAGTGGTTGTATTTAGTTGTTTTAATGATTTAAATTTTGTATGTTCTTGACTTCGTTTATGGGCAGCCCTAGTCTCAGGTCAGCTTTGTGGCAATCCTTAGCTTGGTTTTCATTGTTATTCACTGAAGATCAGGGACACCGTGTCTCAATAGTTTTTAATCGGAAGCTTTTGATCATGTATTTATATAATTATTCTATGAAAAATTCCATTTGAGATAAAAATGTAGAATTAGGGCTTTGGCAGGTCGGTCTTAGCCAAATTCAGAACTTAAAGAATTTGGTATTGCTTTAATAAAAAAGGTATTTTTGCGACTTTTAAAGCAAGAAAGACTTCCCCCATCCCCTCCAAAAAAAAAAGAAGAAAAACTTGAGCCTGATCTAGTAAGCAATTGAAAAGATTCGCAAAGAAACCAGATTGAGCAACTTGGCATAGCTTAAATATATTTTTTAACAACCACATATTAAAAAAGAGGCCTGTCTCTCTACTTGCTCTCTAGCTCATTAGTTATAAATATCGGTCATTTAAGTCTGTAATTTAATGTACACCCACCTAGCCCACAGTCTTCTAAGCGCCCATCTAATTCCTCGCATAAACTCCAGCCTGTAGGTCTGTTGGTTCCCAAAAAGAGACAAAGACCTATGGAGGTCATTTCATTTTAATTCCACAGGACCCGGGCCATAAGGGTGTTGCATTAATATAGGCTATATCCAAATAGGCTTCTCGTTCCACGAATATAGCAAGAAATTGAGCCCAATTCTGCTGGATTTTCCGAGCAGGCTCTAAAGTGTGATATTAATTGATTGTATGGCTTTATGCAATTGCTACTTACATTGAGTTTCTGAGCTATTCCTTATAGTTTATTTGACTTCTGGAACTAGCTCAAACTCAATGTAGAAGAGGAGACGCTGTAATATTTTCTGTCAGGCAGTTATGTGCAGAAATGATTATACTAGGATTGAACTACTAATTCCGGCACTCCCCGGCGAGGACTAGTTCAAACTCAGTAAATTTGTATGTAGTATTTCTTTTCAACATGATGCTTCTAGTAAATTATCCTTGTGTCCAAGTTTAAACTTTCAAAATTCAAACTCAACACAAAGGACATATCTGCAACATCTATTTTCAGTAGGGTGCCATTCACAAATTTCTTTACATCAAGTTTGGGCTAGTCTCGGCATGCGGCATGATGGGAGTAGTGCAACATAATTAAGTAACAATTAAGAAAATTTACTAGTCTCTTCAAATATAAAAATTTTACTTTAGTTCTCTAAAAGTTTATAAAATTCCAGCATTCCAACTCCACCTCACTTGATCTCTTTGCCAGCTCTTTCCTCATCTCCAGTATCCTGCTTTCATGTCACAAAGTTCTCGAGGAGGCCTGTCTCCTCCCTAGTTTCAGTTTTATGAGTTCCTCTCATAACTCATAAGCGTTTGATGGTATATTCTCGTGTGTTCCTTAGAAGTACTTTAAAGAGAGTATAAACGTACTAACCACTCTGGTCTTCTCTATATATACACTAATGTTTACTAATTAATTTTTTAATGTCATCCATTCGTATAAATGAGCACCAAATCAGGTTTTGTGATCAGGGTAGATGGTTTATTAAGGACTTTATTTTCCATTTAATCCCTAGTGGCTCAAAAAAGGGGGTTGGGGCATACGATGGGGTAAACTAGAGAGTATGTATGGTAGCCCAACGATTGCACTCTTGCTTGTGAAGAAATATCCAGATTAAAACCTTGGGATCTGTTTCCTCAAGTGTTTGACTTGTTTCATTCTTCTATTATTCCTTTGAAGTGCACTGGTTCTTCCATTGATACTGTCAAAGTGAATAAACAATATAAATTATTGTGTTTAATTATAAGATTAACGGAGTCAACGTTGAGGAATAACTGGATAATTTATTCAAACCTGTGGCTAGTTTCAAACATCAGCTAGAGAAACCTTAAAAGTTGAAGCTTACACGCATCATCTTAGAGAATTTCGTCGAACACCGAAGCCAATTAACTTGCATGGTTTCTAAACGCAGTTTTAGAAGTCAAGCCCCTCGGAAGGTGGGGGCATAACCGGATTAGCACTTTCATTTGAACAGGTCTCTTGGTTCTAGAACTGCAAGACGCGCAAACGAGTTGAGTAGTCTAACCAAGCCAAGGAGGGAAAGTTCGTGAACTTTGGTTTGTGTCAAAGGCCAAAACGTCTATAAGTACGCGTATTTCTAGCTATATAAGCCTTACTCCATCTTTTCTAAACCTGAACTACTCTACGCAAGAAGGCGAGAGATGTATACAACAAGGTCACTATCTGTCTTGAAGCATTCTCCTGGAAATGCCTTCCAACAACCATCTGTCCATGGTCCCAACTCTGGTTATCTCGTGCTTGAAGACCAAGAACCCGAGGCTGGAGCTCCAAGCTGCTGGGTGCAACGTAAAGAAAGTCAACTCCGAGATCTTCCATTCCCCCAGGACAGGATCCTCACAATCAAACACTGTCCACAAGAAGGAGAGACACTGAAGCCTAAAAGCGCTGTTGTCGTCTTCATCCCAGTCATCAACCAACCACTCTCTTCCAACCGATATTATGTTATCATCGCCGGAGGAAGAAACAAAGGGTAACATCCCTCATCCATCTCCAATTTTCTTTTTCTTTTTTTTTTAATGAAGTTTTATTTGGACAAGGATTAGTTGTTTCCTGCTTCAAATGGAATTTGTAGGAAAGCTTATGCGTGTTCTAAAGAGGAAATGAGCATTTGTTGTTCATGCAATGGCACAAATGCTGCGAAACCAAGAGCTTTCGACCACGGAGACATTTACCAACAAATGGAGATTGAGTGCAAGAATGGTAGATTTCACGCCAAGTCTGTTGCTCCGGATGGGATCCCCCCATGGTTACTAGGAAGGAAGTATTGGAAGGTTTACGCTTCAAAGCCTAAGAATTATAAGTTGGATGAGGCATTGGGACTCGACGTAGCCCTTCATGCACGTTTCCCCAGTTTGAACTTTCCAATATCTACTCAAGAGACTCCGAAGGTTGTAATTGGGAGGTGGTACTGTCCATTTATCTTCGTGAAGGAAGAGAGGGGGTTGGGAAAACAAATGAAGCGTTCCATGTTCTATGAGGTGACTCTTGAGCAATTCTGGGAAGAAGTATATGCGTGCGAGAATCAAGATGGCAAAGAGAAGATCGTGGAAGTAAACGCTCTCACAGCAAGCGAGATGTTTTTCTTGGATGGTAAAGAAGTAGTGCAGGACAATAAGTCCCACGGGGATGGGATGATATGGTTAAAGCCTCTCGACTCCAACAGAAAGGGGGTGGGGCTGAGCTTGGCAATATGGGAGAGGATTAGATGGGAGGAGAACAGGAGAGGATGGGTTGGTGATGAAGAGGTGGAGAGGATTGTGGGGATGGAGGAGTATGAAGGGAAGAGTGCGTGGGGGAAGTTTGCTTGTTATGTGTTGGTGGAGAGGATTGCTTTCTGGAGGATGGATGGGAGCTTGGCGTTATCTTTAGAATTTAGGCATGCCACTAAGGTTCGGACCAAATGGGAGTAGAGGTTTCTTTTTCTTTTTTTTCTTTTTTTTGTGAAAACTATATTGTAGAGTCAGATATGCCAAAGAAAAGTAAACAAATTAAAGGGTGTCAAAGAGTGTGGGATGCAATCTAAAACTAGGTCAGTTTTATGTGGTTCATGGATTTGTACCATCACAAGTATTCCTTGAGTTTTTCATAAAAAAAAAAAAAGACTTTTCCTTGTGTTCTAATGCTGCTGGTGTGTTATTTTATGTGCAACCGTGTAATGCCAGTGAATGCTTGGGCTGTGAGTGGTGTTCTCATGGTTTTATCTGAAATTAAATAAAATGACTGAGTGAATGACATGCTGTTCGTCTGCATCAGCGCATGGCTCACGATGAAGCAGTGTCCCTTTTTTATTATTATTGGCACATGATGAAGTAGTGTCTTTATTTATTTATTTATTTATTTTTTATTTTTTTTAAAAAAAGGTGGGGAGGGGGGACGAAATTCTCCCTGCTTAGTAACCCCACACTGGGCCCCTCTCCCACTGGGATATGTCCGATATGAGTAGAAAGCACCCTTCTACCTCCTCGGAGGTAGAGACATATTTATATTTCTCATACGCTCCCCATCTTACGGGCGGCCCCACCTATGTGGCAACCCCTCACAGGTGAGTACGTCACCCCGGCGCCACCTTGGTACCAGCCGACCAGTAACGCTTTCAGACCCTATGTTCAGACGTAGGGCATCCGGTCTCCAAATTTAATCGACACCTGCGCATTTCGAATCTGGAACCATTTGGTTGGAAGCAATCGTCCCATTCCAACTGAGTCACTGCCTTGGTGGTAAGCAGTGTCTTTACGAGGAATGAAAAATACTGCATCGTGCAACAAAAGAACAATAGCCCAATGGTTGCACTCTCTTGTAAAACATTAAAAAAAATAAAATAAAAAAACACGTTTCCAAATTTAGGCCATTTATATCTAGATTCTAAAAATTTAAAAACTTTTAATCAGCCATAATGAACACAATTCCATTGCCACTGAATTCTTTGAGATGCTGTCGAGCACTCACTCTAAAATCTAACCAATTTAAAGTCGTGGTGAATTTCTAAACGAACATTGTGAAGTCGTTGAACCACTTGTTTATCTCTATTTATTGCTCTTTCTGATATAGGGCATCCAAGAGAAGGCACCTCTCTTGTCCACTGGTGAGTAATGAACTCAATTCTTTTGCCACGGAATTCCTCGAGATGATGCCTGTGAGATACGGGGCTAAAGTCGGCAGCCCCAGCCAACTTAGCCCCATGCTCGTTTTTGGAAGGAGCTAGAGCAGAGGATCGTGATTGCGATCCTCTCCGACTCCTTTGGGTGTAATCAGGGCGAAGGCGCCGTGGCATCCCGCAGCACCCCCCTCCAGTCAATCCGCGGCTAATCTGCGGTCGCGGATTTCGCTTGACCGCCGCGATCTTCGCGGCGGAGAGCCGTTACAATGGGGGTTATAAAACCCCCAACCTTCCTTCCCCCTAGGGTCACCTCCGAGCCTCTTCCACTCCTCTCCTTTCCTCCCATTCCTTCCTCCTCCTCCTTTGTCTGGTGACCGGCGAGCTCTCCCGGCCAAAAGTCGTCTGAATCCCCTTCGCGGCCTTCCCCTGTTCTGTGATCCATCCCCTCGGTTCCGAGCGCCGCTAGCCGCCGGACCAAGCCATCCTCGGTTGAGATACCTCCTCTTCGCCACCGCCGGTGAGTCTCTCCTCCTTGTCTTCATTCTCTTGCCACGTAAGTCTTTAGATTTTCAGTTTCTGCCCCATAAACCGGGATCTTCTTGGTTGTTTCTCGACCCCGGCCACCGTAGCAGCCGCCGGCCACCACTGCGATCGGCTGGCCGTCGATCGGGCGACGACCCCTGACCACCTAGGACAGCCACCCCGCCGGATCTCCCTTCCCTCTTCCCCTTCCTCTCCCGTTCTTCCATCTCCCCAGTCCATGGGGAGTTCGGTGAGGGAGAAGGCCCATCGCAGGCTGAACTGGGCTAAGTTTGGGCCGAGTTCAAACCCGAAAATTCGAAATCCGGAATCTGGAACCCAAAATTTGGAATCCGAAACCCGAACCCGAAATCCAAACCTATTTGGCCAATAAATTGAATTTTGCAGTTAAGCCCTTGACAGTATATGAGTTCACAAAAGAGTCTTCTACAATTTATATTTGATCCCTATAAGAAAGTTTTATTACATAAAGGTCCTCAAATATATTTGGTTGGTCCCTTTACTTAAGTTATATTATAGAACAATACCCTATAGTTAAGTATTAGTCTCTACAATAAATTTTATTACATAAATAATCCATTTAGAGGCCAACTTTGGGGGCCCTATTGAGCCGGGTCTACGCGGGCCCATTGGGCCGTATCCGATGCAGGCCTTATCGGACCATGCCCATTATGGGCCAACTCTGGGCCTTATTGGGCCGTGTCCAATAGTATTATTTTTAGTTTTGCCTAGCTCCGAAATTAACAAAGAAATTAATTAAATTTAAACAGATGAACCTGATCCGCCTACCTGAAGTAGGAGTTAAGCGAGAAGAGGTAAGTAAATTAATGCTTCAAGTGTGATTTTCAAATTATTTGATAAACTGATTAAGTTTTGACATATTTTTTGTATTCAGTAAAATAGGTCAGGCATGTTAAATTTTATTTGAAAATCATGTTATATGCTTTGAAATCCGTAAAATATGACTGGACAGTTTATAAAATTATTTTTGTATATATGCATTCTCAGCATGGCTATGACCTATTCTGTTCTATTCTGGCCTCGCCAATAGGGATTATGCGTTGGACCTGTCGACTTGTAATTTGTGAGGAACCGGTTTCGACACCGCGCCACCGATGATTAGAATAGTGGTTTTTGGACACCGTTGCCATCGGTGACTAACAATAGTGGTTTTTGGCACTTTGTGCAATCAATGCCACTGGGTTACGTGGCCGTAGCCTATTATATTGGGATTATGATAGCAGAGTTTTTGGTAAAAATGATAATAAGTTTTGAAAAGAGCAAAACGATGTTATTTGTGATTTATTTCCAGTCATTATTTTGTATTTGATCTGATATGCTTTGATCCCACTCTGGGGTATTTTGTTGCTTACTGGGCTAGTGTAGCTCATTATCTTATTTTTTCTATTTTTCAGATCCAGAGGCTTGATCGCACGGGATTGGAGAGTGCGTTAGATTTTTCGATGATTTTTTCAGTTATTGGCATTTTAGTTAGATTAACTTGGACATTTGAACCATATTGTCATTTGCTATTTTGAATCTTTGTAAGACTGCTTGGAATAACTTAAATAATTATGTCATCTTTAAACATTTGTGATTACTTTGATATAATCTGCTGCCTTGCACGTCTGTACGGTCCGCCGTGCGGGCGTGCGGCGTCTGCTGCACTCCAGGCTTGGGGCGTGACAGATTTGGTGGTATCAGAGCTTAGGTTAAGATCACTAGGAATCGTAATTGAAATAGTCATATTTGAGCCTAAGTTTTAGGATTCCTAGGATTCGTCGGAAAGGTTTAAAGATGGTAGGAACTAGACGAGGGCATAATGTTCATTGTTTTTGCTAACTATTTCGTATTATTTTGTTTGGATAATTTTATGACATTTGTATATTTTCACTGAATTAGAATGCAGCCTCGCCATATCCGTAGTCTGAATCAGATGGCTGGGGGCTCTCGGGGTAGAGTCCGTACTAACCAAGTGGCCGAGGCATCGCAAAGCTCAGGGCCCCAGGGTCAATCAACAATGACTCTGGAAACTGTCGCTAGGAATCAAACTCGGGTGCTCGAACTGATTGAGGAGGTCGTAGGGCTAGTACGCCAATAGAGGCAACAACCTCAGCAACTAGTTCAGCAGGATGTTGTTCCTCCTGAGCAAAGGAGTGTAGCAGAATTCAAGAAAATGGCTCCTTCGGCTTTTAAAGGCACCACTAATCCTCAAGAGGCCGAAGCTTGGATAGATAAAATGAAGAAAGCCTTCAGGGTAATGGAATGCACTGAAGAAGAGAATGTCAGATTTGCCATCTATATGCTTCAGGACCGAGCTCATCATTGGTGGAAGTCAGTGGAGCGCACATTGGCACACGAGCATAAGGCAGTTATCTGGAAGAGGCACCACTAGTCCTCAAGAGGCCGAAGCTTGGATAGATAAAATGAAGAAAGCCTTCAGGGTAATGGAATGCACTGAAGAAGAGAATGTCAAATTTGCCATCTATATGCTTCAGGACCGAGCTCATCATTGGTGGAAGTCAGTGGAGCGCACATTGGCACACGAGCATAAGGCAGTTATCTGGAAGAGATTTCGTACAGCCTTCTACTCTAAGTATTTCCCCTCTAGTCACCTGAGAGAGCTAGAGAGGAAATTTCTCAACCTGAATCAAGGAACTATGACTGTGGATGAGTATGAGGCAGAGTTTGACAGGCTATCTCGGTTTGCTCCCACCCTCGTTATGGATGCAGAGTCCAGAATGAGGAGATTTGAAGAAGGATTGAAGCCTCACTTACGTCGGGGTTTGGCCGTAGTACACTCAACAAACTATGATGATCTAGTAGACAGGGCCAAGAATCTGGAAATTGTCTAGAAGGAAACAAAAGATACAAAAGATAGAATACAAAAGAAGAGGAGCAGGGATGATGATACTCATAGTGGACAGAATTCCAGCAAGACTGCAAAATCTCATAACTAGCCCTGGCAATCAGAGGAGCAGGGATTCTATGAGAAGGCTACTTAGCATCAACAAGACAAGCCTAAGTGTGATGCTTGTGGTGGTATGCATAAGACTGAACACTGTAGACGATTCCGATGCCTGCTTCAAATGCAGCCAGCAGGGTCATAAGATAGCTGAGTGTCTTCAACAGGACTTCCAATCAGTTCAGAGGCCTCAAGCTACAAGGACCCAGCAAGTGCAAGGTTCTCCTGCTTCGGTTCAGTCGGTTCAGCCTTCTTCTCCTAAGCAGCAGACAGGAGGGAGACCGCACACACGGGGTCATATTTATGCACTAACTCAGCAGGATGCTCAGGCATCCAACACTGTGGCGTCAGGTACCTTACCAGTTGCTTCTGTTTATGATCATATATTGTTTGATTCTGGTGCTACACATTTTTTTGTGTCATCTACATTTGCGCGAAAACATGACCTGTCTTGTGTGCCGTTAGAGTATGATTTGCATATTAGTACCCCTGCTGGGAGTGGGATGATTATTAAACAGATATGCAATACTTGTCCGATTCAAATAGTAAATAGAGACTTGACTGCTGATTTGATAGTTATAAATATGCATGACTTCGATATAATTCTTGGTATAGACTGGTCGGCGTAACACTTTGCTACCATTAGCTGCCATGAAAGAAAAAAAAGGGGTAAACTTCCAGATCCTTGGAGACACTGAATTCAACTTCATAGAATCATAGGTAATGGTGCTTATACTTCCTCTTGAGTTGTATCTGCTATGCAAATTAAGCGGCTACTTAGAAAGGGCAGTATTGCGTATATTGCCACAGTAGTTGACACCAGACCTTTGTGCAAACTAAAGTATGTTAAATTTCGAGACGAAATTTTCTTAAGAAAGAGAGAATGTGTAATACGAAGCTAAAGTCGGCAGCCCTAGCCGACTCAGCCCCATGCTCGTTTTTGGAAGGAGCTAGAGTAGAGGATCGCGATTGCAATCCTCTCCGGCTCCTTCAGGTGCAATTAGGGCGAAGGCGCCGCAGGCATCCGGCAGCACTCTCCTCCAGTCAATTCGCGGCCAATCCGTGGCCGCGGATTTCGCTCGACTGCCGCGATCTTTGCAGCGGAGAGTCGTTACGATGGGGGCTATAAAATTCCCATCCTTCCTTCCCCCTAGGGTCACCTCCGAGCCTCTTCCTCTCCTCTCCTCTCCTCCCCTTCCTTCCTCCTCCTCCTTTGTCTGGTGACCGGTGAGCTCTCCCAGCCGAGCGCCGTCCGAATCCCCTTTGCGGCCTTCCCCTGTTCCGTGATCCATCCTCTCGGTTCCGAGCGCGGCCGCTGCTACTAGCTGCCGGACCGAGCCATCCCCCGTTGAGATACCTCCTCTTCGCCATCGCCGGTGAGTCTTCCTCCTCCTTGTCTTCGTTCTCTTGCCAAAAAAGCCTTTAGATTTTCTGTTTCTGCCCCATAAACCGAGATCTTCTCGATTTCTTCTCAACCCCGGCCACTGCAGCAGCCGCCGGCCGCCACTGCGTTCGGCCCGTGTAGAAAGCACTTCCCCCCTTCTAGGTAGACTTATTCACCGGATATCCCCCCGAGGGGGGCGAGGCCGGAGGCCGAAGGGTTAGCCGTCGACCGGGCGACGGCCCCTAGCCACCTAAGCCGGCCACCCCACCAAATCTCCCTTCCATCTTCCCCTTCCTCTCCCGTTCTTCCATCTCCCCTGTCCATGGGGAGTTCGGTGAGGGAGAAGGCCCATCGTGGGCCGAACTAGGCCAAGTTTGGGCCCAGTTCACTCTTGGCCCAACTTGGGCCTAGTTTAAATCCGAAAACCCAAAAGCCTGAAAACCCGAAATTCGGAATTCGTAACCCGAAATCTGGAACCCGAAATCCGAAACCCGAAACCCAAATCTGTTTGGCCAATAAATAGAATTTTGTAGTTAAGCCCTTGACAGTATATGAGTTCACAAAAGAGGCTTCTGTAATTTATGTTTGATCCCTATAAGAAAGATTTATTACATAAAGGTTCTCAAATATATTTGGTTGGTCCCTTTACTCAAGTTTTATTATAGAACAGTACCCTGTAGTTAAGTATTAGTCCTTGCAATAAATTTTATTGCATAAATAATCCATTTAGAGGCCAAATTTGGGGGCCCTATTGGGCTGGGTCTACGCGGGCCATTGGGCCGTATCCGATGTAGGTCCTATCGGGCCGTGCCCATTATGGGCCAACTCTGGGCCCTGTTGGGTCGTGTCTAATAGTATTATTTTTAGTTTTGCTTAGCCCCGAAATTAACAAAAAAAATTAATTAAATTTAAACAGGTGAACCTGATCCGCCTACCTGAAGTAGAAGTTAAGCGAGAAGAGGTAAGTAACTTAATACTTCAAGTGTGATTTCCAAATTATTTGATAAACTCATTAAGTTTTGACATATATTTTGTATTCAGTAAAATGGGTCATGCATGTTAAATTTTATTTAAAAATCATGTTATATGCTCTGAAATCCGTAAAATATGACTAGACAATTTATAAAATCTATTTTTGTATATATGCATTCTCAACATGGTTATGACCTATTCTATTCTGTTCTGGCCCCGCCAATGGGGATTATATGTTGGACCTGTCGACTTGTAATCTATGAGGAACCGATTTCGACACCGCGCCATCGGTGATTAGAATAGTGACTTTTGGACACCGTTGCCACCGGTGACTAGCAATAGTGGTTTTTGGCACTTTGTGCAATCCATGCCACTGGGTTATGTGGCCGTAGCCTATTATGTTGGGATTATGATAGCAGAGTTTTTGGTAAAAATGATAATAAGTTTTGAAAAGAGCAAAATGATATTATTTGTGATTTATTTACAGTCATTGTTTTGTATTTGATCTGATATGTTTTGACCCCACTGTGGGATATTTTGTTACTTACTGGGCTGGTATAGCTCATTATCTTATTTTTTCTATTTTTTTAATCCAGAAGCTTGATCGCACGGGATTGGGGAGTGCGTTAGATTTTTCGATGATTCCTTCAGTTATTGGCATTTCAGTTAGATTAGCTTAGACATTTGAATTATGTTGTCATTTGCTATTTTGAATCTTTGTAAGACTGCTTTGAATAACTTAAATAATTGTGTCATATTTAAACATCTGTGATTGCTTTGATATGATCTACTACCTTGCCCGCCTGTGCGGCCCGCTGTGTGGGCGTGCGACATTTGCCGGGCTCCGGGCTTGGGGCATGACAATGCTTAACCCTCACTCTATAGTGTAACCAATTTAAAGTAGTAGTGACTTTGTAAACGAACATCATAAAGTCATCGAACCACTTGTTTATCTCTATTTATTGCTCTTTCTGATATCCGACGTCCAAGAGAAGGCACCACTCCTGTCCACTGGTGAGTATTGAACTCAATTCCATTGCCAGTGAATTCTTCGAGATGATATCGAACACTCACTATAAAGTCTAACCAAGTTAAAGTAGTAGTGACTTTCTAAACGAATATCGTGAAGTCGTTGAACCACTTGTTTATCTCTATCTATTGCTCTTTCTGATATCTGACATCCAAGAGAAAGTACCTCTCTTGTCCACTGGTGAGTAATGAACTTGATTCCATTGTCATTGAATTCTTCGAGATGATGTCGAACACTCACTCTAAAGTCCAACCAATTTAAAGTAGTAGTGACTTTCTAAATAACTTTCTAAATGAACATCGTGATTTACTACCCCTATCATTCATCCATCTGCATAGATCTCAAAACACTCTATCTTCTATCATCCATCCACCGTCACAAATCTCAAAGCACTCCTTCCTCTATCATTCATCCACCTATACAATTCTCAAAGATATTTTTCCTCTATCATCTATCCACCTACATAGATCTCAAAGCACTTCATATTCTATCTTCCATCCTTATGCATGGATCTCAAAATGCTCCATTTTTTATCATCCATCTACCTGTATAGATCTCAAAATGCTCTATTATCTGATATTTATGTAGCCGAATGGATAATAAAAAATGAAGCGCTTTAATATCTATGCAGGCAATTAGGCAAATGAATCATAGATGAAGTGTTTTGAGATTTGTAAAAGCAAATGGATTATAGATGGAGCGCTTTGAGATCTATGCAGGTGGATGGTTGACAATGAATAGAGCTCTTTAAGAGCTATGCAAGTGGATGATGATTGGGGATGAGATTTGTACTGGCACATAATGAGACAATGAAAGAAGTGCTGTAAAATTTATGCAGATGGATGAATGCTAGAGAATTAGGTGCTTTGAGATCTATGTAGGTGTATGGATGATAGAGAATAGAATGCTTTAAGATCTATACCGATGGATAAATTACTAAGGATGGAGCACTTTGATATTTTGTGCAGGTTGATGATTAACAAAGGACAACTTTTCTAAATCAAGAATATTTTTGTCTTTTTTTTGCTTAGTTAACGGTATTAAGATCGAGACAAACGACTGGGCCATATTGCGATAAATTTAAAGTTTTGGTGACTAATTGATATTTTTAAATTTTTGATGTCTAAGTATAAATAGCTCAAACTTGAAAGGATATTGTTGCTGTAATTTTTTCAATTATCAAGCAACCGTCACGTAATAATATTTTATAATAGAGATAGACGACCGAACCATATTGCAACGAATTTGAAGCTTTGATAGCTAATTGATATTTTATAAATCTTTAAGGTCGAAATATAAATAGCCTAAACTTAGAAGGATATTCTCATATTTTTTTCAAAAAATAGTTGCATTATTTATGAACATATTTGTGGTACTATAACCGTTTTTCTCAAAATAAAATAAAAATAAAGTAAACGAAAAATAAAACAACAGTTATAATAGTTATCAGCCAGAAGACTTGGGACAGATAACGCTTTTTTCGCAATAACTACTTACGAGAACAGATTCAAAGGAAGGTCTCAGTGACTGCAGCCACGTTTTAGAACAATAGCCATTTTAAAATTGTAATGCCCCCTTTCTTACCTTATATACGTATAATAACATAGAAAAGATAAAATCTATTTGTTGAATTATATTTTTCACGCTCATCGTGTCTCTTAATAAAATAATATTTTTCCAAAAATAGTAATTTATTTAATTTTTTTATCCAAAATAATATAAGTATCTGAAAAATAGTAGTTCCACATTAAACAACTGGCCATTGCACTCCAATTCGTAGAACTGCACCAAAGACGGCCGCGCAGCTAGGGCTGTTAATGAGCCGAGCTGCTCGGGCTCGGCTCGGGCTTGGCTTGGGCTTGGCTCGGTAAAAGCCCGGCTCGGGCTCGGCTCGTTAGTCAAACGAGCCTGAGCCCGAGCCCAATATGAGGCTCGTTTACACCCGAGTTCGAGCCCGAGCAGCTCACGAGCCCAAACGAGCTCTAGTCTCCCGCTGAAAGATTTTATTTCAGCACCATAATTCATAAAAATCTGACCGCATAGAGAAAAATAGCTTGTTATCGAGTCCGACCCGAGCTCGAGCTCGGGCTCGTTCTGGAGCCCGTAATTGAAACGAGCTTTACGAGCTCAAGCCCGAGCCTTTACTTTGCCAAGTAAGCTCGAGCTCGAGCCCAATACAGAGCTTATTACCGAGCTCGAGCCCGAGCTTCTGTGAAACGAGCCGAGCCGAGCTCTCCTAGGCTCGGTCTCGGCTCGTTTAGAGCCCTACGCGCAGCCCAGTCAAAACACTACCTCCGCACGGAATTGTTTGGGAATCAAAGCGGTGACCAAGTACAACTAGTCGGCTTACGATAGACTTTTCTTCAGACGCGCTTAGACAAATGACTTCTCATTGAAGTCCGGGAAGAAACAATTGAAGATTTCTCTGTTTTTTTTCTTTTTTTTTTCTATGTAGAAGATTTCTCTTCCCACGTAGACCTCTTCTCTTAACCTCTCTCAGTCCATCCCACAAAAGCCTTGTCAAACTATCCGTGCAAGTGCAAGCCTCTTTCCCATGAGGAAAATTCCTCCCCTAGAGTCGTATGGATGTTGCACAACTCCATCATCCTTTATATATAGGCACCAAGGATAAAACGACAGCAGACACACCTTACACCATATAAGCATTATCTTAGAACAATGTATGTGACCAGGCCTCTCTCCCATTACTATAACAACCCCAATGCTGTCTTTGATCACCCGCCAGAAGGTCCCAGTTCGGGTATTCTCGTGATCAAAGATGAGGAGGCTGAGAGCGAACAAGTATGCTGCTGGGGACTATGCAAAGATTCGAGGATTTATAGCCTCCCATTCCCTCAAAATACCAAGATTAAAGTTCGATATACCACCACCCAACACCATGCTGGAGGTGGCCAGAGTCATAGTACGACCCACACCTCCAGAGATGATGTCTTCTTCATTCCAGTCACAGGCCAGCCATTATCATCAAATAGGTACTATGTCATCAGAGAAGATGGAAGAAACAAAGGGTAAATCTTCAACCTAAAGCTCTATTCACATGTAGATCGTATGCGCTGCTTCTCGCCTTTCTTTTTGTCCAGTTTTATTATCAATAGCTTCCTTCAGAGTTAGAGAGAAACATAGCTATCCAACCTATTGCATTCATTATCCTGGAGGTTTTTATTTTATCTATCTATCTATCTATCGATTTGAAGAGAAATGGAGGGAGATCTATCCATATTATCATTATTCTTATTGTTGCTGAGGAAACAATAACACAAGAGAATATAATAATCTTGTATGTTTTGATGGAAATTTGCAGGAAAGCTGCAACATGTTCGAGAGAGGAGGATATGACCACATGTTGTTTTTGCTCATTTGCTAATGATGTCGCATCAAGTCCTTTAGATCACAGAAATATTCATCAACAAGTGGAGATCATCTGTCAGAGAAATAAGTTCCACGCCAAGGCAGTAGCTTCTGATGGAATTCCCCCACAATATCTTAGAAGGAAAGGTTGGCAGGCCTACACTTCGGAATCAACTAATTACCACTTACCCGAAGCTCGAGGCCTTGATGTGTCTCTTAGGAATAAGTTGCCTGATCTAGACTTCCAGATTTCTACACAACGCTCTCCAGCCATTGTTGTGGGGAAGTGGTACTGCCCTTTTATGTTCATAAAGGAAGGCGACCGATTAAAAGACCAAATGAAAAGATCCATGTTCTATAACATGACTCTCCAGCGATTCTGGGAGGAGATCTATAGCTGTGAGAATAATGGCAAGGAAGGAAACGCAGTGGAACTAAGTGTTGGTGTTAGAAGGCACACGGCATTGTTGAACGGTAGTGAAATAATCCAAGACAGAAGAGAGGTGGTCGATGGAATCATGTGGTTGAAGCCTGTCAACTCCGGAGACCAGGGTTTGGGTTTGAGTCTAGCTATATGGGAGAGGATGCGGTGGGAGGAAGAAAGAGGTGGGTGGATTGGTGGTGAAGAGAATGTGGAAAGAGTGGAAAGGTCAGAGGTGTGTGAAGGAGAGAATGGATGGAAGAAGTTTGGTTGCTATGTGTTGGTGGAAAGATTTGTTCTGAAAAGAATGGATGGTACCGTAGCTTTAGCCTATGATTTCAAGCACACCAACAAAATTCGAACCAAATGGGAATGAGAGCTGTCCATCACCTTTATGTATATTTTATCTTAGTTATTCATTACCATTTGTTTCTAGAATGAGTGTATATGAGTATTTGTATCATTTTATTAGAATTGGAGGTTTGGAACTGAATACATGCATTGTATATTTGATCTGATAGCCGAAGTTTGGGTCATGATCATGTTTGTGTCAAAGTTTTAAAATCTCTAACACATTATATATTGATCCGGATGCCAGATCAGCTCTGTTTTATGTGATACAATTGCGTGTTGATGTGATTCACATAAATTTTCTATTTTGTCCATGCCATACAATCAACCTATTTGGATCGCAAACTAGTGTAGTTTTTTGTTTTTTTAGACTACAAGGGACTATTTCCCACCTTTGGAGGCTAACTCTAACCGAAGTTTGAAACCTCGACCTCATGGGAGCAAGCTCTCAATGGAGTCTTTAACATCTCATATACTTGAACCCTGCCAATATTGTTATTGCCTATTATAAGAAAAATAATGATCATTGTTTGTCTAGTTTAATATTGTAATTTGGATTTTCCAAATGTAAAATGGAAAAATTATTTTTTACCCCTTGGTTTGATTGTAAATTAGTGATTAATTTTTGGCCATGTTTCATTTGCCTCAGCCCTTCCTATGTGTGTACTTGTGCCTTGTTTAGCACATATTCATTCCTACGTGCACAATTTGCCTATTTATACACAGTTAAGATTATTTTGTATGCACTTGTATCTTATCTTGTGCATATTTGAAATTAAAAAAGGATTAGGGTAAATTTATGATTAACTTGTCATAAATTCTAACTGTTAAATGGCAAACAACTGTCAATGAACTGAATTGGTAAAGTGTTTTAGTATTGATGCAAAAGATCTAGTTTCAAGTCATGCCTTCACAACAATTCATGATCTCATTGAACTATTAATCAACGTTTCTATCCTTTCCTTGGAAAAATAACAAGAAGAAGAATAATAATAAAGTTCAGGCTACCCGGTCCTAGTTGTTATAAAAGAAAGAAGTTGTTAAATAGCAGAAAACTTCTGATTCTTTTACTTTTTGTTTTTGAAGAAATTGACAACTGATTTTTATTCTAAATTAATGTAACCTTTTAGACTTTTATTTGCCTTATAATCCACAAATCGGCCTCGGCTCTTCATCTCCGATCATCACGGAATGCTGGACTTGGGAACTTCCCGCAAGGCTCTAGAAAGCATCACCTCCCGTTGTATTTAAGGGAGAGAGTGGCCAAATTTGTACATGAGAGTTCTAAAAATTAAGGGACAATAAAATGACTCATAGAAAGATCAAGACATTATTTTTTGATGTCATAACTGTCACAATCTAGGACTTTACCCAAAAAGGCTAACTAGGAGGTATTCTTTGGATTCTTTAATCCTGTATAAGTATCCAAGATCTCTACGGCGAATAACCAATATGGAACTAAACACATGCTTATACGGATTCTCACATACTTCCCCCGTTCAAGGCCTCACGTCTTCGTCAAGCTAGGAGTTCAAATCCATTCAAATCTAATCATAAGTACTACGATCGGCCCGTGGTCAGCTTTAATGAACCTGTGTTGCAGTATCCTTTAGTCTATATAGGCTATGAGATGTCCTCTAGTCCACACAAGCTATGGGTTGAGTTCGCTCTGATATCATTTATCATAACCCAAAATTTCATCCAAAAAGGCTAGCCAAAAAGTATTCTTTGGATATTTTAGTTATGTATAAGTTGCCAACATCTCCTCAACGAGTAACTAATGTGGGACTAAACACACACCCGCACGGATTCTCACAATAACCTTACTACAACACTAAAGAAGAACTAGATGTGCTTCTTGCAAACCTTTGATGACAAGCAATTAATCTCGATGGGAAGATCCCTATAAGTACTCTAGGATAACTTAGGGACTAAGTCCATTGGATATCCTTTTATAATATGCCTCATCTATCAAAATTAGTTACAGAGTATCAAGATGAGTGTAATCTCCTATTTAGTTATGATAAGATAAGAAAGAGAATACATTCCTTATCATAACAACCATATTCAAATATTATCGTCATTCTTATCAGAGATCTTCATCTTAAATGTAGAACTCCAAAAAAAAAAATCAAAGCTTAGTGATTTGTTAGGATGGGCCACATCCAGTTAGGTTCCAAACAGATCATCTAAGGATCTCTGCTGGTGTGTGCTTGGTCTTAGATCATCTATGTATTGGAAGATCTTGGATACTTATACACAGTCATGGTATCCAAATAATAACTTTTAGTTAGCTTTTTTTGGATAAAGTTTTGGATCGTCACAAATGGTATTAGAGCCAACGCCTATAGCGCTGGTGCGCTAGAGGATACTCCAGCATGGGCCCATTTGAGTTGACCACGGATTAATTGGGAAGTTTGTAATTAGGTTTGTGGTACTTATAATTGGATTTGAACTGGAACTTAAGCAAGAGAATATGTGAGGATCCATGCATGTGTATATTTAGTCCCATATTGATTATGCTTTTTAGAAATATAGTAAACTATTTTTTGTTAAAATCTCTACTAGCAAAACCTTTATTTTAAAAGCTCTATTAACAAGAGCTCTACTGCCAACAATAATCCCAGATAGAGTCAAAAGACCAAATGGAAAAAGTTCATGTTCTACAAAATTACTTTTAAACAATTTTGGGAAGAGAACTATAGTTGCGATAAGCATTGCTAAGAAGAAAAATGTTGTGGAGCTATGTGTTGGTGTTACAAGAGAGAGGCATCGCTGAATGGTGACGTAGTCCAAGACAACGCAGAGGTGCTTAATGAGGTGATGTGGCATAGGCCTGTCGCCTCTGGGACAAGTGATTTGGCTCAAGTCTAGCATTATTGAAAAGGATGAGAAGGGAGAAACAAAGAGGAGTCTAGGTTGGTGGTGATGAGAAGGTGGAGAGTGTTGAGAGGTAGAAGTTTACGGAGAGAATGGGTGGAAGAAGTGGGATGACTACTTGGTGGTGGAAAGATTTGTTCTGAAAAGATTGGATGGAAGCTTGGCTCTAACCTGTAATTTTAAGCATACTAATATGATTCGAACTGAATGGGAATGGAAGTCCTCTACCAAGCATTATAAAATCTACTCTTCTTGTTTTTACCATTTGTTTGTAACATGAGTGCATTAAATGAATACCTATTATGTTGCTGGATTCAGAAAACAGAGTATTTGTTTTTCCCTTGTATTAAAAAGTTAATAATGAGTAGGCCCAATCTAGCTTCCATCTCATGCTACCATTTCACTTCTAGTTCCACCACCTCCCTGGATGGATATCTTCTCATTTGAAGTAATTTGGGGGTGGTGGTGGTGATATCATCTTTGGTTAGGACAGGTAGCATGGGTACGAGGGTGGAGGTGGAGAGGAAGAAGATGGGAAGAGCTGCTAAAGTATTACACGCTTTACGTTAATATCTTGAAAAGGAACTAAGGGTTCAAAGTTAATGAGAGACTATCCAACTCTAAGGTGTAAACTATGGAACATGATATACGTACACTATAAAAAATATCTTGAAATCAAAATTCATGTATTTTGATGGTCTCTAACCTAGTCATTAAATATATGTTAAAATAGATAGTCTAATAGTGGACACATGAATTTTGATTTCCAGAAGGAAACCCCCGAAGCAAAACTAAAAGGGGATCCCCCGGGCTTCGCCTCCTCCGCGTGGTGGCTCTTCGACCTCCGTCGGTTAGCCCCGGCCGGCCTCTCTCTTTCTTCCTCTTCCTCTCCCTCCCTCCTCCACTCTTTCTCTCTCTTTTCCTCCTCTTCCTTCTCCTTCTCCCCCTCCATGGTTGGTCTTGGTTTGGTTGCCGGAACTGTGCCGGTCCGCCACCAGTACGACTCGGGATGCCCCGAACCGGGCGGTTCGGGATGGTTTTGCCGACCATGCCGAGCCCCCTCAGATTTTCTCTAGGAGCCAACCCCAAGAATGCTTTGGAGAGCATACTCCTGAGATGAGAAGACCGAGCTCACTCGGATTTCTCTAGGTAGCCAACCTAGGGATGTCTCGAAGAGCATACTCCTGACATGAGAAGACCAAGCCCACTCGGATTTTCTCTGGGTAGCCACCACAGAGATGCCTTGAAAAGCATACTCCGAGATGAGAAGATTAGCCATTGTGCCAAAAGGCTTAGCATGCCAACTAACTCCTTTAGGTTGGGAACAACCTAAATAAAAGGACGAGCCCACTCAGAATCCCTCGCGAGTCGGACTTCGGGAAGATCAGTCGAGGAGCCAAAGACATGCTCAAATCTCTGCGAGGAGAGGGGCTCGATGAGACGACCCGAACTTGAATGAAGAAATGAACAAAGATGAGCAAAAAACCGAAATCAAGTACTTTGAAAAATTTCTCTGCTTTCATTATCTTGTGGTAAATATATATTAACCTTGACAGAAATCGAGCAAAAAGAACCATAGCAAAAGGTTGAGGCGGGGCACGACAACATCTACACTCAAACAAAGAGCAAATAATGTCACGACGCAAATCAAGACCGAAGTCAGGTATTTGGTAAACTCCTCACTTTCATTAAAGTTGTATCGTTTTACAATGACCTCAACAGAGGCTAAATAAAAAGAAGGTACATCGAGCTCGGCATACTCGAGCAAAAAGAAAAAAACAAAGGCTGACAGCCCTAAAACCGACAGTCTTGACAGTTCATGATCATGGCAGCCCCACGTCCAGCATCAGACCTGCACCGCAATTTGCCATACGGACTGACCCCTACATCGTGGCCATACCACCAACCGCTGCCTGGTGTTATTGCACGTCACATCGGCCCAGTCAACGACAAGGTCGGCTTTCCTATATAAGGAAAACTACTCGGAGGACTTGGGATACATAATATGCTACTCTTCTCATAGAGGCCTCACTTTGCTGAAATCTCTTCCTTCCGTACTATTGCTTTATTGTTCCAATGTAGGAGTCCAGCTTTCAAAGCCTCAACCAGCCTGCTCAGCCCATCTCCAGCCGCCATCAGAGTTGTTCGAGCTACGCTCCTATCTCGATCCGAATACGGCGGCAACAGATACCATGTTTTACTATAATTTAATTATCAAAATATAGTAAATTTAAATCTGCCCATATTTTAAGATGTATAGATTATAGTTCTTAAAATGAACTTTTAATTTATATGTCCTATCGTGTATTTTATTGTACTAATGCATTTTATACAATTCATTTTATACCAACATGATAGGTTAAAGACGGTCAAAATATATAAATTTTAATTTATAAATATTTTTTGCAAATCATATTAAATGATTTGAATTTTCGATATATATGATCTATTATTTTCGATTTAGTTAAACATTGACATTCCACAACCTACATATCCAGTTATCTATCATTATCATTATCGTCGTCTTCTCTTCCTTCCGCTTTTTTTTCAGAAAATTTCATGAGGAAACTTTCTGCAAATCTGTTGTGCCAAATGCTTGCAGGCAGATCTCATTGCTTTCAAGGAGCATGCTAATAAGTAACCCAGTCTTGTTAATTCTTCTATCTAGGTTGATACCAATAAACCTTAAGTGAAAGTAAAATCAACTAAGACAGCCTGTGATGAGAATTTTATAAGGAAATTCATGGTAGGCCCATGCAAAGAACAAAGAAAAAGAAAAAGAAAGAAGATTGATTGGCAATGTTATGCAAGATATACTATGATTATTTATAGAAAAAGTGCATTCACCTAAAACATGTTGATACGGAGCAGCATCTTAAATACTATTTGGCACAACACCATAAAAACAAACATGCAAGACAGAGCTCCTATACTTCATGCCTTATGGGTTGCTTGGGCATGAAAGAAGCTGACAAGTTTTCCCATGTTTTAAGGGCAAAAACCACAGATAAAGTAATCAAATGAAAACTTTGCCCTTTGAAGCCACCACACAGAGGAAAGCCTCCTCTTTCATTCTTTCTTTTCTTTCCCTCCTTTTTTTTTTTTCTTTTTTCTTTTTTTTTTGCGCTAAGAGAGGTGGATCATACTAGATGAGTACGGATACACCCAATAAAATCAAAAAAAAAAAAAACTTCAGAGTACCGAGGATAACTTTTCATCTCCAATCCATATGGTACTATCTGAGTAACTGGCAATGCAGCCATCCAGTTTGCGGCCCCATTAGCTTTATAGAAGATATGCTTGATCTGGAAGGCCCCTCCATTTATCACTATTGCCCAGATATCTCAAAGTAAAGGGTAAACGCAACCGCTATCCTTAGATATATATTTGAAAAATTAATATAATGCAACATAACGCCAAATTAATAATCAAAGGAGCACCTATTTTTAAGTTGACAGGTATTTCCAAAAGTGCCCCATTTTAGGGCATATAAAATTTTGGGGTCCCCCTCCCCCCCAACCCTTAATGATTCAAGCCCGAAGGGTTGCAAGCCTTTGTTGGGACAGTGGAAGCCCACCCATGTCTTACCATGTGTCCGCGTTATCCGGGTGCCCCAATAGGAACATGTGATTTAGGGCACCTCCCAAACCTAGAGTACAGTAATAGTACATGTACCTAAGTGCGTGTCCCTTAATTCACGCATAAATTAATATATGTACTCTCGTAGGTCTAGGAAAAGGCGTAGACCACCCCGCTTGCTTTCCCGTAACTCGTGGCAGGCGAATCAAGGGGCTGACATCATGGGCATGGGTGGAAACTACAGAGATCTTTCCTCTCACCTACAGAAGTTTTGGAAAAATACAAAGTAGATGAATGGCTTCAAAATATTTTCCTCCGTGAATTTGTCTAGTTACCCAGAAGGTCGTTGTGGCCCTAATTCAAGTTTGTTTCAGGTCTAAGATTTGAATCTATTTTATTTCATCAATCAATCAATTAATTAAAAATATATATTAAAGGAAATAAAAATGATTTAAAAATATAGATCTATATGTTCATATCTAATAAATCTCGAGATATATTCTCTTTCGTACTTACTGGGATTGTAGTTCAATTGGTCAGGACATCGGCCAATCAAGACAGAAGCTGCATAGATGAATTGATAAGTTTATCTCTTCATGTTCTATGAAAGAGGGGACATGTAGTAAGATCTAATCCCAAGTAGGGATTTCTATTTCTTTTGTTTTCATTTCGTATTTATCCTTGGACAAGTATGAAAATTTTGAGATTTATTGGTTTACATTGGCGAAGGATTGAAGTTTTTTATGTACCATACTAATAATGGGTTTAAAAATTTGTGAATATTCATCAATAAAAGTGAGGTACCGCCTTTCTCATCTTAAACACAATTTTGAAAGGGACTTCTTGATAAACTTCTATTGCACCGCTCAATATGGGATGCTACTTTTACATCTCAAAGTTTGTCGTGCACAACAAGCATGTCTGAAGTAGAAAATTAGTGTCTGCGTTACGACAAACCTGAAACATATCAAATGGCTAGTAGTAATACAAATCTAAGATTATTTAACCAAGAGAAGGTGTAGGTAAGAAAATATAAAATATATAAATAAATCTACTTCATTCTATCAGCTTAAGCTTTTATGACAAGTGGTGATTTCAACATGCTAATAAAGAAAAGTTCAGCCCACATATGAGAAGGAGTGTAAGAAAATATAAAATATATAAATAAATCTACCTCGTTCTATCAAATTAAATTGTTTTGATAATACATAGTTCTTGAAGTTCCGGTGCATAATAAATTGGTCATCAATCTTCAAAAATATGAAGAAGCAGCCGCACATGGGAATCCAATGCATGGCCCGGGGGAAAAGCCGGGTTTGGGCTGCTTAGATTTTTTTTTTTTCAGAGGATAAAATGTACTTAACACCACGACAAAAGGAGAGCTTGGTGGGGGCACGTAGGGCCCTAAAGATTAGAAGCCCCGACGTGGATACCATGTGAGTTAGCTCTCTCTCTCACACACATCCTCTTTTTTTTTTTTTTTTACCTCAAAGCCGATTGTGAGTAGTAGAAAAAGAATTTGCCCCCACATTCATCACCATGTTTTCCGGATCCTGCCAATCCACCTTTTGCACCACCCCAATAATGAGGGAAGAAAAAGAAGTAGAGGAAAATATTACCAAAAACCAAAAGAGTTAGATATGAACCACTTGGCCTGAAAGCTACATCACTTCACATGGGGAAGAAAAGGTATTAAGATAGAAAGGAAGCATAGGTTGTTTTTAGTTGTTATATACACATCTTCTATCTATCAAATTTTAAATATTTTACATACACAAACTCTAACTTTGTGGTATATAGGTGTACATGTGCAATGATATATAATCAATCAAAAGTTTTAAACAATCTTTTCTCCATTCACCATTTCACAACACATTAGATTTATTCATTGTTGAGAATGAGCCCACAAATCTCCCCAATAATAGTCAATCTTGGCATTTTTCTCGTTGGAATTAACAATACCAATTGAAACAGGATCAACAAGAATAATGGGCATTCGTCTTAGGAAAGTACCCAATAAAAAGAACTTAATGGCATGTGACTCTTGGAGTTTTTGAGCAAATAATTATCTTCTAAAGATATTGCCCATACGTTGATAAAAATTTTATAGAAAGATGTTCTTCAAAATTATCTAAACTCATATGTACAACTATCCTCAAATTTAAAAGAACTCCCATCCCTGCTTCTTCAAGATGAGATTAAGCAAACTCCTACAAATCATACTTGTTCCAAGTGAAAAAGGTTACAAAGGTTGAGATGTGTCTCCTAAGAACTAGGAAAAAGCAATTAGACTTGTTTCCCTGAATTTTTAACAACATGTATAGGCAATTGGTATGCGCAAACCCATGCTCAGTTGGTGGCAATTTAACATCTAGTATACTGCTATATAGGTTGCTCATGACTTGTTCCTATGTTCATATATATATGAAAAAAAGTTAAGGTTTTTCACTTGAAATAATGCCCTACTTGGTGTTGCTTGTGGGAGTGGGCCTTTGGGCGCCATGTGAATGCATGTGGCGTGTCTCTTTCGACACGGGCCCACTGGCTCACCCCACTTCCAATGACCCCAAAATTAATCGCCCTTCCACTTATACCCCCCGTGACTCGGCTCAAATTTCCTCCCTCATATTTTTTTCTTCTTCCTCTTTCATATTTTGTTCGTATCTGACCCTCTGGTAGCCCTATCAAAGCACACTTCCTACAACAGTGCACAACTAAAGACAAACAAAACTTTCAAATGACCTCAAACCCCATACCTCTTAAGCAAATTGCAGTCACTGTCCCTCCATTATAGACCACAATATTAGTATAATATAAAGAAGTTCCCATCTAAATCACACAGCCATCTCTTGCTCGCTCCTCTTCGAGCCTCGCCACCCTGGTACAACTACAACCCAGTAGAATGTGAGAGTGGAGTCATGATGTAAGAAAAGCCGCATTGCATTGCTTTTAAGCATAGATACCAAGCCTTTGCCTCTCTAGCTACCTTGCTTTCCCAATCACTACCATGCAAGCCTCAAACACATTCAAGAAGGCCTTCCTCAAGCGCATGCTCCTGGGGCTCCAGCTAGCTGGTTTCTCATCCAAGAGCATGACCGTCCAAGAGAGAAAGAGCGCCATCAAGCTCTCGGCCGATGTCGCCATGGCCTGCGCTAGAGGCAGCGCAAATTGGAGTCGTGCCATCATCGCAGACCTTTCGAAACAGGAGAAGAACAAGGTCCTTCTGAGGAGCATCCTCAGAAAAGATTACGAGAGGCTGACCAGGCCATGTCACCACACATGGAAGATCCCGAGAAGTAAGAAGATCTTGAAGAGGAGCTTTAGAGTGTGTTCGAGGAGGAGGAAGGGTCTACGTGCACCACAAGGCCTTGCAACAAGTGTTCTTGCTAGGGTTTTGGTGAAGAAGAGGACTCGGGTGCTCAAAAGGCTCGTACCAGGCGGCGAGTCCTTGGATGGCTCTTATTTGCTGGATGAGACCTTAGACTATGCCATCTCTCTTCGAGTTCAGGTTGATCTCATGCAGCGCCTTTCAAAAGCCTTTGAAGCCTCAAAAGTCGGGTAAGTTCAAGCATTACCTCCCTGTAAAATCTGTAATCCTTTCTCATTGCTTAGCCTAAATTATCCAAGGGTAAGTTATTAAATTATTTATTTTTGCAGTTTGGTATATTTATATGCATTCATTCAATCCTTCTGCACCCTTCCATTCTCTTTTTTCTGCCCGCAGATCTCATAACGTATGCACGTTTCAGGCAAGAGAGGATTCATATGCTGACAAATGAGGATTTCTGAGATGGCTGCCTTTTGGACTCCAAAAACCAGAAGAGAAAATACCTTCAGACAACTCTGGCCCAACAAAGGTTGCAAAGAGTGTAGCATGGAAGGAAGTTTTATGTACCTTAGCCCGTTATCGCTATTGGAGAGGGTGAAGTATTTATGTTGGTTTCTATATAAAGACCAAACCGCACAAAAGCATGAGCTTGGGTTTGTTAATGATTGTAAGATTGTATTGTGAAAGAAGGATGTTAGGGTTTCCAGAGCTTCGGATCACATTTCCTTGCTAATGGCATTATTAGCTAATAAATACAAGAATGATACCCACACGTGACGCGCAGGGAGACAATGAAAATGTAAATATAAATTGAATTTCTTCTGAGCATGTGTGGTGGGCAATATATATATATATATATTTTTGTGTGTGCGTATATGGGAACGATTTAATTTTCGATTGAATTTTCTCTCTCCTTTTATGTAAATTGAATTTTCAATTGAATTTCCTTTGTGCGGGCATGCATGTGAAATTTTTTGTATGTACTAAACACATGCAAAATTCCTTTTTCTTTTAACATAACTTTCAAAAAGGCCAAATTTTTCTATGAATTTCTTTCTTATTTTTTAAATTTTAGAGATGGGTCGAGTTTTCTCTCTGCTTTCCGTTTAATAGGTATAGAGATAGAATTAGATCACAGTATGAACTTAAATAAAGATATCTAAAATATCTAAACACAGGAATAACTTTCCAAATAAAGCTTCTTCTTTTTACTTTTTGAGAACAGATGGAGGAAGCCCACCAAGACTTCATTAAGAAAATAATAAAAAAAATATACATGGTTTCCAAATGGATTTTTGTGCAAAGAACAACAGCAAGGTCCACCTCAGACATCCATGCGCAGCCTATGACTTGAGCTTTGGCATGAAACAAATTGTGGATCAAGAGGAAAGGGTTAAATTATACAATGGAAACACATGAGAAATCACGAGGAACCATGAGGAACTGATTCCCAGTAGTTTGCACATAGGAAATCACAAGGAACCATGAGGAACTGATTCCCGGTAGTTTACCTTCTCGTCCACATATGTTTGTCAATGAGATATCACAACTCCCAGTGGCAAGGGTATATCATCTTCAGAGAATGTTATGAGAGTTTTATGAATTATCTGAGTAGTTTCAACCACATAAACATGACCAGAACTATTACATGTTGAACATGATCGAAAGTATCCAATTTGTTAAACCAATTCATTGTAATGTTATTTCTAGTACTTCTTTTGGATGTTCAGGACTTACCAATTATTGACGAAATCAAATTTTAGGATATTGTGAAAAATGAGTTTAGTTAGTTTAGATATAAAAAGTTATGCCTCATACTTCTGAACTTTGAAGTTCGAATCTTTTATCGCTGATCAATTGTCAATTCTGGTGTATAAATGAACTGAAAAATGTAACATTTCAGCAACTTGCTTCAGGCTATTACCATGTTCAAGAGAATAGAGCTAATTTATTAGTTTTGAGTTTGTAAGATTCGTCATTAAGGTTGAGGCATCATAGCTAGTGTTAGAAGTTATACAAGTTTTCTGGTTTAGGGTCTTTCAGACTAGAGGTCTTTGATAGTGTGCATATTGATAGAGGTTACACACCCTGAACCTGTCCAAGTAATATGACTCTAAAAATAAGGATGGATAACATATTGTCAAGTTTTAAGGGATTAGTTAATCATTGACTATCAAATTGGCTTTTAAGGCTTGACAAAAGGTACATGGGGTCAATGGACCAATTATTCATGGCCAATAGCAAATCTATTGTCTAATAGATCAAAGCAGCCAAAAACCTAAAAACTAAGATTCCAAAATCACCCATGGACAAGCCAAAATGATTAGTTAATTGTCTCAATTCAACATTTGTGATTGTTGGTGCTCAAAGTTAGCTCTAAAGAAGAATGCTTTGCAGATAAGTATATATCCATAAAGTTGATTGGAACAAGGTTGGACAGTAATGGTTTTGAAAATTACCTTCCACTTCATGTTTAGTATGATCATACAACCGTCTTGTAGCTTTTTTAACAGGAGAATAAAGTGCCCAAAAAAATCTGGGTGAAGAGGAGAGAGAGTGAGTGAGGAGAGAGAGAGTGAGTGAGGAGAGAGAGTGAGTGACTTGGGATGCGCACCCAGGTGCAATTTTTTTCGTGCTGTGTGTGGGGACTTTCTCCGAACACCGGGGAGGCTTAGGGTGGTGTGGAGTGGGGTCGCTCGTTAATCTCTGTGCAACCGGATCCGGAGCTGGGCTCCACGGATGGCGTCAATGGGATCGGTTGCACCGGGGGTGGGGGAGACGGAGGCTGCAAGTCAGGGAGACTTACCGGCGCAGCCTCAACCGAAGGTGGCTAGCAATGACCGGACGTGGGCGGCGGTGGCGAAAGGAACGGCGAGACCACCCATGCCGCCGATGTGGACCCAGGATCGGATCTCAAAGGGGGAATTGGAGACACTGAAGAAACGCTTCACAGATGTGGTGGAGATTCCGTCGGAGGAGGGGGAGCTGGCTAGATCGGCGTGGAGGGACACTGCGGTGATCGTGCGCAGTGCGGGCCGCCGGGTGCCAATGGAGTGGATTCGCAGGGAGCTGCGGAGGGTCGGGAGGCTTGATTACGACGTTGAGGCTTTCCCAATGTCGCACGAAACCTTTGCATTCCGCTTCCGGAAGGAGAGTGAAAGGGAAGCCGTCATGGAGGCTGGACCGTGGCTGGTGGCCGGCCAGTTACTGGTTTTGGAACGGTGGCGACCGAACTTTGTTCCGGGTGAACAGCAACTCAGTCGGCTTGTGGTCTGGCTCAGGCTTCCCAATCTGCCAATGGAGTACTGGACCCGAAGCTTGATCCTGAGCATCGCAGCAAAGGCCGGCCACCCCCTGACCTTGGACAAGTTCATGGATCTTGGCCGGAGGCTAGGGTACGCACGAGTCAAGGTGGAGCTGGATGCGAGGGAGCCGATTCGACCGGGGACATTCGTCCGGTTAGGCACTGATGTGCACTGGCAGACGTTCAGCTACGAAAATTTACCGGCCTTCTGCTACCAATGTGCTCGCCTTGGTCATGGAGTGGACGTCTGCCCCTATCAGCCAGATCCGGTGGTATCGGGAGCTCCGGGCGACCGCAGTGCTCAGAATGCCTCGCCACCGGAGTCGATGGAGGGGGTTGAGACGGTGAGCCGGCCCCCTTTTGGGCCGTGGTTGTCGACTACCAGAATCCGACAGCCAAGGTCGGTTAAGCCGGTGAAGAAGACGACCGAGTCAAAGGGCGAGGCATCACGGACTCACCCGGGTTCCGAGTCTGGGCCAAGTTCTTCCCATGTGGTGCCGACTTCCCCTGAGTCGCCGCCGGATACTGAAGGATGGCAGAAGCCGACTAAGCTGGCTAGGCGGAGATCGCCAGGGAAGGGGGCGGCCGGTGACTCGGTGGCAGTGAGCGGTGAACCCATCCAAATCGGCGTGGTGGCCGAGTCAACCGGGGCTGTGGGCCAGAACCCAGGCTTGGAAAGGCCGGTCCACCAAGTGGCCCTTGAGCCGGTTCGGGGCCAGGGCCTCAGCCCGATGAAGCGGGCCAGGAGCCCAGCCAAATCAAGCCTATTGCTGGGGGCGGGGAAAATCGGGCGTGGGCCGGTCCAGAACCTGGCCAGAGCATCATCCTCCTCCTCCTTCGATGGCTTGGAGAGACGCCGATGGGAGGAAGGGAGGAGGCACTTCCGGAGCGCCTCCCTACCGCCGGCGAGGCCCCCTACTCGACAGAGATCAGCCGGTGACGCAGGTGGCGGTGGTTTGGAGTCTTTACCGGCGGATGATGGTGCCCTGGCGAGCGGAACGGAACCGTCGGCGGTGGCAGCTGCGGCTGACTCTGGAGTTGGTGCCCAGGTGTCGCTTGCCACCTCCTTCCCGGATGGTGGTGGTGCCTCGGCGAGCCGGGAGATGCGGCCTAGTGGGATGGAGACGGCCCTAGTGCCTGTGATCACAGGAAAAGGGCAGAACCCAGCCGTGGGTACGAGACTGGATGGACCGGAGACGATGGGCAACCCGAGGCACTCTGATTGGGCGTTGACGGGCAGGCCACCGGCTCCGGCTGCCCCTGTAGCTCGACCAGCAGGGCGGAGTGGTGCGGTGGAGGAGCTGGGCATGTCTTCTTCAGCGTCTTTCTCCCCTCTGACAGTCGGTGAAGTGGAGAGGAGGGGTGTGGCAGGGGGCTCAAAATAGGGATCTCCTATTCTAGAACATGGAAGGGTGGTTGATTTGTTGAGAGCTTCAATCCAAGGAAGTGATATTGCGCCAGTAGTAGGGGAAATCAATCTGGCACTAGGAGTGAATAGCCCGGGAAGAGTGAGCACAACCTCTTCTGATAATTTTAAATGAAGGTGCTAGCTTGGAATTGTAGGGGGGCGGCCAAACCATCCTTTTCCTCCTCGTTCAAGAGGTTAGTTCAGCTTCATAATCCTGAAATTTGCTTTCTTTGTGAAACACGGGTGTCCGGAGATGGATTACGTCGTGTGCAGCGACGGTTGGGAGGTGATTGGGAATCTTTTGCAGTGGAGTCTCGGGGTTTATCGGGAGGTATCCTGTTGTTGTGGAAGCGGGGTATGGCTTCTGTGGATATTTTTTGCAATTGCTCCCAGCAGGTGGTGATGGTCATCTCAGAACCAAATGAACCCCCGTGGGTGTTATGTGGGGTTTATGCTAGTACTGACTACCGGGCAAGAAGGATACTTTGGGGGGAGCTGACTTGTTTGCTGACCCAGGGAGTACCGACTATGGTGGTAGGTGATTTTAACTGCATTTTGAACCCTGATGAGAAAAGAGGAGGCAGAGCCTATTCTGACTCGGTGGATAGGAGGGAGTTTCGGGAGTTCGTGGGGAGAAATGGGCTGGTGGACCTCGGTTTTTCTGGACCCCGTTTCACTTGGTGCAACAATCAACTTGGACAAGCCAGAGTGTGGGAGCGGATAGATAGGGCCATTGCATCAGCAGACTGGATCCAGCGATTCCCAGCCTACCAGGTCAGTCATCTAGCTCGGATTGCTTCTGATCATTGCCCTCTTTTGATAGCTACAGTTTCGGGATCTGCCCATCACAGCCCTTTTCGTTTTGAGAAGCTGTGGTTGTCCTATCCCCAGTCTTGGGATGTAGTCAGGGAGGCGTGGAGTGTGTCAGTTCGGGGAGATGCTATGCAGAGGGTGTCACGGAAGTTGGAGCTCACCAAACGGCGTCTTCGTCGATGGAACCGAGAGGTCGTCGGCAATGTTTTCCGGAGGTTAGAGGAGGTGGAGGCAGTGATACTGGACGCCCAGGGGCGGGAGGATCGAGGAGAGGAGCTCACGGAGGCCGATATGGTAGTACTGCGGCGATCACTAGCCTCCCACCATTCATTGTTGCGCCAGCAGGAGATTTTTTGGAGACAAAAGTCCAGGATCCAGTGGGTCAAGGATGGCGACCGGAATACTACATTTTTCCACCGATCGACAGTAATCAGAAGGCAGAGGAACACGATCCGATCCTTGAGGGTCGGGGAGGGCCACCGAGTGGAGGAGGATTCGGCAGTTAGACATGCTCTGTTCGAGTTCTTCAGATCCAGGTGGACGGATGATGGTGGTATATATGAGATGGGTTTCCTCCCCCGGCCGGAGACCACAGTAGGAGAGGCGGAGAATACAGCTCTGGTGCGGCCAGTGTCAGATAGGGAGGTGCAGGAGGCGGTTTGGAGTCTTGCAGAGGATAAGGCCCCCGGGCCTGATGGATTTCCACCTTTCTTCTATCGCAGATATTGGTGTGTTGTTAGGAGGACAGTGGTGGAGGCAGTACAGTTGTTTTTCAGCCGAGCAAGGATGACAGATGATTGGAAGGCAACTTTCATTATATTGATACCGAAGCGTCTGGACGCCTCGGAGCCGAGTCACTACAGACCTATTAGTTTGTGCACTACCCTGTACAAGGTGGTGGCGAGAATCATGGTGAGGAGAATGAAGCATTTGATGCCTAGGATCATCAGTCAGGAGTAGGGAGCCTTTGTGGGAGGGAGGAGTATCTCAGACAACATTTTGCTTGCTCAGGAGATGATGGGTGATCTGTAGCGAGCCTCAAGGAGTCGAAGTTTGATGGCAGTTAAAATAGATATGGAGCGAGCCTATGATCGGATCCGATGGGACTTTCTACGACAGGCATTACAGAGCTTTGGGTTCCACCAGACTTGGATTGACTGGATCCTAGGGTGTGTGCAGGGGCCGAGCTTCTCCATTCTGATCAATGGCACGCCATCGCCTTTCTTCCGTGCTACTATAGGACTTCGCCAGGGATGTCCTCTGTCCCCATTCTTATTTATCATCTGTTCTGATGTGCTTTCCCGCTCCTTGCATGCTACTTGTGGGAACCGGGAGCTGGTGCCTTATTGTCCAGCCCCGGGTGCCCGACCTATTTCTCATTTGTTATTTGCAGATGACTGCCTCTTAATTGCTAGAGCGGGGGCGAGGGATGCCAGAGCCCTTCAGGGAGTGCTGACAGAGTATTGTGCTATGTCCGGGCAGAAGGTCAATCTACAAAAGTCCGCTATCCTATTCAGTCCCAGTACTGAGGGGAGGGTGCGACGGGAGATCAGGATGATGTTGGAGATGCAGGAGCAGTTGGGGACCCTGGTTTACCTCGGGGTCCCCATCACAGGGGGGAGACTATGGGTGGCAGAGTGCACTACTTTATTGGAGAGGGTGCGGAGCAGACTAGAGGGGTGGAGAGCATCGTCACTGTCTATGATGGGGAGATTGATATTGATCAAGTCAGTTCTGTGCTCCATGCCTATTTATCTGATGGCTCACACAGCGGTGCCGAAGTCCGTGTTGGAGAGGATAGAGCGGCTTATGCGGAGCTTTCTTTGGGGCTCCTATGGGGGGGCATGGGATACACCTGCTAGCCTGGGAGAAAGTGTGTCAGCCACTGAGTGAGGGTGGGCTGGGGGTGCAGTCACTGTCAGTGCGGCGCGAGGCTCTTTTGGCACGGAGGGCGGTACAGTTTATTTTGGAGCCGCATGGTCACTGGAGCCAGGTTATGACTGCCAGGTATGGCCGAGCGGGACCCGAGGGTCTGGTGATAGCTCCTCGGAGGAGATCTTTCATGTGGCGAGAGATCGGGAGGTATATGCCTATGGCTCTAGCGCACTCGAGGTGGCTGATCGGTGACGGACGGAGCATCGATGTGTTGGAGGACCCTTGGGTGGTGCACTTCCGCTGAGACTATGGCCGACAGCGATCAGTGTGGAGGCAGGGGCAGGACTACGGGTCTCGGACTTGTTCAGGCCAGGGGAGGCAGAGTGGGATGGTGATAGGCTGGGACAGTTATTTGGGGAGCATCTTGCGGAGCGGGTTCGGGCGATCCCCCTTCCGGGTTCTGCAGGCCCAGATGTCAGAGTTTGGAGCACTACTTGTCGAGCTAGTGCTAGGATCAGCGAGGTCTCCCGGGTTCTTTAGCTGGGGTTACAGTCGGGCCTAGACTGTGGTTGGGTGTGGAGGTTTGGACTACACCAGAGGGTGGCCCTCTTCCTCTGGAAGGTGGCTTGGGAGCGGTTGCCGACATGCTCAGTTTTGAGTAGACGAGGTATGATCCTGTCCCCCTTATGTCTGGAGTGCGGGGTGGCCGAGTCAGTGGATCATGTACTCTTCCACTGCGCGAGGGCGAGAGGTGTCTGGAGTTTGACTGAGATCCAGGGGGACGCCTGGAGTGGGAGGGTTATTTTCCTGGAGGTAGTTCGGCTTTGGGCTGGTGATCCCCAGATGAGGAGATCAGCCATTAGGGCGTCTTGTACAGCATATCAGATTTGGCTGGCCAGGAACGCCCGGGTGTTTGGGGAGCGGCGGCTTTCCCAGCGTTTTGTGATGGAGCGGGCCTGTGCCCAAGCTGATGAGATGATCCATGTAGAGTCTGCTTACAGACCTTTGATAGCTCGGGACACCTGGGGCTCCCACATTGCTTCGGCAGCTCCGCATAGGGTATTTTTTACCTGGGAGCCTCCACCCCCGAGTTTCCTCAAGGTCAATTTTGATGGCTCTGTCTTGGACGGTGGCAGGAGGGGAGGGGCCGGATTTACTGTCAGGGGCCCGGGCGCTGATGCGATGGCAGCAGGGGGCTGTCAGATTTTTGATACTTCAGTTCCTGGGGCAGAGCTGTGCGCGGCCTGGATGGGTCTGTCCTACGCGCGGCGGGTGCTCCACGCGAGCTCGATCCTGCTCGAGGGTGACTCTGCTACGGTGGTCAGCTGGATCCGTAGGGGCCCGAGTAGTCATGGTGGTGACCATCCCTTACTTCGTGACATCTGGATGTTGGCGAGGGAGGGGGTGATATTACAGGCTAGGCATGTGTATCGGGAGGCTAATGGGGCGGCCGACTGGGTCGCATCGTATGTAGCATGCCACTCGGGTGATACCCTATGGGTTGGGGAGAGAGATATGCCCAGAGCTCTTCGAGCCATTTTGTATTCTGACTCTATAGGGTGTATTCGTACCCGCTATGTATGAATCGCCCGCTTTAGCAAAAAAAAATAAAAAAAAAAATAAAGTGCCCATAAAACTACGCACCTGACACAACTGTAGGAATATAAACTCTGCATGCCCTGTCAACACAACTCTGCCCATGAAAGAAATTTGTGCAGCGCAGACATCTACTTTTAAGGCATATATCCTTCAGCGACTTAACAGAGGAATGTGGTTCCTGTATCAGACCTTGTTTTCCTGTTCTTTTTCTTGACTCCTTCCAAATTCAGTACAATCTCTTGAGGGTCCAGTTGTACAAGATTAATTGGTATAAACAATAAAGCGAGCTTCTCCTCCCACCAAGTACTCTTCCACCTTCCATCATATGATGTGATGATGTAGGCCAGGCTTAGAGGGACCAACTGTTAGACCCTGCTAAAGCTATGTTAGGCTGGGCTCTGATTCATGATGCCAACCCCCTGAAGATGATTCAAAACATTCCAAAGCGGCCATACAGGCACCCTACAATAACCAATGGCATATGATCAATGCGGTCCATCATGTCCATAGATCTGTGGAGATGGGCCAGCGCATGCAAATAAGATAGAGCGAGCCACCTCGAAGAAACCAAAAAAAAATGGTACTCGAATGTCTGCAAATTTGGCTTCACAGACAAATAGAAAACAAGAGAAAGCACAGCAACAATTGATCTCTCGTTTCCCACCCATATACATCAGCAATATGAATCCACAAGGAGGCACTGCAAGATTTACTTCACCACCCACAAGCATCAGTAACTTCAGCCCTGTCTCTACAACACAATTTTATGACTGAATTCACTCATAAAACAAGTCATCAAATAGCATGCCAAACATCTGGCATTCATCATAACAGTAACTGAGATAAACTGCAGAAAACTGGCAACGGTGAGGCATTTGAAGGAGACAAGTCCATTGTGCTCATGCTGAGAAATGCCATCAGGTGGATATATATATTAGCAGTTTAGGCAACAGACCAGGTGATCAGAAACAATGCCTGAAGGTGATCCAAATCTAAGTGGGACAGAAGCATGGAAACAAGTATGGGCAACACCACATATAATTACAATGGTGCATGTGGAAGGGGACCTTCATACTAAGGAATCACCTAAATCGGATGGAGTTAACAAAACATGCAGACATCCCACGTTTGATGCTCAGCTTTTGCTTTTGTTATCATTAGGGAACCTGTCATCACAGGAAGACAAAAGAAAGAGAATCATGTACGAGATGTGATGCCATTTTTAGGCATGGGAAGTTTGACAGTTGGATATTTTGCAGGATGACCTGCAGGGTTATTAATCTGGTTGCTAGTTTTGCTTCAGCAGTATTATTGTTGAAACCACCGTAGCCACCGAGCTCACTTGCTGCAGGGGGCTGGAAACTTTGAGGTAGATGTAGTAAAAAGAAGGTGAGGTCTCAAGAAACTAACCACGCATTTGTCCATAGCATTATAATTAACCATAAATGATAGCAGTACAATTAAAGCCAAAAAGAGTATCAGCGGTAGGATGTAAAGCGACCAAGGTGGTCCCACCAAGGTGGTAGTCTGGTGGTAAGGAGGCTTGAACTCCACCTGAGTTGTCTGGGTTCAAAACGCACGGGCGTCGATTAAATCAGGGGACCGCATACCCCACGCTCGGATGGCTCTGTGTGGATATGCTTTCCTTCCATCAGTACTGAGGTGGTGCCGGGGTGACTGACTCACACGTGGATAGCCCAGTGGGGTTTTTCACGGGTTGAAAAAGGCACGCGGAAACTTGCGACCCGCATCGAACATTTTCTGGTGGAAGGAGGGCCCAGTGGGGGCTGCTACGCAGGTGGGGTTCTGCCCCTCCCCCTCCCCTCCTATTTTTTGATCAAAAAAAAAAAAAATACCAAGATGGTAGCATGGTTGGAATGGGGCTAAGATTCCACCGGAGTGGCCCATGTTCGAAATGCGCTGGCGTCAATTAAATGTGGGGACCGGATGCCCTCTGCCTGGTCTGCCCGGTGGAGTCGCCATCTGATCCGCCGGTACTGAGGTGGCGCTGGAGTGACGTACTCACACGTGGGGCGACCCATGAGTCGGAGAGGGTATGAGTAAAGGATGGCCATTCCATCTATCCGTATCGAACATTCTTTGGTGGAAGGGGTCCAGTGGGGGCTGCTATGCGGGTGGGGTTTCACCTCCCCCTCTTATTGCCAAAAAAAAAAAGAAAGAAAAAGAAAAATGGTGGTAGGATGTCAACTTTAGAAATTTCATAAACGTGGTCTCTATAAATAATAAAGAGAAAGCATCGAACAGTAGCTCTTATATAGGTAAGATCATTCAAAGCTGTGATGGTGCACCAGACTGGTGCAGAACATGAAAGCATTGATCTCCCCATCCGTGTCAACGTACATAACTCAAACGTCCATAATACGTACGTCCACCAACTACAAATGAATGCTTTGATTATAATATGGCACTAGAAGGCGGTGGAAACCTAATCCATAAAGCAATGCTTTAGAAGAGAGTGCGCACGCAACACATTAAAGAGCCCATATAACCGTTTCTGCCTAGAGTAATGTGGCAATTAAAGTCACCCGAGCTTAGCTCAGGAAGCCCGTTTTAAAGCCACCAGCCCCAATAATACACCATGTACCTTGCTCGGTGCATACACCTTTACAAGTACCCAGCTCCAAAGCAGGATGATCTACGGCTCAAACTACTTCTTTCACCCAAGCCAAAAGAAAGCTTGGACTCGAAAGTCGGTGGATAAATGATGATAAACAAAATGGATCGTCCTACCTCAGCGTGGGACCACCCAATTCCAACCAAATAGACCTCAGCACCGAGCAGGCCAGACCCCGGTCCCGCTGAGCGCCAGTCCGACCCCGGACCTTATCAAAGGCCAAGCCAACCTCGGCCAGATCTCTTTGCTGTCATGAGCCCGACTGGGCGCCCTGCAGGATCGACCAAGAGCCGAAGAGGCCCTGTCGACCGCAGGTATCGACAATGACACCCCTCGAGCCGGGCTCGGGGGGCCCTGCAGGATCGACCAAGAGTCGAAAAGGCCCCGTCGACCGTAGGTATCTACAATAACGCCTCTCGAGCCGGGCTTGGGGTGCCCTGTAGGATTGACCAAGAGCCGAAGAGGCCCCATCGACCATAGGTGCCGAAGAGGCTCCGTCGACTGCAGGTATCTACAATGACGCCCATTGAGCCGGCCTCGGGGCGCCCTGCAGGATCGACCAAGAGCCGAAGAGGCCCCGTCGACCGTATGTATTGATAATGATGCCCTTCGAGCCAGGCTCGGGGCGCCCTGCAGGATCGACCAAGAGCCGAAGAGGCCCCGTTGACCACAAGTATCGACAATAACACCCCTCGAGCCGGGCTTGGGGCGCCCTGCAAGATCGACCAAGAGCCGAAGAGGCGACGTCGACTGTAGGTATCTACAATGATGTCCCTCGAGCCGGGCTCGGGGCACCCTGCATGCTTGACCAAGAGCCAAAGAGGCCCCATCGACCGCAGGTATCTACAATGACGCCCCTCGAGTCGGGCTCGGGGCGCCCTACAGGATCACCAAGAGCTGAAGAGGCCCCGTCGACTGCAGGTATCGACAATAACGGCCCTCAAGCTGGGCTCGGGGCACCCTACCGAGCTGGCTTTAGAGTCGAAGAGGCTGGGCCGACCTCAGAGTCCACCAGGCCGACCTCGCTAAACATACTAATCGACCGCAGGTAACGGCGCCTCAAGCCTAGTGTCCTACAGAGTCGACTAAGAACCGAGGAGGCCCGACCGACCTCAGAGTCCACCTAGCCGACCTCACGGAACGTATGTTGCGTTCCCCCAAGTCGGCCTGACCTCAGTGCTTATCAAGTTGACTTCACCAAGTAAAGGCTGCAGCCCCCAAGCGAGCCCGATCTCGCCCACGGCCGCATACACGTATGTGCCTATGCGCGCCCCTACACCTGCATACATGGCCGTACATTACAGCCTCACAGCGCCATGCTTTGCTTGCTGGCCACTCTACGACATGACGACCAGGGGCCATACCTTGCTACCAAGGGCCATACCCTGTTAACGCCTGTAACACCATACCATGCGCAGGAACAACTCGAGATCTGTGCCTCAAGCAAGCCACAGCCATGCGCCACCTGGCCTTTGCCATTCCCTCCCATAATAAAGACAGGCCATACCTCCGCCATCAGGGCACCTTCAAGGGGATTATAAATAGCCCCACCAGGTAACACTTAAAGACTTTTGGCTGCTCCACCTAAAATCTACTCTAACTTCATCATCCGAGGGCACTCGCCGGAATCCCACCAGTGAGGCTTTGTGCAGGACCACCGGCGCGCAGGAAACAGCTTTCCTTCTCCATCCCAACCGGCAGCTCCCCCCACTCCTCCGGTGTGGTCACCCTCGGGCCGAATTTGAACCACAACAAGTATCATGTTTTTTGCTGCAAGCAATTGTCGCTACATAGCTTTAATGAGCATTCTCCTAATTTTTTCCCTTATACCTCAATGGATTTTAGGTGAACCTGTACTTAAGTTTCATGGCCCTTTATTAATCACAATCACTCTACTGCACATCATACATGTTAAATAGTTCGGTCGCCATAGTGTCATGCACCTCCTGTGACTGCTTTCACTTCTAGATGTAAGCAATTTCCTCTGCTTAACCAGCGTTACCTCTATCAACCATAATGCCTCTTTAATTCATATTTTATGTCTGTTATATCGGTGGATTTAGGCATTTGTAGTTATGTGCCAATTCCCATTTCACACCTTTAGATATGAGCTATGTTCCTAGCCTAGTGTTGAGCATATGGACTATCTACGCCATAATACATTTACATGGTCATCTCGCACTCCACTATACATTTACGCCCCAAATCCGGAGCATAACACAGTCGTGCTACTAAGAGTACAACCCATATAACACGAAGTCAATATTACATTTAACTTTCAAATCAATCTCAAATATAATAGAATAAATAGGAATCCAATTTCATTATCTATTAAATACAACCAATATTGGTTTAGAGCATCTAAATCCAAACATAAACATCAAAGCCATAATCCTCAAAATTTAGAAAATTACTAAGCTATAAATTCATAAGCAAGTGAAGAACTAAAGTTCCGCTATATAGATCTCCAAGCTTGCTAGTATGAAATCCAAACCTGGACCATCCTTCGTCCCATTGGCCCTATTCATCTAAACAAAAAAAAAATATTAGAGATATATGAGTGACACAGTTCAATAAGTAAACTTTTCACTACCTTATCGGATCAAGCATAAGTTTTTGCATTAATCAATTCATCATAATGTTAAAATAACAATTATTGCAAAATAGAACATTTCATATGATAAAGTAAGTCATAAAGTCAATTATACATGCAATATCATCAAAATGTCATAAACAGGCTTCCACGTATAGCATAAATAAAATTATAAATTATTTATTATTTAACCATATCATTGATCAAATTACTTTTCTCAGATTAAATGGTAAGGTCACTATTATGCCCATGACAGTGCCGTAATCGATAAACACCAACTACCATTATCTATTGGTAGGGTTATATACCAACTAGTATTATGTACTAGCAGGGTCGTATGCCAATTACTAGTACCCGCTGGCAGGGTCATATACCAACTACTATTATCCGTTGATAGGTTCGTATGCCAACTTCTATTACCTGCTGGTAGGACTGTATGCCAACTACTATTATCCACTGGTAGGGTTGTATAGAACTAGATATCGATCTACACCACTTTTTGGGGCCATACATAGCTATTTGAGAGTCATTTTTCCATAGTTTTTAGAATAATTTTTCTTAAGTCATACGTTCTTAAATAATTATTTCTTGAATCATCATGAATAAAACACTAAATAACTTTATAGAGTTAATGCACAAATAAGCATTTAATAGTAGATTAATCATGAAATTATTTTTTTATAACAAAAATATAAATTTCATAAATATGGAGTTCATAGTTCATAAATAGTGCTTAACGGTAAAATAATTGTGGAACCATTATTTCGCAATCAATCATGAGTTTCATAATATTGTATGTTTGATCCTTAATTTTTAAAAAACATGATATCATTAATTTTAAATATTTTTGTATTTTTATAATACCAAAAAATAAGTAAAAATTTGAAAACTAATAAGGAGTGTTAGGGTTACTTACAAGTTTAAAAATTAGTAAGGAGTACAAGGCTTACTTACCTCTTCCATCTTAGACCTTCAAATTTCACCAGACGAACTTGTTAAACCTATTTAAAAATATTAAGAGTAAGATTAATTTCTATTCGATAACTTTAATAAAATAATTCGAGAAGACTTGACTGAGCATACGATGGTTTCGTGTGGGTCGAGTCTAGATGATTCGCTCAATGAATCGGACTCAATTAGGGCCAAGAACAATCAATATAGTTCATCAATAAAGATTTTAGGGACATTCAGAAGGATAGGGTGATCGATCGCACGAGGGCGGTTCGGAGCTTCTTTGCGGGGGTCAACTCAAGTCTGTAGAACAGGTGGATGGGACTCCTGGAATCCATAGGTTTTGTTTAGAGAGAGAAACAAATAGATGAGAGAGAAAGAAGAGAGAGAAGAATGAGAGAGAAAATAAGAGAGAGAAACAAGAGAGGGATGGCTCTCTCTCTCCTCCTCTTCTTTTTCTCTTCTTTCTTTCTTCTTCTTTCTTGGCAAAATAGAGAATGAATGAAGAGGATGGACCGGTCGATGTCGTGGTCGTGGTTCGGTAAGGATGCAATAGGCACTGATGAGGGGCAGTGAAAAGCGGTTGGCGGCGGCGGCTTGCCAGTTGAAATCAGCCCAAAATAGGGCCGAACAAGAGTAGGGACTCAGCTCGATCATTGATGGGTCCTAGCCCGCTCGCTTGCTGCTGGGGCTCCGGCCTAAGGCTGATGCAGAGAAGGGGCTAAGGCCTTCGACGATGAACGTCGGCGGTGGTCGGAAAAGAGGAGAAGAGGGTGGAATAGAGTAAAAAAAGGGATCCTTTTCTCTAAGAGGTTTTCGGCCGATTTCTCGGCTGGCAGCTATAATCCTAGTCATGGGATGAAGAATGAGGAAAGGAAAAGAAGTCTAGGGCATTACCTCGACTCTAGTGACGTCCGGCAGCCCCGTTTTTCGGCGAGCATAGTGACGGGATGCCGTGACTTTGAAGAGAGAAAAGAGGGAGAGAGGGCCGCAACACTTGATTGTGGTGGGGGGCTTGCTCTTATAGAGGAGCCCCTAGGGTCCCCATGATCTTAGGACTCCTCATTCCGGCTGAAGTTGCCAGAGGGAGAGGAAGAAGACACCAGGAGTCTTCCTTGGCTAATACACGGGGCGAACGCGGTTCGCACCCCCCCCCCCCCCCCCCCCCCCCCCTCCTCCCCCGGGCCGAGTTTGGGCTAGTCAAATGGACTGGGCCCAGGCAGGCCTTCAGACATAGGGTACCATATGTTCCTGTTATGAAGCTTGATTACTTTCTAGTTGCCACTTCTACAAGTCCATTTTTTTAGCACCTCCATCTTCTAGCTCATTGGTGCCTGCCACTTCCATTTTACCAGCTTTAAAAGACCACCCATGACTTGCATATATAAAAGGGTAGCCCAATGCATGAAGCTCCCACCATTGCAGGAAAGGTTCAAATATATACAACCTTACCTCCGCATGCAGACAGGCTACCATCACTGGCATGTAAAAACATCACTAAACCCAGCCATAATCATCCTCCATCTAGGAGGACCCTTCTAAGATATCTCCTCCAAGATTTCTATCATCATCAAGTAGCTACCTGTCATAGTCCTACTTCCCCACAATTTGCCATCAAGAATAATGACCCAAATAGTATTTACCATTATCTAAACTCCCAATATCCTTTCTACCTACTTCACCAATAATCCTTCCATGATTAATGTACTAATACTAACCAGGTATTGATCTCCATTCTCATATGGATAAGTTGTTTACTCTCATTTATTTTGCTTATGTATTTGACATCAGACCTAACAAACTGACTAGCGGTCCCAAGAGCACAAAAAAAAATAGTTGGAGGCATGGAATGCCGTACCGGCCCATACCGGCCGGTACGGGCCGGTACCGGAATGGATAAAAAACCGGTATTTCCCGGTTTTTTATCCGAACCGGCCGGTACGGGCCCGTACCGGCCGGTTCGGGCCCGTACCGGCCGGTTCGGAGCCCGTACCGGCCGGTTCGGAGACCGGTGCGAACCGGCCGGTTCGCACCGGTACGATTTTTTTTTTTTTTTAAGAACCACAGCGCGTTTTTGAAACCACCGCATACCGGCCGGTACGGACCGGACCGGACCGGTACCGTACCGGTCCGGCCGGCCACCGGTACGCCGACCGGTACCGTACCGGTCCGGCCGGCCACCGGTACGCCGACCGGTACCGGTACGGCGGACCTTGGTTGGAGGGTTTATTATAGATTAACAGCTAGTCACAAAAAAAAATGTCAAACTGCGAAGCAGCTAGAAAATAACATCAAAAGCAATCCTAAACAAAATGTTTGTCTAGGATCTATAAAGCCAGCCCCAAATATATAGTTGGGTCAAGGCTGGATTATTATGGTTTTGGTTTGGCTTATATGACATTAATTGTAATATAAACTCCAATAATAATACAAAATTTTTCCAACTTTCTAAACACAGTTATGCATTATATCCTAGTAATCTCACTCCCCGGAACAGTTAAATCACCCACAATACTTCCCTCTCCTGACCTCATAGCAGAGAGACAACAAGATCTTTTTAAGCAATCTTAATCCATTCACATCTCTCCTATGATATACATAACTTTGCAGTAAGTCACTGCAGGCTTACTCAGAACTGAGATTTATCTACCCAGATGACTTTATTCCCCATGCTGAAGATGACTGTCTTGTCATCTGTACTGTCACTCTTGTCTCAAGTTTATAATTGGTCTTTCTAGGAAGTTGTCTTTTGAAAATTATAGTCTCACAATGATCTCTCTAAGTAGAGAAACAAACATGAAGCCCTGTCTTGACACTTTGAACCTCCATTCATATATTGTCTTTGGCATATCATCCATGAAAATAGAAATAGAATGCCTAAAACAAGTGTTATTGGTGATACCGAGGGTTATTAGAACAATATAGTTAATTTGCAATCAAAATGGGTCCCTGTCAGCCTAAAACTATCCGACAACGTGACTCACTATAAGAAATGTTGGTTTTGCCGACTGACTTTTCCCGACGCTAGGGGAAAGCGTCGGTAAAGTTTGGCTCAGCGCCAACCTTTGCCGACGCTTTGTATAAGCATCGGGAAATACCAACAAACAACGACGCTTCAAAGCGTCACTACAAAAGAAAGAAGCAAAGCCGACTCTTCAATGCCGACGCTATGGAAAAGCGTCAGTACTGATAGCAGTAAACCATTCCACCATTGCCTTTCCAATATGCTTTCATTGTCAATTTGAGAGAAGAATCACAAACTTCTATAATTTCTTAGCTCGTGATCACATTTGATCACTCATTGTTGGGATTAATGGGCACAAAACTCACTGTATCCGGCTTACCAATTAACAATTGGTCTCATTCAGGCATTCCATCAAACACATCATAGGCATGAAAAGATAAGCACAAAGACACCAAATTTACGTGGTTCGGCAGCAAGTGCCTACATCCACGGGGAGGAGGAGCAATCCACTATATCAATCTTCCCAATAGGGTACAAACATAGATACATAAGAGCCCAAAATATGGACTGCCAAATGATCACAATATGAGGCAATATAAAACCAAATATAAAGCAAGAAACAACCTGATCGGATCACCCTTCTGCAGCCACAATGATAGATCAAAAGTGTAGTATGCAAATCAACCTTTCTACGGCTCCAATGGTAGATCAAATGAGTATCAAAACCATACCTTCCCTTGTTGCATTTACTGTGAACAGCAAAGAAGAAAGAGGCTCACAGAAACAGGGAAGTCACAGAAAGAAGCCACGGTTGAAGAAGGGAAGAAGGAAGAAAGCCTCCAGCGAGTGAAGACAAAAGGGAACCCAAGTCGAATGTTGCCAGGAGACCGAGAGCGCACGGGAGGATGAAGAAGATGGGTGCGGCGGCGGCTGAAAACCCTTTCAACCTAAAAATAAAACAAAGCCCTTCATCCCACGGGAAAAGAGGTAACATGTACCTTTTATATAATGAAATGTCATTTTGCAAATAGTCCCTCTCAAAACCAATATTTGGAGCAAAGTCCAAAATAGTCAACAATCCTCCTCCTTGCGACAAATTATGTACCTACCATCAAATATGGATTGATAAAATAACCTCCTCCTCACCACAAGCCCGGAAGGGCATTAACAAGTGCTCACACCAATCAAGTTCAGGAAAGTCCTGAACTTAACTGCTGTGATTGGTTTAGTGAACATATCAGCCGGATTATGAGCAGTGTGGATTTTCTGAATCTGGACATCACCATTCTCCACCAAATCTCTGATGAAGTGATACCTGACATCTATATGCTTAGTGCGTTCGTGATACATCTGATCTCTGGCAAGATGCAAAGCACTTTGACTGTCACAATTAATATCCAAACGGTCCTGCTCGAGACCCAAATCCTGTACTAGTTCTCTTAACCAAATAGCTTCCTTTGCTGCCTCTGTCAACGCCATATACTCTGCTTCTGTAGTAGACAAAGCAACTGTAGGCTGCAAAGTAGCCTTCCAACTGACTGCACAACTAGAGAGAGTAAATACATATCCGGTTAATGACCTCCTCCTGTCCAAATCACTAGCATAATCTGAATCAGAAAATCCTGTAATAGTGCAATTACTCTGTGCGGAGAATACCAATCCCAAATTGGAAGTGCCTTTTAGATATCTAAGTATCCATTTCACAGCTGACCAGTGAGCCTTTCCAGGCTTATCCATGTATCTGCTTACTACGCTTACTGCCTGTGAAATATCAGGTCGAGTGCAGACCATTGCATACATGATGCTACCTACTGCACTTGCATATGGCACTCTGGACATATATCTCTCCTCATCCTCAGTCTGGGAACAGAGTGTGGCAGATAATTTGAAATGACTGGCAAAAGGAGTAGTGACTGGCTTGACTGTAGACATACCAAATCTATCCAAGACTTTCTTAATATATCCATGCTGAGTAAGAAAAAGTCTACCCAACTGCCTGTCACGACTGATCTCCATCCCAAGTATTTTCTTTGCCGGTCCAAGATCCTTCATCTCAAATGCAGTACTGAGCTCAGCTTTCAGATTTTGGATGATTGATATATCCTTGGCTGCTATCATCATATCATCCACATACAGTAATAAGTAACAAAAGGATCCATCTGAAAACCGCTGGTGATATACGCAACTGTCATATGGAGATCTGTTGTATCCATGGTCGACCATAAACTTATCAAATTTGCGATACCACTGTCTTGGAGACTGCTTGAGACCATATAATGATCTCTTGAGCAAACATACATGATCTTCCTTGTCTGGAACCTCAAAACCAGGTGGCTGTTGCATATAAATCTGTTCCTCTAAATCACCGTGAAGAAAAGCTGTTTTAACATCTAGCTGTTCCAGCTCTAAATTCTGAGAAACAACTAAGGCAAGCAACACACGAATAGAAGAATGTTTAACTACAGGAGAAAATATTTCCTTATAGTCAATTCCCCACCATTGACAATAGCCCTTAGCTACTAACCTGGCCTTATATCTAAAATCCTGATGACTGGCTCCCTCTTTATTCTTGAAGATCCATTTGCAGCCTATTGCCTTCTTGCCCTCTGGTAATCTGACTAATTTCCAAGTCTGATTCTTCTCTAAAGATTGTAATTCTTCAACCATAGCCATGGTCCATTGTTCAGCCTGCGGACTACTAATAGCCTCCTGATATGTGGTCGGCTCATCACCAATAGTGTCTGCAATGCTCAGAGCATAATAAACTAACCCAGCACAAGCTGAATCCTCAAAACCATACCTTTGTGGTGTTCTGATCTGACGCCTGGGTCTACGAGTGGCAATGCTATCAATCTGATCCTGACCTTCCATGGTAACCTCCTCCTGAGTCTGTATCTCTGCATCTGTCTGCTGTTGCTGCTCATTCAGAATTAAAGTATCTTCATTTGCCTGCTGCTGCTGTGATCTGATAGTCTGATCAATATTCATAACAGTCCTATCCATCTGATCCTGACCCTGATCTCTCTCAGAAGAACTTGGCTGTAGCTGCCTTAAAGGAGTAGCTATCTCATGAAATCTCACATCCCTACTGACTAAAAAACCTTGGGATCCAGGCTGTGTGCACCATAATCTGTAGCCTTTTACCCCAGATGCGTATCCAAGAAATACGCACTTCTTAGCCCTAGGGTCCAACTTTCCATCTCTTACATGTGCATAAGCTGGACACCCAAAGACTCTGAGTACTGAATAGTCTGCAGGTTTTCCTGTCCACATTTCTTCCGGAGTTTTCATGCCCAATGCTGATGCTGGAGATCGGTTTATAATGTAGCAGGCTGTGTGAGCGGCCTCTGCCCAAAAATCTCTAGTTAATCCAGAACTAGATAGCATAGATCTGACTCTCTCAATTAGTGTGCGATTCATGCGTTCTGCCACACCATTCTGTTGAGGTGTACCCACTGTGGTTCTGTGTCTGACAATGCCCTCTAATTTGCAAAAGTCATTAAACTCAGTAGAACAAAATTCTAATCCATTGTCAGTTCGGAAGGTTTTCAACTTCCTATCAGTATGCCTCTCAACCATAGCCTTCCACTTCTTAAATGTGTCAAACACATCACTCTTATTTCTGATAGTGTATATCCAGACTTTGCGGGAGTAGTCATCAATAAAAGTGAGTAAATACCTAGATCCACCCTTGGATGTAATTGGGGCTGGTCCCCATAGGTCAGAATGAATATAATCTAATATACCAGCTGTCCTGTGCACGCCTGTAGAAAAGCTGACCCTGTGTTGTTTTCCGAACACACAATGCTCACAGAATCCAAGTGCACCAACCTTCTGACCACTTAGCAAACCACGTCTGCTCAGCTCCTGTAAACCCTTGTCTGAGATGTGGCCCAATCTCTGATGCCACAGGTGTGTCAACTGCTCAGTAGAAGACTGTACTGCTGAAGACTGTACTGCTATTGTACTACCATCCAAATAGTAAAGGGTCCCACACAATTTCCCTTTCAATAAAGTCAATACTCCTTTATTGATAGTTATTGATCCTCTACCCCATCTGCCCTCGAAACCTGCACTATCGAAGGCATGTACTGAGAGAAGGTTTCTCTTTAGTTGAGGAACATATCTGACATCGTCCAAAGTCACCACAGTGTTTGCATTAGATTTAATTTGAACTGTACCAACACCTTCCACTTTACAAATACCATTATCTCCAAGAAGAACGGTGCCCCCCTCACATGATCTAAAAGAAGAGAACCATTCCTTATGGGGTGTCATGTGGAAATATGCTCCAGAGTCCACAATCCAAGTATCAGGATGACTGACACTGCAAGCAGCTGTAAATACTGCATCATTATCATTACTGTTGTGACCAGCTGATGAAACTGCAACCGTTGCCGGGTCTGAGACGGTTCCTTTATCCTTTTGTTCCCTCTCTTTCTTAGACTGTAGTAGTCTACATTCTGATTTCCAGTGGCCTGGCTTCTTACAATAGTGACAAACACCTGGTCTTCTAGACCTAGACTTTGATCCGGTTTTGGATTTGCTTCTACCTTGTCCACCTTTCTTCTGCTCATCTCTACCTCTAACTATAAGTCCTTGAGCTGGAGTCTGAACTTGATGTTGTAGCTGTACTTTCAATCTAAGCTCATTGGATAACAAAGTAGCTTCTACCTCTTCAAGACTTATTGTCTCTTTTCCATAGAGCATAGTAGTAGTAATATGCTCAAAGGACTTAGGCAATGAGTAGATAAGGATCAAAGCCTTGTCTTCTTCATCTACTTCAACACCAATATTTGATAAATCAAGTAGGAGCTTATTATACTCATCCAAGTGATCTTTGAGTGAAGTCCCTTCTGCCATACGAAATGTGTGCAATTTTCCCCTCAAGTACAATCTATTAGTAAGGGATTTTGCCATATATAGACTCTCCAATTTTTCCCATACTCCCTTAGCTGTATCAAGATCCACAACATTTCGCAGGACTTTATCACTCAAACCCGAAAACAAAGTTCCTAGTGCTCTCTCATTAATCTCTTCTTTGACAGCCTCATTATCTCCTGGGATTGCATCCATACCCTTGAGAGCTTTTGCTACACCCTCCTTAACCAACAAGTATTTCATTCTTACCTTCCATAGTGAGAAGTCCCCTGTGCCATCAAATACAGCCACTTCATGCCTTATGGTAGTGGAATGAGAAACAGAAGCCGAATCGTTAGCCCTATATGAATTTTGTTGCCCAACAGTAGCCATAGCTCTGATACCAATTGTTGGAATTAATGGGCACAAAACTCACTGTATCCGGCTTACCAATTAACAATTGGTCTCATTCAGGCATTCCATCAAACACATCACAGGCATGAAAAGATAAGCACAAAGACACCAAATTTACGTGGTTCGGCAGCAAGTGCCTACATCCACGGGGAGGAGGAGCAATCCACTATATCAATCTTCCCAATAGGGTACAAACATAGATACATAAGAGCCCAAAATATGGACTGCCAAATGATCACAATATGAGGCAATATAAAACCAAATATAAAGCAAGAAACAACCTGATCGGATCACCCTTCTGCAGCCACAATGATAGATCAAAAGTGTAGTATGCAAATCAACCTTTCTACGGCTCCAATGGTAGATCAAATGAGTATCAAAACCATACCTTCCCTTGTTGCATTTACTGTGAACAGCAAAGAAGAAAGAGGCTCACAGAAACAGGGAAGTCACAGAAAGAAGCCACGGTTGAAGAAGGGAAGAAGGAAGAAAGCCTCCAGCGAGTGAAGACAAAAGGGAACCCAAGTCGAATGTTGCCAGGAGACCGAGAGCGCACGGGAGGGTGAAGAAGATGGGTGCGGCGGCGGCTGAAAACCCTTTCAACCTAAAAACAAAACAAAGCCCTTCATCCCACGGGAAAAGAGGTAACATGTACCTTTTATATAATGAAATGTCATTTTGCAAATAGTCCCTCTCCAAACCAATATTTGGAGCAAAGTTCAAAATAGTCAACACTCATGGTACTTCACACACCTGAATCGAATCTTACTTTTATAGAACAATAATAAAGCTGCAAGTGATGGTTTGTCCTACTTAGTATCACAATCATCTCAATTTTTCAGACGCATGGTCTGAGTCTAAAATATGACCTGTCTGAAAAATTGGGTCAAGTTTTGCTCACACTTTCTCCTACCTGATCAGTATCAGTCCAAAAATTTACACCTGAAATCTCCAGCCTTTTTGTCGCTCCACTAAAAGCCTTATTTGGAATGGTAGGTTTGGTATCAAGGCTATTTATTGTTAAAACATCTGTAAATAGGATCATAAATAGAACCAATCATGAAAAGGGAAGCATATCTGGATCCATGAGTAATCTGAACAAATAAATCCTTGTTTCTCCCTCTTGACCCTGCGTTAATAACACCCACGATGGCTGGTTCTGTGTCGATCAATAGGTAGAGGGTGAGACCCATAAGTTTTATCTTTCCATCAAGGATAAGGGAGTTCCCACTTCTTTAAGAGTCAGTTACGGTAATCATCCTGTAACTGACCATGTTATGGTCATGTGGGTCAAAACCCAACATTCTCCCACTTGGCCCATATGACCATACTTTGGTTAGAATGATATAAATATTAAGCGCGCATCATTCTAATCCACAGTCAGTTGGGTCATCATAATACCATAATTAAACAACTTACTAATGCGAGTCAAGGCGGTTACATAGTTCCTTCCAAGTACCACAACACTAGCAAATTATTTAACCACAGTCCATAAATAAAAAGTGTCTATAATGGTCAAACATTATGTCTTTGTGAGAGACAATTCCTGTGATCATACATTCAAACTCATACATGTACATATATTTGAAGAACAGGAAAATCAGAAACGTAATCAATTATATCTAAGTGTCAAAGAAATAAATATAATACAATCCTCAATTAACATCATGGATTACAACTAAGACCCATTCTTTCAACATGCTCTTTAAAAGTCTTCGGTTGAAAATCTTTTGTCAAAGGATCTGCAATCATGAGCTCTGTCCTCATATTTTCTATAGACACATTTTGTTTCTGAACTTCCTCCTTGACAACAAAATATTTAAGTTCAATGTGCTTAGCACCATTAGAATATTTGTCGTTTCTGGAGAAATGGACGGCTGCAGTATTGTCACAAAAGATTCTCAGCGGCCTGGCAATAGAATCGACAATCCCAAGTTCCGAGATGAAGTTACGCAGCCACAAACTATGAACTGTGGCCTCAAAGCATGCCACAAATTCTGTTTCCATGGTGGACGAAGCAGTGCTTGTCTATTTGACACTTTTTCATGAGATTGCTCCTCCAGCTAATAGGAACAAATAACCAAATGTTAACTTTCTACTATCCACACATCCAGCAAAGTCTGAATCCGAATAGCCAATCACCTCAAGGCTATCTGATTTTCTATATGTAAGCATGTAATTCTTTGTTCCTTGCAAGTATCTCATCACCTTCTTTACAGCTTTCCAGTGATCCATCTCTGGATTACTTTGGTATCTGCCTAGCATTCCAACTGCAAAACTGATGTCTGGTCTGGTACAAGTTTGAGCATACATCAAGCTACCAACTGCAGAAGCATAAGGTATATTTTTCATCTGCTTACGTTCCAATTTATTCTGTGGGCATTGCATGAGACTAAATTTATCCCTTTCTGAATTGGAACAACACTGGCTGAACAATTCTCCATACCAAATCTCTCTAGAATTTTGTCTATATATGTCTTTTGAGACAATCCTAACAATCCACGTGATCGATCACAAAATATTTCAATGCCTATCACGTAGGTTGCCTCATTCATATCTTTCATTTCAAAGTTCTTTGAGAGAAAAATCTTAGTTTCATACAATAAGCCAAGATCACTACTGGCAAGCAATATATCATCAACATATAGGACCAGAAAGATAAACTTACTCCCACTGACCTTCAGGTATATACACCGATCAACAGTGTTTTTCTTAAAACCGAAGGAAGTGATGGTATCATTGAACTTGCGATACCATTGTCGGGAAGCTTGTTTAAGACCATATATTGACTTCTTTAATTTGCAAACCATGTGTTCTTTTTCCTTTAATGGAAAACCTTCGGGTTGGTCCATATAGACTTCTTCATCTAAACTTCCATTCAGAAAAGCAGTTTTCACGTCCATTTGGTGCAACTCTAAATCATAATGTGCAACCAAAGCCATAATGATTCTAAATGAGTCCTTTTTAGATACAGGAGAAAAGGTCTCTTTATAATCAATGCCTCCTTTCTGAGTGAAACTTTTGGCCACTAGTCTGGCTTTATGTCGTTCAACATTACCCTTTGAGTCGAGCTTGGTCTTAAAGACCCACTTACACCCAACCGTCTTACAACCTTTGGGCAAATCAATGACATCCCAGACTTCATTCTGATCCATTGATTTCAACTCATCTTTCATGGCATCAATCCATTTAGTAGAATCAACACTTTCTATGGCTTGTTTAAAAGAAACCGGATCTTTTCTTGTCCCTATATCAAAATTAAATTCTTGTAGATAAACCATATAATCATTTGGAATGGCAGATCTTCTTTCTCTTTGAGATCTCCTTAATGTCATCCCTTGTGGTTCTTCTACAACTTGTTCAGTGGTGATAACTTCATTATGGAGTGTTTGATCATTAATTTGTTGTTCATTGTTATTAAACTGTGTGACAACTGTAGGAACAACAATTTTCTTAGAAGTCATGGGTAAAGGGACTTGCACCCTAACTTCTTGAATTTTCACATTTTGTGATTTATCACTCCCACTAGTTTCACCATTCTCAATGAATTTGATATTACTGGTAACTCCCGTACTATGGTTAGGACAGTAAGTCCTATACCCTTTGGATTTTTTGGGATAACCTATAAAGTATCCACTAATCGTTCTAAAATCCAATTTCTTTTCATGTAGATTATAAATTCTGGCCTCTGCTGGACAACCCCAAACATGCAGGTGTCTTAAACTCGGTTTCCTTCCTGTCCATAACTCAAAAGGAGTTTTTGGAACTGCCTTACTACGAACCCGGTTTAATATGTATACAGCGGTCTTAAAGGCTTCCATCCACAATGATATGGGTAACGGAAAATTACTTAACATACTCCTAACCATATCCATAAGTGTATGATTACGCCTTTTAGCTACTCCATTCTGCTGTGGCGCTCCCGGCATAGTGTATTGAGCACGTATGCCATGCTTTTCTAAGAGTTTAGCAAATGAGCCAGGGTGTTGTCCTGTTTCATCATACCTACCATAATATTCACCACCTCTATCAGACCTGACAATTTTCACCTTTCTATCTAATTGTCTTTCAACCTCAGTAATGTATACCTCTAGGACATCTACTGCCTGAGATTTTTCATGCAACAAATAGACATAACCATAACGTGAAAAATCATCAATAAAGGTGATAAAATACTTCTCTCCACCAAATGATGGGGAGTCAAAAGGCCCACAAATGTCTGTATGGATAATTTCAAGAAGTTCTTCACTTCTTGTGGCAACTTTCTTTGTGTGTTTGGTTTGCTTTCCCTTAATGCAATCTACACACATATCAAGATCAGTAAACTCTAAGTTTGACAAAATTCCATCCTTTACTTATCTCTTTAACCTTTCTTTAGATATATAACCCAATCTTTTATGCCACAAGTTAGAAGATCTTTCATTTATCAGGTTTCGTTTAATTCCAATATTACGATGCAAGGTCATAAGAGTTTCAGCAAAGTGATTATCAAGATTTACTTTATATAAACCATCACACAAGACACCAGAACCAATGAAGAGATTGTCTTTGAAAAGACGCAAACTACCATTCCCAATTTTAAAGAAATATCCTTCAACATCAAGTTTAGAAACAAAAATCAAATTTTTAGAAATAGAAGGAACATAAAGAGTCTGAAGCAAATCGAAATGACAACCAGTATTCAAAAACAAACGATAGGTTCCAACAGCTGTTATAGGAACTCTAACCCCATTCCCCAAAATGATAAAACTCTCATTTGGATCTTGCATCTGGGTTGTAAGGAATTCCTGCATCGTATTTGAAACATAAACATTAGAACCTGAGTCAAACCACCAAGTATCAGAAGGAACTTCAGTAAGGTTTGATTCAAAACATACATAAGCCAAAGGCTCACCATTCTTTTCAAACCATGCCTTGCGTTTATGGCAGTCCTTCTGATAGTGTCCCAATTTCTTGCAAAAATGGCATCTATCTTTGTTTTGTTTCTTCTTATGAACCTCGGTATCATGATGAGGCTCTTTACCCTTGGATGGTCCACTCTTCATGCCCTTTCTTGGCTTCTTCCTTTCTTCTTGGCTCCGTGACTTACAAGATTGATAGAATGATGTCCTTGTTGCTTAAGTCTTGTCTCTACTTGAACAAGCATACTGGTCAATTCATTCACATTCCACTTATCCTTAATAGTGTTATAGTAAATTTGAAATGATCCAAATTGAGGAGGCAAGGAGTTCAAAATAAATTGAACTAAAAAGGATTCATTCACATCCATCCCAAGAGCCTTCTGCTTAACAGCTATATTTGTCATTTCAAGGATATGCTCATGCATCCCACAAGTACCATCAAATTTTATGGTGGTAAGCTTAGCCATTAATGTCCCAGCAAGAGACTTATCAGCAGATCGAAAACGTTCTTCCACAGTTTTCAATAATGCTTGAGCACTGTCACATTCAGGAAGCGTTGACTTGATATTGTTCGCTATACTCATCCGCATAAACATAATGCTCAATCTATTCGATCTTTTTCAAGTTTTATAAAAAGATATTTCTTCCGAGCTGCTTAAATCAGTAATGTCAGCCGGTTTCTCAGATCGGAGTGCTAAATCAAGATCCAGAACACCTAGGTGAAACTGGACTTGTTCATTCCACTCTGAGAAATTAGTTCCATTAAAGATCGTAACAGATGAAGCTTGCGAATGAAAAGAAACAGGAATATATACCGCAATAAGAAAATTAACAATAAGAAAATGCTTACAACATTAACACTTTGAGTTAGCAATAATGATGAATAACATAAATAGTGTTACCATAATACACCTTTGGGTAGTAATTATGAAACACTAAATTACTATTATGGTGATTCCCAATTCACCTAGGAATAATTAATGATATAAGTCCAAAATTCAAATAGGTCTGTTGCCTTTGAGCATCCAATACCTATTAAATCAAGGATACTCATTAATTGTCCTAACTCAGTAAATCAATCATTTGAAAGTAGTGCACCTTTGGGCCAATCCATAATATCTCATGATTGAAAAACTGTAAGTCATAATTTGCAAAGTCATTATCTTAATACCTGGGATAAGAGTATTTGATGACTTGATGTCTATTAAACATTCTAGTTGAGTTACTTTGGCAACTACCAAACTATTTCATAATATAGACATCAAATTGGAATAATGATATTGCACATAATTGACAATTCATAATATGACATTAAAGTAAAACTTGTATTTAAAATTTTACTAATCTACAAAATTAGTACATGTGTCATATCATGATATCAAGTATACAAAAATGTAGAATAAAAGACAGAAAATTTTATCACATTACCCTACAAGGACCTCTGCATAAATAATATATTCTACAGGGACTAAATTAAAATATTTTGAGGACCTCTGGATAAATAATATGTTTGACAGGAACTAAATCAAAATATTTGAGGACCTCTGCACAAATAATATGCTTTACAGGGACTAAATTAAAATATTTTGATTTTTATAGCCCTGGAAGGATGTCAGCATAAATAAAATGTTTCACAGGGGCTTAACAAAAACAATTTCATCTTTTAACAGCCCTCTAAGACTTCAATATAAATAGAATGTTTCACAAGGACTTAACAAAAACATTTTCATTCTTTTAACATCCCCAGAAGGACTGTATGCACAAATAAAATGTTTCATAGGGGCTTAACAGAAAATTTTTCTTTTATTGGCCAAACGAATTCGGGTTTCGGGTCGAAACCCAAAAACCCGAACCCGTTATGCCCTTTTTTAAAATGCAGCGGGTTAACGATTACGGGTTCGGGTCGAAACCCAAAACCCAGACCCGTTATGCATAAATTAATTTTTTTTTTTAATGGGAAGAGGAGACGGGTCGGCCCGACCCGTCTTCTTCCTCTTTTAACGGTGGGCTAGGGTTCCGCCGAACCCAGCCCGGCTGCCTCCGATCTTCGGGCGGCGAGCGCCCGCCTGCCTCCGGTGGACTCGCCGCCCGATGGCGAGCCCACCGGCGGTCGCACGCTAGCAGGGGCGGGCTGGGGTTCCGCCGAACCTAGCCCGTCAGCCCTTAGGAGCGGCGGGCGGCGATCATGCCGCCGGACGAAGTGCCGCCCGACGGCACCACCGGGATGGGCCTGACGCCGGACGAAATGCCGCCCGACGGCGTCACGTGGGCGGTTGCGCCACCCGCAGGAAACCACCGCCCGACGGTGATCATCCGGTAAGTGTTTCTTCCCCTTTTTTATCGGGTAGGATTGAGGCCGTCGGATCCTTTGTTGGCTCTCGGCGCCATATGCCGGCCAGATCCGGCGTCAGCAGGGTCAAACCCCGGGGGGGAGGGGGGTTGTTTCTCAAATCCATGGATCCGGCATTGGGGTTGCTTGGCCGGCCGTCACAGGGTTAGACCATCCTAATGCCTTGTCCCTGCGGCCGTGGAGGACTGTCCATGGGACTGTCAAAATAGGCCTTTTACCATGATCTGGTTCTACCCTTTACTTTGATCTGGTTCTAGAATGAACCAGGCTCGGATACCACATGTTAAAACATCTGTAAATAGGATCATAAATAGAACCAATCATGAAAAGGGAAGCATACCTGGATCCATGAGTAATCTGAACAAATAAATCCTTGTTTCTCCCTCTTGACCCTGCGTTAATAACACCCACGATGGCTGGTTCTGTGTCGATCAATAGGCAGAGGGTGAGACCCATAAGTTTTATCCTTCCATCAAGGATAAGGGAGTTCCCACTTCTTTAGGAGTCAGTTACGGTAATCATCCTGTAACTGACCACGTTATGGTCATGTGGGTCAAAACCCAACATTTATCTGTAAGTAAGCTTCTGCTACGAAATCCTTTTCAAGTCCTCACCTTTCTTTATCCAACCTAGTTATCGGTTGGATCCAGTCTGAAACCATGAACCAAAAGCAAACATGTTCAATTCCATGTAATGATTGACCTTATCTTGGCAAACCAAACTTTATCCTCTATGTATGTTAGCCTTCCCTTGCAAAAACACAAAAATAAATAAGTCACTTCTACTCTTCCTCATATCTACTAATTTCCAACTCCATACTTAATTTTACCAAAACTTACCTCAACATAATCATCTCTCATACAATCACCATATGCTCATGGACCCTGTTTACCATCTAACATTCAAAGCAATATGATAAAATTGGTCTTCCAACTGCTTTATAAGACTCACTCTTCAAGTGACGAGATATTATAGCAAGATGGACAACATCTGTCATGTTTATTCGAAGCAAGATTATTTGAATACGATGAAAATTTCTTACAATGAGCTTGAAAAGGTGGACCTTAAGGAGTGAATCAGTCCAAAGCGACTTACATACTCAAGGATTTAAATTTTTTTTCGAAAAAGAAAAGTTTCTTTAATGCTGCATTGGTTCCTTTTGCATGATAACTAAAGCATGCCATGAATAAAAATCTTACAACCGAAGCTTAACAGATTAATCCTTTCCCAGCATCATAAACAAAATAACTGAAACTAAATACTAATTAAATCATCAAAGCTCACCTTTCTCACCGCCCAACTTAACAAATCCTATAATATCCGAATTCTGTAAACTATTGAAGAATTCATTATTTACCAGCTAATTTGATCACTGCCAAACTTTCTCTCGAAACCCAACTCTTTCATTTTTCCAGAGGCAAAAAAACATTTATAATTAAGCTTAAAAATACTTATTTTCTGGGTTTCTTAAAGAAAATTGACTCCTAACCATATAATTCCAAAAGTTAAGCTTTTAGAGCCCCAACATTGAGTAGAGAGATCTTTTGATATTTTGATCAAAATTTGGAACAAATTCTCAAACATGCATCTCACTACACCAAGCCTTCTCCCCTCTCCATCTCCTTCTGAGCCCTGGTGGAGGGTGGCGACCAGTTAGGGAATGGGAAGTCTTTTGGCTACTCTTATGAGGATCAGTATTCATCTCATTTTCTTTTAAAACCTATAAGAATTTATATTTCCTACTTTTTAATCCCTATATTGCCTAGCTTATTCACTTAATAATTGGAAAGAAAATTTTAAATTTGCATTCTTCTAGTATTTTAAGCATGACAAGCTTGATAGTCACTTTTCTTTCAAAGAGAAATATTCTTATGAGAGATGGAATCATGGTCTATATAATTTAGCAACTTTTACAAGAACTAATGCTTAGTACTCACTTCCACTAATCAAAAAACTATAAAAGAAAGCTAGAAATCCCCTTAAAAAACTCAAATTTTTATCCAATAATTAACACTCTAAGTAATTAGTTGTATCATAAATGTTCAATAAAAGCTTATCATGAAAGCAGCTAGAATCCATGGAAAGCCAATCTTAATCATGAATTAAACTACTTCTGGAAACTAAAAAAGAATGAGTTGTAGTCTTAGATCACATCTCTAAGTTCTAGATAATAGCTGTGACTCTAAATATACCACTCAAGAAGCGAAAATGTACACGAGAACCAATTTTCAAGTACATAGTACATGCCCAACTAATACATGTTGAACTTTCTCGATATACTAATGTAACAACCCCGCACATCTGCACGAGTCCTCACATACTCCTCCCATTTAAGCTCTGGCATCCTCATCGGGCTAAGGATTCAAATCCATTCAAATCCAATTATAAACACCACAATCGGCCCATGGTCAGCGCCAATAGATCTATACTGCACATAAGTTATAGGTCAAGTCCGCTCTGATACCATTTTGTCACAATCCAGGATCTCATCTAATTATGCTCTAATACTATTTGTTATAACTCAAGACCTCACCCAAAATGGCTAAATGGAGGATATTATTTGAGTGCCTTGATCTTATATAAGTATCCAAGATCTACCTAGGAAATAATCGATGTGGGACTAAACACACACCTGCACGTAACAGATCATAGATGCACCTATTATTTTGGTGATACATACTTTGTACTTTCTCGATATACACCTTGTACCAAGTAATACGTAATCTCCACTATTATTTTGTTAATACATGGTGTATATCCAGGTACTACACACCTTAGCCTCCTTGAATCCAACCTATTGCTGCTAGGAGGTAGAGACCATGTAGGCAAGATAAAAACCCCAAGTTTAAGCAGATTTGAGATCTTGAGGTTTGATAGGAAGAGAAGAAGGATGAGAGAGAAGAGGAGATGCTAACGAAGAATTGAAATAACATATTCTTGACAAAATCCTGAAGAGAGAATAGTCGAAACAAGAGAGAGATGGAGAGGAAACTATCAGACCCGGCTCCTTCATATTTATCTATTAGGTAGGTTGTGGAGAAAAGAGAGTAGTCTAATTTACATTGGTGATCTCACCAGACAATTATCATCCAGTGGCTTTATCAAATAATTTTATAAATTACTCTTTATTGTTTGTAAGTTATTATGGCCAATGTGGAAGGTATTATTTTTTTTTCCAAATAAATTAAGAAGCAGTGGAACAAGCAATTAAAGGACAGAATTTTTTTTTTTGAGAAATTAGCAAATAATAATTTTTATTCTTATTTTCATGATAAACGATAGAGTTGGTGAGCGTTTGTTATCTGGGTGATATAGGCATTATTGGGAACTTGCCATTATGCAATGATTCTTGTCTCACTTCTAATGCCGGCTACATGTGTATTGTGCTCTTATCTAATGCATGCTTCATATTTTCCAATTGGATTTTGCTACCAAGAAAGGTATATCGAATATCATCGGCCCCAAATATTCTGCTTGATCAAACGGTGATATAAAAAGGTGGTTGGCAATTAATTATAATGGCCAATTGTTTTACTTCAAGCAAGTATTATTCGAACCATTTCATAAGGTGGTGGTCAATTCATGATTTTTTTCATGATAAAAGGAAATTAGCATGTCATGTTAACCTAGCATTTGTTCATAAGATGTTTGATGAAATGTCTATCAAAGATGCCTTTCTCTTTCTCAGACTCTCATCCAAACACAAAAAATGAACTTCCTTATTAATCAACTACAGGAAGTAAGCTTTTTGTCGATCAACTACTACAACATGAGTTGCAATGCAACTTAAGTTGCAAAGCAACTTGACTTCCTGCTCAACTTCAACTATAAAGTTGTAAACAGCCCCTAAATGCGAGTCTATTTGCATTAAAATATCCAATGTGGGATAATCAAATAAAGGGTTTAAAAATTTGAACCTTTTCAAAGGAAAAAAACTTTTCTAACACGACTTTCATGTAGCACTTGCAAATTCAGTGGTGCTGTGGCAAGTGAGTATTTAATATTCTTATTTCTAAATAATTTTTATGTTTTTGTCTCCTTTTATCCATGTGACTTCTAACAGGATCTTTTCCTGAAACTTTATGTTTTTGGATCTTCATGGCTCTAACAAGAAAAAGAAACATAACTAGCAAGCTTCATATGATGCTTCGCAGCTGTTGGAAAGAGCTGCTACAGCTTACTACAAATAATTACTAGGTTCTCTTCTTTCATCTAATATCTTGCTCACGTTTGCGGCATATACTTCAAAAACATTTAATCAGGATTCTCCAATCTAAGCACTCCTAATCAGGATTCTCCAATCTAGTCCCAACCTAATCTCATGCGTCAAACTTGCATGTAGCTGGCTACAAGATCTCCACTTGACACCAAGTTTTGTCACAATCTAAAACCTCACCCACAAAGGCTAACCAAAAGGTATTTTTTGGATTCTTTAGTCCTGTATAAGTACTCAAGATCTTCTCGGTGAATAACCGATATAGAACTAAATACACGTCCGTACAGGTTCTCACATGCTCCCCTCGTTTAAGTGTTGACGTCCTCGTTAGGCTAAGAGTTCAAATCCATTCAAATTTAATCATAAGCACCACGATCGGCCAGTGGTCGGCCTCTATGAAACCTGTGTTGCAGTGTCCTCTGGTCCACATAGGCTATGGATCAAATTTGCTCTGATATCATTTGTCACAACCCAAGACCTTACCCAAAAAAACTTGCCAGAAGGTATTCTTTGGGTTCCTTTATCCTGTATAAGTATCCAGGATCTCCTCGACAAATAACCGATGTGGGACTAAACACACGCCCGCACAGGTTCTCACAATTTTTTATTAACAAAATTAGATTGAGATTAGGCAATGCTCTTAGATTAATTGTTATATCCCTGATTATATGACAAACAAGAAGTAGAGCTATACATTGGTCCAGGACAAAAAAAATTTGGTCAACAATTAAACGACCTGCGATAAGAGTTTGTATGGGACTCAAAGCTCAGTCAATTGGTTAATCAGATCATCAAAGTTGATTAATTTCATGAGGCCAGATCTAGGATAGGCCCATGATTTCTTCTCAAAGAAAAACAGAAAAAAATGGTATAGGCCCCATGAAATTAATTCATGGAAAACATCAAATTTGCTTGATATCCAAGATGTTTTCTTTTTGAGCTGCACATAGGCCTCTTCAGTTCTCTGCCAACTTGTCCCAGCGTTGAGGCAGTGGTGAAGGCCCACTTCTTTAGTTTTTGTAGAGAGAGAGAGAGAGAGAGTAGTTTCTTAGTTTCTTAGTTTTTGAAGAGAACGATGCTCAGGCCTACAATTAGAAGAGTAGTTTTTCACCTACGCTCGTGCATGCATGTCCAAGGGAAATAATCTTCGATGCAGTAGGAGAACGTATAAGATAGTAAAAGAAAGACTAGAACATATATTTATATACAAATTAAAGTTTTTGGCTATATCTATTTATCTATATATGGAGATAATCAGAGCTGAATAGCTGATTTGTTATATTGTTGAGTGTTCGATGTTTAATAAAATTAATATTTTGTTTAAGATCTCGACCAAAATGAGAAACAAGAGCCATTGCCATCTTAAAATATTGCATTCTGACAACCATAGAAACCCCCTATCTTTACCATATTAGCAACCTGACGCCTGATGGTCATCTTACTACTCTTCCATGAGTCACTCTCTAAGCAACTCTGTTAACCACTCACTCTACAGGATACCGTAACAATCACTGAGCCTACTACCATCCAATTAGCTGCATTGCCTTGTTGTTGTCACCCATGCAAGGCTATCTAGGAGACACTTTTACATAAGTAATATGGGATTGAACACACATCCGCATAGGTTCTCATATACTTCCCTCATTTAATCCCTAGATCCTCGCCAAATTAAGAGTCCGAATGCATTTAAATCCCACCACAATCAGCTATAGTCGACCCAAATAAATCCATATTGCAGTGTCCTCTAGTTCACATATGTCATAGGTAAAGTTCGCTCCGATACCATTTCTCACAATTCAGATCTTACCCAAAAAAGCAAGCGAGAAGGTAATTTTTGGATTCCATATTCCTGTATAAATACTCAAGATCTACCTAGTACATTCTTTCGTTTAAACTCCAATGTTCTTGCCAAACTAAAAATCCAAATCCATATAAATCTATTCATAAGCACCATAAATCCAATCGCTAACACTATGATCGGCCCATAGTCAACCCTAATGGACCCATGCTGCAGTGCTCCATAATTTATATGGGCCTTAGGTCGAGTCTGCTCTAATATTATTTGTCGCGGCTCATGATATTATCCAAAAAGATTAGTCGGAAAATATTATTTGGATTTCTTGATTCTGTACGAGCACCCAAGATCTATGCAATATATATATAGCCGATGTGAGACTAAATATACATTTGCACAGATCCTCATATATGTCGTGTGAAATTGTCGGATTTTGCTTTCATGATTAAATTTATTTATGGTTCCAAGCTAACATATAAACCAAGTGCGTTGGGCTGACACAGCTTCGAGTTTTGACAAGTGAGTGTTGGTGCAGGGCAAAAAAGATGGCTTGTAGATGCATGAAGATCTATAAATGTAGTTGCTAAATAATATATTATGGTTAGCTTTTTTGGATAAGATCTTGGATTGTTACGACCAACAACTTATAATTTACCTAATTCAAGTTTCTCAATTCATGAAACCATCAATCACATTTTGGACTATATGTGTGCTTTTTTTCTCCACTATTAAAAATATTTGACAATAAAAATGAATATTATAATAGTTGTCGTTCTTGCTATAAAGATATTGAATAAAAATATTAATTTTTTTACTTAAATAATTCATAAAATAAAAGATTTTCCACCATTTAACATGAAAATTTTGATTAGAAAATATTGATGTTCTTTTCTTTTCATCCACATACGTGGCACGTGCTGTATTCTAGTTTACTTATCCATTTATAATAACCGAATTAGATTCCGAGCTCCCTTGTGAACCACGTTGTACCACAAGCTCTACTTTCAGGAGGAGAGGTAGAGTCCAATTAGAGTTGATCATTAGTGGGGCTTGGGCATAGAAAATATTAAATTTTCAATAAGTTCAGACTAAAACTTGATTAAAAATAGGGGTGGCAATGGTGTTGGATCAAATACAGATCAAGTTAGATGCGGTTGGATTAAAAATTTATAAATCCGAATAAAACGTATTTATTAAATAAGTTAAAATTTTAAATTTGAATTAGATCTACTTATTAAATAGATAATTCAATCCCACCCACGTAGCACATTTATTAGGTAGGCCGAGGTAGGTGAAGTTAGGTCTTAAATAGATAATTCAATCCCACCCACGTAGCACATTTATTAGGTAGGCCGAGGTAGGTGAAGTTAGGTCTTTTGTTTTTGTTTCTGTTTTGTTTTGTTTTAATTGTTTGCCAACCCCTTCCCTTCATTTCCACGTTCTTTTATGGCAACGGCCATCTAACTACGTACGATTTTTTTAGCCCTCATCTCGTCGCTCCTTCCTTACAAATAGTAGGAGAGAGGGGGCATCCTTTATATTTGTCGAGCTCCGATTCCCCATCTCAAGTTCTCTCTCTGTGCTGATCTGAGGTGGTGAGAGGAAATGGCTGCTCCCTTGTCTTCCTGGCCTTGGGGATACTTGGGTGCCTACAAGGCATGCAACCTGATTTCTTTCCAACACTCATCTCTCCAACTTTGCTCCACACTTTACTCATTTGTTCTCCCCTGGTTTTCTTCTATTTATCCTTCCTCAGGACCTCTGTAAGACATGGCAGAGGATCATCTAACTATGTATGATTTTTTTTTTGTTGGTTTGGTGCAGTATCTCTTATATGGGCCTCTTGTAACCAAGGCTCTGTATTCATGGGGCAATGGGACATCAAATGATTGGTGTCTTCACCTTCTAATCCTCTCCGGCCTCAGGGGGCTCCTATACCTCCTCTGGACCTCCTTCAGCAACATGCTCTTCCTCACTCGGAGGCGGCGAGTGATCCTAGACGGCGTCGACTTCAAGCAAATCGACAAGGAGTCGGACTGGTAGACTCCTAGACATATTGTATCACCTAAGGCCCCGTTTGGAAGAGCTTTTACACTTTTTGGCCCTCCAAAAACACTTTTAGATAAAATAGAAGTATTTGGTAAAAATTTCAGAAATCTGTTTTAGCTTTTCCAGAAAGCTAAAATCAACTTTTTTAGGAGAAGCTCCATTTTGGAACTTTCCGAAAAAGCACTTTTAGGCCCAATTGGAAAGCTGTTTTTTGACCAAAATATTCGTGATAAAATATAGCAATTACATAAAATGTCCCTTTAATAATTTTTTAACCAATTTTATCACATAGCTACGAAATTTATTATATTATGAAAAATTAATTTACGCTAATAATTATAATATTTTATATCTTTATTATTGTATTATACTATAAATATAATATTATATTACATCATATCATAATACATTGATATGTTATGTTATATAATTTAATATTATATTAAATTATTATGCTATAGTATATAATATTATATTACTATATTATAATAAAATTATATTACATTATAGTAATATTATACTATATTATATATTTATGTATTAATACATATTATATTTTATTATGCTCTGTTATATAATATTATGCAACGTTCTTTATAGTCATTTTGTCATACTAAAAGTACTTTATTAGTTTATTTACCAAACAAATGTTAAAGTAGCACAGCACTTTCGAAATATAGTTACCAAACAACAAACAGTTTTTTAGAAAAACTTTATTTCAGAAAGCTCTACTTTCAAAAGCTCTACTTGTAAAAGCTCTACTGCCAACAGCTCCCCGAACGAGGCTAAGTATTTGAATATTTTGATGTCGCTGGATATTAAGTTTATTTTTCCTTCTTACTTAGGGACAATTTCCTTATCCTCCAAGTTCTCATTGGAGCCATGGCATTTTGCTTTGTCCCATCTTTACGAGACCTCCCATTCTGGGACTTCAGAGGGTGCATTGTTGCTTTGTTATTCCATGTGGGGCTCTCAGAGCCCTTATTCTATTGGGTGCATAGGTGCTTCCACACAGGCTATCTCTTCACCAACTACCACTCATTACACCACTCCTCTATGGTGCCGCAGCCCTTCACAGGTGCAATATGAGGCAACAAAGCTTCCAGTTTTTCTTTAAATTGTTTGCTTTCAATCTTCCTGTTCAGTTCTTTTTTAATATTTTATTTTCTGATTCCCATGGATACATCTATTCTCGATTAGTTTAAAACATTCGATTTACAATATATATATATATATGTATATATGTGTATGTGTATATATATATATGTATATATATATATATATGTATATATATGTATATATATATATATATGTATATATATATATATATGTATATATATATATGTATATATATATATATATGTATATATATATATATATATGTATATATATATATAGATATGTATATGTATGTATATATATATATATATATATATGTATATATGTATATGTGTATATATATATATATATATATGCTTGCTTTCCCCTTCTACCACTATCCTGATTTTACTAATAAATACTATGCAATGATGCTTAGCTTTGTGGCTTACTGTCTTTTTCTCCCTTTGGCCAAGCTGGATTGGGTACTCCTTTGGAGCACCTAATGCTTTGTGTGGTGATGGGTGCCCCACTTCTTGGAGCCTTCTTAATGGGATCCGGCTCTGTTTGCTTGATGTATGGCTACATTCTCGTCTTCGACTCCCTGAGGTGCATGGGGTACAGCAATGTGGAGGTGTTCTCTCATGGCTTGTTTGAGGCCCTTCCTTTTCTCAGATACCTGATTTACACCCCTACGTAAGTGGACTTCTAGTCCATATATATGCATAGAAATGCATGTACACATACACGATGACAAAAGTGTATTGTTAAATAATCCAAGTATCGTTGCATGCTTATTGTTCTTGAAAATAATTACATGCTTGTCTTTTAGAAAACAGCTCAAAATATGAATCATGTTGAGTTAGCCTCCATCAACTGGACTGGTCCAGTAGCTTGCTTGTTAGATTCCTCTTTTGTCATGAGGAATTCCAATCACTACTATGAAATAATTGGTTCTGCTCCCACTAATTTTCTCAAAAAAAAGAAAGAAGAAGAATTAATGCCACTTTTCATGTTCAGGAACCTAGACATACTCTTATATATATATAATGAAAAGGGAGGATGAACCACCATGCATATTTTATTAGATAGTAAAAAGTAAGAAGATGTTAGAAGCTCGGAGATTTACACAGATATATAGATAGAGGTTATAGGAAGAAACAACATCAAAAAAGTTACAAGCACATTACGTGGTTAAATTGCCACAACATCCATCATAGATTCAGTACTCCCTCCCATGCTATGTACGCGCTTTCAACCCGAAACCAAAAATTCCCCATAAGCTGGTAGTATGCCATGTGCCACAAGATAGTAGGTCTAATTCATGGAATTGGGGCAGTTCACAAGGAACTGGTACTTTGAAGCCATGTAACTAGGCTGTAAAGGTTCTCAGGGCTGGGAGAGCAAAGACAAATACGTTTGGAGAAGTACGTTTAGTTGGGAGGGCTAATTTCCTTCTTGGTGGTAAACATTTTTTAATTCTCTTAATTGATGATTTGGATTTTCAACTGCCTTTAGGGCAATCAGTAATTATGTCAAGCCAAAGTTGGCCTCACTGGATTCCTGACTGATTTTTTAACTGGTTGGATTTGACTTGATGATGACCAACCTTTCTAATTTCTTTTTCTTCCTTTACTTGGTGAATGTGAAACAAGGTTTACTCATTTTCTTATAGGCGTGTCATGGTTTTCTTAAGGCCTTTTTCACCTTTAAAGACATTGAGGAATTTCACAAGAGGACGCAGGTCCCACAAGTTATTTTGTTTGGCATCTTGCCTACTTATGTCATCACTTTTATGCCAAGATAAGAGAAGCCATCAACTCATTTCAGCTTCAGAGGACCTTCTTACGTCATTGAATTCAAAATTTAACATCAAAGGAAACTTACTTTTCTGCTTAAGAGGCCGACAGCTATCTAAAAGAAAGTAGGACATCTTTTAATCATCCAAAATTTGATACTCGAGGCTCAGAGCTTATTGCGTATTGATTTTTGTATTTTTCAAACAACACTAAGTGGTGTATTTGTTTGCTTGCAGATACCACAGCTTACATCACATAGAAAAGACCTCCAATTTCTGCCTTTTCATGCCTATTTTTGATGTGTTTGGAAGAACACTCAATAGCAAGTCATGGGAGTTGCAGAAGGAGATAAGCTCAGGTGAGTGAGTATGTTTACTTTGTGCCGGTGTGTTTGGCATGTATTTTTCAACCATATAAATCATTATTTATGGTAAATTATGATATATATAATATAATTACATATAATATATAATTATATATAAGATATAATTATATATAATTATAATACACACACACACACACACACACACACACACACACACACATACATACATAGATCATAGACTAGACTTTAGATTCCAAATTGCCAACTTTTGAATTTTCCCTGGGAGGGGAAGGAGAGACCACCCAACATTGGAGTAACAGGTTGCTCTCATTAACAACAAAGTACAGAGACATCTAGCTGATTAACTGAGAAATTATGACATAGTTCTTGAATACCATTGTTCGTATGGGTTCGACATTTTTATGGATTAGCAAGTTTTTTAACCGGCCAGTTGTTCAATTTTAAGGGGACGAATGCCATTGAATTAGGCAGTTGGGTCTTTCTTCATTGGTAGCTGATACATCAATCTCACTGATTAATCCATCTGCTATCATGGGTTCCCTGAGACAACTTGTTATAGACCATTAATTTCTGCAATCAGGGCCATGGCCCTTTTCCTTGTTCAACTGGCTCTTACCAAAAATAGACAGGGCAAATTAATTGCAGGGGTCCAGGTTACAGACTCCATTGTCTACTTGGATTGCTCTACTGGCTTTATATATTTGGACACTCTTCCTTGTTGTAAAAAGACTAAGTCACAAGTGTATCCTTTCATTCCAACTGAACTTCAGTAAGGAATTAGTAGGTCATATAGGTTCGATAAGTTCTGGCATTTTGGCTGAATGATGAGAAGCTGGGAAATGAAGGGAATGCATTTATGTTGGAAGCATAAGGGGTAATAACAGCTATTTCGGGAATCACATGACAAAAAATGGATTGTGCCTAAAGTCTTAAATTCTTGTTGTTTCATGCTATTTTTCTTGAAAAGTAGCAACTCGAAAGATTAAGGTATTTTGTTCGGTATTAAAGGAATTAGGCTGCCGCATAATATGATGATGAAAATTGGTGGTTATTTTTTCTTGAAAGGATTTGAACCTTCATAATGTAACTATTCCAATAGATAGCGTTCTCTCAGAATAGCTACAACATAGCTTGTTGGTTAATGTCAAGGTTAGAGAAACTTTCTAGATATGCATTCCTGAAAGAAGGTAAAGTTCATGTTAGTTCGATTGCTATGGATTCATGCAAACTGATCTACTCTGATTTGTTCTAATGCAGGAAAAAGTAAGCAAGTCCCTGACTTTGTCTTCCTCGCCCATGTCGTAGATGTGAAATCTTCCATGCATGCACCCTTCATATCTCGATCAGCTAGCTCAGAACCACTTGTCACCAAGCTTTTCATGTTGCCACTGTGGCCTGTTTTTTTTTTAATAATGCTCTTAATGTGGGCTTGGTCTAAGACCTTCTTGGTCACCTTCTACAACCTGAGGGGCCGACTTCACCAAACATGGATGGTCCCAAGATATGGATTTCAGGTGGTTGTTGATTCATTTGTTCTTCCTTTTTCTTTGATTACTCGCATGGTAATTGCCTGTGATTAATTGGTTAGTTCTCATTTGTTCTTTTGCAGTATTTCTTGCCACCTGCTAAAAATGGCATCAATGACCAGATCGAGCTAGCAATCTTGAGGGCAGACAAGATGGGAGTCAAGGTCCTCACCCTTGCAGCATTGAGTAAGGTTAGTCTGCTCTGCAGAATTCCCTTGGTATTGAAGAGCACACTAGGCACTGAATGTCTTTTAAGGTTTTAAACTTGGGTTAAGTTGCTTTTGGTTTGTTTTTATCACCAAACACATTTTCAGTAATTATAATTACAGTTATCATGGAGAGGTTTGGTCCTTAGTTCCTTGGCGGTAGCTAATTAGGATGATCACAGGGAAATGAAGTGCTGAAGACTTTTTTTGTTAAGCCATGAGGGGACATGAGGAGTGGATAAATGGGGCTTGGAGTGGTTAAGAGAACACTAGACCTAGCTACCATTTCATGAAGAGAGCTTGCTGCTTATGTTAGAATATTAACTCAATAGAAACAACCGCTTTTCTAAAAGAAACAACAACATGACACAGAATTAGGTTAGCTGGTTGATTTAATTTATAGTCTATGATTTGGACTGGATATGACCTACTTGCTTATTAGGTCACTATGGTGCTAGGCTTCATATACCATGATATTAATAGGGGGAGCCCATTTCCGATGGCGGTTGTTATTTCAATGAAAATCTAAATGGAAAATTGATGTGATTTATTTCAAAGTCAGCTTTCTTGCATTGAGTAATAAGTTCAATTTCGATTTGAAAGTCTAAAATTTGCAAAATTTGTTTACCAATTTGGCCTAAGTATTGGCTACTGGCTTGAAAATATGTTAGAGGCAATGGAAATATCTTTAGCAAGATCTGTTCCCAAGAGCGCTGATGACTTTTATATATGTCTGCTGATTTTCATGCCATGTTTCGCTTATATTTATCATCTAATCACTAGAAATAAGAAAAGATGCAAAGGGAAGAAATATACAAACCGTGCTTGAACTTTAAGAAATGACCAGAGCATTTCTTACATATGATCTCATAAAAAAAAAAACAAGCAATGGCAACAGCCAACAGGCAGCACTCTAATCATTTTTCCTTGCAGTAATTTTTCCACGTTCTGATTTTCTTTCATGCAATTTCTTGAGATAAAATGATCGCTTTCCTTTGCATTTAAATCCTTGTCCAGAAATTATTTTGAGCATTTTTAAGGATGTTGAAGTCTTGAATATGCTGTTTTCCTATATGTAAAATATTTCTAAATTAGTATCTAGGTTAATTGGTGCTGCTAGGAGTTTTTCCAACCTGGGTCTTGTTTCACTGCACTTTTTAATGAAGATAGCTAGACATGAATGATCAGGATCTGAAAAACCATTACTTTATTGAAAATGAAAAACACTGAAACATCTCTTTTTCTTCTTGTTAGAATGAAGCACTCAACGGTGGAGGAACACTATTCGTAAGCAAACACCCAAATCTAAAAGTGAGAGTTGTCCATGGAAACACCTTGACAGCAGCTGTGATCCTTAATAAAATTCCAAAGGATGTGACAGAAGTTTTCTTGACGGGGGCTACATCTAAGCTTGGACGAGCAATTGCACTGTACCTTTGCAGGAAAAAGATTCGAGTCTTGGTAAGCCTGTGCAATAAATACCTTATGATTCTTAATTTACCCCCTCTATTACACAATTTTGATTATTACAATTATGTTTCTGGCCTGAGAGTAAATTGAATTTTCTCCATAGATGCTCACACTGTCACCTGAAAGATTCCTGAAAATTCAAAAGGAAGCCTCTCCAGAGTGTCAACACTATCTTGTGCAGGTCACCAAGTGCCAAGCAGCGCAAAACTGCAAGGTATAAGCAGAGAGTAACTATAGACCAAGGCATTATGAGTCAAGGAATGATATAAGATTGATTACTTACTTAAGATGTGTGTAGTCTAATAGCATCAGTCCTCTTTATCATCCAAGAATTCAGTCCCCCATCCTCCTTTTCAAAGAATTCGCACAAGCAAGGAGAATTAGTTAAGGCCATATAGTTATGGTTATATGACTTTGTTAGAATTTTGTACACAAATTAAGCCGTTACCAAAGAATGACCGAACTAACTATAGCTACAATCCAGACATGGATAGTGGGCAAGTGGCTGTCGGCAAGGGAGCAGCGTTGTGCGCCGTCAGGCACACACTTCCACCAATTTGTCGTCCCTCCAATCATTAACTTCAGAAAAGACTGCACCTACGGGAAGCTGGCGGCCATGAGGCTTCCCCAGGATGTCCAAGGCCTGGGAACGTGTGAGGTAAAATACCAAGCTTCATCATATGTTTGATCAGCTCTCAAATTTAGTCCAGTTTTTAGCTCGTTTCTGAGTACCGATGGATCTTCTCTCCTTGTTTGCCTTATGGGGCAATGGAACAGCACACAATGGAGCGAGGTGTGGTGCATGCCTGTCATGCTGGAGGTGTGGTCCATTGCTTGGAAGCTTGGAGCCATCACGAGGTCGGCGCCATCGATGTGGACCGGATCGATGTTGTGTGGAGAGCTGCAATGAAGCATGGGCTAACACCTGTTTGAGCACATCCATCTTTCTCAGCTTCATTTGCTCAAAAAAAAGATATAGAAATAAAATGAAGAAGAAGAAGAAGAAGAAAGAAACCACTTGCTCTGCTTCTTTTTTCTTATTGTTATATATATATAACAAAAGCATAGTTTTCACGTAGGGAAACTCATCTACAAGGGGAAATTCCAAGCATGCAGTTCGCACTAGGGTGCTATCCTTTTGTCATGTACGTGAGGGCCTTTCCATGCATGTATTTATAGGTTGGTGGGAATGGTATAGATGGAAACTTGGAATCAAAGGAAGAACAAAAACACATGCAGGAGATAGATGGCTGTGTCCCTCAAAAATATAAGATATATGGATGCATTAATAAAGATGGTTGAGCCTCGCAGTTCACTGGCACATTTGATTAAAGAGTGAAAAACCAACTCCTTTTTCGTGCTATTCTATCCGAGGTATTGCATGTACGTATATTCATAAATGTGCACACGCATCTCTGAAACACTCTGAACTGAGTAAAAATGAGGGTGTTGGATCAAGAAGTTCAGTGGTTGAGATCAATCTAAGAATAGTTGGTAAGTATCTTACTTGACATTGCCATCTCTTGAAAAATAAGTATTTGAATTTTTCTGATTTGATTGAACTATAGTCATCAAAAGAAGCTATTATATGAAATGTATGTTGATTTGGGCTTTGCACGCGCAAGGTTTACAGTATTTATGTGACGGCCCGGTCAAGGCCCGGTCGGCTTAACCGGCCTGACAAGAGCTTGGCCCAGGCCGTTACGGCCGTTCCGATGCCGGGTTCACTCCGGAGGGGGGCTATAAAAACCCTCGACTCCATCAAGCTCCCACAGCCACCTCCTCCTCCTTCCTTCCTCCTCCTCCATCTGTCTTCCGTTCTCTCCCTCCCGTCCTTTCTTCCTTGTTTCTTCTCTCTCCTTTCTCCCGATTGAGCTCACGGCTACTGAAATTTGTGCCCGCCGGAGATCGGAGCCGTCGGACGCCACCAAAGCCGAGGTAATGCTCTGGTCTCCCTTCCTGTGTCATCTTCTTCTTCCCACGACCGAGATCCATGGTCGCCGGCCGAGAAATCGATCGAAAATCGATCGGCAAGAGGACCCTGTTTTATCCTCTATTTTGGCCGAGCTTCTCTTCCTCTTTCTGGCCACCGGCGGTACCGCCTCTGGGCGCCGGACCTCCGGTAGAGGCCACGGCCTCCCTGCTCTCCTCCACGACAGAGCTGTGGCCGAGAGGCCAATGGCCGGAAGTCAAGGAGAGTCTGATTCTCCTATTTTCGGGCTTTTTCCTTTGATTTCCTCGCCGAGTGGCCACCGCCGCCGGACGTCACCACTGCCATCGCCACCTTGCCGGACTGTTGCAGCCACCGCCCTCAGCCACCCCTTTGTTCCTTGCCGTTGCTAAGGGAGAAGAAAGAAGAAGAAGAAGAGAATAGGAGGAGAGAGAGAGAGAGAAAGAGAGCTATCTCCTCGTTTCCTCTCTCTTCTCTCATTTTTCTCTCTCTTCTCTACTTACTCTCTCCTCTCTCCACTTTCCCTCTATATCTTCTCTCTCCTCTCTCTTGTTCCTCTCTTTTCTCCATTTTCTCTCTCCACTTTCTCTCTCCAGAATGTCCAAGAAACTTAGTTTCGGTCCAGTCAACCTAATTTACGAACTCGAGTTGACCTTTGTAAAGGGTCTGTTCCACCCTAGTGTCCGGGTTGCCTAGTAGACTGACACCCTGGCCCTGTTGAATGGCTTTTAAAGGTTCATTGATGAACCAAATTGGTTAACCTTAGCCCTAATCGAGACCATGCCCTATGATTTATTGATCGAGTCGCTCGGGTCTAAACTATCCGGAGCCACTAAATACTGTTACCCGATCAATTGTTTCTTTTCTTATTTTGAATGGAAATTAATCTTGCTTTAAATGTTGTTAATAAGATTAACTAAACTGCCTAGTGAAGTTTGATGGCTTAAGGCAAAAGAGATAAGTAAATCTTATATTTCTTGCTAGTTTTCGAACTATAAATAGATCTTGCACTCTTTATGATCATGTCTTTCGTACATAAAATCTGCTTGTAGAATATCATGTTTTTCTTAGAATTATGGATCAACATATGTGTTATGAAAATCATGCTTTATTATGAAAAAGAGTTTCATGAATATTTTGATGAAAATAGCTCTACTATAAATTTGATCATATCATTTAGTGTTTTTCACCTATTTATGTGTATATTTTAAGAAAAAGATATAAGTTTTCTAAAGGCTTTATGACCGCCTCTAGAAATGGAGGCCAATCGACACTCTAAAGCTAACATCCAACGAAAACGGCCATCTACCAACATGTTAAAGTTGATAATGAATATGTATTATAAAATCTTGTCGATTATGAAAATGACCTTGTCACGAGTTATAGCAGCCATAGCGTGAATTTTTGTGAGCAAGGTTTTGAACTATGATAAGAATATTTATGTATTTATTTGCAAAATAAACTTAAAGCTATGTTTATGGAATATGAATGATTTATGCATGCATAATTTACTTATGAATTGTTTTATTAAACTATATTATGAAATGCTTATTTTTGAATAGCTGTTATTTTTCTTAATAATGCATTGAAATGAAAAACTTATCCCAGTAAGGTAGTGAAAGGCTTACTTACTGAGTTGTGTACACCTCTGTTTTCATTTTTCTCAATGCAAATAAGATCAATAGAGACGAAGGTTGGTTCATACTTGGAGTTCGTACTAGCAAGCTTGGCAATTTGTAGAAGAGTTTTAGTAGTATATATCTAATGATTGGCTTGGCATAGATGTTGGATTTTAAATGCTCTGTACTCCTTTCTCTTTGGTGAAAGTTGGACAAATACTATTTTTCTATAATTTGCTATCGTGAGCTTCGTGTTCTTTTGGATTGTACCTTTCGATAGCACGGCCATGTCATGCTCCGAATTTAAGGCGCGACAAAACATGCGCCGAATCTAGGTCGTGATATTTAGTCCTAATTTATTCAGCTATTTAATACAACTTCAAATAATCGTGCATTAAATTTTGAAATTTTAAAATTTAAATGTAATAAGAGCAAATAATTAAATGATAACAGCAATGAGTAGAGCATTCGACATTATATTAAATAAGATAAAATATTTTAATTAATGGAGGATAGCAAATAACTGCTTAGATATGCATTTAATGTGTAGGTTTCGCAATTTTGAAATAGAGTAATTAAAACAAAATAAAGTGTAGTAGTGGGTTTATAAATAGAGTATTGAATATAATTTAAATATACCATTAATATTTTAGTGTAGGTTAGAATAAATAAAAGAATTTTATACCCAATATAATAAATTCAGACTTTTGCACGGCGTTCAAAGCAGTCTAAATAATTTGTTTTAATTTGAAGAACTATTTTAAATTTTCTTCACTATTTTCAAGCAACAGGAATAAGGATATAGTTTTGAAATCTATTTTAATGAATTATGCATGAATTCAGAGCAGCAGATTGTAAAGATTTTATTTGGAAAACTGAATTAAAGCTTCCTGCACAAATGTCAAAGGAGCAAGTTTGCAAGTTTTAGTTTTAGTGGATTTGATTCTGATAATTAACTTGAAAAGATTCAAAACATCTTTCAAAATTGAATCTTTTTTTCTTTCTTTCTCCACATCTGTATGTAGAAGAAAGCTAGAAAAAATTCTACAATTTTTTCTTGCAGAAAAATATTTAACCAAATTACAAGATAACAAATTTCAATACAAACATTCAATAATGAATTACAGTCCGGAAACTATATACAAATACTAGCAACTATATATGAAATTTGTTCATAGAATGTTTATATCTTCTAATAATTATGAAACAAAATTGCTACTATTTGCAATTATTATTTTTTCAAAGATAACATCATACAAACAAATAATTTTAAAACTAAATAATACAAGAAATTCAAGAAGAATTGGAGAGGTGTGCTTCGAACGAGATACGTAAAAATACTCCTCTAAGAACAAATTTTGCCCTCTCCTGCATGTGTCAAATAAAATCATCTCCAAGTACAATAAATCTGACTTAGCCCAAGGCCTTCTATCACGATAGACACTAACCCAAAGGACTCTTTCAATTGCTCAAGAAAAAGAAGAATAGAGAAAACTAGATAAATGAAATTCGAGAGAGAAGAAAGACAAATGTCGAGAAAAAGAAACGAAAAATTCAAGAGAGAAGAAAGAAAGCTCTCGGCAAGAATAGCAGGCTACTTGCACTTCTCAATTATGTTTGAGACACTGGACATGAAACTTTAATACAGAGCTCAAGCCAAGCCGAGCAACCATGTGCATGTGGTCGCAAGTCCAAAACCCACAAATTCCAAATAGGCTTGGAATTCATGGACTTCAATAAGAGGGGTGAAGAGTTCTATAAGTGCAGTCGCATGCAGCTTAAATTGTAAATATTGGCCAATTTACTTATTTGGATGCCTGCAACTCAAATTGCACATAATATTGAGTTGCTCGCTAGGCTGCAACTTAATACTATTTTTTGGTAAATTGATGTGCGGTCAAAATAGCTATGGTATGAGTTACAGCCACTCGAGTAGATATTTTAAATTTTTTTAGAAAAATCTCTCCTCTTTCTCCTCCTTCCCTTCCTCTCTCCTCCCCTACCCTGCTCCAGAGTCCCTCCTTCTCACGGCCCTCCATGCCATTACCAATCCCTACCACCTATTGGAGGCCCACAACCACATCCTCCATCTCTAACTTCACCATACACTATAGCAAACCTCTCTCTTCTCCTCCTCCTTTTCCTTTCTCCTACCCTACCCAGCTCCCAAGTCTCCTCCTCCTTTTCCTTTCTCCTCCCAACCCTGCTCCTAAGTCCCTTCCCGCGACCAACCTGGATGCCACTACTAGCCCTCATCATCTCCAGAAAACCTATACCACCTCCTCCATCTCGGACTTTACTGTGCTACCCTGCTCCTCTACTCCATCTCTTCTTCCTTCACTTCCCACCCCCTCCACCCCCATCCTCCTCCTCCCAGACTCTCATCCAAACACAAAAAATGAACCTCCTCATTAATCAACTGCAAGAAGTAGGCTTCCTCGCCAATCAACTAATACAACATGAGTTGCAAAGCAACTTGAGTTCCCGCTCAACTTCAACTATAAGGTTCCAAAGAGCCCCAAAATGCGAGTCTATTTGCATTAAAATATCAAATGTGGGGTTATCAAATAAAGGGTTTAAAAATTTGAACCTTTTGAAACATTTTTACATAATTCTTACGGGCTCCACAGTTGCTACCATGGCCTCTTCCAGATATTCCATATCCTCCCACACTTACCACCATGTTCATACATATTTTCGACAAAGGACAAGGAGGAACAAGTCAGATAGGTCTTTAAGAAAGTCAGAGGGAAGTTGGGAAAAGAATTTGTAAATATTATTATTGATTAAAAAGAATTAATAAGAGACTTGACAAGTTGTCATATTTTAAGTTGATATATTGGAGAAGTCAAGAAGAATGGCTGAAGTTTTAGGAATAATTATTTGTGTTGGAGGAGCGATTCTAATGGCATTGTTCAAAGGACCAAAGCTTCTAAAATTTGGATTACAAAGAGCAGGTGAGGACTGGGTGATTGGTTGCCTTTTTCTCTGTGGGAGTAGTTGTTGCTCACTTTGGCTGATTCTACAGGTTACTACTTCATTGGCCTTAGATAAAGCAAGGTACTATTAGTAAGTCAGCATTTGATAAGATGAATTTTTTTACAAAGGAAAATGATTGTGTAAAATCTCTAGCATTACATTTTTATAGCTTTTGTTTGTTAATTAGTCAAGAGGAATGGTAGGAGGAAAAGCTTAAAAAGTTGTTTATTATTTTCAGGGCAGCGAGAGTTAATTTTGCATATGTTTCATATCTGAAAACTTAGCAAAATATGCGACATAGATCCTCTGTATAATTTTTCTCCCTCTTCTTTGTACATATTATAAATTGAATATAGATGATTCAAGATATAATCATGATCAATCAAAGTACAAACTGTGACTTGGTTTACTCCAATGAGAATTGATCATTGAATAATTTTTTTCATGCATTTGTAAGTGTGATTGCCTTTCTTTTTCTTGCTTTTATTGATATACTGTTAATTTTCCAGCTTAAGAGGCTTGTAGGCCATGTTATGGGGCAAAGCTAAAGATTTGTGAGGAAACAAGTAATTAGACAGATCCACAAGAATGTCCCCGGAAAGATTCCAATCACAATGAGAAAAATTAGAAGAAACACCAAGAATCAAAAGATTTTTAATTTCAGTGTGCCTTTTGCTAGGCATTAGTCCCTCATTAACTTCAATCAAAATAATATTTTATGCTCTGGATATGTCATGCCTGAATTTTTGTTATTACATAGTTAAAAGTCCTTCGCAAGGAATATCTCACTCTCTAGTGCACTGCAGAGGCCTTTCACTTCATAAGCCCTACTAGAATATTAGAAATTAGAACATCTTGGTATGATTTCCAAGATGATTTCCACCTAGCATGATTATGAGAACTTGGTAAAACACCAACTCAATTGATGATGTTGCTCTGTTTGGGCAATTCTTTGTGAAAACTTTGCACACCTCGACCAAGTCTCCAACTCATGATGACTTCCCATCCTTCTCATTCTGGCTTTTGGTCTGCATCATCGAACAGGGGACTAGTTGACAATTTTCAACACACTTAACGCAGCCCAGCCTGTTAAATTTTCCAGGTTCAAACTTCCCTTCTGACTTCAGAGTTTAATACAATGTTCTAGATTTTTGGTATCATATGAATGTATGTGACTGACTAACTAATCCAAAATGTATATTCTCTAAGTTTTTTAATCTTTTGGTTTCACATGAACAATCCCTTATCAACTTCAATGGAAGATAGTTACATGTAGGTTTACATGTGCCTGTCTGCCTTCAAGATATCCAAGTTCTGCTGAAGATAACAATAAAGTTCAGGATAATTGGCATAATTCAGATGCATTAAAACTTAGATGCACCTTCAAAACAAGCTCTCTTTCTGTTCCCTTCATATTCCAATTTCCATTGGCATCATAATTGGCATCTTTAAAGTTGTGTTCTACAAGGTGCCTGCCAACTAATTAATTTTAGCTATGATTGATGCTCTTTCAAAGTATAGGACTGGAGCTGTGGATCTCAGGCATATACCCCAAACACCAGCTTCTAGAAGAGCTATTCTGCATATAAAAATTCAAACTCTCAAGCCTAATCCAACCAAAACACTCTGTCTAACCCTGAAATGCAACAACCTCGCCTACTACTCACTGGTTATGCACCAAAACAACTATAAACAAATGTTTTGATGTCAAAAGGCTTGAAATTTCCAATGATCTACGAACCTACCAATATGCTGGCCTTCCATTGGAAGAAAGAAAATTAATGGTTCAAGTCTTCCACCTTATCCACCCAATCAAACAAATTCCACATTGCCCTGGCCTCTGCTTCCTATCAATAATTGAACTGCTAAAACAACCAAGCAGCATAGACTTTGCATGGGAAAAATCATTAAATAGGTACTCAGGCAAATGAGAACAAAGAGAAGCATTAATAGGAGAAACCATCACCCTCTAGGCATATCCTCCTTTCCATCTTGGGTAAGCATTGTCATGCCTGTTGTTCCTGAAGGCACAGCATCCAACAGAGTAGACAACAATAAGGAAGATGAGGAAGACGATGTTCGCGATCGCAACCTTCTTCCAGTCATTCTTGATGTTGGCAAGGACCCCTGCCTTGCAAGATTGGCAGTTATAGCAGAGGACAGATGGATAGTTTTGCCATGTATTGCAGTCTGAATTATTAGAAGAGGTAAAATCAGCAGGTTTATCCCAAACTGTTCCATTCCGGTAGGTGAAGTTGCATTCAGTGGGAGGCTTGCAGCATCCAGACTGTATAAACAAAACAGGCAGAAATATCTAAGTTTAACAAAGTAGACAAGAATTGAGATTTCGGTCAGTTGCATGATTTAATATCGGATCATAATTTAAACATATGGAGAAACCACATCCATGGACACATGACAATAATCACCAGTATCATAATGCCAATGCTGAGGTCGTGACCACTTAACTAGGAACCAGTAAATGCATCCTCATTTTGTAAGATGTCCTCCTTCCATACCTTTCTAAATCAATATGGCCTATGGTAAGGATGTAACTCTTATTAAAAAGTGGTATACTGATGTCTCTTGCCATCAAATTAAGCCCCCCATCTAAAACAATCCTACAAAAAGCATCACATGCATCTGTACCAAGTCCAAGGTTTTGTTTTCTACTACACCTGAGACTGGTCCACCAATAATCTGATATTCTAAAGATATTTTATGGTCATCAGAACGGAAGTCAGTTTTGGGACATAAAAGAAAGACCGATAAGCTCACATTTAAAGGAAATAACAGCATTCAAATTGAGGAGGGCCCTAGCACATGAAAGATGAATGTCATTTTGATTAAATTAAGCCATCAACAGGTATTAAAAAAATATCAACAGCTTTCAGGTATAGATACTAGTTCTCTCTGATAGCAGTAAACAAAAAAACTACACAGTTTTCTTAATGAATGGATGCAATCTAAAATCCATTATTTAACAGGTCTACTTGAGTAATTTGTATCAGTAGTTAGAAACCATTAGGAGGATCGCACAGACCGTACGTATTTCCAAAGCAATATATTATAAAAAACTTTGTAGTCGCAAAAATCAAAATTGACATGTCCCAAAATTTCAGCCGCGAACAAAGCTCTAAATTTTGAAAACTTTCTGAACTTGCTAAAAAGCCCCACATGGGAGGTGTTGCAATAACGGCAACAACCAAATTTCTAGGACTCGAAAGATTTCTCAAGAACATCCTCGATGTCAGTCAAAGTTTGCAACTTGGTTTTTGTATAAATAAATTGATAAATAAATAAACTTCAACAGTTAGATTGAACAGCATGATTAAAAAGAATATAACCATTAACAGAACTCTTATTGAAGAAGGCCTCAGAAAAACTGAAAGTTAAGAATAAGGGGTAATCAATCTAGACTTGAGGATTACCCAATTTTATGAATCACGTTAAGCCATGTTGTTTTTGAAAAACTCAAAACACCAGAGAATATTACAATAAAATATACCCATGGAGACAGAAAATTTATCTGGACTCAATTTATGACATGTATAAGACTTAATTTAAGGTCTACATAATCAGTGTGGACATCCTGCAAAAAATTCAAACTTAAATATCATGATCATCTAGAATTCTAGATCTCAAACTGCCGAACATGTGGCAGTAAAATCAAAAATTTGGAACAAAAGGAAAACAAGACACATAGATAAGTTCCCCAAGATCTACTAACCTATAAGACCAATATCGATCAATGAACCCCAAAGAAAAAAAACAAAGAAAGAAATTCACAACAACATTAGAATGCCTAGGAAATTCATTAAAAGGATTACCAAAGAAAAAAAAAAAGCAAATTCAACAGGAAACACCCAAGTATCAAGCAAGGACCTTTAACAAAAACCGCCAAAAAACAAAAGGTACCCATAAAACTACCAAAAACACACACAGCCGGAAAGCGGTTCCCAAGGAAAAGAATGATTTATATGGAAACAATACACAGAAGAAAAAAAAAAGGCTACATCTCCGGATGACCAAACAGAAACCTAAAAAGAAAACGAAATACACACAGAAAACCATTTGTAGAGATGAGACAAGGAAGGCAAATATAAAGCAACTCACCAAACCATCAGAAAGCTTTTGCATGTCATAAGACTACACCAAGAAACAGAAGATCCATGAACCAAAACCATCACTTTGGCACGTCAGTTTGGCCAGGGAACAAAAAAAAGTGTTAAAACAAAGAAAGAAAAAGAAAGCAAGATCCAAAATGAAAAAAGTATTTTTATAAGACCATGGATCAATACCACCTCGAATATTGATAGGTTAGCGCAGATGAATCCATGTTCCGAAAATATAAAGAGAATCGGAGACAAGAGAAGAGAGAAAGTAAAGATTATTGTTTGACCATCTTGACGAAAAAAAGAGATTTTGGTCGATGAATCCATGCTCCAAAAGGACCAAAACCATCAAAAAATAATCAATAAAGTAACAGTACCCATAGGAAAAGAAAAGGATCAAATTTTTAACCTTTCTTTCAGAAGATCGAAGAAGACTATACCTGGGTCGGCGAGAGGTTGTTGTTGATGAACTCATCAAGCGTCTGGTTCTTCTCCTGCAAACTCTTGCAGACGTTGCTATCCTGCAAGCAGCTCCGGATCTTGCGCCAGTTCCCCTCGTTCTCGACCCGCTTCTGGAGCCAGTGGGAGTAGTCCCCAAGGCGGTACTCCTTGTATCCCCGGCCGGAGACGATCTCACCTGCGCCGCGATTGGTGACGACGAAGGCGAAGACGGTGAAGCAGAAGAGGAGGACGATGAGGAGGAACATCACGAGGAGGTAGAGCCAGAGGAGGCAGGAGACGCGGCCGCAGGCGCCGAAGAGCCCCGCGAGGGACACGAGGAGGAGGAAGACGCCGAGGACGATGACGGGCCGCTCCAGGAACTTCTCGCAGTCGGTGTGGGCGCGGTGGCTCAGCCAGATTCCGGCGCCCAGGATGGGGATGGAGAGGAGCAGCGTCAAGATGTTCAAGATCCCGATCAGATTGTTGCTCACCCGCACCATCCTCTTTTTTCTATCTCTTTTATTTCTTTCTGGCCTCCGGTGGGTGAGGGAAGGATTGGAGGACCGTTGGGAGGGAGGGAGGGAGGTAGGAAGAGGGAGGAGCCAAGGGGCAGGAGAGTGGAGATGGAGGAGTATTTATAGGAGTCGGATGGAAAGGAGACTTCCTTTCTGAACTGGGAGGACCACTTAGCCAGATGGTGGGCCTGGCCCAGTGGGCTCCACAGAATAAAAAAAAGAGAAATATTTTGATTTAGATATTTCCATTTTAGAGATATCCTAAAGCTATGCCTTGACATCATGAGAGGTGGTAAGCAAGATTTAGTATCGATACCGACCATATTAGCATACGATATGAAGAACAAATCGACATTTGGTATGTTAAATTGGATTTATATCGAACATACTGATATTGTAATAGAATGATATGGTACCAAGATCCTCTTTGTCCCTCCATATTGTAAACTTTGTTTGAATTTATTTTAATAAAATTTTAGTATATTTAAATTAGTAGATCAAATCAAAAGTTAATTTAATTTTAAGAATTGCAAATAGTAAACTGAAGTTGTGATGTGTCTATAATAGTGGGATTGATATCATTTATAAAACATGATCTATGTGATGGGACAAGGGATTTTTTTTTTCTTCACTTCATTCTCTCATTTCGTGTATTTATTGAGCATCGGGTCTTCTTGATTTGATAAAACGTCCGATTGGGCCGGGCGCTACATTAAGAGGTTGTGAAAAAGAGAGAGCGGCTTGGAAGGTGAAAGTACATCATTATCCGTTTGGTTTGCGGGAGATGAAAAGAAAAAAATATGGTCAAAAAAAAAAAAAAGAGCTTAACTTTGATCGGAGTATTTTTTTAAAAAAAAGTATTTTATAGAAATAAATTTCTTATAATTTATGGAGAAAAATCTATGTAGGATATGAAAAATTTTAATTCCTACCAGCTAAGAATTAGGTTAATTTTTTTCCCGAAATATATTCTTAAGCTTTTAAATAAAATATGTAACATCTTTTTCTTTATTAGAAGTATAATAGATACATTACATAATTTTTTCAGAAAAATGGATGCTCAACCAAACTGTGCCACTTTTTTATGATCAACTAAATATACAAAAATTATTGTTTCAGACATTGTATATCCAAATATCAATTTTTCATAAAAAAATATTTTAATAAAAAAAATTGCAAACCAAACAAATCCCATATGTTGCTTAAGATGAAGTCAAGAACCGGGCACTGGTGCATACTGAAACCCTTGCATATTATGACCCCGTAGCATTTTAAAGGCATAAACCACTACACGATAAGGAATCGTAAGCAGTGTTTACAGGTAGAGATGCGGTTGCTTCAACGGGCTAAGTGTTAATATCTCCATTCCTTGGAACACGCTCCCTTACAAACTAGGAAAATGCAAAGGCTTTTAGATTGAATATAATTTGTGATGCGCATCCAGGCCAGCCACAACTCACCAGAAGGACCAAGCAATCAGAGTTCACCACGATGCCAACATGTGGTTGATCAGGAGCAAGTACTTGGTGGGTGCATATCATGAGCTCCCCAAGATTGGCCGTATCCTAGCTAGAGGCCCTAGTGATCACGAAATCCTACCAATGTGACAAGCATAACGTTATCCGCGTGCGAGACATTTACGCCTGATGTCCAAGTCATACCCAGTTCAGTCATTTTTGGTTGGCCCATGTGCCCTAATTCTTCGGTGGTAAGTAAACTCCTTCATCCTTATAATCAACAAAAAGAGGGAAACCCAGGAGGTAAGTGCTCAAGATGTCCTAACAGACTGTGAAAGAATCTCCTTCTATTTCCTAAGCATCATTCTAATTTAGGCATCGGAGAGTCCCCTACCGGATACGCTCTAGCCAGAGGACTTCTTTGTTTATGCTGTTTTAGGTCAGAGTGTGGCCACCCAATAAGAACCCTCATAACGGTCGTATGCTGCACGCCCTCTTCGATTCCGAGCGAAGCAACCGACAGCCGAGCTCTCTAGTGTCGTCGTGCCTCTCAACGCTTTCCTAGGACGGAAGTGGCAACGATCTGAATTACTGAAATAATAGGTATAGATTGATTTGTTGGGTATTTTCTTTTTGAATTTTGATATCTATATCTTTATGGACACTTCTACTGAACCAAATATATCAGGCTTGATTTGGGAAGATCATTTGGTCACGCATCGTACATGCTGAAGTTTTCAATGATCTCAATCAAGGTGGATATGCCACTTGTTTTCTCTGAGTATGTTCACAAGTTTTTGCGCATCTTTTTTGCCCTTTTCTTTCTCAAAAGCATTACTAAATGTCAAAACCTATGAGTTGTACGAAGGTAAATTTAGTTAAAGTTGTTGAGGATAGTCTCTAGAACTAATTAAGTTTAAATAAAGAAAGATTAGTGTAACAATTTGGTGGAACGAATGTTGTGAAAATTGCATCCTTGACTTAAAATATGGGTACCGTCAATTATTCAAGATATTTGATTACTAGTATTCAAATATGCTCAAAATGTCAATTTGATATTTCAGACTCCTCAATTGTCACTCCTCTCGAGATATTGTTGTTATACATATTAGTTAAATATTTGGACGATAATCTCTCTCTTTTCTCCTTTCTTTACTAAATAATTTTGCAAGTTCTCTCTTCACGTTTTGGTATGCATAAGATAAATCTGCAACACCTTGGATATGAAATTTGTTGCCATTTATTTGCTTGTAATATACTTTTTTAATAAACCAAATATACTTTACTTGCTATTTTTTTAATAATTTGGATAACCAACCAACGTGATCTTAATTGGGTTGTGTGGGTCAGTCCAACATTAATCAGTTTGGTTAATATTCTAAAAGTCGAGAAATGATTGGAATTCAGTCAGTTATAGTTTAGCTTATAACCTAGGCCTGAGAACAAGTCAGATAAAATCTGACCAAATCTATTTTGTATCCAATTTGGATCAAATTCAGATAGAAATTATAGTATCTAATCAGATCCAGGTCCAAATTTAGATAATTATTTATAACTTTTAAGGATCCACATGATTCATCCAGATATTTGGTAATTGGAAGCCCAGCCTATAAGGAATAAAGTTCTTTAAAGAAAAATATTAATCCGAAGACAACTCGGTTAAAATACAATAACCCAAACATCGAATCACAATATGCTGTTGCTAATTTATAAAGCACTAGTATTTTTAACCTATTGAAAAGCATTAAGGTCATTAAAAAAGTCATTTCATGAATTCATATATATTATGATATTTCATATTTTAATCATTATTTTTATAAAAAATGAATATTTTTTGATAATAATAAAAATTTAATTATAGATATTTTCAAAACTTTATTGCTAAATATATTTAGAAAATATTAGTAACTTCAATGTACTCCTATATTTGTATATAATTTTTCTTATAAGCTATCTAAAAAAAAGATAATTCATGATTATTTGTTATTTTTGCTATAAATACAGAATAATGATAATATTTGATAAAAAATTAATATTTTTATATTATATTTTGTTATAAATAATCTAAATTTTATATTTTAATACAATTCAGTTGAACCAGTAACTTGGACTCTTGACCAAATCAGTTTTCATGCAAAATTAATAACTATGCCTTAAATCTTTTGTTATCTTATATAATCACATAATATTTGCATAGTGAATTATGTTACTATCCTTTATAATTATATATTAATGTTAATTTTCATCATTAAGTTTGACTAAAAATTTAATTTATATTAAATAATATCCAACTTATATGTGACTTGCATCTATATCTACTTAAGACAAATATGGATATGCTTAATATCCCATTCATATCCATATCTATTCACAACAAACAAAAATAATACCAACACGATGCACAAGGAGATAATGAAAATTTAAATAAATTTATGTCATAGAAGGATAAATAAAATCTCAAAAAATATATTAAAATTTTATTATAAGTGAATATATTAAATAATTACTGATCATTTAGGCTTTAAAATCTCACTTCAAAGATTAATACTCATGGAAAAGACAAATTGTTTTAATAGAATAATTGAACGTTTGTAGTATGATAAATAAATATTTGCTTATGTCAAGATATCTGATCCTTTTTTATTTGATCCAGAAAATTATGATTCCTTCTTTTCTGAACTTGAGCTGTTGTTTTCATTTGGTTAGAGTTTGAATCAAGTACATCTTGCGATTATTTCAAAACAATAGGGAAAAAACTAGCAATGTTTATATATTTTAAATGATCAAGTAGAGAAATAGTATAGTTATAATGAAAATATAGCACAATTAGACCTTGAGGATGAGGAGTTGTTTGTTGAGAATGTTCAAGCAAAAATATAACATTCCAACAGTTTTCTCTTAAAATTTTTTTAAAAAATTTATTGGTCCACCCTCCTATCATATAGGCATGAAACAGCTTAATTAAAAGATATCATGGTTATACTATCTCTTAAGTATATATTATATAGTTTGCTAATAGGTTTTCTCATGAAGATTTCAGTATTTATATCAAAATTAGTTAAAGCAAGTTCTCCCATACGATCATATATTTTAATATATATGAGATTCCTAGAATCGAAAAAGAAAATGGCTGCTAACTTTTTATAAATATTTAGCAAATTGTAAATTTCTTACTTTAATGATGTTGGTGGATTTTTAATAAATTATTAGTTTTATTTATTTCATACATATCATTGATGTCGCAAATTGTGTTGGAGAATTTAAATACAGAATTTTTATTCCATAGATCTTTGCAGGCAACACAATAGCTTGCCTTAAGTTTAGAAAAACACCAAGCCCCACTTCTAGCTACAACAATCAAGTTTCGGGCTTCCAATGCTTTCAATTTTTACATATAATACTTCAACTAGTCCCATTATAAGAACCAATGAGTAATTGAAAGAAAAAATAGAAAAGCTATTAAGCTTAGGCCATTGATGTAATAAAACCCTCATTATTTATGGAAAATAATATAATAATGACCCTCCTAATTGCTTCGATCGCCATGACACTTACTGGAACATTAAATACACAAAGAAATAGAGGTGAGGATTTTTCTTTTGACCTCCCACTTGGTTCAATCGCCATGACATCCACTGGCATATCAAATGAAGGAAGAATTAGGGTCGATAATTTTTGGAATTTTTTCCCTTATGTTTTTTCAATGGAATGTAGCAGATTGTTTTTAATGGAATATAAAATGTTTTTTTCTATATGTTTTTAACGGGTTCTGCATGAATCTCCTGAAAGGAAGTTAATTTTTTCATTCCCATATGTTTTCTGCATCGAAGAAAATAATTTTTAGTAAGAAAGTATTATGTTGATAATACTTTCCTAAAAAGAAACTAATTTGCGATAGGAAATAATATGTTAAGAAGAGTCTGATACATTCAATTTTTTATGGACTCTAAATGGCTTTCTAAAATATTTTTTTCCTAAAAGAAAATTAATTTTTCTATAGTACATTCTATTATTTTTATTCCCATATTTTTTTCTGCAACGTGATGTTTACAGAGGTAAGGATTTTTCCTAGTTTTCTTGCATTTTTTATGGAATGTAACAGATTTTTTTTTTTTTTGCATGTTTTTTCAGATTTTTTTCCATGTTAAATTTAGGTAGGATTTAGCATGATTTTTCTAAAAGGAAGTTCATTTTTTACATTTACATGTTCTTTCTGCATGTTAATAATACTTTCCTATTGTACCTAAGAAATTAATACTTTCCTAAAATAAATATATTTTTTAATAGGAAAGAATATGTTAAGAAGAGTACAGTTAATTTGAAATTTATGATATGGTGTATATGATGAACTCCAAATGGATTCCTAAAATTTTTTTTTCCTTAAAGGAAGTTAATTTTTCTATACTATATTCTATAATTTTTCCTTTCCATGTTTTTTCCCGTGTGGTAATAATTCAAATTTTCCTAAGATTACTTTATAATAATATCTTAAGAATACTTTTCTAAAAGGAAGGTAATTCAAAAAGGAAATTTATTTTCTCCTTCTCATATTTCTTTGCATGGAGGAAAATAATTTTTTCTAAAATAATATTTTTTATTCTATAATTTTTCTTTCCTTTTTTTTTTTGCATGATGATTCAATTACACCAGAGTTGGTTGGTTGACATATATAACATACATAGATATACTTAACATATTTTAGATAACTTTAACATATGTCGATAATTTAGTTTTAAATATTTTGGATATTGCAAATATATTTTCTATATTTTTAAAATCTTCATGAATTTTGGAAAGAGGTTGACTTTTCTTTCTCCTTTAGATTTAATAAGTCTAGAAAAAGATATGGATAGAAATATGAATATATCAATATCCAATCCGTTTCCGACCTATATTCTAACCTAAATCAAGCCGGCCCATTTGCACCCTTACTCCAACGTTATAGGTCTAATTTATGCGTTAGTTCTTGGATGGTCTACTTTCAGCTTCACAGTGCACTAGAATCATGTATTGGTTAGAGGCTGAGTGCCCATGGGTACAAAGAGCTTCCAATCTAATGACAAGTTCTTGGACATTAATATCATACAAGATATCCGGCACCTTTACAAGACATAATTGTTAAACCTTTGCAATTTGATGGCAGGTCTCTGTTGGTTGTATTTCTTGTATCGACTGTTTCCCCTCATTCCATTGCTAAAATTCTGGAGAGACTCTTTAATCTTCTTCCAACAAAAGTTCTAGATTTAATCTCTGCGCCTTTCTTCTTTGACTAATGTAAAACCAAGCGAACATCAACAGAAATATAAAGAAATTGCTCAGTCCTTGTCTTCTTGGGTGGAAATTGCATCTTGTCACAATAAGATGAATTTTGGCTTCTCATTAAGTTTGTGTAGTGATTAAATATGAATAAAGCACACCTGATCCATTTACATCATCTATGGCTAATCAATTCTCACCGAGCAAACATTCAGCTCGGTGGCGGTGAGAGAAGACAAATCTGAATATATAATTCAAGACAGGAGAAAGAAGAAGATGCAGCAATACTAAGCATTCGACAAGGTCGCTAAAATGTCTGTTCTAATATGGTTGGGCCTGAAATCTGAGAACACAACCCTGCCATGTCATCTAGATGAAGTATGTTCCCATGATATGCACCGGATGTGGAATTATACTGCTTGACCTTTAGACCCAGCAAGCATCAATGGGCGCTGCTACAATGCCTTCACCCGAATCAAAAGAATTAGTCAAAAACTCTGACGGGTCTGAATTGTTCTGATTTCTTTCGCAATCTTCTGATTCATAAATATGTTTCTGCAGAATACCCTCGCTGGCTAATGTCAACTGTGACTCCCTCAGCCAAGGAATCCGAGTAAGAGAACTCTGCTTGATGGGAAGACAATAAACAATTTGTACTAGCATCTGCCTCTTGTGTTCCACCATCAAGTCCAACTATAGCATTTGATCCTGAAGTTTGATTGGTCCCACTGGGATGAAATCTGGAATCCTGTCCAAGAGTAGCATGAAAAACAAATTCTAGATGTAACAAAATTTGTCTGTCTCTGACGCAAGCATACAATTATGGGCCGTATGATATGTGAGATTTCAACAAAACAAAGGGCTTAAGGTAGAGATAAAGGAAGCACGCGGATCACCTGAAGAGATTGCCATATAGCTTCGATCACCATGATTTCCTCAAGATCCATATCCAATTCTTCATGCCTGGACCACATGCTCTGAGTAAAATTACAAGCTTTGAAACATTTAAATATCTACTTCGTTCAATTTAAGTAAAAATTTAGGATAGAAAGAATAGCACAGAACTGCTGAATGTCTCATCCAGCTTGAAATTTCTTTTCATTTTCATTATTCGACAACTTTTAATGGCAAATATAACATGCTTCAATAAACCAAGAAATGATTGTTTGGTTTTCCCCCGTTAGAAGACTGACAGAAACACAGAACTGCAAGGTACACACTTGCAGAATCATAAAACATAAAGTCACTGCTATTAAATTAGTAAATGACCATAGAATATAAACAAACGTAGATAGTACAATCAGTAGAATCCTAATAATTATCAAGGTGATGATGGCATTTATTAGGACAAGAATCCTTGTGCTGTACAAGCCATACCTAACATAGCCTGCATGTCATTCTCTAAATACAATACTCGCAAAAAAATCATGACAATCATGCAAACAGATGAATAATGTGGATCTAAAGAATTGACACCTTTCTTTTTGGACACAAAGAATGCCTCCATTTGTCACCAGGACTTCCCATATACTGCAATTATATATGGTACTAACAATCTCTCTTGATTCCTTGTTTCTCAGTGACATAACAAAGTTCCTGCTGCTGCACATAACGAGAGCTTTAACATTTTGACATCAATATTCTCGATTTGAGCATCAACAAATTCTGCAGTGTACACACCCTGTCGTGTGGGAATGGACATGCCACTTGTTAGCAGATAGATACTCCTTTTCTTGAAATAGACTGGCCGATAGATACTTCAAATTCAAGAGAGATGAATATTGAGCATTATGTTTAACCAGGAGATGTTTAGAGTCTCGTCTTGGTTTTTTATCACCTTTGTATGTATTCTGATTTGATTTTGTAAATCCTAAATTCTAATGACTTATGACTACTTTAGATACTCATGCAAACTGAAGACTCAATAATTTCGAGATTGGCTATTTAATTGCTGTAGCCTTACTAATCTGGTTAATGTTTATTTTACAGCCTACAAAATGAAGTAACAAATACCAACAGAAATGGGAATTAGGAAAAGCTATAAAAAGAGAATAAGATCTTTCATGGAATACTCCAGATAAAACCTCAGAGATTATGACAGAAGTCGATGCTGAAACAAGATCAAAGTAGTTGTCATTGATAAATTCTTTGTTTCATGGACCCAATTGCCTTAGTAACATATAAGAACATCCCTTGACAGCATGAGAAGTATCAACCCAAGATAAAACTTATATGGTATCTGCATATGAACAAAGGCAGGAATGGACGTTTATACCACTTGATCATGAAGAGCAGCATTGGTAATTGCAAGGGCCAAGGTGAGAGACGTTAAGCAGAGTAAATTCACTATTACAGAAAAATAGCTCTATAAGAAGACCTATAAGTCACCAATACGCGCACACAGTCATACATATATATGTATATGTATATATATGGGCCGAGATCAAGTTGCATCAAGTGTAACTTTGAATTAAACAATGGGGTCCCCATGTCAACAATCTATAACTATTATATATGATTTACTATCTCTAAATTGCTTACATGCTAAAAATCATGTGATTTGAAAACCCGCAGCCCATGCATCAAGTAGTCAATTATTTAATCTTATAAATTGTCCAATTGTTTACCACTTGATGCATAGGCTAGAGGTTTCTAAATCATAAAATTTTGTGTGAAAACAGTTTAGCAGTAAATCACATCCAATGGCTCAAAATACTGATGTCAACCCCCATCATCTAACTCCAAAAAAGGTGTAACTCTATAAAGTTACACATGAACCATATAAAAGTTACACTAGGTGTAACTTGAACCTAACGCTATATACGCATACACACATAAGAATGTACAATTACACCATGCTTGAAGCAAATGAACACCAAAGAGAAATACAGAAGAAATAATCCAGCATTTAAAGCCCAAGGATCCTGAAATTAGTTTCTAGAAGCATAATATTGACGAGTGTGACATCTCAAAAAATAATTATGTACTTGGTCATATCTTAATTGTCTAAAAAATGAATTTGCAAAATGAAATATGTGACACTTATATCCAAAGCATAAGCCCCAAAAGGCTTTGGGGCTATGACATTAAGACCCAGAGATGATAAATCAGGCGTGCTCAAATTTCTGGCATGCAAATTCACATGTTACTACGTTCCACAGAAAAGTTCGAAGTAACAGAACACATTCTGAATCAGTTTCTTATCTTGCATGATTTTAGTTAACAACAGCATAACTTAAACAGTATGCAATCCTAATTGATTTTTCAACCTGACAGAGTTTCAAGATATGTTGTCCATAATGTTAAGGGACAGCTGTCTCCATGCACCTTTTTTTGTAGATGTCAATAGTGAAAGTCGCAGAAAATAAATCAATACTATGTAGATTCTTTAAACCTGCTGCAAGTATTTGGAGCGGAGGAACCATCCACATCAAAACTTTCATGCGTTAAGGAGCTGCATCCTAGATCTGATGCAACTCTACCATAATCTGGTCCTACATCCAGAAAAATATAAAATTACAAGAAAACATGAAACAACCATATCATAATCAACCCAGACAGGAGAATAATCACCACTAGATGGTCCCCCCACTTCCAAGAGTGAACATGTTTGATCCGCAAGCATGACTTGAACCGCATTTTGAGATTCACACTGCATCCTTATTTTTGCCTCAATGATCTTCTGCTCTTCCTGCATGACCACAAAAAGAGTCACAGGGCTGTAGCAAGAAACAACTCATCTGCTACACCAAGAAAATGAATTATACATGTCAACTCCAAATGATCAAAGAACCAAGCATAGTTAAGAACCATACGGCTTGTTCAAGGGCTTTCTCTTCCATGGTTCTGGCACCACGATACTCAACTCCATAATAGGGAGTTTTGCAGAATGGGCAGCTTTGACAGTCAAGTACTTAAACCATATGTAAGTTCAATACATTATCAATAAAGCATATAGATAATTCTGAAAACCAGTACTTTGTGTATTGAGATTACCATTTCCTAAAGAGGCACCATTGTTGCCCTCTAAAACATCATTGACTAAAAGGTTTTAACACAGGTCTGAGAGCATAAAAAAGAAGAAAAAAAGTGGGATAAGCAGATCCTCCAATCAAGAAGGGGAGTTATCCTACCTACCAGAGTCCTTTCAAGTTCACAACAGGACCCTCTCTTGTCAAGAGATGCCTTAGTCAGGAACTAATACTAATTTAAAAGCTCAACACAAGGTTGATAACCAGATGTGAATCTCAAAATTAACATAACATGATCTACAAAGCCAACTGAAAATGGATAGAATAAGACCTGTTGGTATATTAATACTCCAATCACAATGTCACTGACCAAAACTAGTATGCTCAATTTGGCTATTTCAGTACAGTTATGTAGTTTTTAGTTTAAACTTGATTTCAACCAGCAAGCTTTGTCATATCATATAAGTCTGCTTTCAACTGCCACAACTGCCTCAATATATATTACAGGCACTGTCACAAACTGCCAAAGAGAGCTCGCCAGCTGGATACATTGTCTTTGTTTTTTTCTTTTTCTTTCTTTCTTCCTTCTTTTTTTTTTGACAGCCTGGACAGAACTTGCAAAACTCCATCTGCAACTTGGGCTTCATTGCTTATATCTACTTATCTATTATCAGTTGCTCTCGACCAGAGTATCCATCTTGCAATGGTTTCTGTTGCGGGATTTTCACCCCGACAACAGCCCGCACACCGGCCGAGCAGGGAAAGCGACTACGTCCCTTCTCGAGGTATTGTCCGCTTCGGGGCTAACTCTGCGGGCGCGGAGCTCGCACAGGGCGCACACCCGACCTGCGGGCGCGGAGCTCGCACAGGGGGCTTGGGTGACCCCTCGCGGTTTTGTCCCACAAAAGGGCCTTCGGGAGGAAAGGTTGGACCTCCTCATTATAAGGCACAGACTATTCCACTGATTAGCCAATGTGGGACTAAAGTTCGGAACCCCATCTCACAACACAGCCCCCCCAGCGGGAAGGTCTGTGCGCGGCCGGGGCCCTTCCTCTAGTGCCAATTGTTGCTGGAAATTGGACCCGGGGGCGACCGTCAGCTGAGAAGGAGGAGCTCCGGCGTGAGATGGAAGGTGGTGGTCCGTCGACGAGCGGCGTCCTCCGGAAGACCTGCAAAAAGCCGGTGGCCGGGGTTTCCGGCGCCAGCCCTGCGATGCTTAAGTCAGAAGGGGCTAATGTATAGAAGGAGGGAGAAAATATGTCTCCTGAGTTTCAGAGTCCAACCCCTTCTAAGATGGAGGGGCTCCCCTTTTATAGAGGATACATGATTACCTGTGATGTGACGAGGCGATCGGGTTACCGTCATGATTAAGCATGTCGTATAAATCAATGCACGATCGTGTGAATTAATGCATTGCCGTAGGAGATCAGGCCGGAGCTGACGAGTCATCGTGGCTGATCGGACGTAGCCAAGCGGATCAGCTGTTTGCCGTGGAGGGCTTGAGATCTGTAGATGGCATGCGCATTAATTGTTGAGTGAGCCGGAGATCAGCAGAGGCCATGCGCATTGATTGTTGAGTGAGCCGGAGATCAGCAGAGGCCATGCGCATTGATTGTTGGCAGCGTAGACAGAGCATGGTCCCTGGTCGAGTTGCAAAAGGATGTGACCGTGGCGGGTGGACGGTGAAGTCGGGCTTCCGAGGTCGAGAATCCTGAGGTCGGGCTTTCAGTTGGGCATCTTGAAGCCGGACGCCCTTATCTCGGGCGCCTCCAGATCGGGCGCTTCCAGGTCGGGCGCCCTCGGGTCGGGCGCCTCCAGGTCGGGCACTTCCAGGTCGGGCGCCTACAGGTCGGACGCCTTCAGGTCGGACGCTTTCAGGTCGGGCGCCTCCAGTCACGTGCTGGCGATCTGCTCACGTGCTTCTGGGCGATTTATTTTCCCCCAACAGTTTCCAGCCAGATGACTTCCATCAGAAAATATGTTATAATGATAATTTCTCAGAAATATGCACTCTTCCAATATGCAGTAGTACGATAAAACAGACAAAAGAACAGAAATCATTTATACAAAAATGAAAGAAAAGAAACATAATTGGCAACCAATGAAACAGTAGCCCACATATCAACTTCTACATTAGCAGCGACACCACTACTGGAATCAAAAAGAATACAAAATTATCATCAGTTTCATCACATCCTTCAAAAAGAAATTAGCTGCAGAAGTGTAAGTACATTGTAATCACCACCCCAAACAACAGAATAGAACTAAATATCGATTTCCTTTAACAATTCTATTTCTGCTTGAAAAATCTAAAAATTCAAATAAACAGCAGTAAGTCAAGAAGGATAGTATAATGTAAAGCAATCAGAAAGAACAAAACAAATATTAGGAAAAAAAATTGAGGATACTGCACTGGACGGGTGATATCAGACGGCTTCATCTGCAAAAAACACTCTGCAAATTACAGAAAAACTTCAAAATTCTTATCAAAGTGGAAAAAAGAAAGACAAACAAAAATATATAATGCATATTTTTAAACAAAATTAAATGAACCCACCAGTGCAAATTCCTTTCGAGCAACACCTGGACCGATTTAAACTTGGAAAGTACTATGGAGGAAAACAAGAAAATTTCTAGTCATAATTGAGAAAATTAGACAAAAATGAGTAAAATTTGAAGAAAAGTCCCCTTTTTTTCTAGGTGGAAACTTACAAAGAAGCAGATGGGGCACTCCTCGAGGTCGCCGAGGTCAGGATCATCGAGGGCGTCGAAGCAGGGAGCAAGCTTCTGGGAGAGAATGAGCTTGCGGAGCTTCTTGTAGTCCACGTCGGAGGGCTGCCGGACCAGCCGCTGCGGCCGCGTGAGCCGCTCCTCCACCGGCCTTCGACGGCTGCGGCACATCCGGTTCCCCATCTCCGATCGCTCCTCCTTCTCATCTAGGGTTAGGGTTCGGCTTTGGCTCGCGAAGAAGAGAGCGGGGAAGGGGGAGAGGATTAAAGTTGGCGCCTTTTTAAGTCGAGGAGGGAAAGAAAAAGGAGGAAAGAAGAAGCAGAGCTCGCAAGCAAGGATGAACAGAACAGTGAGCGGTCAAGAGAAATGCCATTGGCGTGATATAGAATAACGATAATGCCCACAAGCCTTGATTTATATTGTCTAATAATAATAATAATAATAATAATAATAATAATAATAATAATAATAGCAGTAGCAACAACAACAAAAAATATTTCATGTAATAAAAAATATTATTTTGATCCAAAAAACTTAAGTTTCACTAAGTAGACTTATATATAAGTATGCAAATACGAGTTTGAAATTGGCGCTCAGTTTCTAAATTGATCTCAAGTTGAGCTTTACAAAATTTAGGACTTGTTAGGCATTGTCTCCTACATTTAAAAACAGAGTTACAGTAACCAAGATAAAAAAAACTTATTTATTATTATTGTTCTTATTTTCTATTTTGTAAAATTTACTTTTAGTATTTCTAAAAAATAAAAATGAGAAATCTTTACTTTTAGAATTTTCAAAAATAAAAAATTTATATTTTTACCACCATCATGAATACCCCTTCCATCACCAACATCGCCATAATTATTGCTATTGCTCACATTACCATCACCACACCGTAGTTGCCATCATCACTACATTTGCCACAACATCGATGCCTCCGTCACCACCTCCACCACACCACTATCACCACATCCACCACTACCAAACCTACCATCAACACCAGCGCCACCTCCACTATCTCTGCCGCAATTACTATCATCTTCACCGCCATCGATATTTTTATTTTTTATAAAATAATTAACTATACCAAATATATTTATATTTTAAAAATTAAAAAAAATATAAATATAACTTTTATTGTTAGTTTTTCAGAATGGAAAAATAAAAATGATACCAAACAACATCTCAAATGATAAAAGTTTGGTTCAAAAAGGTTTTAAATTACATTACAACGAAGAGTTCTATTGTGGCATTTTAGAAACATCAAAAATAAATTTAAAAAATAGCACAATAGATTTTATGTGATATCTCGTCGATGCTTATCAAAGTGTGAGGATCCATGCGGGCGTGTATTTAGTCCCACATCGGTTATTCGCTGGATAGATCTTGGGTACTTATATAGGATCAAGAAACTCAAATAATACCTTCCGGCTAGCCATTTTGAATGAGGTCCTAAGTTGTTACAAATGGTATTAGAGTGGATCCGGCCCATAACCTATGTAGACTAGGGGACACTGCAACACGGATCCATTGGGGCTGACCACGGGCCAATCGTAGTGTTTGTGATTAGATTTGAATAGATTTGAACCCTTAGCCTGACGAGGACGTTAGGGCTTGAACGGAGGGAGTATGTGAGGATCCGTGCGGGCGTGTGTTTAGTCCCACATCGGTTATTCGCTGGGTAGATCTTGGGTACTTATACAGAATCAAGGAACCTAAATAATACCTTCCGACTAGCCATTTTGGATGAGGTTCTGAGTTGCCACAAAAAGTATCATAAAAAGTACCATCACTTTAACCTTAAGCAATGTACCTAACAAACATTGGAATATGTTATAGGCGACCTCGACAATGTTTGTCATAAACATCGTTATTTAACTTTATGCAATATTTATAAAGACCTTATAAAAAACGTAACCTTTTAAATTTGGAGACCAACTCCTTCAACCTGTCTATCTAAGAGCTTATGCTTAAAACTTAGATTGCAAGTTCCGAGACTTCACCCTCATGGGATTGCTCCTTCTCCTGCATCTTCATAATATCTTTGTTCTGGAACATCTTTGGAGTTGGAACAAGCATATATATATATATATGGTCATATTTCTCAAGCATCCTTAAGAGAGCATATCCCCCTCCTAAGAAGCATCTCCACCTTCAGCCTAATAGGACTCGCTCCTTCCATCTTGTGTGGCTCGTAGTATCTCAATCTTTGCCATATAAATTGTTAAAGTATAAAGTAAACTTGAAATAATAATTTGGTTGTTTATTTAGTATTTGAAAACATGTAGAGTGGGGAGGAAGAAATTATTATGCCCACAGCTGCCTCGGGAGCCACCGACTCCCCATTTTTGCACTACAGTCTAAAAACTACTCTACCCTATTTGGGCATTTTCCAATCTATGTAAACTGTAATTTTATCACCATTAAATTAGAGAAAGTAAACGTTTATATAGGGTTCCGACAAAATTAGTATTATGAAAAATATAAAAAGAAAAAAAATTACCTCTTTCTTCTCTCTGTGTAAGAGATATTGTGCCAAAAGTATATGACATCTTTAATTTTGTTATATGAGGTCCCATGCAGACATGTATTTAATCCCACATCAATCATGCAGTGGATTGATCTTGCATACTTATATAGAACCAAGAAATCCAATGATACCTTCTGGCTAGTCTTTTTTATATGGAGTGGGAAGCACTACAACATGGGCCTATTTGGATTGATCATAATTTAGTCATCGTACTTGTGATTATGATTCAATTTAAATAAATTTAGATCCTTAACCTGCCAAGAATGCTAAAGCTTCTTAATAGGGGGAGCATATAAGGATACATACAGGTAAATGTTTACTCTCATATTGGCTATGCACTAGATTGATCCTTGATACTTATACAAGACTAAAAAAATTTAAATAATAATTTCTGGCTACCTTTTTTATATGAGATCCTTGGTTGTTACAACTTTTATGAAGTTTTATCCTAAGACATAAGTTACCAATTGGGGAAAAAATGCAGTCCTGTTGATCAAGATTTATACAGTTGACCCAAGTCGTACCTACCACTTTTGATAAATCCAGTTTTTTTTTTTCGATAAATCCAGTTATCCACAAGCTCCTGTGACTGGGCATTAAGGCATATGGGATCCTTATTTGCCCTTATTCGTGCTTCTATTTGCTCTGCGTAGAAATGAGTGCAATATAATTTATGCTTGCATTTCTTAAATGCACATCCAACTTTTGATAGAACCCAACCCTTTCTCTCTGGTCCCAAGCCAACTTTTGACTAAAACCAAAGAAAGGAATCAATCAAAGCCAAAGAAAATGGCATACTTGTATAGTAGATGCTACAATGATGTGGTAAGTGGATTAAGTCAAGAAGGAGACAATCCTGTAGCATAATCCAGTTATAATTCAATATCAAATGTACAAATTCTTTACTTACTTGCAAGGTTCAACAGGATGAGCACAAACCGAACATTGGAATATATAATAGAAGTCAACTTAAAATAGTCTACAATGAACAATTTTCTATATGTTGTTCTTCACTTCAGTTGGCACCTTCCACTTGTTATCATACTCAAGTGGCAAGAGGTCTCCTTTCCTCGCCGCTGTGCCCAAAAAATATTTGAGCTGACCATCATCAATTTAACGAAAACTACTGGCATATCAAATTAACACCAACTTTAGTATAACTTCACACAAATCATCCAAAAGCTATATCTTCTTATAGCTTACAAACTAAAATAACAGCACTATGTATCCTCATCCAATATAGGATCATCTATGACCATTTTCTAAAATGACAGTCATATATACCGTCAATATCATTCCTATCCAATTTACTTCTTCTTCTGAAGCTTGTATGCTTTTGTCCTCCAACCCATCACTATTGTGCAAATGCCCATGTTTGTCTCGATCAACAGCTCATCACCCATATCATGTAAGTCATGAGGCTTTGTTTTAATAGCACACAATTCAGGATATAATAAATGCATGTCACAAATGACCTGCAGGACTTGTGATGCTAAAACAAAAAGCTTATCGACCAACTTTGCACTTGTATTCACCAATTAAAGATATTTTTTCAACATGTGAATTCCATCTATTATCCTTACGAAGTCAGGAGGAAGCTTGTGACTTAAAGACACAAGTAATTCGAAGTTCAATTAGAACTTAAACTAGATAATTGCAAATACGAGTAGCAGCAAGCTTTCAACTAGGTGTCATAAATGATCTAGTTCACCAGAGGAGAGTAAGAATTGATCTGGTTCACCATACAACAACCCTGTTGACGTCCGCTCTTCAACAAATATAACCCCAAGACTTATTAGATCTTGCTAGTGCACTGATTTCCTTCATATATCTACATCCTTATTCTTAGCATATCTTAAGCAACAATAGCACGAGAAAAACAATTATGCTAGGGCTTAATTCTACCACTTATGTCAAGGACCAAGAGTTCATATAACTATGATGTCCAATGCAAATATATATGGGTATTTTGGTTCGGTCTGAAAGATCAGGTATTAGTTCACCAGAGGAGGAGAGTGGAATTGATAGGGTTCACCATACAACAACCCTGTTCATGTTTGCTCTTCAACAAATATAACCCCAAGACTTATTAGATTTTTCTAGTGCACTGATTTCCTTCATATATCTACATCCTTATACTTGGCATATCTTGAGCAACAATAGCAGGAGAAAAACTATTATGCTAGGGCATTAATTCTACCACTTATATCAAGGTTCGAGAGTTCATAGAAGTATGACGTCCAATGCAAATATATATGGGTATTTTGGTTCGGTTTGAAAGATCAAGTGTGCTAGAAAGTTCTTTGTTTTGAAAGTAACCTAAGAAGAAACTTCCTACCACCTTGCCACTAAAAAATAAACTATTTGTGGCCCAATATGTCAATGGTGTAATGAAGGTCTAGAAACCATAAATTGTATCTTCTTCCCCGACCTAATGTCATGGCCACTTTGGGATACCAATGATAGCCCACACCTACAATAGATATCTTATTCGAAAGGGATGCTCTGTGCAACTAGATTGTATCTCTGATTCTCCAACAATTGCAAACCAAAGGGATGCTTTGCAAGATAAGCTTGTCTTACAAGCTTTCTCTTTCTCCCATTATGACTCTTAGAGAAGGAAGAAACCCTAGATCTATGCCTATCCTCTCTTTATATATCTTAATTGCTGTGAATTGCCTAGGATGCTAGAACCCCTAAAATGCCTCCCTTATATATAAAGGAGGAGAGGTGCTAGTGTTTATATACTAGTCGCCCCTGACTCCTAACTAGCTCTCAAGAAAAAAGAAAAGGATGGGACTTTGACAACAATTAGTTATTAACTATTATAATCTATAAAGTAATTATTTTTAAAATCTTTTAGTTACTAGCAGACTACATCTAATATATCTGACCGCATCTCTTTTCAAAAATGCATACGATGCTAATATGATGTTTCCATGTTGGATATATAGTCCGTTCTTCACTCATATCTAAATCCAATACACCACTGTGCTTTCTATCAAAGATAAAGTTCATGAAATCATGGTCCATATACGAGTTTGGCTGCAAATTTGCTGACCTTGAGTGTACAACAAGGTGCCATATTTTTTAAGTCAAGAGACCGCATACAAGTTTATGCACCTGCTTTCTACCTTTATCCCTAACAATGCTTTGTAAGATGAATTGCTAGTGTTGATTGTTTACTATGATAGCACACCCGACTGTTGGTGCATGGTTTCACCTCAATGAATGAGGGATTCCATTAAATCACTGTCTACCCGAGCAGTCTTATAAATGCAATCCTATCCTCACCCATAATTGTGAACAAATTTTGAATACTTAGAAATGTTTACTTCTCTCTATAGAAAATACTCAAATCCACTAGATAAACCTCTGAGTATTTATGAACATCCACATCTCAATGCACCAAACCCTAGCTACTACACCTCATAACCGTGGCCTAGATAGAGTTAGCGTATAGCTCGGAGTGTTTCCAAAAGTTGATGCATGAAATCTTGCTCTTAGAACCGGATTTCATTTTATAAATCTCGAGTCACAGCTGGCTTCAGCTTCGTCGTACAGCTTCCTGAGTTCTATCTCTCTGGACATTAGTGGAGATGATCTAGACTTGCACCCCCCCACCAGAAAGCTTGGGATCAACCAGTAATTGCTATTTGATGGCACTTGTGGAAGGAAAGGAATCAGAGAGAATTTAACAAAGCCAACCCTTCTGCTGCGATCTTTAATTTCCTCCATTCTAGACTCCTTTCATGGTTCGGATGCTCTATGTGCACCTCAGAATAAGTTGGCTCATAGACAACATGTATTAGCCCTTAAGGTCCCAGCTGTAGTCTTTCTTTCTTTCTCTCTCTCTTGTATTCTTTCTTCTTTCTTGTTTATTAATAATATCTGGTGAGGGACCATCCCAATCCATTTCATTCAAACAAGAAAAAAAATCTCATTTATATGTCTTACAGTAGATTTCTTTTCTTATTATTATTATTATTTTGGTAGAAGCGGATATGATTAATTATATCGTTGATAAATTATGTGTCCTGCAGCTGTGGCAGATGGAAAACCAGCATGCGGTACGGTTGCAGAGATACCATGCAATGGCCGTGGGGAACCCAGGGAATGTGGCGAGCAATGCCAACTTCAAGTGGATCCTTCGACAGTAGGAAACTGCAATAGCTCCACTCACCACTGCGACTGCCTTTTAGATGTGGCCCCTCCCTTTGAACATCAGGTTGCACAATAAGTTGTTTGAATAAGTGGAGCCACAACAATGTACATAATGTTGTTGGAATTAATATATAATTGAAAGTTTTTTTTTTTTGAGGTGCACCGGCTCCTCATACGACGTGCACATGAGTGTAGCCAATAAAATCAAAAAAAAAAAAAGTTGGCAAAGAGAGTAAGAAACATTCGCTTGATTCTCTCAACCCATCAGAATGATGTGCTGCAACTTTCTAATATATTTCTTTAGCATGACAAGTTTTCTCCTTTTCCTATTTTTTCTTACAAGAAAATTAGGTGTCCTGTTTGTAATCTTTTTATTTTCCCTTTGTTGAAGGCATGTTATACAGAAATAGGATGGCACATTATTTTCTTTTTGGTAAATAATAACACATTATTCGATGATAAGTTACCAACTAAACACCTTTACAACAAAATTAAAAGTATTAAACATGGAAATTGTGTTGCCTTGACATCCCCTATGCTAATGAGCCACTTGAGAACAAAATCTATTCTGAACTTTTCTAGATCGATAAGCCTCGTTAGAGCTTTCCTTGCGATTCAGAAACAATTTTCAAGATACAGTGCATGATTCTTTGCCTTTTAATTTTTCGCTGGCTGGTACCCCATAGCATACTCCTAAAACAATAAATCAGATCGAGGCAAAAAGAAAATAGTTAAATTATATTTGAAAAGAGATATTTGAAAAAAAATAATTTTCACAAAAAAAAAAAATAATAATTCCGTTGCCGGGACTCGAACCCGGGTCTCTCGGGTGAGAGCCGAGTATCCTAACCAGCTAGACTACAACGGATGTGACAAAGTTTTGAAATACATATAATTATGGCAAGAGTACCAACCCCTTTTCAAGCCTTCAACCTCCGCTACCGCTATGAGACACCAATGATTCAATGAACCGACCCACGAGCTGCCTTGCCACGGCTTTGAGCAAAAAGATCGTAGAAGCAGTTTCCGGTGGACCAATCCATGAAGCGCTTTTGCTCTACAAACAACTCCATTCCTCCGGAATCCATGGAAGCCCATCCTTCTTCCCATCCCTTCTCAAAGCTTGCTCTTCCCCACAATCCCTCGGCTTCGCCCTCCAGCTCCATTGCACCATCCTCAAGACCGGCCTCATCTTGGACACCGTAACCATGAACTCCCTCCTTTCCATGTACTCAAAGCACTCCATGATTGAGTCCGCACGCCTACTGTTTGATAGAGCGCCGCTGAGAGACACCGTCACTTGGAATTCGATGATGAATTGCTATATCAGAAATGGGTATGCCTCCGAATCCATGGAAATGGTCCGGGAGATGCACTCGGTGGGATGCATGCTCAAGCCCGAGCTGCTTGCTGCCGTCCTTTCGGTCTGCGGTCGTGCACGGAATTTGGGCCTTGGAAGAGCCATTCATGCTCATTCGATTCAGAATGGAGCATCTGAGTCAGGTGTTCTCTTGCCTACCGCCTTGGTCGACATGTACTCGAGATGCCAAGATTTGCATGCAGCTATAAAGGTGTTTAGTCTGATGCCCGAGAGAAATGTTGTTTCTTGGACAGCAATGATCACAGGCTGCATAACAAATGGAATTCATGATGTGTCCCTCGAGATGTTTCGAGAGATGGGAGCCGAAGGAATTAAACCAAACAGGGCAACACTAGCTACCATCTTACCGGCTTGCGGTGCATTGCGTGCTTTGAAGCATGGGAAAGAGATCCACGGCTATGTTCATCGACATGCGTTTGAATTGGAACCTCAAATAGTTGGAGCCTTGATAGACATGTACAGTAGATGCAAGGGAGCATCAAATCTGGCTTCTCTTGTTTTTGAGAGAGCCGAGGAAAGAGATGTTGTCATATGGAGCTCGATCTTGAAAAACTCTTCTAGGAATAGCGACTACGTTGGAACGTTGAAACTTCTGCATGAGATGAGGAAAGATGGCATCAAACCAAACCCAGTCGCAATGCTGGGAGTGATTGCCGCCTGCATCGGCCTCTCATCCATGGGTCACGGGCAAGGAATACATGGCTACATTCTAAAATCTGGCCTCATTTCAGATACTTTCGTTAGGAATTATCTCGTAGACATGTATGCTAAAAGTGGATGCCTGGATTCTTCCATCCGAATCTTTTCTGAGATGCCTGTGAGGGATTCCATCTCATATACTAGTATGATTGCAGGCTATGGTCTGCATGGTCGTGGCGACGATGCCTTGAGGCTTTTTAACGAGATGTCGGAGATGGGAGTCGAACCTGATGGGATCACGATTCTTGCAGTTTTATCAGCATGTAGCCACTCGGGTCTCGTAGGCGAGGCAAAGAAGCTGTTTGATAACTTGGGCAGAAGTTGCGACATTCTTTTGAGTTCAGAGCATTATGCTTGCTATATTGATCTTTTGGGGAAATCTGGAAAGCTTGAATATGCCTGCGACGTCATGAGAAATATGCGCATGAAGCCAAGCCCCAAAGTTTTGAGTTCATTGGTATCAGCTTGCAGGGGGCATGGCAGATTTGAGGTGGCAGAGAAGTTGGCCTTTTGGCTGATCAATACCGAACCAGAGAATGCAGCAAACTTTACGTTATTGTCAACGATATACGCTGAGGCTGGTGATTGGTTTAAGGCAGAGGAGATCAGGAGGGCAATGAGGGAGAGGGGATTGAAGAAGAGCTCTGGGAGCAGCCAAATACAAATGGGAGCAGAGATTTGTTGCTCGTCTGTCATGTGAAACAGATATATAACTGAGATGGCAAGACATCCAGGAGTATGTATTCGCTTAGTCGAAGGAGAGGATATATGCGAGCATTATATGCGACATATAATCGTTAAAATAAATACCCTCGCTCTATCCTCTATCCCTTTTCTGTCTTTGCATACTTAGTGAGTTAAAAGCTATAGATAGTTCTACAGTTTTACAACTCAAGAACTCATCCAAAATGACTTCCATATCCGCGAGGATAACATCTCTCACAATTTAGGACCTCATTCAAAATGGCTAGTCATAAGATATTAAATAGGGGTAATTAATTTCCCACCCTTCAAAAGGCCCCGCTATAACAAAAAGTCAAAGACCGGTCAATAAATGTACTGGTGATCAATTACGCCTATTAAAGGGGTAATTAATTCCCCACCCTTCAAAAGACCCCGCTATAACAAAAAGTTCCGGTTGACTGGTCTTAAAATCTTTCGTCAAATATCTTTACCAAGTTTAACTCCCGGTCCTTGAGCCCCTTTTATTTTTTTTAAAAGGCCGAAAATGCCCCTGCCCTCCTCATCTCCCATTCCCAGAAGGAGAAGAAAAAGACCCCCCCTCCGCCGACCATGGCCCGCCCCTGCCCGAGCTCCCTCCTGCGACCGCCGCCGGCCCCGGCTCGCCTCCTCCCGAGCTCCCTCCCGCGACCCCGCCCCCGCCCGAGCTTCTTCCTGCGGCCGCCGTCGGCCCCGGCTCGCCCCCCCGAGCTTCCTCCTGCGGCCCCGCCCCCTCCCAAACCCTCTCCCGCGGCCGCGCCGCTAGGATTGGCCCCGCCCCTGCCCCCTCATGAGCCCCCTTCTGCAGCCATCGCCGGCCGCAACCCGCCCTCCTCCCACGTCCGCCACAGCACGGCCCTTTTCCGGAGCCGCCGGCCTAGCGGGAGGAGAGGTGTTCTCCGCTGCCAGCCGCGGCTGCCGCCGCCGGCAGCCCCGCCTCCCGCGGCCCCCTCCTGCGGCTGCCGCGGCTCGGCCCCCCTTCCGGCGCCACCGGCTCACGGGAGGAGAAGAAAGAAGAAGAAGGGAAGAAGAGAAGGAAAAAAAGAAAAAGAAAAAAAAAGAAAAGGAAAGAAAAAGAAGAAAAGAAAAGAAAAAAAGAAAAAAAGAAAAGAAAAAGAAAAAAAATAAATAAATGCATCAATATATATATATGAATGAATAAATAAATAAATAAATAAATAATATATTTTAATGAAATAAAATAATTATAAATAAATAAAGCTACTACGGCTGGAACCCCTCCTGCGGCCGCCACAGCCTGGCCCCCTTCTGGCGCCACCGGCCTCATGGGAGGAGAAAATAGAAGAGAAGAAAGAAAAAAGAAGAAAAGGAAAAAAAAAAAGAAGAAGAAAAGAAAAGAAAAGAAGAAAATTAAAAAATAAAAAGAAAGAAAGAAAGAAAAGGAAAATAAATAAATAAATAAATCCATAAATAAATAAATACATATATATGTGATGAACGAATAAATAAATAAATAAATAATATATTGTAATAAAATAATAAATAAATAAATAAAGTGGCTGCGGTCGGGCCCCCTCCCACTGCCACCATGGCACAGCCTCCTTTTAGCGTTGTCGGCCTCACGAGAGGAGAAAGTAGAAAAAAAAGAAAAAAAAAAGAAAAAAAGAAAAAACAAAAGAAACAGAAAGAAAAAGAAGATTTAAGTGTGTGTAGAGAAGGCTTAATTGTGTGCAGAGAACACTTAACTGTATGATGCACATAATTTAGTATTCTCTGTATACAATTAAGTCTTTTTTGTACATACTTAAGTGTGTGATGCAGAGAATACTTAACTCTGTGCAGAGAAGGAAAGAAAAAGAAAAGGAAAGAAAGGGAAGAGAATGAAAGAAAAAGAAAAAAAGGAACGAAAAAGAAGAAAAGGAAAAAAAAGAAAAAAAGAAAAGAAAAAAGAAGAAGAAAAAGGAAAGAAAAAGAAAAAGAAAGAAAAAGAAGAGAAGGAAAGAAAAAGAAAAAAAGGAACGAAAAAGAAGAAAAGGAAAAAAAAAGAAAAGAAAAAAGAAAAAGAAAAGGAAAGAAAAAGAAAAAGAAAGAAAAAGAAGAGAAGGAAAGAAAAAGAAAAAAAAAGGAAAGAAAAAGAAGAAAAGGAAAAAAAAGAAAAAATGAAAAAAAAAAGAAGAAGAAAAAGGAAAGGAAAAAAATACTTAACTGTGTGATACATAGAACAGTTAACTGTGTGCAGAGAAAATATAAGTGTGTGTGCAGAGAAGATTTAATTGTGTACAAAGAATATTTAACTTAACTGTGTGATGTATAAAACATTTAACTGTGTGCAGAGAAAATTTAAATATGTGTAGAGAAGATTTAATTGTGTATAGAGAACACCTAACTGTGTGATGCACACAATTAAATGTTCTCTATAAACAATTAAGTCTTCTCTGCACACACTTAATTGTGTGATGCAGAGAACACTTAACTATGTACAAAGAAGATTTAAGTATGTGCAGAGAAGATTTAATTATGTATAGAGAACACCTAACTGTGTGATGCACACAGTTACATATTCTCTGTACATACTTAACTGTGTGATGCAAAGAACACTTAACTGTGTGCAGAAAAGATTTAATTCTGTACAGAAAATACTTAACGGTGTGATGCACATGGTTAAGTGCTATCTGTACGCAGTTAAGTATTCTCTGTATACAATTAAGTCTGTGTGCAAAGGAGACTTAATTGTGCACATAGAATACTTAATTGCCTTCTTTTTTCTTTCCTTTTTTTTCTTTTTCTTTCCTTCTCTTCTTTTTCTTTCCTTCTCTTCTTTTTCTTTTCTTTTCTTCCTTTTTCTTTCCTTCTCTTCATTTTCTTTCCTTTTCTTCCTTTTTCTTTTCTTTTCTTCTTTTTCTTTATTTTTTCTTCTTTTTCTTTCCTTTTTCTTCTTTTTTTCTTTTCTTCTTTTTTTTTTCTTTTTCTTTTTTTTTTGTCTTTTCTTCCACTGTATCTATCAATATCAAGAAAAGAAAAGAAAAAAAAGGAAGAAAAGGAAAGAAAAAGAATAAAAAGAAAAGAAAAAAAAAGAGAAGAAAAGAAAAAGAAGAGAAGAAAAGAAAAAGAAAGAAAAGAAGAAAAAAGAAAATAATGAGTGAGCGACAGTTAGGTTAGTAAGCTTGGTATACAAATAATATAACATTGTTAACTTAACTGTGTGCAGAGAAACCATACCTATGTGCAGGAAATAGTAAACTGTGTGCACAGAACAGAAAACTGTATTTCGAGGTTAATTAAGTATGTACTATCATTAGTTAAGTGTGTTTTAAGTTTAATCGACTATGCGCCATGCTAAGGTAAGATTTGGCTCACAAGAACAACCTATATTAAGTGTCTACCACATCATTGTAATTGATTCGAAATATTCTACAAAAATCAAATTGTTTAACTTAACTGTGTGCAGAGAAACTATACTTGTGTGCAGGAAACGGTAAACTATGTGCACAGAACAGAAAATTGTGTTTTGGGGTTAATTAAGTGTGTGTATTAGTTAATTAAGTATGTTTCAAGCTTAATCGACTATGCGCTATGCTAGGATAAGTCTTGGCTCACAAGAAAAATCTATATTAAGTGTCGATCACATCATTGCAATTGATTCGAAACATTCTACAAAAATCAAATTGTTTAACTTAACTGTGTGCAGAAAAACCATACCTGTGTGCAGAAAACGGTAAACTGTGTGCACAGAACAGAAAATTGTGTTTTGGGATTAATTAAGTGTGTGTATTAGTTAATTAAGTGTGTTTCAAGCTTAATCAACTATGCGCCATACTAGGATAAGTCTTGGCTCACAAGAAAAACCTTTATAAAGTGTCTATTACATCATTGTAATTGATTCGAAACATTCTACAAAAATCAAATTGTTTAACTTAACTGTGTGCAAAGAAACCATACCTGTGTGCAGGAAACGGTAAACTGTGTGCACAGAACAGAAAATTGTGTTTTGGGATTAATTAAGTGTGTGTATTAGTTAATTAAGTGTGTTTCAAGCTTAATCGACCATGCGCCATGCTAGGATAAGTCTTGGCTCACAAGAAAAACCAATATAAAGTGTCTATCACATCATTGTAATTGATTCGAAATATTCTAAAAAATCAAATTGTTTAACTTAACTGTGTGCAGGTAACGGTAAACTGTATATACAGAACAGAAAATTGTGTTTCGGGGTTAATTAAGTGTGTGTATTAGTTAATTAAGTGTGTTTCAAGCTTAATCGACTATGCGCCATGCTAGGATAAGTCTTGGCTCACAAGAGCAACCTATATTAAGTGCCTACCACGTCGTTGTAACTGATTCGAAATATTTTACCAAAATCAGATAGCTTAACTAAACTATGTGTACAAAAACTATATCTATGTGCAGGGAACAGTAAACTGTGTGCACAAAATAGAAAACTGTGCCAGGCTATATTAAGTGTTAAAACATTGATTAATTATATGCCAAGCTTACTTAAATGTGTGCTATACTATATTACCTGTGTACCAAACTTACTAACCTAACTACCACTTACTTATTATTTTCTTTTTTTTCTTCTTTTCGTTTCTTCTTTTTCTTTCCTTCTCTTCTTTTTCTTTCCTTTTTCTTCTCCTTTTTTTTCTTTTCTTTTTTTCTTTTTCTTTCCTTTTTCTTCTTTTTTTTTTCTTCTTTTTCTTTCTTTCTCTTCCTTTTCTTTCCTTTCCTTTTCTTCTTTTTCTTTCCTTCTCTTCTTTTTCTTTGCTTTTTCTTCTCCTTTTTTTTCTTTTCTTTTTTTTCTTTTTCTTTCCTTTTTTTCTTTTTTTTCCTTCCTTTTTCTTTCCTTTTTCGTTCTTTTTCTTCCTTTTTCTTTCCTTTTTCTTCTTTTTTTTCTTTTTCTTCTTTTTCTTTCCTTTTTCTTTTTTTTCTTCTTTTTCTTTCCTTCTCTTCTTTTTCTTTCCTTTTTCTTCTTTTTCTTTCCTTTTCTTCCTTTTTCTTTCCTTTTTCTTCCTTTTCTTTCCTTTTTCTTCTTTTTTTCTTTTCTTCTTTTTCTTTCCTTCTCTTCTTTTTTCTTTCCTTCTTTCCTTTTTTTCTTCCTTTAGTTCATTTATATATATATATATATATATATATGCATGTATTTATTTATTTATTTCCCTTTCTTTCTTTTTTTTTTTCTTTTCTATTTTTCTATTTTTTTCCTTTTCTTCTTCTTTTCTTTTCTTTTTCTTTTTTTTTCTTCTCTTCTTCCCTTCTTCTTCTTTCTTCTTTCTTCTCCTCCCGCAACGTTGCCGGCGTCGGAAGAGGACCGGGCCATGGCGGACATAGGAGGGGGCCACGAGAAGGGGCCAAGCCACCGCCGCCAGCGGCCGCGGCAGCCGTAGATGACCCGCGGAGAATTCTTCTCCTCCCGCGAGGCCGTCAGCGCCGGAAAGGGGTCGGGCCACGGCGGACACGGGAGAAAGGTAGGTCGTGGCCGGCGACAGCTGCAGGACGCCACGGCAGCCCTTCTTCCTCTTCTTCGACGCCTCCCCACCGTGGGGCAAGGGCGGGGGTATTCTCGGCGCCGCAGGAAAGCGAGGGGGCTCGAAAGGCTGCTGGGGTGGGGGTATTTCCGACGGCGCGGCCGCGATAGGAGGCTCGGGAGGGTCAGGCCGTGGCCGGCGCCGGCCGTGGCGGGCCCAACCCTTTTTTTTTCTCTTCTCCGGTGGAATGGAAGATAAAGCAATAGGAATTAAAATATTCTTTGAGGGCATTTTCGTCTCATAATAAAGTATTGAAATATGGCTGGACTGATTGTTAAACAACCAGTCAACAGAGATTAAATGTTAAAGACCGGTCAATAAATGTACCGGTGATCAATTACGCCTATTAAATAAGTTCATTGATTCTATATAAGTACTCAAGATCTATCCAATGAATGAGCAATATGGAACTAAACATACGTTTGTATAGGTTCTCACAAGTTTCAGATCCAGACTTATTTCAAAAGATATTTATTATATTTTACTCTTTATCTATGTATTAATAAACAAAGAATTTGTAAGATTTTTTTGACTATTTATTTTCTCAAAATTTTATTATATCTATTTGTTCTCCCCTCCCATGTACGTCCTCCTTCACCACTGGCAACCACCATCATCGGCACCGACGACGCCGCCCACACCCTCTCTTTCTCTTGCTCTACTTGTTTCTCTCTCCTGAGTGGCGACCGGTTGTTGATAACCACCGGAAACCTCTCTCTCTCTTCTTCTACCCCTTTCCCCTCTCTCTCTATCCAAAACTTCTCCTCTCGGATTTCACCAAGGACGGCAGCGTGGCTCGGATTTCACCAAGGAGGGGGTGGCAGCTTGGCCAATCACCTCCAAGCTCCATCTCTCTCCCTCTCAGCCAACACCTTGGGCTGGTTTTAGCCTGCAAAGTATTGGTCACGTCAAATTCTGCTAAAACTTACTCTATTTGTGCATGGAGGTGCTTCAGCAAGGCCCCTGTTGGTCTCCCTTGCGAAGTGAAATGGGCCTGATTTCCCCTGAGCAATATGAGATTGGATCTGAAAGTAAGGCCCAGTAAATTTTTATCCTTTGTTTTTTTTTAAAAAAAAAATCTTAGAGAAAACGTGGGAGACTCTTTCATGCTGCAATCATTTAGATTCCATTACTTAGAAATAATTTTGGTTGAATTACAAAGAACATGATATCATAATAAAATTGGAGTCTCCATCCCCAGAGTTGAGCATGTAATGTCATAGATGTTATTATCATCGTCATCGTTATTATTAGGTATGTAGGAGCTAACTGCGACGTATTCATTTTTTTTTTAACCTCTAATATCATTTCTTAAAATTGTTTATGCATAAAAAAAAATATTAATTTTAATTCCATTTTTGCAACAAGAAATAACTTTTGTATCTAGATACTCAAACAAACTTATTGATATTTTGTGCATCATCTAACGCATCATATGATCATACAACTGTAGCTTTTGCTTATCTCGACCTTCTTACTTTTTTTTTTTGTTATTCAATTTAATCCTGCCGTACATTAACACTAGTGAATTACAATGGCAGGGACTCCCACATGGAGTACTGAAGTAGAACAACCCTGTCTGAGAATATATAAGGCTTTATTAAATAAATTTTTTTTTTTCCTTTCCTAAATAGACCCAAGTCTAATTAAATTTAGCTATATTCATAAACTCTAAATCCTAGTTTACCTAACTGGTAAGGTTTATTGTTAACTGCATCAAAAATTTGGGTCCAAATTCTATACCATGATTTAGGGGTTGGCGGTTTTAGAGAAAGGATATAGCCTATTGTCTTGGGATCCTTCTCATAGATGTTGGTGCATTAATAAAGTCCACAGCTTCATTAGTGTGAACTAGGTTAAATGTTTAATCCATTTATGCATTCATTTTATCCAGACACAATACACGTATAATAGATGCCACAGCTTCTAATAGATGTCTTTGGAAGTGTTGTTTCAAGATGGGCCTACGTGGGAAGGCAATTCAGGCCTCTGGAGACAGGGCTTTGGACCTCAAGTTCTATTTCGGCCTAAGCTTTAGTGTTGCTTCGGCTGTTCAATTTAACCAGGTGTTACAGTTTTAAGATCTTGGAAAATAAAATGTAAAATCTACACTCCAAAAAATCTTTAATCAAAAAAATGAAAAGAGAAGAAAAGGCCAAAAAAAAATAAAGAAATAATATCAATAAAACAATAGGTAAAATATAATCACAAAATATAACTCTTGGTTACCATACATGTAACATGGACAGCCATATATTAAGGTGCATATAATGGCATGTTACGCTATTGCATAATATCTTTTCTCCTGACCTAAGATGTAGAAAAGCATTGTAGCTGTGTTAGATAACATATGCTCGATGTAAACTCAAAAACACAAGGCGCTGCAATGTCGCGAACCTGAATTACTATGTGAAGAACCGCATCTCATCGTACCCAAAAAAAAGAAGAGTAAGACGAAGTAGAAGGAGAAGAATTACACCGTTGATCAGCTATGGTCAGGCACTATGATTGTCGCACCAAATATTAGCAACAAATCAAGATTAATAAAATAGAATTAAGATTAGTATTATATTGCCATAAAATTAAGATTGTCGCTTCAAGCATCCTTTTGGAAATTTTCAACACTGAGTCCATTTGATTAATACATGCCAAAGCACCTCAACATGGCAAGAGGAAAGTAGATAGTACAGATTCCACCATTCTTCTCCAATGATTTCTAGTCACTTCATGCAGTTTGTGAATAGGCCTTCAACTTGCCTTTAATATAATCAATAAGTGTCGATTGGCATAAACAACACTACTAACTTTATATGGGAAGATAAAAGTTACAAACTCAAATTTACGTTTAATGAATTAAGAAATTATGACATGCAGAACTAGCTTTTTTTTTCTGCACGAGAGAACTACTTCAAGATGTTTTTACTTTAAAAATTTGTTTGTTATATTCATCATCTAATTACAGACACTATGAAGTAATAATTTGTGATTGGCATCGTATATTTCACTTGATGGTCATTGATTTAATGTATAACAATAAGAGATACATCCATATACCTGTACAGAATACATGCATCAAATACATTCTATTGTAGCAAAACTCTAGTCTTTTTTCAGTTCAGTGCATGCTTATACATTTTTCATTATTTTTTCAAACTACAGTACTTGCAAAAGAAAATATATATTCTATCCTAAATTATACTGGTTTTAATTCAGTTATATTCGACAATATTTTAACCGCAAAATGGTTACACTCCATGACTAGGCATACTAATTCTTTCACGGGATGAATTGTCTTGCCCAAATGATCTTATAGAATCAAGTTGAGAGCTAGTAATCTTTGTTTATGATCCGACTAGAGAAAAATAATTTTTTTTAAGCTACTCAACTCGAAATATCTTATTTCTAATAAGAAAATTAGCAAAAGTAGTATGTATCACCTCTTAATTTTATTAATGATATTAAAAAAAATAAGTTACAAAAGTTCTTTATTTATACTAACGAGGTCCATTTAGGTCGAATTCTTCTTCTTCTAGTTAATAGAAATTACAATTTTTGCAAGAAAGACATGACTAATAAAAATAATTATAAAAAATTAAAAATTTTACAAAGAAACGTAGATTTTGACTTTTACTTGATTTTGTTTTTAAACACTTCATTTAATTCTTTCTAGATCGAGATATATGTCTAGTTAACTATTTTCCTAAAAAGCTTTTTTTTTTTTGACAACCAGTTTTAAGATATAAACGATAGAATTTATCTCTAATCGCTAAGTGCGGCAAATCTTTGGAGATTAGTATTATGTTTTATAAAGTTACTTGATTCAAAAAAATACTTTTAAATCAAATATTATGTAACTAAGTTAAAATCTTCATAAGTTTGATGCATTATTCAGCTTCAAATATAGTATATTTGGTTTTCAATCGAGATCCATCCATAATGATCAGAATAGTTAATAGCAGATTGGATGATCCTTGTGGATCAATTATTCTACTTCAAATTTAAATTAGTCATTTCCCCATTATATTTCCTAGTTGCCTTTCTTAGTTGTACTCAAGCTGCATACTATATCATATTCCCTGTAATTTATCTAATTGCAATATGGTTTGTATATTATAATGTTATTACATTTTATATGTTACATGTTCTGCAAGTCACGGGGTTGAACTTATAATAAGAGAGTAAATGCCAAGCCACCCACATATTTGTTCTCTTAATCAAGTGAAATCATAAGCCAATCAAAGCTAAACATACCTGTAGAATTCATAAAAGAACAAAGATTAGAAAGAAAAAAAAAAGTAGATTCCAAGCAGTGGGTCTTTCTCTTGTTTCGTTCTCCAATCAACGCGATAAAGTAGTACTCCCAAACTACTGCCACTAAATCCAGCTTAGGTGGACGCACATTCCATTTTAACCATAAAAAATGACCATGGTGAAACACATATTACCTAAATTCTGAACTCGCGATTAAGACTCGGACTACCAGACAATCTGGTGCCTTCACCCTAGACTAGAACATCCAGAGAAGACGCACACTCCTCGAGGGTCATATAAAAGAGTCAAATTTCTACGTCCGGCTGGAAATCTTAACTGATAATGCCCCAGTGGGTCCCATGGAATCAAAGCTCATGCTTCATGGACAAAAACTCCGACGAAACTCGTGGTTCTGCAGCACGTGCAACGCAGGTGCATGTTAGGTGTCACCTCGTCTCCGTATCCTATGGTATACCGACATACAGTGGACAGCATTTTAGTTTTTTTTTATCATTTTAATCGCGACAAAGGCGGGGCCCACTTCTCGGGCACATCCACGATGCATACCAGGGTGAAGACCGGATTTGTTTCATCCCAGGATGAAATATTAACTTATTTACATAAATTATAATTTGGATTCAAATTACACACGTGATTGGCACGATTATATATTTAAATTTAGATTGGTTGATGAGCATCAAAGTGGAAGAGGATTAGAGGATATCGAGGAATGGTATAGTTGAGAAGTCCGATTTTGGACCTGTTGGACGTATGAAATATTTTTTTTATAAAAAAAAGTAGGATTTTTTTTAAGTATTCAACATGTGAGGATCCGTACGGACGTGTGTTTAGTCCCACATCGGTTATTCACTGGGTAGATCTTGGGTACTTATACAGGATCAAAAAATCCAAATAATCTCTTCTAGCTCGCCATTTTGGGTGAGGTCTTGGATTGTTACAAATAGTATCAGAGTGGATCAAGCCCATAACCTATGTGAACTGGGGATACTGCAGCACGGATCTATTGGAGCTGACCATAGGCCGATCGTGGTGTTTGTAATTAGATTTGAATAGATTTGAACCCTTAACCTGACGAGGACGTCAGGGCATGAACGGTGAAAATATGTGAGGATCCGTATGGGCGTGTGTTTAATCTCACGTTAGTTATTCGCTAGGTAGATCTTGGATATTGATTTGTTTTTCTTAGCAATGCACACTCATTCTAGAAAATAGATGTTAGGACAACTCGATCTATGATGGCTTAGCATGAGCCGAACACATTGGACTTCTCCATGGGGAGGGAAGAGATAGTCCCCCATATTTTGTTTTGTGCATAAAATCTTTCACATCTGTTCGTCGTTCATAAATTTATATAATAGCATCTAACATGTGCAAGAAAGTAATAATATATTAATCTTAATCAGTTTTTAAGGTATAGTAATTTGAGTATTTGTGATAACAAATAATATAAAAGGTTGCTTTTGACTTTTTGAGTCAAGTGCATATGGTGGACTCGCATGCTCTCACCTTATACACGGAAAAGACGATTCATGTGCTGCCCTTATCGTTCTCTTGCTCCGAACAATTTTGATGAGTGTTCCATGATTTGTCTAATCCTGATCAATTGAGTTTTTGCAAGCATGAAATCCTAAATTTTGGTATCTGGTTAACCATAATGCCAATATTGATGAATAAGATTCAGACAGCATGGTCTTCTTCTATACCATAATTTGATGAGGAAATTTTAACGGGCATTGTAGGTAGAGGTGCAAATAGATTGAATCGGGTCGTGTCGGGTCTATAGCTACAATTTTTGACCTAACGGATCATTCGGATCCAGTTGAATCTGGTTCGGGTCAACCCATCCATGCCTTCAGAACTTGTGTTTGCACCCTTACGGGCTGCAGCCCGCGGGCCTAAACAATTTTATAGATTCAAGTCGGGTTGGGTCGGGTCACAAGATTAAAAACCTAAAATTATCCCAATTTTAAAATGGTTAGATCGAATTGGGTCGGGTCTTAATTCAGTAAACTCTGATCCGATAAAATGGATCTAATTTTAGAACCCAACCTAGCTCCACGAGTCCTCCAAAACGGGTCAGATTGGATCGGATCGGGTTATGGGTTAACCTAACCTATTTGCAACCTTAATTGTAGGCTAATGTTGCTTAAGGAGGGGACCGTATCTAAAATGTTGGTGTCCATCCAATGCTGCTCTGGTTTGCTTTAGATAGCATGATGAATTGTAAGCTTTTTCTGATGGTGACTTCTGTTTAAATTCTTGATCTTATCCACTTCTTTTCTGGATGGCAATCTTAGATTGGAGCAGTCAAAAGAGCTTGGCCAAGGCATAAATTTCAAAAGCCAATTCATAATATTGACATGTGCTCTCTTGTCCACTCATTGCTCAAGGTTGGAATTGGTTGTCATGACAAACTTTAATAATTACCAACTTTCCATATGTGTCCATGAATTGGGGCATCATAAAGTTTTTTTTTTTCAACCGATTAGTGTAATACTAAACATACATGGTAGATATATTAACTATTCACTTTGACATTTATATGCTATGCTTACATGTTTATATTGAAATGTGGTCTATTTGTTTCTTTCTTATGTTTGAAAGTGTCAAATATTTAAATCATATCAAGGTGCTTTAAGACACAATTTGTTAGATATATTATGTGCAAAAACTGTAGCTGTGGAGTAAGGCTGGCCTCAACATGCTAGAAATTACATACGCACATCCAAATTTTGACACAAATATTGAATTATAATTCAAGACAAAGAGAGTTGCAATAAATTATTTGATCGATTAAATTAACATATATGAATCTTAGGATTTTTTGAATGAAAATTATTTAATTATTAGTTTTTATTTTATAATAGAAGGGGAAATTAGTCATGCAAATTCATAGAGAACTTCCTGTTCAATGAATTTGGAACAGATTTTTCCAGTGAGCAAGAATTTCTTAATCATCATCCTGGCCATACGGAGAACAGGATCTGGAACCCACTCTAAAATATAGAAAGTGAGAAGCTTGGTCACTGGAATAAATGATTGAATAGTTTAACAGACAAAGGATGGCATGAGTCACAAGTCACAAACAATTTTTTTTTGAAAGAGCAACCCACAAGCATATCGGCCACACACAAAACAAGAGGTCCAAGGTAGGGCTCAAATCACCTACTTGATATTCCCATCAACTCCAATCGGAGGACCGTTTGGTTCGCAGAAAAATAAAAAGGCAAAATATAGTCAATAAAAAAATAATTTTTTTATTTAATTTGAGTTTTCAAAAGATTATAAAAACAAAATTTTATGAAAAAAATCATAAAAATATGAAAAAACTATTTTTTCATCATTAAAAATTAAATTTTTTAAAAAAAATATTTTTAAACCATCAAGATGTCTTTTTTAATGGATATAATAAATATTTCATAAATTTTTTCAGTAAAATAGGTGCCTGTTCAAATACAAGCCACTTTGAAATATATCTATTTTTTTATGATTAATCAAGTATACTAAAACCATTTTTTCGATATTATATTTTTAAAAAATATTTTTATAAAAAAATATTTTGATCAAAAAATAAATTTCAGGGACCCAAACAGGGCCCAAATTCATTCGCCCTCTATGCACCACCACAGATTTATCAGTATGGACGGTGATGCGTGATGGCCTAAAGAGCCCTCTTTGCCTGACCGTACTCCGAGCCAGACCCGATCCAGTCTCCGCGCAAACTATCCGACCAGAATCTCAACGAATCAAATCTCGCCACGTAATAAAACCCGGCAACCGAATTCCCACACGCAAGGAACCGGCCGCACCACTAAGGCACGTATGCGTCACGCGTCGCTCGAAAGCCGCGCCAATTGGCGCGTGCAAATCCCAAAAGTTTTGGACCCCATAAAAAAAAAAAAGAAACTCAATTCCAACCGTATGATGGTCTCTGTGCGGCATCGCGTTCACCTCGGCCTGCGTAAACGAACGGAGCCGTAGGCGGCTTCCCCACAACCTCGCGACGTCTAACTGTGGGGCCCATCCCGCGCCAGGTGTAGTGCGAGGTGGCCCCCACTCCGTTCTGCTAATAAAAGGACATCCTATTCCGGTTTTTAAAGTCGGAGACGGAGAGTTGGAAGCTAAAAAAAGGAGGAAGCCAATTAATGGCGTCCTGCGGATAAAAAGCCGGTTGCCTCCGCTGGAGTCGGAGAACTCCATTGGTGTTCTGAAATCGTCGGCTAGAATTTAGGGTTAGGATTGGGGTGTTGCTGGTGTCTAGAATCGGTGGAGGGGTTCGGAGGATCCTTCGATTCCGTTTTGGGTTAATTGGTGGAGTCTTTTTCGAGCCGCTGGAGATTGGTTGACTCGAGTTTCTCTTGATTCCGGTGGGCATATTCCTCCTTTTTGTTGCTTTTATTTTGTTCAATTTTAATGATCGAAAGCAACCTGACTTTTTTTTTTTTTGCTTTCTTTTTTGTTTTTGGAGCTGTGTCGGAGTCTGTTAATTTTCGAATATTTTGTGGGAAATTCTGAGTTTTGGAACGATGGGCGGGATCGAGGTTATGTTGGAACCGGTGATTGTAAACGGCTGTCTTTTTTCCTCCCTTGACTTGAATTTTATGTAAAAGTTCTGAATTTCTTGGATTTGTTTTTTGCGGGCAAAAAATGTTTTATGATTTAATTCCGAAATTATCTGCATCTTTTCTACAATAACTTCTTTGTTTTGATGTTTTTATTCAATGCTTGCGTCGGTCTTTGTATCCTTTTATCTGATCGCATCCTGGTCTTTGTCCAAAAAGGTGGAATTTTTTCTTTCTAGTTGGGTGTTTTAGGTGCTTGATTTGTAATTTTCTTACTTTTTTTTTCCTTTTGCTGGGTGTTTTAGGTAGGTTAGCTTCTGATTGATACATTTGCTGTTGGTGAAGATGAGAGCATTAGCGCGATCTCTTCGACAAGTTCGGGATTTATCTCAGCTTCGTGGAGGAGTGCTTTCGTTGAATGGTTTGGGAGAAAATGGGAAAGTTCCGATTTTGTGTAATCCAGCTGCTAGTTCTTTGATCAAACCTTCTTTCGATAAAGAAATCGGGAGATATTTGAACCAGTCTTTGGTCCTCTTGCGGGCTCTGTCGACCACTGTAGCAAATGAAGCAACTGGAGGTTTTCTTCTAACACCCTCTTTCTTTTTTGTAAATTTATCACGTTAAAGAGCATTTACCTTTGGGAATTCGGATGACGAGCACAACCTTTCCTGGTGCACTGTGTGTAATAATTTTAAGCAGTTTGAGTCTTTTAGCTTCATTTATGTACTTGATCCTTGGACTAGTGGGAATTGCATGCTCTGATTATTGCATCCTATTTTTGATTTTGGCTCACTAGTGGGATCCTTCTGTTTTGACATTGTCATTGTTGTTGCTGTCGGTGTTATCTGCTACAGATGTTGGAGGAGCTGGTCCTCTGCTGGAGTATGAAAGGAGAACGACATCAGGGGAGCTAGTTGATGGCGACAGTTGCCAGGTATTAAATATTAAAATTAACTGATGCTTTTTGGTGTGTTTTTGGTTATTTATGCTCCAGGTCATCCTCCATTTTGATTTCCTAAATTATGATTTCAGGTAGGCACCCTTAGAATGCTGCAAAGACTTTATGAACAGCTGATTGAGCATGAAGATAGCTGTCAGTTGGATAGATACAAAGCATCTGAGAAAAACGGGAGGTAATTTATGCATGCAAGAAAGCTTATTGGTATTTCTAGAGTACATCCCAATTTTGCAGATGTATTTATTGCCTGAACTATTGATTTTTTTCTCTTTCTATCCATCATCCAAGATTTGTAGTCATTGTTCTATATCATTGTTTTTCAGGAGCAGGTGGTTATGGTCACGTCTCATTCCCCAGTCTTCATATTCACCAGTCAAAGGCCTTTACCTTTACGGAGGAGTAGGCACTGGAAAGACGATGCTTATGGATTTGTTTTATGATCAATTGTAAGTTTAAATGGAGATGCATATTAGGTATTTCGGGGTACCCATTTTACATTCATGTCTTAGTGTTCTTAATCAACGAAGCTTTAGAGAGACCTTTTAGGAAGAAAAAAAAATACTTTGGAACATTACTAAGATCACAGTAGATAATGAATTTATTGGTGTTCTCTTTTTCTTTCTGGGCTGTGGAAGCATCGTTAAAGATTTTATCTTAGTTCAATTGCATTATAAAGTAGTTGGTGGTATTCTAGTGCATGCTTGGAATATTTATTTAGAAAAGCCGCATCCTTCAGGTCTTGCACATTTTAAATATTGTGCATAGACTTATTATTCATCATTGCATTGATTCTTGATTTGAAATCTTTTTTTTTGTATTGAATTGTAATGGCAAGTTTATATTTTAACTTGAAGACGTGATAAAATACTGAGTTCTTGTATAAGTGCTGTTTCCAAATACATGTAGGTATTCTAGTGCATGCTTGGAATATTTATTTAGAAAAGCCACATCCTTCAGGTCTTGCACATTTTAAATATTGTGCATAGACTTATTATTCATCATTGCATTGATTTCTTGATTTGAAATCTTTTTTTTTGTATTGAATTGTAATGGCAAGTTTATATTTTAACTTGAAGACATGATAAAATACTGAGTTCTTGTATAAGTGCTGTTTCCAAATACATGTATGCTATGAGGTTAAGGATAATTTGATTGCAAAGAGCATAGAAAGTCCTGAATTTCAGGAACCAAGAGAAATCACATCCATCAGACTTTTTCTTTTAATTTCATTTGTTTGGTAAACAGATCTTTCCTTTATTAGTTTTTAGGCTGAATAAGAATGAGCTCAATTTAGTGATTGTTACTTGGGGTCCTGCATTTCTTGTCATTCTTGCCATTCCTGTGCATGCTTCAACATATCCATGGGATTGTTACCCATGATTGAAAGAGAAGATGCTATAATGTTGGCAGAGAGCTTGTAAGAAACCTCCAGATTATGGTTGTGAAATATGCAGCTTCGATTTAACTTCTGAAATTTATGTTACGAAGTACATTCTGTAAGATTCCAAACATATATTCATTTAATCAAGTCCTTTAAGTATCGCTATTTTCTCTCTTGTCTTTTATGATAGGAAAGCTGGCACCAATGTATCTAAGTGCCATGTAAATTGCAAGATACCATAGCACTAATTTCTTTTTTTTTTAATCACTTTTTTTGGTTCTTTTTTGCTTCTTAGATCGTTTTGTTTAAAATGATCTTGTTCTTGGGGCAGGCCATGTAACTGGAGGAAGAAAAGAATCCATTTTCATGATTTCATGCTGAGTGTACATAGTCGCCTACAGGTATCTTCAGCTTTAAGATACCCTTTAGTGATCATTGATTAAGGCTGTGAATGTGCATTTTTTCCTCCAGATATTATTTAGTTGAATATTTTTCACTTCTTATTAGTTTTCCCTAATGTACTTCTACATTCCTGGCCTGTAATAATGTATTTTGCAGATGCATAAAGGGGTAGCAGATCCACTTGAAGTTGTTGCAGGAGAGATATCAGATGAGTCAATTCTATTATGTCTTGATGAATTCATGGTACGTAAGAAATACAGGGGTAGGTCCTTATTTCTGTGTACATTGTATGATTTTGGGTCTTTGTAATGTAGCTTTCTTCCTCTAATGATTGTGAACATGTAATTATAGGTGACTGATGTTGCTGATGCTTTGATACTGAATCGTCTTTTTCGACATTTGTTCGCCAAAGGCGTTGTATGTAGCTGGCCTTTTTATTTTCAAAATTGGCAGTTTTCTATCTCTTCACAGTATATTTTTCAATTTAATGCTTAAAATTTATGTTGACCTTGTCTTCTTGCTCTTTTCTATTTTCTGTGTGGGGCACGTTGTATTTTTAGGTTCTTGTTTCTACTTCAAATCGTGCTCCAGATCAGCTTTATGAAGGTGGTTTACAGAGGGATCTATTTTTGCCCTTCATTGAAACCTTGAAGGTGCAATATTTGGATCTAATTTATCTTTTTTTATTATTTTGTCTGCCATTGATTTGAAAGGTCTGCTGATGAATCTGGGTAACTGCTAATGCAGGAAAGGTGTGTAGTGCATGAAATTGGCTCTTCAACAGATTATAGAAAATTGGGTTCGGTAAATTTACATCTTTTCCCTCTTATATCTGTAGCGTGCTTGCAGTTCATTTCAATGCTTACATTTATGCCTTTGCCTAACAAATTTTCTTATCTCAATGCAGGCTGGGGAGGGCTTTTATTTTGTTGGAAAGGTGTACTCTGAACTTCTTAAACAGAAGTTCTATGAGTTAATTGGGCAGGAAATACCTGGCCCACAAGTTGTGGAAGTTGTTATGGGAAGACAATTGCAGGTCTTTTCCTTTAAGTTCATAATTATTTAGGTCTTCCTATTGCATATGCAGGACAAAGGCAAAAAATTCGAGCTTTTCTTTTCAGGTCCCACTGGGAGCTAATGGATGTGCATATTTTCCTTTTGAAGATCTTTGTGACAGACCTTTGGGGGCAGCTGATTATTTTGGATTGTTTAGTGAGTTGTCTCAATCCATTTTGCACATAAATTAAAAGAAATCATATTTCTTTAGAATCCATATTTGGTGTTCTGTTTCTTTAAGTTAACATGAGAAGCCATTTGTTCTAATGAATAGCATCATCACTATGCAGAAAAATTTCATACACTGGCATTGGAAGGAGTGCCAAAGTTCGCGCTCCATAACCGGACTGCAGCTTATCGGTTTGTCACCTTAGTTGATGTGCGTCTTGATATTCCTTTGAATTTTGATGATTGTGCATTATAAAGCTAGTATTTTACATGTTGAATCTATACGATCTTCTAAAGTCTCTCTCTCTCCATCGTTATCTCAATTATCAACAATTTTTTTTGTATGTACAAGTAGATGAACTATCCCTAGGAGTTAAGGCTTGATGGTTTGACTTATCCATTGAATTTGTGGTATTTAAATCCCCCAATGGATCAATTGCTGCCCTGTTGAACTCATAATATTTTAATCTCTAGAACTGCTCTATTGTTCTGCCTGATGGATGAATTCTTGCATTGTGCTTATGACACCCTATGTGCAACATTGTCTGTTATATATTTCTGAAATAGTTCATTGGTTTTAGTTTCATGCTCATTAAATAAATTCCCTGCTAGTTAAAATAGTTTCAATGTCTTATAATGATTTTAAAGCCATAATCGACTAATATATGCGTCAAATTCTTTTTGATGAAAGTCTAAATAAAAACAAAAATACTAGGATTTTTCCCCTAAAATAATCCTTTCAAGATATCTTTGTATCTTTTCTGGCAAGAAATGTTTAAGTAATTTTTTGGGATTGGAGACTTTCTGAGATGATTGGTTTCTTATTTGATTCAATCATTTCTCTTCCCTCAAAAACATTGGATGCTTATAATCTTCTTTTTCAGTAAACATTCATTGTTAGGCATGACAGGATTACTTATGTTTGATTGATTTCTATAATGTGAAATAATTTCTTAAGCCAGTTATCATGGTTACTCAAGTATATATTATTCTAATCAAATAAAATCTGAAGGTAATTTTCTTCAGAAGGAGTGGGTAAATACTGTTATTTGATTCCACTTATGATTTTTCATCAAATTTCTTTTGCTGATTTTTTTTTTAGTGGGTAAATGCTTGGACTTGAATCCTTGGTCGAGTGCATGAAGAGAGATGCCTTTGCATGTTGCTATTTGTTTTTCTCTTTTCCTTGTACATATTCAATTATTTGCATTTCTTTTGGGAAATGTGAAATTTTGAGTTGAAGGCATAAAATCCACATCATATTAGTATGAAAGCTAGAATTAGGATGCTTTGTTATAACGAAACATAGGAGAGTCTGTCATCTTTGTTTGTGGTGAAGACTAACAGCATCTTGGATGCAGAGGTTTTATGGGTAGGGAAACCTCAGGCACCAAACAATGAATGTGAAGGATTTATTGGTTCAAAAAGTGTATCTTGTGCTTCACACAATGCTAAAAGGTCATCTACTAAATATTAGGCATGTTGCATGCTGACGCAAGTATATAGTGATATTTACAATATGGAAGTTGAGCATGTTTGGAAGATGTGATGAAGCTCATAAGTTTGTTTGGAAATCATCTAGGCATGTACTCTAAGGTGGAAGAAGCATTTTTGCCTAGATGGAGATTATTAGGGAGGATAATTAATTTTGGTGTCTTAAAATCTTCATATGTGATAAAAATCGAAGTTGTGTGGGTTAGAAGGACACAAGAAGATACGTTCATGTCCTAATACTTAACCTACTAGATCGGAATTATGATTTCCATCGCTTTGTCTTGAGCTTCATCCTCCCCTCAATGATGCCTTTCTACATCAGGCTCTTCATTTTTAGCTCCATCATTTCCTTGATCCTGTATTCGGGCAGAGTCTGTTGTCAAATCCATCTTTTGCCCACGTTTCAACCACTAGATCCTTCAACCAGACAACTGAGAAACCGTGGCGCACTTCACTGTACTTAAACCTGGACTTCCATGCATGGATGTTGCCAAACTTCTGGACTAAGCCCTGGCTAGTATTGCTTTTTGCATTTGCTAGTATATATGCTATTTTGTTATGAAGTTAAGAAGCTGATTGTTCATCTGTTAAATGGATTTGTTAGTACTTCTTGTTGGGTTTTAACTGGTAGCTTAAATGCCAAAACTACTTGCAACCATGAGGATGTGGGATTAATATTTGACATACTACAAACTGGAAATTTAACCTGCATATTCTGCATTTTGGATTGATATTTTATTTGGTTTATGTGGATGTCATGTAGACCAGGCAGTGTTGACTGTATTGTACTATTTCACCCATTTCATAATATTCTTAAAATATTCACCAATATGATGGCGTCAGTTGCTGTTGAAAATCCTTACTGTTCTTGTCTTGTGCAATTAGATTGAAACCAAGTTTAATAAAAGTGTGATATTCATCTAGACAGTAATGCTTGTTTTCAGCTGTTCATCATTAATACAGGCCTTTTGCATGCAATATTTTGCTGGGGAAACTACTTTAATATGATATTCTTGTGCTTTTTTACAGGTGATGTATGAGAACAGGGCTAGATTGTTATGTACAGCCGAGGCATCTCCAGTTGAATTATTTGAAAAAATTGCGACTGTGGCTGATGCCCAAAAGATATCTCCAAGAACTTCTTCTAGGTCGCAGAAAAGGGATGATATTGATCTTTGTGTGGACAATGAACTTGGATTTGCTAAGGACCGCACAATTAGTAGGTATGGCTCAACCATCTTATATATCTGACTATGTGATCGGTTATTTCAATTTTGAAAATAAACCACGCAATAGCACGTATCCTGTAGGATAGTGATTACGGGTGTCGGTCCACAGGGATTGGAGACAAGTTATTTTTCTTTTAAAAATAAATCAAAAAGAAGGATTTGCTAACTTGATTCAACTAAATTAATCTATGAGTACGAATTGAAATTTAATCAAAGTAAATAGATCTAGGGTTTGGAATCCACCACATAGCATTGCATCAAGGATTGTGTTCTTAATTTTTATCTTTTGGAAGGCATGCAATTTTGGCTATAAGCCTTTTAAAATAAAAACATAAAGAGTGTTAGGAAGATCCATCTTCGGTATAGCATGAAGTGTCTACCTAAGTATGCTAATCTAGGATGCAGCACACTTCATCTTCCTAGGCATGGATCATCTTAGACTACTTTAGCAAACATGATTAGTAACTAGCATGCTCAAAGTTTAAATATCATAAAGGAATATTTCATTGAAAATAAGAATTTAAACAAGCTCCAAAATAATAATAAAAATAAGAACTACAATGCCCTGATACATTGCTAGGGCTTCATCCAGCCCTAGACTAGATGTTTAGCCGAGCATGGCTTCCGGACGACCTCCCATCCTCAAATGAAGTTGATCACCTCCCATAATTCCCAAAATATCCAAGACTCTTCTCTTTCCTCCCCTCTCTCTTCTTTTTTTTATTTCTTTCTCTCGGCTTTCTTCTTCTTCTTCACCGAAACAGAGCCCCCCTGTTTCTTTCTTCTCCACCGAGCCTCCTCCCTCTGTTTCTTCCCTCTCTCCCTTTTATAGATCAATCGTTGAAGCATCGAGAGGGAGAGGATGCGTGATTGCTGGGGATCCGATTGCTTGGGGGCTGGGATTTGGAAACGGAAGGAGGGCGTCAATCCGTGGGATCACCAGCTGCATTTGAAACGGGCGGAAGAAATGGGAGCTTGATCGACGGGAGGAAATCACGGAAGAGGTGCTGGGTCCTTGGGTCACAGTGCTTGCAGACGCGGAGGCTTGAAGCGTGGGATGCATCACCGGCGGAAGAAATGGTGCTGGAGGACCACTGCAGACGGACGCTGGGAACTTGGACTGGTGCTTAAACTTGGAAGCAGGATCGCTGGGATCACGGGGACGTTGAAAGGAGCTGGAGATCCGGAAGAGTGGAGAACATGGATCCGTGGTTGCAGAGGCAGGAAGGCAGATGGCTGCGTTGCCTTGATCACGGATGGGTGACTTCCGGCTGCTGGGAGGATCGCTCCGAATGGTGGGTGGCCGCGGGATCAACGGGGAGATGCCTCGACGCGGCTTGATGGCGGAGCTGGGTCTCGGCTGCGGGCTGCGTCACAGGCGGAGGACGAGGCGGAATCGATGGGAAGAAGGGGAACGGCCCGGATGCACTGCGGGGGGAGAAGATGAACAGTGGCTTCTTGTTTACATTATTATTTTTTTTTTGTAACACTGTTCATATGAACAGTGTTTTCACGGGACACTGTTCATATGAACAGTGAATTCCCCGAAATTATTTTTATTTATTTTATTATATTTATTATTTTCTTTTTTTTTTGTTTTTTAAATTTATAAATTTTATATGAAGGCAGGTAAAGAATTGGTTGGGAGTTACTTTGGGTTTGAAGTGGGTCATGATTGTTGATTTGGCTTGAACTCGTTCTCGAGCCCAATGTCATTTAATTCTTACTAAACTGCTTCAGATTGGACTCAACCAGATCAGACCGTGACTTAATAAAAGAGTTAATCAAATATTTTCCTATACAATTATAACTTTCAATCAAATCAGGACCAAAGCCCATTTAGTTATAACCTTAGTCGGGTCAACACAATCTCCTTATATATTTTTTTGTAATTTTCATGAAGGATTGCAACCAAGGGAGAGACAAGTTCAGAATCTAGTTTAAGAGAATAATTACCATATTTTAAACTTACTTCAATGTTTGTTCAATTTCATGGTAAAATATGTATTTATCAGTTTAAAAATATTGATAAGTGCTATGGAAAGGTAACTAAATTATAAATTATTAAGCACTTATCACACCCCCAAACCTATGTTTTGCTAGTCCTCGAGCAAAATAAAACTAGAAAAGAAGAATTCTAACTCACTTTCGCAGGCATCGTGGTTACATTTACCATATGTAACAAGGCTTTAAACCCCTAGGTTACCCTAGTGGACGAGTTGTAGTCTCGTGAGGATTTTCAGTGAAGATACCCACAAACTTCAGTAAATCATTTATTATTATTGTTATTCTTAATTTTTTTTTTTTTTTTTTTTTTTTTAGATCGATTGATCTATGAAGTGAAAATCGAATTCCAAATGCATACTAGTAAAGAATTTCTAAAACTCTTTCTCTTTTTTTTATTAAAATCTAATTTAAGATACATAAATGATGAAAATTTCAAAGCACACACGGTTTTATTTACTAAATCAGCCCAAATCCTAGGTCAAGATGCAATTCAAGTTGAAGTCATTAAGTTTCCGTTAGGGAGTTGTAAGACTTATTTATACTGGAGTGCTCAGTGAAATCTGGACCGTACCCAAGCTAAGAGCTCAGATCTCCAAAATATTGCTAATACCAGTAGTTTCCAAGGATTGGTCGAAGGAACCTACTCACTGATTCAAAATCATCTTATCTGCAGGATTTCGAGAGTTGTGGATGTTTACTTTAGTACCTCACGGGCTTTATCTGTAATATTCCAGTTTACTCGAATTTTTACAACGACGGCTTTCACACTATTGTCTTTTCGGTCAATACAGCTTTTTTTTCCCTTTTTTTTCTTTTTTTTTTTTTTTTAAGAAAGATATATAAATTGTGCACTTTTACTCTTGTGGTGATTTCTCCGTGTAACGAGCAATCAGTCGACGACTCTCACACCAGTTGGCATAAGGTGTCGGGCATCAAGACTCCCCTACGGACTTATGCTCGGAGTCCTCATCATAAGCCCACTTGACCTTTGACAATAGGTAGCCCTTTTCGATGTTCCTGACTAAATCCATTTTTATTGAATTTTTTTTTTTTTTATTTTTTTTATTGGATTAGATAAGTATGATTCATCAGGGTCCAAGGTTGCTACTATACTATCAACATAATGTCGAGCCTAGACCTTAGAAGGGTCGGCCAGTGTGTAGTGAAATTCCAAAGTATTAATTAGCTTACAACTCCCTAAGAGAGACTTAATAAAAAGAACTTAAATTTGTATTACTTCCCACTAGTCATTGGGCTTTTAGATTTTATATACCTTGTGTGTTTATCATTCTCGCATAAATGTATATAAATTAGGTTTTTTTTTTCAACAAAACTTTTTTTTTAATAATTTTTTATTATTATTTTATAAACACATTTTTTTAAAAAAAAATTATTTTAAAAATTTTTTTAAAGATGATTTTTTTTTTATTATATATTTTTTTTTAAAACTTTTTTTTTTGATGAAAATCAAGATGAATACCCCCAAACCTAAACCTAACATTGTCCTCAATGTTAAGAAATAATCTAAGAGAATTGGGTTGCCTCCCAACAAGCGCTAAGTTTATTGTCTTCAGCCAGACACAGTGGGTCCTTAATTATTTTGATAAACAGGGTTCGTTAAATTAAGGGATTCGATCAATTGCCCGTCGGCAACACAGTCTACATAAGGTTTTAACCTTTGACCATTGACTTTTAAAACATGTCCACCATTGAGGTGTTGGATCTCTACTGCACCATAAGGAGAAACCTTTTTCACTACGAATGGTCCATCCCACCTAGAGCGAAGTTTACCCGGGAAGAGTCGCAACTTGGAATTGAACAGCCAAACCTTTTGACCAGGTTCGAAGGACTTACGGTTAATATTTTTATCATGAAAAGCCTTAGTCCTTGCTTTATAAATTTTAGCATTTTCATAAGCCTCATTACGCAATTCTTCAAGTTCACTTAGTTGGAGTTTTCGGTGAGGACCAGCTACTGCCATGTCTAAGTTAAATTTTTTTATAGCCCAGAAAGCTCTATGTTCAAGTTCTACCGGTAAGTGACAAGCTTTACCAAAAACTAATCGGTAGGGGGACATGCCAATAGGAGTTTTGTAGGCGGTACGGTAAGCCCAGAGTGCATCATTTATCCTTTGAGACCAATCTTTCCTATCGGGACGTACCGTTTTCTCTAAGATGTGTTTTAACTCTCTATTGGACACCTCGACTTGTCCACTCGTTTGGGGATGGTATGGGGTAGCAACTTTGTGGGTGATGTTATATTTGCGAACCAAAGCCTCGAAAGATCGGTTGCAAAAATGAGATCCCCCATCACTGATAATGGCCCGGGGTGTACCAAAACGACAAAAGATGTTTTCATGTAAAAATTTAATCACAACCTTGTGGTCATTAGTTTTAGTGGCGACAGCTTCTACCCATTTTGAAACATAATCAACCCCTACCAGAATATATTCGAAACCAAAGGATGGTGGGAAAGGGCCCATGAAGTCAATACCCCAGACATCAAAGATTTCTACAATTAAAATAGGATTGAGAGGCATCATATCTCTACGAGAGATGGTACCCATCCGTTGGCACCGTTCACAAGTTTGGCAAAAGTTATGGGCATCTTTGAAAAGTGTGGGCCAATAAAATCCACTTTGTAAAACTTTTGCTGCAGTTTTTCTACCCCCAAAATGTCCCCCACAAGCTTGTGAATGGCAGAATGAAAGAATACTTTGAAATTCACATTCAGGGACACATCGACGGATGACTTGATCGGGACAATACTTGAATAAATCAGGATCATCCCAATAATAGAACTTTACTTGTGAAAAGAATCGGTTCTTATCTTGAGTTGACCAATCATCAGGAATTCGTCCTATGGCAAGGTAATTCACTATGTTTGCAAACCATGGCGTTTTTATTCTTTGTACCTCAAATAATTGTTCATCTGGGAAAGAATCGTGCAAGGGTGAGGTATTTTTACAAGAGGGCTCAAGAAGAATCCTAGATAAGTGGTCCGCTACGACATTTGCAGTTCCTTTCTTATCACGAATTTCTAGGTCAAATTCTTGTAGTAAAAGAATCCATCGAATCAGACGGGGTTTGGTATCCTTCTTTGCAAGAAGGTGTCGAAGGGCAGCATGATCAGTGAATACGGTAACCTTGGATCCTAATAAGTAAGATCGAAACTTGTCTAGTGCGAATACTACCGCTAGCAATTCTTTCTCAGTGGTGGTGTAGTTTAATTGTGCATCTGAGAGTGCTTTACTAGCATAGTAAATGACATGAGGTACTTTATCTAGCCGTTGCCCTAAGACTGCCCCAATAGCATAGTCGGATGCATCACACATTAGTTCAAATGGAAGGGTCCAATTAGGGGGCCGTATGATAGGTGCAGTGGTCAATTTCGAGCGAAGATTTTCAAATGCCTCCTCGCATGTTTTATCAAAGACAAAGGGAGTGTCCTTGGCAAGAAGATTGCACAAGGGTTTGGAAATCTTACTGAAATCCTGAATAAAGCGACGGTAGAAACCAGCATGGCCAAGGAATGATCGGATTTGTTTCACAGTTTTTGGTGGAGGAAGATTGGAAATAAGATCGACTTTGGCTTTATCTACTTCAATGCCCCTCTTGGACACGACGTGTCCTAAAACTATGCCTTCTTGAACCATAAAATGGCTCTTTTCCCAACTTAGTACTAGGTTGGTCTCCTTACATCTTTTCAAAACTAAGGTCAAATTGTTCAGACAATCATCAAAAGATATGCCAAAAACTGAGAAATCATCAATGAATACTTCTAGAAAGTTTTCCACCATATCTGAAAAGATGGCCATCATGCATCGTTGAAAAGTTGCGGGTGCATTACATAGTCCAAAAGGCATCCTCCTATATGCAAATGTCCCAAATGGGCAGGTAAAGGTGGTCTTCTCTTGATCGTCCGGGTAGACAGGTACTTGGTTGTATCCAGAATAACCATCTAAGAAGCAGTAGAAACCTTGACCAGCCAACCGTTCCAAAATTTGATCTATGAAAGGTAGAGGGAAATGGTCCTTCCTAGTCATTGAATTAAGTTTTCTATAGTCAATGCACACGCGCCAACCCGTGGTTGTGCGTGTTTGTATTAATTCTCCTTCCGTATTCTCAATCACAGTAATACCTGATTTCTTGGGTACCACTTGTGTCGGACTCACCCACTTACTATCAGAAATTGGATAAATGATTCCGGCATCTAATAACTTCACCACTTCTTTCTTGACTACCTCCTTCATGTTAGGATTGAGTCTTCTTTGCATTTCTCGGGTAGGTTTTGCATCATCTTCGAGATGAATTCGATGCATGCAAACAGAGGGGTCAACCCCTTTCAAATCGGCCACAGACCATCCTATGGCATGTTTATTTTCTTCTAGCACCCTCAAAAGTTTACCCTCCTGTTCAGTAGATAAGTTGGCTGCGATAATTACAGGGAGGCTATCTTCTGGTCCTAGAAAGGCATACTTAAGATTTGTTGGAAGTGGCTTTAACTCAAGTTTAGGTGGTGAATCAATGGAAGGACAAAGTGGCGCGCTGGCAATGGGAGGAAGAGGTTCAGGTCGGCTCTTCCAAGGAAGGGAACTCACTGGAGATTGATTGTCAAGTAAGATGTTAACTTCTTCTATGGCCTTGTCTATATCAAAGTTGTCAATGTCAAAATGGGCCAGACATGCCTCTAAGGGGTCATCTGCTAAGATATAGGGAAGGGCTTCCTCTACAAGATCATCCATTTCGTCAATTAGGCAACACTCGTCTTCCCTCACATGTTGGTCAGCGGCATGAAAAACATTCAATTTAATTTTCATGTTCCCAAATGATATATCCATTGCCCCGGTTCTACAGTTGATACATGCATTGGCTGTTGCTAAAAAGGGACGACCAAGAATCACAGGGATTTGTTTTTTTAGGTTGGGCACATGTTCCATGTCAAGGACGATAAAATCTACTGGAAAATAGAACTTGTCTACCTTGACAAGAACATCTTCAATCATCCCCCGTGGTATCTTCACAGATCGATCAGCCAATTGTAAGGACACCGAGGTAGGTTTTAATTCACCTAACCCAAATTTCTCATAGACTGAATAGGGTAGAAGATTCACACTTGCCCCTAGATCTAAGAGCGCTCGGTCAATGGAGTTATCTCCTATGACACAGGAAATAGTGGGAGCGCCAGGATCTTTGAATTTTGGAGGGGTGTTGTATTGGAGAATGGAACTTACCTGTTCAGTAAGTAAGACCTTTTTAGGCACATGTGTCCTAGATTTTCGCTTTTGGGTGCAAAGGTCTTTGAGAAATTTGGCATAGGAGGGAACTTGTTTGATGGCATCAAGAAGTGGAAGGTTGATTTTAACTTGTTTGAACACCTCCATCATCTCTTCTAGTGAAGTTCCCTTCTTGCCAAAGGGAGTGGGTGCATTAAGTGCTTCAGGAAATGGAGCCTTTGGAGTATGGGTTGTGACAGATGGTGGACTAGCTGAAGAAGGTTTTGGGTTTTCACGTGAAACATTCCTCTCCTCTTCTTCATCTTCCTTATTGTTACCCTCCCCAACCTTATTATCTATTATACGTCCACTCCTTAGGGTAGTCAAAGCATTGGCTTGCTCATGATTTAGTCGGGTTTCTTGAGCCACATATTGTCCCCTAGGATTACTCATTGGTTGACTTGGAAGCTTACCTTCCTCTCGTTTATTTAATGCATTGGCTAGTTGACCCATTTGGGATTCTAGCTTAGCAATTGATTGTGTGTGAGAGTGCAATAGTTGTGTATTTGCCTCCAAACCTTGAAGGGCAGTCAACACCTTCTCCTCAAAGGCTGTATTTCTTTGGGTTGGAGGAGGAGGATGCTGAAATTGAGTTGAGGGACGGTAGAGATGAAAATTCTGAGGGTTTTGAAAATTTTGGGGGAAGGGTTGGGAGGTATTAGAAGCTTGCTGCCTCCAAGAAAAATTTGGATGATTCCGCCATCCCGGATTATATGTATTGGAAAATGGATCATTACCCGGTCTGGGCTGTGTTTGGGCAGCATTGATGTGTTCTTGCACGAGTTCGGGATATTGGGGTGCTGAGGGGCACTCATGAATAGGATGCGATGGGCTAGAACAGATAGCACACACTTGTGCTTGGGAAGAACTAACGACCTGTCCTCCTATCATTAGTTGGTCAATCTTATGGGACAATGCATCTACCTTGCTAGACAGGTCCATAGAATGACTTATTTCACAAATGGCCCCTTTTCTTTGAAAATTCGGGGATGCTTGACGAGAACATGAAGCATGGTGGAGGGAGTTTTCATTAAGATTTTCAAATAGTTGCCATGCTTCATGCTCATTTCGAAGCATGAAAGTCCCCCGCATGCAGCATCGATCATCTGACGGTTTCGTTCCGTCAAACCGTCATAGAAACATTGCACTAGCTGCCACTTAGGTATTTGATGATGAGGGCATTTACGGATTAGGTCCCTAAATCTCTCCCAAGTTTCATAAAATTCTTCTCCCTCGGTTTGGGAGAAGCTTGTAATGGCACGTCTAAACTGGTTCGTTCTTCCTATGGGAAAGTATTTTTTAAGGAATTCTTGTTGCATTTGATCCCAAGAACGAATTGAGTTAGCTTCTAAAGAATTCAGCCATTGTTTGGCTCTATCTTTAAGGGAGAAGGGGAATAATCTAAGTTTTAAAGCATCATCAGTGAAATTTTGAATCTTGACAGTGGTGCAAATCTCAAGGAATTCATCTAGGTGTTTATATGGGTCTTCATTGGTGAGCCCATAAAAAGATGGGAGCATTTGGATCACACTAGACTTTATTTCATATTGTACAGCTGCTACCTCAGGTAATCGAATGCAAGATGGGGAAGTATAAATAGTGGGAGTAAAGTATTCCCTCAAGAGTTTGGGTTGTTCTTCAGCCATCTTAAGAGGTGGGGATGATCCTAATGTTTTGATCTTAGCTCGAATGTTCCTAAGGGTTCGTTCTATTTCAGGGTCAAAAGGTAATAGATTTTGTACTCTAGAACGACTACCGTGCATACACTAGTACTTGATCAATCAAGCATGCAATAAAAGAGAAAAGCATATCAATCCTAGTCTTTGTCCTAAAATCACTAGACAGCTCCTAACTGGTTTGAAGAGGTCACCTAAGCCTCCAATCCGGTCTAATGAACCGAGTTGACCAGGTAAGCTCCCAGGTAAGTGGAGGGGTCACGATGCGTTCGCAAAGGTCCCACTTAAAACCCACTTGCCTCGAACAGATGAACTGTCTCCCTTATAGGGACAAAGCTTGCCTAGACATCAACTAAGCCACAGAGCGAAATTGGTGCAACTTTCGGTGATCTTCGTCCTATTGAGCTCGAATGTCCCTAGGAGCCAACGTCTAATTGATTTTAATTAAAGATGACACTATGTGAGATTGAGTTCACCTAAGTTGGGCAAGAGTCCGGTGATGAAATCCAGCTCTTATCTTGTTGGGGTGATTGCCCTTACTATGTGCAAATTGATTTGTGTATGTGTATCAAGCATGCATTCACAATTTTGCTATAATTAAAATCAAACAATCACCACAAAATTTCAAACCAATAATTAATTTAAATAAGAAAAGTTTAGAGGTTACCAAAGGGAATTTCCCCAGCAATTTAATTTTTTTTTTTTTTTGCAAACCTCTACAACATTTCTTTTCCGGCAGTTCTCCTTTTGATCATCCCAGATTTTTTCCTCGATTCCTGATCAAATAATATAAATAAAAATTAGTAAGGGAGAAAAAGAAGATAAGAAAAGTAACAATAATAGAATTTTTTTTTTAAAAGAATTTTTTTTTTAATTTTTAAATAATTTTTTTTAATAAGAAAAATAACTATGCTAGCAATCCCCGGCAACGGCGCCAAAAATTGATCGGTTATTTCAATTTTGAAAATAAACCACGCAATAGCACGTATCCTGTAGGATAGTGATTACGGGTGTCGGTCCACAGGGATTGGAGACAAGTTATTTTTCTTTTAAAAATAAATCAAAAAGAAGGATTTGCTAACTTGATTCAACTAAATTAATCTATGAGTACGAATTGAAATTTAATCAAAGTAAATAGATCTAGGGTTTGGAATCCACCACATAGCATTGCATCAAGGATTGTGTTCTTAATTTTTATCTTTTGGAAGGCATGCAATTTTGGCTATAAGCCTTTTAAAATAAAAACATAAAGAGTGTTAGGAAGATCCATCTTCGGTATAGCATGAAGTGTCTACCTAAGTATGCTAATCTAGGATGCAGCACACTTCATCTTCCTAGGCATGGATCATCTTAGACTACTTTAGCAAACATGATTAGTAACTAGCATGCTCAAAGTTTAAATATCATAAAGGAATATTTCATTGAAAATAAGAATTTAAACAAGCTCCAAAATAATAATAAAAATAAGAACTACAATGCCCTGATACATTGCTAGGGCTTCATCCAGCCCTAGACTAGATGTTTAGCCGAGCATGGCTTCCGGACGACCTCCCATCCTCAAATGAAGTTGATCACCTCCCATAATTCCCAAAATATCCAAGACTCTTCTCTTTCCTCCCCTCTCTCTTCTTTTTTTTATTTCTTTCTCTCGGCTTTCTTCTTCTTCTTCACCGAAACAGAGCCCCCCTGTTTCTTTCTTCTCCACCGAGCCTCCTCCCTCTGTTTCTTCCCTCTCTCCCTTTTATAGATCAATCGTTGAAGCATCGAGAGGGAGAGGATGCGTGATTGCTGGGGATCCGATTGCTTGGGGGCTGGGATTTGGAAACGGAAGGAGGGCGTCAATCCGTGGGATCACCAGCTGCATTTGAAACGGGCGGAAGAAATGGGAGCTTGATCGACGGGAGGAAATCACGGAAGAGGTGCTGGGTCCTTGGGTCACAGTGCTTGCAGACGCGGAGGCTTGAAGCGTGGGATGCATCACCGGCGGAAGAAATGGTGCTGGAGGACCACTGCAGACGGACGCTGGGAACTTGGACTGGTGCTTAAACTTGGAAGCAGGATCGCTGGGATCACGGGGACGTTGAAAGGAGCTGGAGATCCGGAAGAGTGGAGAACATGGATCCGTGGTTGCAGAGGCAGGAAGGAAGATGGCTGCATTGCCTTGATCACGGATGGGTGACTTCCGGCTGCTGGGAGGATCGCTCCGAATGGTGGGTGGCCGCGGGATCAACGGGGAGATGCCTCGACGCGGCTTGATGGCGGAGCTGGGTCTCGGCTGCGGGCTGCGTCACAGGCGGAGGACGAGGCGGAATCGATGGGAAGAAGGGGAACGGCCCGGATGCACTGCGGGGGGAGAAGATGAACAGTGGCTTCTTGTTTACATTATTATTTTTTTTTTGTAACACTGTTCATATGAACAGTGTTTTCACGGGACACTGTTCATATGAACAGTGAATTCCCCGAAATTATTTTTATTTATTTTATTATATTTATTATTTTCTTTTTTTTTTGTTTTTTAAATTTATAAATTTTATATGAAGGCAGGTAAAGAATTGGTTGGGAGTTACTTTGGGTTTGAAGTGGGTCATGATTGTTGATTTGGCTTGAACTCGTTCTCGAGCCCAATGTCATTTAATTCTTACTAAACTGCTTCAGATTGGACTCAACCAGATCAGACCGTGACTTAATAAAAGAGTTAATCAAATATTTTCCTATACAATTATAACTTTCAATCAAATCAGGACCAAAGCCCATTTAGTTATAACCTTAGTCGGGTCAACACAATCTCCTTATATATTTTTTTGTAATTTTCATGAAGGATTGCAACCAAGGGAGAGACAAGTTCAGAATCTAGTTTAAGAGAATAATTACCATATTTTAAACTTACTTCAATGTTTGTTCAATTTCATGGTAAAATATGTATTTATCAGTTTAAAAATATTGATAAGTGCTATGGAAAGGTAACTAAATTATAAATTATTAAGCACTTATCACTATGCAGACCTGCTAAAGAAAAGAAAATTAATCCAAATTTTGGATACAAAGATTTGGTGATCAGCTCGAACATTCTGCATTTGACTAACAAAATTTAAAAAATCTAATAGTTATGAAGCAAGTAGCAAATGTTGAAGGGGTTGTCCATTTTTGTTCCATTCCCTTTTATATTCTCTCAGGTTTTACAATGCATTTTTGTTTTTCCATATAAGAAAAAATTGTAATGTTATTTACCCTTTTTCTTAAAATGGGCTCCAAATTATTCATTGCTACTGTTGTCTTGTAGATTAACAGAGATGAACAGCAAGGAGTATTTGGAACAGCATGAGGCCAACTTGCAGAACAAGGCCTCTCAGAATGTAGATGAGAAGGGCGAAGCCTTGCAAGCATGACAACTTGCTCTAACTTAATTATTTATAATGTTCTTATAAGACGAGGCCACCCCAGTCAGTTCAGGAGAATTTTAAATCAATAATGTACCATGGGCCTCAGGTCAGCAGAGGCCTAATCTGTACACCCCGAACAATCTATTTTTTTCAGAGTTGGGAGGGGGTTAATACCGCACATCATTTCTATGAATAAAGAAAACATTTATTGCCATAAGTATTTTTTCTATTTGGTCACGTTCAAATTGTTGGAAAAGCTTCCATTCTTCAAGCTTGGATCACCCTGTGCCTTTAACCCTTCCAAAAACCAGCCTTTTTTAAGTGAATAAATTCCTTTCAAGCCCCTCATAAACTGTTAGGTGTCAAAGTTTATTTGATATAATTTTGATCTACCATTGTTCAGTGATAGTGAAATGCTTGATTTGCTTCTTTTAGTTTTGCTACAGACGGACAATTTAGAATTTTTTGCATGACTATTTTTTTTAAATATCAAATTTTATATAAATATTCACTCAAAATTGATATTTGTATGTATACCTTCGTAAAATACTTGTTTTGCTATTCTACTCTTTTTTTATCCTTATTTTTGCATCTATACCCACACCATCTAATGCCGTTAAAAAATTAACGATTTCAAATATGACTACAATACCCTCAATGGATAGATGTGCAACAAGAAATATCTATAAAACGATCGCGATGGAGGACCAAAAAATAATTTCAAAATTTTATTTTATTTTTAATTAAAATAAATATGATTTTTATTAATGGTATTAGAAGAATCGTTATATTATGAGTATTTATGCAAAAACAGTATTTTATGAGGATACAAAAATAAATATAAATTTTAAGAGGGTAGTCATGCAAATTTAAATTTTTAGAAAGATATTCATGTAGAAAATCCAACAACTTAAAACACTTCAACCTACATTCTGAAATTCTGAGGAACTTCATGATTCAAACCCTGTGAAAGTCCCAAAAAGGTTGTAGTCCCTGCACAATTGCACCTTTTCCTAGTACTGGTGTGTTAGCATTGTTATTGTACTAGTCCAAATATAACCAGTATTTACTCCATCTTTCCTTTCTAGCTACATTATTAGACTATATTAATGCCTATATTTTTGTAAAGAGGAATACAATATACAGAGATTTCATCTTCTTTCCTGCTTCTAACAAGCAAGCATAACATTGTAAACAATTCCAAAAATTATTAGCCATTGGTTTTCAGTCCAAGCATATGCTGTATTGAGTGGCAGCTGGACTGCATTTCTGTGGCTGGAAGGGTTGGCATTCGTTGCCAAGAAATATTCTCGTTGGATGGTGGAGACAAATACATTTCATATCAAAGATGCGACGCCGTGACATGTAGGATCGTCTCAAACCTCGTCCATGAGAAAAGACTGTCATTTGGGGCTCGTTTGGTTCACGGAAAGCATTTTTCTTCCTAAAAATATGATTCCTGCAAAGTAGATTTCTAGAAAGAGGATGTCTGGAAAAGTACTTTTGGTATGTTTGGTTAATTATAGAAAAGTGACAGATTTTCAGAGTACTTATGTTTGGTTGATCATCCACTTTCCTAAAGAAGTTATGTGTAATTTCTATTATACCTTTAATAAAAATTAGGTCTTTAATGCCTTTTTAATTCTGAAGGGCGTTTTTGGGAAAAAATGAAAATAGAGTGATTTTTGGCTCATGGAAAAGTAACTTTCTCATGTTTCTTATGGGAAAGACTTTCTTATGAAATGTGGGAATCATATTCTCATGAGAATACAACTTTTTCGTTTCTCTCATTTGAAAACTTCAACCAAACAAGATATATTTCATTACTTTTTCGTTGACCATATTTTTTTCCATTCTTTTTCCGCGAACCAAACGAGCTCTTGGTGTTGATGCGCCTCTGGAAGGCGTTCAGACATGCCAATATGCCAAGGAAAAGCCTACAGGCCACCACCAATTGTGACATGGCCACTTACTGTGGGTGCCCCCCACCATCTAGAGACATTAACATCCTTCCCTTTTGCGAGCATATGGAGTCTTTTTCATCAAAATGGCATGCTCTGGTTATTTCCGATAGGAGGACCATGATTGCCTGCAAGCTTTAGGATAAAAATATGCCTGTCTACATTAACCTGTAAGAAGAGAAGGAAAATACAAGAGGAGGAGAGGGTTAAATCTCTGTAATTTTGAATTATATATGAAATTACTTGCTTATAATAGTATGTATTGGATATATACATAAGTTCAACTATAATAGACTTTTGAGTACGATAATAACCCTGACTGAGTACGACGGCAACTTTATCAAAATTATAAGTTTGTTATATTAACAACTTTCGTGTTGCATGCAAAAATTTATAATGATATGGAGCCTTGCCAAAAATGTGGGTAAGTAGTGGCTATGTGATCTAAGATCATTATGATAGAGCTCCAAGGATTAAGGCTGCAAATGGGTCCCAACCCGACTCGCTTGAATCCAATCTGACCTGTTTTAAAGGACCCATGGAGTCGGATTAGGTTCTAAAATTGGACACATTCTATTTTCAAGGCTGAGTTTGGGTTTCTTGAATTTTGACTCGACTTGATTTATTTAAAATTTGGACAATTTTGAATTTCCAACCTTACGATCGGATTCGAACCCGAAAAACTATTTGAGCCCAGGACCCATTTGTGTAATTAGACTTTACTCTATTTTTTTTTCCTGCCATCTTGGTTAATTTTATATACTATAAGTTTGAATACAACCTTTTCAGGCCAATAGCACCATCTTTATCGTGCCGGCCGAGATCTTTCAGGCGAGGCTGCGATCAATGTGCCGCAGGATCTCCTCGGCCGCAGGGAAGGCGGGCGCCATAGTCGGGGCGTTCGTTTTTTATATATACAAAAAAAAACATTAGTCCTATGCGTCCTATGGCCTCAGAAAATTAGTTTCTGAAAACTTTGGAGGCCCTGTAGGTGTTAATGGCACATCTAGATTGCCCATTCACAGTCCTCGCTATGTGTAAACTCTTTTTCTTGATTTTTTCTTTTGTCAAGTCCATCTCATTTTGAAGAAGAAAATAGGGATGAGATCGTCATCCATACCTGGTTCTAGATGTTCTTATAATATCTGTTTTTTCTGGTTAATTTGTTGGAGGATAGCAGAGACGCATGCTTGCCATGTTTCTCCTCTTGGTTGCCTGGAAAACCAGCGCCCAGTGGACTTATTTTGCTGTCCTTGAGGGGGATAAGCCATTGTGGATGCAAAGAGAAATTGTTGATTTATGTGAACAAAGTCCATGCAGTATTTTTTTATATACGCTTATTTCTATAGAAACATGATTTCTGGTTCAAACATGAATTAATTATATAGGAGTTGAAGTCAAGTTAGAAGAATTGGAAAAGTTTAAAGGATGGCAAGTCATCTTGAGGTTCTACTGTTAGTTTAGAGAATAGGGAGTAGTTTGAAGAGAGAGCAGAAATCCAGACCTGAATCAGCCCCATTCTAGACTCAAATTTTTTGGATTGGGACTGGGTTATAGATAGACTCAACCTGATCCGAAAGACCCATTGGGTTAAAAATTGTAGCCATAGATCCGATCTGATCCAATCTTCTATTGGGCTGGGTCTAGGTCCAACATTAGATCCCGAACAAAAAATCGGATTGGGTCGGAATCACTCATGATCCGCTCCAACTCGACTCATTTGTATCCCTACTAAGTATGAAACACTTCCTTCTAATTGTTTTTTTTTTTTCCCTCCTTCCTAGAAAAATATGTTCAGCTTTCACCTTTTAATCATTTTTTAATATAGAATCCCTTGAAGCTAGAATTGGTGGCATTTGCTCTGGAGATAGATATAGTTTGCATACTCAGAATCGATTCTTGATAGAGATGATTTGGATGCCGAGACAAAATCTCTATGCAAAGGATTACAGCTGGGGATTCGGCATAATGCATCCTCTCCAGAGTTAGAACTTGATTCCTATATCATGCAGAGCTTTAATTTTCAATGTTAAATGGAAAATACTTAGCGGCCAAACCCAATACGAAGGAAAAATTTCAGAGCCGTGTGCTATAAAGAAATTGGTGTTTTACATGAGAGATCCATCATGCACATCCTAAATGGCACTAATCCTTTTTCATCATGGGATGCACTAGCTATGAAAGGCTTTCTCGGTATCAAGTTTAAACCTCGTAGCATCCATTACTGAGGTTAAATGAGTTATGGACTAATTTGAGAGCTTTAAAACTCACCATGTAAGAAGGTTTGATGGCATACAAGAAAAAAGAAATGGCAAGTTGTATAATTAAATTTCTTTTGAGCTTAAGTGCCTTACTAGTTGTTGACAACGTTATAAAATACCTATATTTATTTTAATAGTTACACCTTTTTATCTAGCAACCAAAAGTTTTGTGACCCAGACATGCATCTTTAAAAATTTAGACAAATTTGCCACCTTCTCGAGGGTCTCGACTCATTTGGGATCACACATATACTTCGAGAGGCGAACAGTGCGGCTGACTGGGCCACCTCCTTTGTAGCACATCATATTGGAGCCTTTTTATGGGAGGGCACTATTCCATTCTGCAAGGCTTAGCCTGTGTTTTGCACTGTGACTGTTCGAGGCGTACTCATACTATGTAGTGAGACGCCAGTTTACCAAAAAAAAAAGACAAATATTAGGATAGATTGGGTTTCATCCTGCCATTCATAAATCACAATATATCGTGATGCACATGTATTCTCGAGAAATAAAAATTAGAAAATTTGTGACCTCTCTCTTGATTTAATTGCCAATTTTACGTTTATTCTCTTTTGATCCTCGATCATGATGTCTCTTCTAAGTGGCATGCAAGTGCGCGGAACACGGATGCATATGTTTTCAAAACTCGTCTAATTGTGTACAAGAATTGAACACAAAATCCTAATTAGGTCGAGGATAGAATGTTAAAAAAAGGGTAGCAAATTCGTCTTAAATCCCTCCATCATTTCCTCCTAAAAAAAGGTGAAGGGATCAAGTAGCGATACACACAAGAAGGTAGAGATATATTGGTTCAAAGAGTTAATATTTATTCTGTTCCATTGAAAATAACGGAACAATTCTGTTCATAAGAACAAAGTGAAGTAGATCTATTCTTTGGAGGAGAAACTGTGCATTTTTGAGATCTTCGTGCCCCTTGGTTAGAACCCCTAAGGGGTCCCAAGAACCTCTCTTATTCAAGAACGGATTTTGTACAAAAATAGGTGGTAATATATATAATGGGTTGCTCCACATAAGGGATCCTATTCTTGCAAATGCTTACTGCCCAACAAAAGCAGTTTTTTCGAAGCAAATGGGGAAGCCCCTTATCTCCAGTTTTCTTCTAGAAATCCTAGCTATTCTTAGCATGATATTGGGGAAGGCGAATTTTTCACCCAAATTTCTATCTACTGTGCGGCACTAAGTAGCCCACTTAGTCAGCTTACTCAATACGAATGAGATAAGTAATTAAAACAGTAAATTGTGCAAAGGCTTCTAACTCCATGAATTGCGCTAGTTCCAATTTTGATTTGCCAACTACTTATTTCATGGCTTTAATTTGAGCTGCAGACTTTTTTTTTTTTTTTTTTTTTTTTTTTAATGCACCGGCATCTCACTACATTCAGCCATGAGTCCGGCATAAATTCCCTATAACCCCCAAGATAGCACCCACCCTCCAGGTGCCCCACGTTATCACATCGAACGGTCCGCATACGGACATTCCCGATCTACCGTCCATTTTCTCGCTGGCGACGATCGAGCGCGCGCATAAGAATAGGTCAGCTGAGGCATACGCAGTCGGGAGGCATGACCGTTGCGAGTTAAGCTTTAATTGACGTCCAGCTGGGATACGTGGAGATATTATTCGTCTGAGCTCTCTGTCCACCGCCATTCCCCAATCCTAACGAATCTTCTCCTCGGCGCCCTCCACGAATTCTTTCCGGCCTTCGCTGCTCCTTTCTCTCCCATTCCGTTCGATTTTCACCTCGCCATTCCCCAAAGCGAACTCCCGGCGGAGGACCGTTTCCTGCGTCCCGCTCTTTTTCTTTCTCGAGGTGCGTAAAACCCTAACCCTCTGGTTTCTTGTACGAAATGCAAATGATTCGGAGACCTACGTTTTATCTGAATTTGATTGGTTTCAGCTATCTCGCATGCTTCGTTTGGGAACTTCTGATGATTTCTTGGTTGTACTAGTAGAATTCTTTGTTTGCTATCTTCTTGTTATCTTGAGATTTCTTGGTATTTCGATTCGTGAAGAACCTTTCGATGGTTATGAACTTTTTTGAGTTGCCCTTTTATTCGTGATTGTTAATGCGGATGGTCTGCTTCTTATTAGCTGACAAAAGTTGTTTTCTTGAAGTGATGGTGCGGCAAGTTGTTTTCTTTTATTCATGCATTGCAGAATTTTTATTTGGTCGGGCATTGGTTTTGCTCTTTGATGAAAGTATTTTTGAGTAAGTTGTTTAAGAGAATTGATCGAATGCTTTTATAGCATTTTTGTTTTCTTGGGGTTAATTTGTCCCAAATCCTCATGTTTTTTACTTATAGTTGAGTGGATCAAGAATGAAATGAAAATTGATAAGACCAGATGAGTCTTATATATTATGAACCCATGATTCAAAAAATAGAAATTCTTGTAGAAAAGATAGTTGGCTTCTTTGCTGGAGAATTCATGTAAAAAATGTTAAGAATAACTTCTTGATGTTTTTTAACTTTCATACATCAAATGCCGTATAAATATTTAACTAAAATGTACTGCAAATAAAAAAAAATTGATCCAGGGGCTATCTTTAGATTTAAATACAACTAGACACTTTTCTTGCTAACATTTTTCTATACTAGTAGTAATAGTAGTTTATATGAGTTAGTATTCACTATTTAATTAAAACAATGCAGGTACCTTTTTGGAGGCATTGATCTATATAGATTTGTCTATTTCATGAATGCAAAAACTTGTTTTGAGATTAATTTCAGGTTCATATATTTTTTATCTATTTAGTGCAGCTAGTTTTGTTGGGTGTTATGGGTTCGAAACACAAAAACTACCTGTCCTCATGCGGGATACGTCTGACCCATTCCAGACCCCATAGTGGTGGGAGTCTTATATACTAGGCCACCCTATTTTATAGTATAGCTAGTTTTGCTGTTATTTGTTCCTAGAAGTTGGAACAAAGTCTAGTGATGATTTATCTTTTAGTGCATAAGTTAGATTCGGTGTTCTTAGGTGTACAAGGTTTGTCATACCGATGCACATCGCCTAGTACCAGGTGTATTGTACCGTACCGATACCGGCTCCACTGATATTATAATAGCAAGATATCGGTACAGGTCCGGTAGCGAGATTGTGAACCTTGGATGAGAAAGCTTACAACTATGATACAAATGAGAAAACATCCAACATAATCATACCTTGATTGTCTTTTGAGTTTGAGAAATTTACAATACATTAAGATTTGGTTATTTATGTTTGAAAACGGCTAAGATTGAGAATAGTGAAATTTTAATTTGTATCTCGATTTTCTCTCCTCGTTTGTATCTTTTATAGTAGATTCCATGTTCAAACTATCTTTTTAGGGCTCAGGATTTTCTTATTATTTTGTGATGGACTTGACTGGAACTTGTTTTTTGCTCTTGTGACTTTTTTGGTTTGAAATTATATCCACTATCTTTTTTCTGTTATTACATGATTTTGAATCTGAGAGAGCTTTGTCCACCCTCTTCACTGAAAAATTGTAACATGGAATCCTGTTTGTTCCCACATTATCAATCTGATGTACATTGGTTTCTATTTTACTTTTGAAGTTGTGTCTCAATGTTTCAAAAGTTTAATATTTTAGCTGAAATATCTGGGAGCATATTGTTTCTAGGTATTTGCAATTCCCACCTTCTTTTTTCATATTCTTTTTGATCACCCATTCAGATGACTTGAGCTGGAAACAGTGGCATGTAAGCTTCATAAAGCTGACCCCAAATAGCTGAATATGATCTGTATATGCTATATATGCTTGCCAATTGGAGCTATTATTATATAAAGTTGCAATTATCACTAGTAAGGAACAGTTTCTTGAATAAGTGTGAGACAACTTAGCAGCATGTTCTTTATATGCTATGCAAATATATTTTAGTGCAAACTAAACTTTATCCCATTGTACAACTACTACCTAATAAAATGTTTTGTCATATGTGATTTTACATTTAGTTGCCAACTTTAATCCGATACATTTTAAAATATAACCATTACTGAGAAATCATTACTTACAAGAATGAAACATATGGACAAACCTCCGCTATACATAATATACACATCTTACTTGGTAGGATGCTCGAGTCCATTTTGTTTGGATGGAATACATGTTCTTTGCAGGTTAGTGACTAAATAATTTGATCGGTGTTTAGGGAAAATATATACTTACCCAACACTCTTAGAGTAGCATAATGGCTGGAATTGGTAGCACTCAGCAGAGCATAAGAAAAGCCCTCGGAGCATTGAAGGACTCCACAACAGTTGGATTGGCAAAAGTAAACAGTGATTACAAGGTTGTTAGTTCTGCATATTTTGTCAGTGTTTATCAATGTGTATCTTTCTAGATTATGGTCTTTAATCAGTCAATAACCTATTTTATACACTTTTCACCAGGAATTGGATATTGCAGTTGTCAAGGCCACTAACCATGTGGAACAGTTGCCAAAGGAGAAACATATGCGCAGTTAGTCCTAATTCTTTTCACCCCCATTCTTTGCATAATATTGCTTACAAGAGTTTTTTTTTTGTATAACTAGTTATTCTGAGTAGTGAATATTTCAACAGTTGGAAAATATTTATCTTGATGCTGTTTTTTTTTTGTATAACTAATTATTCTGATTGTGAATATTTCAACAGTTGAAAAACAACTTCTCCTTCTTCTTCGTTTAAGTTTGATATCTTCTGAGACTATCTTAAATCTGCTTACGATGAGTATCACATTTTTTTTACAGCTATTTTCGATGCTGTATCGGCTTCGAGACCTCGTGCTGATGTTGCATATTGCATCAATTCTCTAGCTAAACGGCTCACCAAAACATCCAATTGGGCTGTATGTTTTGTTTTGTAATCTTGCTGAATAATTTTGTATGCATGCTGTTAAAAAGAATTCAGTGTCAGAATACCAAATGAATTCCCATGTAATTTTTAGCTCCTTGGCATCTGCAACTTTTATATGTCGCATCTAAAATTTGCTATGATCTTCATTTTGCATGACTTGAGATGGATTATGGTTCATATGAACCTTTTAACTGGTTTGAAATGAATTAAGGCCCATATACTGACCAGAAGAGTTGCTAAGAGGTGTGTATTTTATTGATGAGTTTAATAAGTGAATTATAGCAACAGAGGAAAGCGTGAATGTGTGTTCTGGAAATCAAATTAAATTGCAAGGCAGCATGCATGATGGGTACAAGCGAATTTTCACCCTCTTTTGCTAATAAATTCTCATTGGAAAATTAAGGAGTTATCAATGATAAAAGTATTTTCAGCAGTTTGAAACTACAAAAGTTAGCATAGTGACATTCAGACTGCCATAAATTGGACCTGTATGAGAAGATGTAATATGTGGTTCATCTCCTTAAAAGAAGATACCGATTCTTTCTCTTTGATGATTGGAGTCATCTGCATAGGTAGACAAATTGGATCATGCTTTGCATTAGACTTCAAAGGAAAAAGAGCCATCGGGTAAGGAAACTTGGTGGTAGAATGAGAAGGTTCAGTTGATGGTTAAGACCGAAGACTACCTAAATATAGGTATAGAGAAGTGTAAGAAAGTTATAAGGTGGCTAAGAAGAAAGTTCAAAAGGCGGTATGAGAGGCTAGACTTAATGTGTATGAATGGTTATATCACATATTGGAAACTAAGGATGGGTAGAAAGATGCATACAAAATTGCAAGATCAAAAGAAAGGAAAACTAGAGATTTGACTCAGGTTTAATACATCAAAGATGAAGACTAAAAAGTTTTGGTTAAGGAGGACAAGATCCAAGAAAGATGGAGAAGTTTTTTTGATAAGCTACTTAATGAAAGTCATGTAGACGATTTAGGATGCCTAACTAGTTTCATTAATGAAAGAAATATTAAGTATACATGTAGAATCGGAGTATTTGAAATAGGTGAAAATAGGAAAAGTGGTTGTTCTTGATGGAATCCCTATTGAGCAAGGTCCAGTGAATCGGTACCAGGTGCCGTACTGATTGATGACTGGTAGGTAGGGTATGGTACCTGTTCATACCATACTGATGCTCGAAACACTCAAGTATACCGATTTTGGTATCGATATACCCATTTTCTTTATTTTTTGTTTTTAATTTTTGTTTTGTGGGATTATTTTTATTTTTGTTGTTATTTGAATTATGATTTCAATGCTATTTTGATGTTATTTTATATCGTATTGGTCCCGAATCTTGATAGACCGTATGATCAATTAATAAATGCAATTATAATATCATTAACATACTTAATGCATATTTTTGAACTTGAATATATATATATATATATATATATATATATATATATATATATCAAATTGATTTGAGCTACAAAATACGTACTGATATCTAGCTCCTTATGGAGTGTTTATATTGCTTGTAGATATTAGGATCCTGATCATAGTCAGGACATGGGATTTGACTCCAACTAAGATACTGTGCTCACCCCTGCATCCGATAATCTGAGCCTTTTGGATAGCCAGCGTGATATTGATCCGATGTCCGATACTGTACCGGTCATTCCATCTGAGGGAACATTGAGGTAATAATTTTTACCCATAATATAGTTGAGACTGTGGAGGGCATTAGCTGCTTGAATACAATGTCTCAGATGTGAGATATCCATATGGGTTATATTTTAGTTGCATGAAATAGGATTCGGTATACAATTCAGATCTAGATATGTCTAGGAACTTTACTCCACGTGCTATATCATCTATAGCAGTGATGTATTTCGAACCTCTAGGTTGTGTGCTGTGGTTTGTATCCTATATGGCATAAGTAAATTGTGACTCGTTGGTCAATCGATTAAAACCATAGGGCTATAAGTTGTATGCACACTTGCATTGTCCACTGCTATCTCCTAGGTCACCAAATTCATCATCGCTCGAACTGTCATTATTATCATCGGTCGTATTGCAAGATGATCTAGGCAGTAGGCTATCTAAGGGATTATTAGTGTTAGAATTTGAGTGAATCGGTATTCACTTTTTTTCAAAGAATCTGCAGCACTCTTTCCTTTTCTTTTCTTGCTGCTCTAAGAAACTGCTTTTTTTTACTAGATGTCTTTGCCTGTCTGGCTCTACCAGGTGGCTTGACTCGGCCTATCATCTTTGTTGTCCCTACCTCCATAGCTGGACTAGTAGTATGGTGACCTCTTCTTAGTATCTCTCTGTCATATCTCGTGGTGGATGGTGGATGTCCCGAATTTAAAGCCTCCGATGATCATCGACTCCCCTGGATCTCTGTGGTTGCTCAGCTAGCTGTGAGTGTGGCATGTATTGCTCTGCCCATTATTCTGCATCCATCCTAACCTCTCTTGCTATGAAACTAGGTAGTCGAGGAGATGATCCTGGCTCATCAAGCTTTGGTTGCTAGTCCTCAAGCCAACTAATCATCGGATTCTCATTATCATATACAAAGTCATGGTGAAATTGGTTTTCAACTCCATCCCCTCTTGGATGTTCTTCAATCTTAGCTTTAGATTATAATGCATGTATACCAAATCATTCAATCAATTTTACATCAAGCAGTTCCTCTGTTTCTATGAATTAGCACAAAGGTTGACTAGCTGCACTTGCAACCACTAGAGAATGCTTGTGAGAAGATTTGAATCACTAACCTCTTGAGATTTTTCGATAACAACCCAAAGTGGAATTACTATTCAGTTGCAAATACAATCAAGTAAATTGCATTATTTATTATACAATATTATTTCAGTTATAGTCGGTGTCCAAAACTACATGGATTTATATTGTCTTTGCTTGCCATAGTTGCCATCTCACTAAAACTATGGACGACCTCTCTAAAAGCTTTAGTTTATGAAACACACGAGACATATGATGTCAATGATCTTCTTGAATTGATAAAGTATTGATCCCCTATCCCATTAAAACCTCCTCCAAACATCTGCCAGCAATTATTAAATCAGGCCCCATCTTATAAATGACCTTGCGTAGGATGGTCAACGATTCCTCATGCATGTCCATTCTGGAGACATTGTACTAGAAATTTGGGTTAAGGTGGTAAGCTACTAAGACATGTAACTTATTTAATTAACAAACATGATATGGCATTTGGAATTTATTTTATAAGGATAAAGAAGCATTGAGGGTTGCTCTTGGATTACCTGCTTGATGCAACTCCCTATCCATCTAGTAATCCCACCTTTGTCAATGATGTCAGTGTATTCTTCCGCATGCTTGGGATCTGCCTGCTAACTTTGTCAATGATGTCAGTGTATTGTTCAACATGCTTAGGATCTGCCTGCTTGATCTCAGCATTGATAACCATCATCAAATGATATAAGAGGTTTGTCTGAGGATATCTCTCACTATCCATAGCATGGAGCACTTGATATACTGGTGCAATTGTCTGAACTATTCTCTCGGCTTGCTTTCAGATTTATTGGCTTGTCACTAAACGCTCCATGCGACTGCCTTCATGCCATTAAGGGCATATCTATTCTCCACCACTTGGCACTCGCAAACATCTGACGCACATCTGCCTTTTTTTCGATAAGGTTATTGAATGCAATATAGTGTGTGGCAAAATGGGTGACTGCTAGCCTTAGTATCTCACCCTTGGTGTACATCCTCATCAAAGACAAAACCCATGTGTGGTTATATATGAATTTTGTGATGGCCTAGGCTTTCTCTACCATTTGCTTCACCCTCTGAATCTTGTCAATATCCATAAGCATCAAGTCTATGTAGTGGGCAGCACATGAAGTATTAAAAATATGGGATCTCCTGATCATCAAAATATCCTCGTCAGTCTTGTACCATGGTCCATTATCCATAACCACCTATACGACATGCTACTCCCCTATTTGATCAATTATTTGCTTCATCAAGCTAAGGATATACTGGACGCCGCTCACCTAGTTAGAAGCATCAACTAACATATGAAAAAATATCTTCTTATCACAATATGTCAAGAAATTAATGATACTTTGCCTGCGGGTCCTGTCTAACCTTCACACTTCAAAGTCACACCATTGGTATCCCACTCTCTTGTAGGAGATTATCCATCTCTCTAGCTTGTTGTTACTATTAAGCATCTCATTATATATGTCCTTTGGTCCATGAAGATCTACATCTTGACCGGCTCTCTGGATGGAGCTGACAACATACCAGTAATATGTGTTATCTACAACATTTGCAGGAATATAGCTAAAGTGGAACAGGAAGCAATAACTTTCCACATATTCTTTTTTTTAATCCTTAATGCGTATAGAACCAATCTTCTGCTACTTCGAATCTTTACTGGAAAAGGCATGTGGATCCAGGTTATGGATGGTGCCTTCTGCTGGTATATCTGTGGACTTTTTTTCCTTCTTGCTGGTGAAGACCCAAATATAGAGACTATTTGGCTACCACCATTACTGTCAACATCTTTTACTAACTAGCTCCTCCTGTAGTCTAGATCTACCCTAGCGAATCCCAACCAGAACCCATCTCATACTCTGAGGGCCCAAGCTAAGCCCAATGCCTGACAACCTCCTTTCTATGTCACTACTTATTAAGACTGTTATGTAGGGCAACCCGAAGTTGAGCCTCCTCCATGTCATGTGGATCAGATGTTTCATTGTCTTTTGGATCTCTCGAGTAGCATGAAGGTGGCTCAGCTGCCTAATGCTTGATCATTTCTTGTTTCTCGACCCTTTCTCTCTAAAATCGCTAAAACACTTCTTCATTGACTGTTGGACATTCTATGAACATTTGATACAAACAGTCATATCGGGGCAACCACCAGCTAGATGCTATTTCATTCTTGTCACCTTCGTCCCCTCCGCTTCGTATTGCACCACTTGAACCTCTAGTGGTGTTGGCCCAAAATCATTTCACTGTACTCCTAACTTATGTTAGTCTTCTTTTTTCTTGGATTGATTTATGTAAGTTTAACGAATCATAAACCTTCTCATTCATCATCATAAATTGCGTACAATGAATCTACACTTTTAAAGAGTAAACAAAATTTTATAATTTTAGAGATATGAGTTACTTTAATAATTTAATTTCACTTAGAATATGTGATAATTTGTAATGTTGTGTAAAAGCTATGCTCATTGTCCTAGAAACCCCAATGACCAATATGGACTACTATATTTTCTTAGTTTTTGGTTAGATTACTAATTATTTAATTAATTAAATACTTAAAATTAGATAATTTACATTGTAATCCAAAAAATGGTTGATTGCAACAAAAAAGTTGTCCACAATATCTACATATAATACTATTTTTTCATAATTTTTATATATTTTAAAATAATTTTTATGTAATTTTAAATAATAAATCAATATTTTATTATATAATATGTAAAAATAATTTTAATTTAGATTAATGTAAAAGCTTATGAGAGGTACTATAATTTTTTTTTCAGTTCATGGGTATATATTAATCACCATTTATTTTTGAAATTTATATGAATATGAGCTTAGGTTTACGAAGCCATAATCATGTTGCAATTTAAATAAATTTCTATCAAAATAAGATATCAAGTAGCATACACACTCCTAAACAGGCTACCATTTTTTAGAAAATCTTTTAATGTTATTTTATTTATTACTATTTCTAATCAAAAAATATATTTTATTATAAAAATTAGAAGATCAACAAAAAGATTATGATGTCTACTTCCATGCATAGATCATCCTTAGATAATATGATATTAGGAAATCATGCCAAAATACAAAATTGGCATGACTTTTTCTCATTTTTTCACTTTTTTGCCTCTTTTGGGCAAGGATAGAAAAAAAGAGAGCAAAGGGAAGAATGAAGGGGATCATACCTGATTTTGGTAGGATTGAGCCTTAAATCTATCGGGAAATCGCTCTTCTCTCTCATTTTTAGTTGAGTATTTTTTTTTGAAAAAGGGGCAGAGAAGGCACGATAGGCCTTCTCTACATTCCTCTAATAATTGGGGCGGTAAGAGGGCATTGAACTGCACCGAACCAAGCAAAACTGCCTGGTTCAGCTCGGTTCAAGCCTCTTACCAACCTGAACTACTGTTTTAACCTTGTAATTGATTGGTTCGGGTCGATACACCCCAAAATGAGAGGTTCGAGATGAAACAACGTACTTTGCTATTGAGATTTGGAAGAGTTTAAGTTGCATTGGAGTAACTTGAGATTTTAAAGATTTTGATCGTAGGATACCTACCAAGTTATAGAAAAAATTTTTCTAGGACAGCTATATGATCAGCTATGCTTTTATAATATAGAATGTTGGATAATTAAAAAATATATGTATAAGATGAGTGTTGCCGAAATGAGAATGTTGAGATGGACGTGTGGTAATACAAGAAAAGAGAACAAGAAATGATGTCTTTTGCAAGGTAGCACCAATTGCGAACAAATTGAGAACATAACTACTAAGATGGTTTGGACATATACAGTGTAGGTTGAGGGATGCAACAGTATAAAGAAATGATTTGATTCATGTAGAAGGAATGAGGAGGGTAAAGGTATACTGAAAATCACATGGGATGAAGTAGTTAAAGAAGGATTTGATATCTCATCATTTTCAAAAAGTATGTCCCTAAACCGAGTGGAATGGCAAAAAAGATTCATGTGGCTGACCACAGCTAGTTTGGGATCAAGGCTTAGTTGAGTTGAGTTGAATTCAAATCATGTTAGTTTATTGGCTATCAATTTAGACATGATATTATCTTCATGACAGTGAATTACAAGCTATATATCTCAAATGGCATGTCGTTGAGAACCATAACTCTAACACATGTACGACCATTCACTTATTTGAATGTTCAAAGTCATTTGCAAAGATAAGTCTGAACATGTTCAAAGTTGTTTGTTTTATGTTGATGGGTGGTTTTGTTGCCGCGCATATATGATTGTTTTTTTAAAATTTGGTTCTGGTTATGACGTGATAAATAAATTTGTATGATATTCTTTAAGCAATTACTTTGGTATTGACCTCAGTCATAAGCTTCGCTGTTGGACAAATCCAAAACATTTATATATTTGAAGACCATGGTAGCCTCGATATCTTGACTTTATGTATAGAAATAATTGGCAAATGGGGGCTACCTATTTTGGAAGACATGAAACTACTTTGGTGTTATACATGAACCTCATACATGTAAAGTTATTGTTGCTTGCTTGTCTGAAAACAAGGAAGCAACGGCAGGGCCATAAGGCACCAGTTTAAGATGCAAACCTTCATACATACTCAGGCAAATTTAAATTGTTCTATTAAGATATATTTTGATATCGAGCTGATTAAAAGCATGTTATGGAGCTGGCTATAGACAACAGTATGGTAGCTTGACTTCTCATAACACTATTTGTTTACTTTGAAGCTCTATCATGTTGCTTCTAGCTTACTTTCTTGATTTCAATCAGGTTGCCTTGAAAACTTTGATTGTCTTCCATTGTTCTTTGAGAGAAATTGATCCCTCATTTCATGAAGCACTCATCAATTATACCAGGAGCAGAGGTCGTATGCTGAATGTATCCCATTTCAGGGATGACTCAAGTCCAAATGGTATTATATCTTGTGCTCTGTATAGCTTAATATGTATAAAAAGGGACCTTGTGCCTAACAATTAATTTCCTCTCATTCAAAAGCTGATAATACCATCATTTTTCCGTCCATTGCACCACTTCTCTGTCAGTTGCTTTTTGAGCGAGAAGATGATCTAATTGTGCAGTGCCGGATCCATTGTATACTTATTAGCTGATTACAAATAGCAATGTCCTGTATATGGGAGGAAAAATAAAGTGTTCCTGATGTATATGTGTTTCTGTCTATATTTTGCCTGAAGCATGGGATTATTCTGCTTGGGTTCGAACATATGCTTTGTATCTAGAGGAGTGGCTAGAGTGCTATGGCATATTGAAGTATGATGTCGGGACAGAACACTCTGTAAGTGATTGAATTTTGCATTCAAGTTTCTTTTCTCATGGAATTGTTTTTGCTTGCATTCTTGTTTGTGCAGGCATCTACTTTCATTTTTATTTTCTTCTTTTTTGGTGCTACTTTTTCCCAGAAAAAGGAAATTTTGACGTTTTTCCCTTCAGCATGATAATGACTGGATATATGATATTTATTGCTATAGAATGGAGGCTGAATCTGATTGGATTCTGTTATAGGAGACCTGTGGCAAATTTTTCAATGACAATGGAGACTCCAAAAATCATAGTATGATGTTAAAGAAAGCTACTATATTTTTGTTGTAATTTGGGCTTAAACACTTGGTTTCTATGGCATATATTTATCTTTGCATATGGTGTAATGTAAAATCCTCATCGCTTGGATAGTCTGTCAAATGGGAATTCACAATATGTCAATAAGTACTGGTGCAGTTTTGAGCGCTACTTATCGTGAATTGATGCTTCATTAACAGAGAACTTCGGAACTTGACACTGCTGATTTGCTTGAGCAATTACCTGCTTTGCAACAGCTGCTTTTTCGTCTGCTTTGTTGCCAGGTAAGGTGGCTTGCGATTGCTTTTGCTCTTCTGCATCTCCTCGCTCTCTCTATTTCTTTCTTTCTCTCAAATACATTATGCATTTCTTTTATTTTTGTAAGCATTTACTTCCTTTGCAGCCAGAGGGTTCAGCTGTATATAATAGCATGATTAGATATGCACTTTCAATTGTAAGTAACAAATAGATGCACAATGTTTTGCTGGTTTCGTTTAGTTATATACTTTAACAGATCTCTAATACGACTCTTTGTTCAGGTAGCTAGTGAAGGTATTAAGATATACAGTGCAATTAATGAAGGAACTCTAAATTTGGTGGACAAGGTAGGGTACTGCTCTCCTATCATGTGCTAGTTCATTACGAATATGCATACTAAATACTAATAGTGCTTCTGTAATAGTTCTTTGAGATGCAACACCATGATGCCATCAGGGCACTTGAAATTTATCGGAAGGCAGGGTATCAGGTACATCTCAAATTTTGGCTCTTATAAATTTTGATTTAACTGCGATTGCTGATGTAATTTTTACTATAAAAAATTGGTTTTTTTCCTTTTTAATTAGCATCTGGACATACTTTCCATGTGGTTGTAGGCGGAGAGGCTGTTTGATTTCTATGAGTTCTGTAAGGGTCTTGATCTGGGTCGGGGCAAAAATTTTGTTAAAATCGAACAGGTTAGGTTTATTTGAACACTAAATCGGTCTGTTTGTTCTCCTATTTTTTTTCTGAATTTTAAATGCCAAATAGTTATCGAGATTTTTTTCCTCTTTTACTGTGATTGTTCTTTCCTTTTTGTTTTGGTGTATCCATCTGCAGCCTCCTGCATCATTTATTGCAGCAATGGAAGAGTATGTGAAGGATGCTCCACGTGCTTTACCTCCTAATCAGAATGTGGTATGTATGTCAACTGCTTCATGAAGTAGAATGTTTTTTTATTCATTCTCTAGAAGAATGCAGGAAGCAGGCACAAAGTTTTCTGGCTTGTTTATGATGGGTGTAGGAGTTAGTGAAACCTTATTATTATTATTTTTACATGTTTATGTTTACTTGAACTGGTGAGTATCACTTTGATACTGATTCCATTATGTGGGGTCTAATCAGTAAAAAACATTTGCCTTAAATGCTTCAATATTTAGTGTAAGCTTATCTTCTGATGCAATTTATTCATGTTCCCTCCATTGATATACTTATTATGGATTATTTTACATAAATAAAGTTTCTGCGAGCCAAGAGAGTTGGATTCTCATATTTTTTTCTATTTCCTTTTGGGTCTAAATCCAGCAGATCCGCCCATGTCTAGATATGCAGAGAACTTATGGATTTTGCTTCTTGAATTTGTTGCCCAATATAAATGTCACATGGAACAACCTGGACATGCTTCCACGATAACAATTATGGGTGCTTCATAATTATGGTTGATTCTGTCAATTGCTTTTAGTTTTTAAGGGGGATAATCTTTCTTCGATACTCTTCCTGTTTGGGTATAATATGATTCAGATATCTTCATCAGGTAGATGGTGACAGAGGAGTAACTCCTCGAGCCATCTTGGCCATTGAGCACAAAAAATCAAAGGATGATCATGAAAACTCTGACCTGATCCTGGCGCCAACCCTTGCAAAACCTGAACCTTCTGCAGCTGAGATTGCTGAAGCTCCAGAACAAGCTCCAGTAACTGAACTCTTGGTAAACATTTCAATATCCAACCCACTTGACTAAGCTGATGGCTAGAGTTATTGCTTTGCCTGGTTTTGATCCATGTTATTACATACAGGGTTTGGATGATTTCAACCAGTGTGCAACAAAATTGGAAGAGGAAAATGCCCTAGCACTCGCAATTGTTGGTGATGGTAGGTTAAAGTGATGTTGGTGATTAAAAAATATGCAAATATATGATCCTCATTTGTCGATTTTTTCGCTGTATGCAGATAATCCATTAAAAAATACAAATAATTCCAATCTTACAAGTGAAACTGCTTCTGGATGGGAGCTTGCACTTTTTGATTTTCCTAGTTCCAATAGTAGTGCTGTCGCAGAGAGCAAACTGGTAAATCTATACCCCCTGCAGATAATTAGTTAAAGAATATGTTTGTTATATCTCTATATCTATAGCACTATTCTTGTTTAGCACCTTTGGGTTGGGTCGGTCGCCCTAGATATGCATAAATAAATCATGGACATTGCTTTGCTGGATGATGGTGCTGCCTGGTTTACCTTGGGTAGTTGTCAACAGATCACTTCAAACATATTGTCATATTTTAGTAGGGTACATTCCAATTAACCTGATGTCTTCCTCAATCTTACAGGCTGGTGGGCTAGACAAGTTGACCCTGGAAAGTTTATACGATGATGCAATTGCAAGAAGAACAAATCCTGGTGAGAGCTACCAGATGGGTCAAATGGCGCCGAATCCCTTTGATGCAGTTCAACACCCCCAAGATCCTTTCTATGCCTCCAACACTATAACACCACCTGCCAGTGTGCAGATGGCCGCGATGGCGCAGCAGCAAGCATACATGATGCAGCAGCAGCAGCAACCATTGAGACAGGATGGCAGTAATCCCTTTGGCAATCCATATGGAGCCCTAGGTGTTCCATCTTACCCTCCTCATAATCCATACACAAGGTACATGTAAGATGGCGATGAGCTTGGGATTACAAGAAGGGTGTCTGGTGCTCAATGGTGAAGAAAGAGAATTAGGAGGCTTGGTTGTAAATAAGCGGGCAGTATGTCTAGTCATCTCGTCATTGTTCATATTCTTCATTCATATTGAGGTCCTTTTTCTGGGTATACTCTGAAAGCTGCAAATTGAAATCACAGTTGTTCCATACAGTCTCATAATTCGGTTGATCCCTTTTGGGTTATAAAATTTGGTTGACTTGGTTGTGCTGTTCTGGCTTCTGAGTCATGCCTGGAGTACACTGCTTTAAGAATGGAAGAAACAAGATAGGCTCCTGGAGAAGGAATGGTAGATGATCAGAATTTGGAGTTTTAAATTAACCTTGGCATGCCTCCCTCCATGCAGTGTGTATCAAAAGCCCTACTCTTTCCAATCTGATGACTGAAGAAAAAGTTTAGAGGGGCTGCATGGGGAAGAAGGAATCTTTTGCCATATGCTACTAACAGCGAGGAGAGAGACGGTCATATTCTCCTCTGATATTTTTGCAAAAACGAATATGATGGACAAATTAATTCAAGGAAGATGCTTTTAATTGGATTGGTGAGAAAATTCCAACAGTCAAATCCTTGAGCTGGAGGCTGGAAGAATGCCAAGGTAAGTGCATGTATGATCTCAAAGCAAAAGAAAAATGTCCAACATCCACCTTTGTTATTGATCCCTCTGCACAGATTTTAAAGCGAGCAGTGGAAAGGTAGGGCCCGTAAGGCTAGAAAAGGAGAATGAATTTCTAGCTGACAGACAGAAAATATGTGAGTGCTGGAATATGCTAATAAGTTTAATGAGCTAGTACGCTTTGTCCACATGTTATTGAGTCAAATAAGGGCAGAACCAATAGATTTGAGCAGGACCTATGTTGGCGGAGGCCTGAGGGGCCGAGTTAACGTTGGCGAAGGTCTGAAGGGCCGAGTCAGTCCTGCCGCCTGCTAACATGGATGCGCTGGAGGAGTAGGATGGGTTATACCACTAGGGGGTCCCTGAACCTATTGGCGAGGCCCTGTCGGAGTCTGGAGTCAGGCGAGGCTTGGTCGGAGTCGACTCGTGGCGCTATGGGCCCCTGCGCTAGTTTAAGGAAATAAAGTTGCGCCTTCACTAACACCTGCGGGTTTTGGTGTAATGGTAGCGCTTGATCCTGACAATTGGTATCAGAGCCATAGGTTTCGAGTTCGAAACCCAGGCATCACGTTGGAGGGGATTGTTGGCGGAGGCCTGAGGGGCCGAGTCAACGTTGGCGGAGGCCTGAAGGGCCGAGTCAGTTCTGCCGCCTGCCAACGTGGACGCGCTGGAGGAGTAGGATGTGTATACCACTAGGGGGTCTCTAAACCCACTGGCGAGGCCCTGTCGGAGTCCGAAGTCGGGCGAGGCTTTGTCGGAATCGACTCGTGGCGCCATGGGCCCCTGCGCTAGTTTAAGGAAATAAAGTTGCGCCTTCATTAATACTTGCGGATTTTGGTGTAATGGTAGCGCTTGATCCTGACAACCTGAGATATCTAATTTGGTCTCATTTGTCATCTCATCTCTTCAGTAGTCATAAAGATGGGTTGAAAAGAGCCTTGAAGGTCAAATCAAATTTGAAAAAATTAGAGAAGAAAACGAGTGACAAGAAGAGGTCCAAAATGGTCGAAAATTAGAACGACCGATCGAGGAACCCTAGGGGCAACTATGCTTCGAGCTTTATTCTTTCATCCTTCATTTATTTATTCTTTTCTGCCCCTACCAACCTTAATTATATGAAAAAAATTATAAAGAGACAAATGAGCTTTGCGGCTCAGTAAGTAACCATGCACCATCTTATTGTATTAAGCATAAATTTCTTTACATGATTCAATGCATCATTTGGAAAGTAAATTTATACTGTAAAATAAAATATTTCATAAACTCAATAAAACTGTGTTGTAGCAAATCAATCGTGTATGCACAAATCATTTAAGTTTGTAAAGCTAAAAGTGCAATTTAAAATATTCATAATTGTCAAATATTTGTTATTTATCCATAATTTCAATTAAAACAATGCTCATAGGTGTTTTGCACTATGGTCATTATAACCTGACCATTTTCGTCATCGATAAGATATCATAGTTTGTATTCGTTCCCAACTTTAACCCATTGGCAGAGGGCCATTTTTGTTGGATGCTAGCTCTAGGATGTCGATCGGCCTTCATTTCTAGGGACGGTCATAGCAAGCTGAGAGCTCATAAAACATCTTATATTTTTTTAAAATATATTTTCTTACATCTTACTTGAATAAGATGCTAAATGGCTTTACAGAGTTTGTGATCCATAAATAATCTTTAATAATAAAACTATCATGAAATTATTATTAGTGAATCAACTATTTTTATAAAAATTTATAATTCAAAATTAGATTCTATATGCATCACCTTCATAGAAAAATGCACTTTTTCATAATTTTGAAAATCATTCGTACATAAATATCCATGAGGCAATGCTATATAAAAATGGATCATAGAACAATCATATGCTTGATCCCAAATTGCAAAGCCAATCATATCAATATAATTTATATTTTTATAGCCCATATAAATTAAAATTGACTAATAATTTGAAATTTTGTAAGGTTTGTGCTAGGTCACTTACTTTTGTTTGCCCAAAAATCACTTGGTTCAATTGGGCGAATCCGCTGCACCTATTAAAACCGTTTAAGAAGAATAAATTACTTGTTATTCACTATTTAAAAATCTAAAGATAAATTAAAAAGCTCTAAGAAACCGAAATGGACTTGAGTAGGCTTCAAGTTCCGACTGGATAAATCGGTTACGATCTACAAATCAAGTAGAAAGAAAGGTTGAACCAAGAATGGGACCTCTCTCTCGGTTTTATTTATTTATTTATTTAATTTTTTTCTCTCTCTCTCTCTTTTCTTTCTTTGTTCTTTTCTTTTCCTCTTTTTCCCTCTCTATTGCTCTCCTCTCTTCTCCATCGCAAAACAGGAGGGGGAAGGCGAGAGCCCGCCCTAACGAGAAATAGGGAAAGGGAGGAAGGAGCCTCTGGCTCGATGGCGATTGCGGCATGACGGAACGACCACCAGGTATGTGTTTTTTCCTTTTATGTTTTTCTTCTAATCTTGGCGACCCTTAGCCAGATTCCGACCATTGCCGAATCGATCGGGAGGAGGGGGAGACTAGGGAGAAGACAGGAGACCTTACCTTGCTCCAAAGAGGCATTGCGACCACAAATCTGGCAGCACAAGAGAGGGCACGATGAGCTTAAGAAGAGGAAGGAAGAAAGGAAGGAGTCAGGGAGGTGAGTCATGAGGGATCAATCGAGGGAGTGGGGTTTATATAGAAGCCGCGCGAGAGAGGATGAGCTTGGTTGACTAGCTGCAACGGCTGGTCATTCACTGATTGCAACAACCTCTAACAACCACTAGCCGTTAGCACCGGCCTCAAGGGTTTCGCGCCGGCCGTGCCTCCCCCGGTCATGCCTTAATGGGGGCCGTTAGGGTTGCTCGGGCAAGGGCTTCTTGATTTGTTGTTTTTTCTGTCCCAGAGACTTGAGCTGGGCCAACTTTGGGTCGGATCGGTTAAGTAAAGTGGGCCCAAACCAAGCTATCACATTATATCTTAAAAAAAATTCATCCTCGAAATTTACATATCCGAGTCTTCAGAAAGTTGCGGATGCCTCGCTCACATTTCATCCTCAAGTTTTCAAGTTGCCTCTCTTTCTGAATAGTTGCTTTGCTGAGTCTTCACATAGAGAATAATGTGTCATACTTCACCACATGACTCGGATCCGAAACATACTTTTTCAGTAAAGAAACATAGAAGACATTGTGTACACTGGATAGCTTGGACAGTAAAGCTAATTTGTAAGCAATCTCTTCTACTCTGTCCAGAATCTCAAAGGGCTCGCTATAGCGAGAACTCAACTTACCACATCTCCCAAATCTCATAACACCCTTTGAGAGTGAAACATTTAAGAAAATAAAGTCACCTGCTTGGAATTTCATCTCTCTCTTTTTCTTATTCTGCCAAATTCTTTTGTCTATCTTGAGTTATCTTGAGTCTTTCTTTGATCAATATAATTTTCTCTCTAGCATTTTGGACTAACTCAGGACCCAATAACTTCTTTTCTTCAACATCATCCCAATCCAAAGGAGATCTGTGCTTTCTTCCATAAAGGGCTTCATAAGGTGTCATCTTGATGCTAGAATTATGCCTCTTAATATAGGCAAATCCGCCAAAGCTATATGATCATCCCAGCAACCTCCAAGATCAACTGAACATGCCCTCAACATATCCTCAAAGGTTTGAATCGTTCTCTCTGACTGACTATTAGTTTGAGGGTGAAAAGCAGTATTGAGCAATTCAATGTTCATGGCATCTTGAAAACTCCTCCAAAATCTAGGCATAAAATGTGGGGCCCGATCAGATATTATACTTACCGGCACACCGTGCATGCACATGATTTCATCAATATACATTCATGCTAGTTTATCAAGTAGAGTGTCAACACTAAAAGATAAGAATTGAGCTAATTTTGTGAGGTGATGAACAATTACCCACACTGCATCATTTTTCTTAGCTATCCTTAGAAGCCCAATGACAAAATTCATGGTAATATGTTCCTATTTTCATTTCGGTATCTCCAATGACTCTAACAAACCAGCAGGTCTCTAATGTTCGGCTTTCACCTGTTGATATACCAAGCACTGCGCTACAAATCTAGCTATTTCTCTCTTCATACCATTCCACCAAAAGTGCTTCCTTAAATCTCTATACATCTTCATGTTACCAAGATGAATAAAGAAGCAAGACCGGTGAGCTTCTTTCACAATTTCTCTTTTCAAGTCAGGATCTCGTAGTATACACAATCTATTCCCAAATCACAGAATACCATCCAAGTGAATTTTGAGTTTGGGTCGCAACCCCCTTTCTACATCTTCTTGAGTTGACACAAACGAGCATCGTTCTGTTGGGCAGTCTTTATTCTCTCTATCAAGGTCGGTTGCACCATCAAACTAGCCAGCATATTTGTAGCACCTTTTGCAGTTACCTCAATCTCTATACATCTTCATGCTACCAGGATGAATAGAGAAGCAAGACCGGCGAGCTTCCTTCATAATTTCTCTCTTCAAGTCAGGATCTCTTAGCATACACAGTCTATTCCCAAATCATAAAATACCATCCAAGTGAATTTTGAGTTCAGGTCGCAACCCCCTTTCTAGATCTTCCTTGAGCTGACACAAACGAGTAATATTTGATTGGGCAGCCTTTATTCTCTCTATCAAGGTCGGTTGCACCATCAAACTAGCCAGCATACTCGTAGCACCTTTTGCAGTCACCTCAATCTGCACATTGTCGAAATCCTTTAGAATTTGATATTGAGTAGTAAGCAAAGCTGTTGTGCCCACTGCTGACTTCCTACTTAGAGCATCTACCACCACATTAGCTTTTCCAAGATGGTATTTAATGCTTAGATTATAATCTTTCAGCAAGTCAAGTCATCTTTTATGCCTAATGTTTAGCTCCTTTTGAGTAAATAGGTATTTTAAGCTTTTGTGATCAGTAAAAACTTCGCATAGCTCCCCATATAGGTAGTGTCACCAAATTTTTAAAACGAAAACTACTACTGCTAGCTCTAGATCGTGCATCGGATAGTTTTTTTTATAGGGCTTTAACTGTCTAAAGGCAAAGGCCACCACTTTATCATTTTGTATTAGCACACAATCCAACCCTTTCTTGGAGGCATCACTATAGATGGTGAAACCCTCGGAACTGGATGATAGAGTGAGAATTAGAGCAGATACCAACTTTTGCTTTAACTCTTGGAAGCTTTGCTCACAATCCTCGTTTCAATCAAACCTTGCTCGTTTCTGGGTTAAGTAAGTCAAAGGAGCAACTATCCGTGAAAATCCTTCTACAAACCTCCTATAATATCCAACCAAACCTAAGAAGCTTCTGATTTCTATCATATTGGTAAGACAAAGCCAATTCACCACTGCTTCTATTTTCTTTGGGTCCACTAAAATTCTATAATTATGCTCAAAGTATGTGTTTTTTATCATCCACTGTCCCAAATCTTAATTAGCATTTTCCAATTTGATATGGTCAACCAATGTGTCTGCACCCTTTTTGTTGTTCAGAATTCCAACAAGGAAGTAGTGTCATGATAACATACCATTTTTTCCTACTGCTGGGTAGGAAAAACGCAAACTGAATGGAAGTGTCCTTTTTTATCCTTGGGGAATGAAATTCTCCTTTTTCTTCGCCATTCAAGGAAAACACTTAATAGCACACTTCTAACTCATACGCAGTATAGTACATGCAGCACAATGTTATTGATCTATTATGTTATTCTTCAGTATTAATTACTCCGATATTCTATTGTTGGGTGGTCTTGTTCTCTTATTCCTAGTGTTATATTTCACTCCTCTCCTTCCCACATGCATACTTTCTTCAATTCTTGTACTCCTCTGATAAACTATTTCGCCGTATCTTTAATTAACAATCTCTTTTTTAAGTGTACTAGGGAAAATTATGCTGGCTGTCCTGAAAGTTCAACATGCCTATATGAAATACACTGTGGCTTCAGATGGGGACATACTTTACTGGTACTGTTGTGATTTGATGACCTACATGGATGTTCCACTAGGCCTCTTTGACAGGCAGCCTACCTTGGCATCCATCTCATGGTGCAGATTCAGAGTTTTATAACTATTCATGGCCTTGTAATTGCTAATGTGCTAATGCAGAAGTAGCACATTTTGAACTATCCATCTCATGGTGCAAATTCACAGTTTTATAACTACTCATGGCCTTGTAATATCTAATGTGGTAATGCAGAAGGAGCATATTTTGAACTCTTGTTTTAGAGCTGCATGCTGAAACTCTTTCCATTTTGCAGCTGCAAGCAACGCATGAAAAGGAGCAATTACAGGATATTACTGATCTGCAATGGAGGTAAATTCTGATAATCTGACATAAATGGCAACTACAGTATTGTCGTGATGATCTTATGGAATGGTTTGCAACCACAGGCTCATGCACCCAAGAGGAACTACAGGGGCCTAAAGCTAAAAGTGCTCAGGTCAGTATCCAAGCTTGCCCCCCATTGTCGATACAAGTTCACACTAACAAAGCTTCTTCAGGTTTGATGCAGATGCCCAGCTTTGTCCTCTCTATATCAAGGTAGAGGAATACAGCAGAGTCAAGATGCAGAAGCAAAGGCTGTGAGACTTGAAGTCCAAGAGGATAAATGGCGGGGCTAAAAATGGTGATGTCTTGCTGCCAAGAGGAATTACTCGAGGGTACTGCCTGCTACGGGCTCTGTAACTTACGGTAGCAAAACAGTGGTTGGCATGTCAAATCATCGCACTACACCTAATTGAATGGATGAACCAGTAATTCTATTGATAACGTATAGAGATTCTGTATGATTTCTTGTCACTTGAATTTGTATTAGCATATCTGGCTCCCCCTAATGCATGAATGCTTTAACTTGACTGAAATGTGAGGTACCCAGGCCTGCCAATTACATGTTAACAAATGGATCAGGCATGAAGAAACCAATCCATATTCCATAGTGACACGATTGATAAAATTGCTTGGGATAAAAATTCTCATACCTACGATGAGATTCTGGGACGTTCGAATGTGTCTTTTGTTAATAATGCCTTCTGTCCAGACAGTGGGGGCTCATTATCACCGCGGGGAACATGATTTCTTTAACACGTTCCAATGATATTCTTCATACGATGTCCAACATGAATCAGCAAAAAAGGTCAATGCTATGCTATATAATATGATTACTAGAATACCAAAGGTTAGCCTTTCAATGGAGATATGACTCGAGAGGATGTGAACTTGAATCACTACAAGAATACCCCCTCCAGCATACGGTAATAAATGTCAGCTCCTGTTTATAAAAGGCGTCCAAGCCATATCCACGAGCAATCCATTGTCGGGGTCAATTTCAAAAATACAACACATTGAAGAGTTCTGCAGCTTTGGAATTCCTTAGTCCACTTCAGTTTTTAGTGGACGTGCACCGACAAGCCTAACATAAGGCATATGTGGAGGTGTGTAAGAGAACGCAAAAAAATAGTCAAAAAAAAAAATCTGGGCATGATGTTCCATTAAGAATGGCTATCCTCCTTTCCAGTGATGCCCAAGTTCTGTGCTATTCTTCCTTTCTTCTTCTTGATGCAATCTCGGATGCCCAAGCCTTGCCAATGTCAGTCTGAAATTTGCCTGCAGAGCCCTAAAATGTTTAGAGATAAAAAAGCATTTTGTTTGTTAAAGAGTTTTACTTCATAAGCTTAAGTGGCTGGTGGGTGCTATGACTTGATCCGTATTCTAGCAATGGGGATCTTAACTGAGACAGAGAAATGATGAAAAGAGATTTTTTTTTTTTTTTTGAAGGTTGATATAGCAATAGTTTATCAGGTTGTACAAAAACCAATATGCTAGGAAGCATATTGGCATTAAAGCACATGTAGACTTAGGCTCATGTCCAGCGCATATTGATCACAGGTTGTTGGAGCCTCCAGGGGCACATCATGTTTTTCAGAGACATAGATTCTTTCATAACTTTTGCCTTCTTGAATTTTATATAGATTACTTACTTGATAATTAACTTGCATTGTAATATCTGACCAAACAAACCCAGGTCCTTTGGCTAACATCAGATTTCTAAATTATTTGGTAACTACAACATATAGGCGTGTTTTTTTAGAAGGCCACAAAAAACATACCTGCAGTTGACAGGAAAAACTCGTCCAAGTTAATTCCTTGCTCTGCAAAAAAAAGTTAAGCCCAAAGATTCTTTAGCATGGAGCATCCACATTACTAAAATCTCACTGCTCCTTGAACACAGCAGTATAACCAAAGAATTCAGATTCAATCTTGGAAGGTCAATATATACTGAGACAATTTCGGCAAGAAACAATATTTCACACTCCCCTCAACCAGGATTTAGACATGTTAGTCTCCTTTTCCTGAATCCTAAAACAGCCCTCTTGTTTTTCTAAAAAGACATGTAGCATTTCATTTTAGTAATAGGGAAAAAGTAATCCCTACCATTAAACTAATGACTAATTTGGTTAAGCATGATCTATTTAGAAATGATTATGCCTCCGTTTTTTATTATTATACCACAAACTGTTTAGATGAATGGAAAAAGAAAGGCTACAATCATCGTTAAATAGAAGGCCATCAACCAAATCAGACAATAGTTGAATAATTATTAGTATTCTGTCTCAGTTATCAAATTTGGTGATACATGTTTTTTCAGAAGAAAAGGGAGCTGTTTTGGCATTGGGTTTGGAAAGGAGGATTAACATCTTAAAATGACCCTCATCATTATTATGAAGGGTGACAACAACCAACATACCTTATGTTCTTAATTTGAGTTGGCCTTATGAACCCTTTTTTGACATTCTCCGTGTTGAGGCCCACATACATTTGCTGCCACTTATATATTGTTCCTTACATGTATTGTTGCAATTAATTTTCAACTTGACACCGGCCCTGCACCTTCGTGGTGTCTTTAATAATGTCACCTAATTAACTTACAGTAAATATAAGATAAATTAATTTATTTTTCTTTCTTTCAACATGTTAATGTAGTAAAATATGAACATGCATATTTTTGAACAAAAAAAATGTCCAAAATGTACAGAATCAAGAATGATTGATATGAAACTTTACCCTTTTCATATTCTAGAGCTTGAAGTATCATCTCAACCTGACCCAAAAAAAAAAGAGAGAGAGAAAGTCTTGTTAGACTCCAAAGCAGCCAGCTGCAATGATAATATGAACTGATAGGACAGAAAGAGGAGGATGGAGTATTCATAGCACTAAAATATATAGATCACAAAACATCGAGCCATATCAACCTACCAGGAAGAATGGTTAGGCACATATCATGGAAGAGCAAATACATGAAATGACTATCTACTCATAATCGTGCAACATGGGTTACAAATCACTATTGCAAAGAACTGCAAGAATTGAACCATAATAGGTCACATATAGTACAAGGACTTTCATTGTGCATACATGAATTATACATGTGCGCTCTCCAATGTATGCTAGACAATTATTAACAACAACAAGCTAACTGGTTTAAATGAAAGATCTATTTCAAACTTCACAGGATTTTTCTGCCACCTACTCAAGCAAACATTAATAGTTCATTAGTTTAAACAAGTTACAAGAATTCAGAAAGAAAATCTTTTTATCCTTTTCCTCTTACTTAGATTAACGATTTCTTTCAACTGGACATATGTTCATGTTAGAGGAACAAGCATTCTTTGAACGAATCGAAAAGATTTTCTTCCTGTATGTGAACTAACTCAATAGGAATAGTAAAAAAAACACCAGCGAAAACTTGAGGGAAAGTTTGGGCCACTTTTTCTCTCACAAACACACGATCAGTTGGGAGATCATACAGCATCTTCCATACCACACTTGCCTACATCATAGTAATCTAAATGAACCCCTTCTCTCATGTACCTTCCGCAGACGTATTTTCATTTTTCTCTATTAAATGGGCAACAAAGATAAACCCTTTGCCATCCAATAAAAAGAAAAAAAAAATCCCAAAAGAAAGCGATATATCTGGGGAAAAAACATAGCCTCTTAGCATTTTAATTTGCCATTTGCTCTTTTCACTTCTTCAATTCCCTCTACAATTTCTGCATTTGTTGATATCTCCTCCCTCAGCCAAAGTACTCTTCCTCTTCCCTGGTTTTGATTCTTCTCCACGCTGACAATGTTGCTCTCTCAGCCCAGTCCAACTAGATCCTGACCATGTTCAGATGGACATGAAAACATGCCAAGGAGATGATGGCAACAAGTCTCTTATTCCTCCCTCACTTTGTGCTACAGGTTTTGCTCTGGTGTGATGCCCAGGTAGAGGGCAGAGAAGATGTTCAGCTTTTATCTAGTGTAAAGGAAGGAATCATCTCAAACAAAAGTGAGCACAATAAATGTAACAGCAAGGAAGCAACAGGTGCTAGAGCCAGAAAATGCAAGGTTGAGATCGAGGTGAGGTTATCCTTACTTCTATGGCTTATGGATTGGGTACAAAGCTGATCTATATTCTGTAAATTACAACCTAAGGAATAAAAAAAAAGTAATGAAAACTGAACGAGGTTTGAAATTAAACACGGACAATTTATGACATTTCGCCCGATGAAAGAGAACACCATGACAATTATTCACCATTTCTTTCCATTCTTCCAAATAGAAAACTGCAGCTTTCAGATATGCAGTATGCCATTTTAGAAAGCACAACAATGGAAATGGGTAGTCAGTATTGGTATAAGATCTAGCAGTCCAGCGAGGGGATTTGCTTTCCCCTCCCCAAGGTCAAATTAACATCTTCTGCATATTAGATACAAATTTAGTAAAACATTTTTATTATATCTATTACTTCATCATCAATTGTTCCTCAATAACTTCCCTTATATTTAATATTCCCTTATTAAACATTGGTAACTAATTATATTTTGATATCTTTATTTTTTATTTTGAAGTCAATTCCCTAGATTTCTAACGTTATAAATTTTTATTATTCTAACATTTATTTATTATCTTTTGGTTGCTTTTTCATTACTTGGTTTAACTCAAACCTATTTGATATTGGGTCAAGTTAGGCAGACCCCCTGTTTCCAAGAGATTGGGCAGCGGTTGTAGTGGATGATTTATTTGAAGTTATACTAGGTTCAAGTTTTAGGCTTGAACAGTTTGACCCAAGGTTCGCCATACCGGTACCGAACCCCGTATCGGTGCCGCACTAGCATAGGCGTACCGAGCGTTGGTACGGTACGATATACAGTACGCCAGGCGTACCGACACTGGTACCGATACCGGTACCCATCGGTATGGGTACGGTACGTCCGGTACCGACCGGTACCGATCAATACAGCATACCATGGTTTGACCCATCTTGGACTCAACCCATATTGATATTATCAAGTTCTTAGTCCTGCCCAACCTAAGTAGAAGTAATGCAAACCCATTGCTGCTACTCATTTCTATGAAATTTTCTACCACACAGGTATATTATTTATATTTTTTAGATTTATTTTTTTTTCTCAATTTTGAGCTAAAGGTACATCAAATATTTCAAGTTCCTTAATTTGTTGTCTACTTTGAAATTCAGGCAATTTATTTTTAACAACCCAAGCACTAGTTAAATGTATGCTCTGCATATGGTAGTGGCATCGGAATAGGAAGTGAGAGCAGCATGATCACCAATAATCGAGTGGTGGGATAATGGTGAAAATGATGCAATGTTTGTGCAATGAATGCCTATGCCAATATTGTGGTGAGGCCCTAATGTGATGACAGCATGATCACTGACGGCCCACGTAAAGGGTTAGTGGCATGCCACAGCAATGGTATCTATAGTGAGTAGGGGTGTAATCTAGTAGATCCTGATCAGGTCTAATCAAGCTTGGTGTTAAATACTTTTGAACCTTAAGTTTGTGAAGGAGCTTGGTTCATTTATTACTTGATTGAGCGTAATTCAAGCTTAATTTCAAAACAAGCCAAATATGAGCCTATTTCAATCAGCTTGATCGCCTTTCAAGTAGATATGCATGTCTTGGTCAATCAATTGCATGTGCTTCTGGTAGGAAACAACACAGAAATGTTGGTGGAGAAAATATTGTACTGATTAGAATTTCTACAAAAAAGGATTTCATAACTTAGAACTATAGCTCACAATCTGAAAATGGAAAACTATTATCTAATGCATGCTTTTTAGCACTATATTTTATTGAAGATATGTTCCTATGATATAGGAGGGAGATGAAAGGGGGTTTTATAAAAATATTATGGAGGAAAAGATGTTTTAGAGAGATGTTTGATGGACATATCTAACATAATTAATGTATGACAGGAAGTCTGGTCAAAGAATTGAGTAAGGGAGATTTATAATAAATATGTGCATGAGACACAGAAATAAAAATAATAAAAATTAATCGTCCATCTAATAGCTGCTAACATGCTTACACAAATAGTGATCTTGGTAGAGAAGATTACACACTCATGATAATCTACTTAGAGAATTTACAAACTTAAAAATATAACTAATGTAAAACTTGTTATTTGTCATACGCCTCAACATTCACTCGTAGTGAAAAACCAAAGTCACTTCTAGATGATATATGGGGAAAATACCTTGTCAAAATCCTTGACAACCTTTGCTTCTGGAGAAGAATTTTCTTCATAGTCCATCCATAACTCGCCAATTTCCTTAGCTGCAAAAAGATTGGCCAAATGAAAAAACAAAAAGAAAGAAAAAATGAATGAAAGGAAGAAATAAGTTCGACTCCCAAAGCATGATTGGTTTAGATTATGAAAAACATGAGTCGTGGTCTCCACCACGGCCATTCCTTTTTTGCACAACACCCCCTTAAAAAAAAAGAACCTCTAATTAATAAGTTTAAAAAAGGAGCAAGGTGTTGGGCAAATGAATCTTGCAAGGGTGGATATACAATATTGGGAAGAATAAGAAGACACCTCCATAAATTGTATGATCCATGAAGAAAAAAATGCAAGGATTATTAGAAGCTAGGAGAGGTTGATGTTGTGTCATGCCTATGCGATAAACTTCATGATCATGAACTTGAAGATTGCCGAGCTTTTTGCATGGCCAGATTGAGTAAGTCTAGAAAAAGAGTGAAGGATAGTAGCATGGTCTGCTGTACCAGTCCGTACCAGCCGGTACGGGCCGGTACGTACCGGCCCGGCCTGGGGCCGGTACCGAATCAGCGTGGAATCCGGTACCGGGGGTTTATTGTTGGAGAACCGGTACGGGACCGGTTCGGACCGGTACGGGACCGGTACGGCGGTACGTGACCGGTATGGAACCGATTCGTACCGGTCCAGGCCGTCACCAGTATGCCGATCGGTATCGGTACGGCGGACCTTGGATAGTAGGATAAATTATCCTTTTAAAACCTTAGAAAAGAAAGCAAAACTTATTGTGCATAAGAAGACGGAAAGATTAAGGCAAGAATCTAAACTCTACTAAGAAGGTTGAAATTTTCATTAACTTTCTAATATGTACTGGATACCTTACTTGTACCAAGGTTTTTAGGTATCAGCTAGTGGCAGGCAATGATGGCAACACCAACCATGTCGGGCAACAACATTATCTAGCATGGGTGGCATGGCACTTGTTAATTCCTTAAATATTTGTGAGTAAGCAAAGGGTATTGTCTTTTTTCCTTTTATTTTTGCATGTGTAATGCACATGTGCAAGGTGGCTGATACACCTACGGCCATGTACATCAAAAGCTTTGCTCTTAACTACCCAAGCAAGAGAGGCACTGATACAATTAATATGCTTCTTGAGCTAGTACTAAAGTCCCAATATCGATAGTCGTCCTGGTTTGGTTTTGCGTCAATACAATATTGGGATGGGTCGAGCCATTCCTAAACGACTATTAACAACATGAATGAAGAGGAAAAATAAAAAAATGTGTCCTAAAATGCTACTCCATCCTAATTGTTAAGATACAACTGTCCCAATCCATCCAAACCGGTACCAACTAAGATGATCTAGATGTAACGACCCAAGATCTCATTCTAAAAGGCTAGCTAGAAGATATTGTTTGGGTTCTTTGATGCTATATAAGTACCTAAATCTTCTCAACACACAACTAATATGGGACATATATACGTCTACATATATCCTCACATGCTCTCCCCATTTAAGTCATGACACTTTCGCCACATTGAGGGTATAATCCAATCGCAAACACCACGATTGGCATATGGTCAGCCTAGGTCCGCTCTAAGACCATTTATACTAACTAGGACAATGGGAGGAACCATGTAGATGTATTTAGTTCAAGAAATGCGGAATGGCCTACCGGTATAGTTCCGGCTTTGAAACCGGTTTGCTATCGGAGCCGGAGAAGACGAAGAAAAACAGAGAGCGAGCGGGGGAGGGAGGGAGGAGCGTCGTGGACGCCTATGAAGGGCTGCGGAGGCCAAGGCTGTGACTGCGTCCCCTGTTTCTGCGGCCTCCGCCGCCCCCCGCGGCCTCCGCAGCCTCTCCTTCTCCGTCCCTCCCCCGCTCGCTCTTTCTTTCTCTTCTCCTTCTCCGGCTCCGGCTGGTTTTCTCTTGGTACAGGCCCGGTACTGAACCAGACCAGGTGCCGACCGGTACGGCACCCGATACCGGTTCAGCAATCCTTAATTTAGTCCGACATTAGTTATATGCTGGAAAATCTTGTGTACGCATACAAAATCAAAAAATCTAAATAATATCTTCTGACTAGCCCTTTTGGATAAGGTCCTGGGTCATTACACTAGACATCCTAGTTCATAAGTGAACTGAAGTCCAAGGGGTGTCCCACATATTGTTTCTTGTTGGAATGGTATCATATAGGCAAGACATGTCATGATGCACCAAGATGTGAATCTTTTCTCTTGAATGATGAAGAGAATGACATTATGCTTGATCTTCAATAATGTCACAACTGTTGGGTGATTTTTGTCTACTTATTTAGCAAACTTGCATTTCTTGCTTATCAAGGGAGGATTCTTGACAATTAATTCCACACAATGCATGTAACAAGTATTAAATGACAAGAGCCTAAGAATCAATAATGAAAAAGTGGTCAATCATTTTTGGTAGGCATCCCCCTTACCGAAATAGCTAACCTTGATTATTAGTTATTCTCAAAGGGTTTCATCAGCATATCTTGACCTTGTATCGAGCATCCACCTATTGTATTAACTTACTAGTCTTTAGGAAAGGGCATACCTTATCAACACTTTATTAAATTTGCATAACTCACCATTTGATTCTCCTCTGCTTTGCATGTACCATACCAATATCCAAACAAATATTTTGTCAATACATTATAGAGTACGGAAGAGTTTAGTACGCCACCATACCAACATGCAGTATTCCTTCAAGTGCAAGTAGAACAAAAATAAGGTACTACATATGCCGGTATGGTACATATATGCGAGGCATATCAATACTGGTGCCTTACTGGTCACCAAACAAATATTTACCGGTACTTTAAATCCATTGCCAAATAGTTTTTATTTTTGCATTAAATTTAGCAACTCCTACAAATCCATGAACATGATGAAGTTGGCATGCTATTTGATCCCTTAGCTAGTAGGACTGTATGAGGATTACCACTTCAAAGAGGAAGCCCATTTAAAGAAATGATGAATAAATACGAGTATTTCTTGACCAAGTTATCTTCAAATTTCCTGTATAAAGCATCTTAAGAAATTAAGAAAAAAGACATTTTTTTCAGATGGCATGCCCATCCTAGCATGCAAGCTTTTGTTCGATAAGGTCCTGGAGAACTTTTAGAGCATTATATTTAGTTCTTCTAACATTATTAAATAGAGGTTAATAAACATTATGATGTTAGTCTTTCCACCAAATATTAATTTGTCTAGCATGATCTTTTGACATGCATGGTCGCCAAATTCTAACCACTATAATGAGTGTGGTAATGCAGGAACGTATTCCACCTAGAAGGAAACTAGCATGGTAGTTGCTTCGCTTGCTAAATGTTTACCTATTGTAAGGAATCAATTTAGTTAAACTTCAAGAACAAGAACTAGAATTTGATTTTCGGCATGTCTCTAGTGTTGCTTCTGCTTCAAAAAAAGAAGAGAAGCCAGAAGCTAGGTTTTCTTGCTTCTCCGAAAATGTTTTGTTGCTTTAAAAGTGGCAAAAGCACTTTTTTTGAAGCAATAACAAGCACGTGCATAGAGTGGCAATGGGTGCTAAAATTCAATTTCTAAAGTCCATGTTGCTAAAATGCTATTTTTAAAGTCAAGTGGATTACTAAACAACTTCTCGTTTTGTTGTTTCTTGTACTTCATATGATTTTCTTAGTAAACAAGCATTTTATTGCACAACTAGTCTTGTTTGCTATGGTTGTTAGATGATGATCTTTTGGACAAGTGAAGTTTATCAATTCTATTAGATGAGAAGGAAGTTTAAATCTGAAGTTTTTATCTAACTATACATCTTAACTACACTCCAACCATTATAGGCTCCAAGCTATTTGGCTAGATCAATTAGAATGGTTTTTGCATGAAGGGAAAAGACAGAAAAACCTCTAAAATGCTGTCCTCTTGCAGGCCATTAAAATTCAGAAGAATCTTTGAAAATAAACAAATAAATAAATATGGTATTGGGTATTATTATTCATATCAAACTGAGGTTAAGCAATGCCAAGTAGGGCCTGATGGGCTGAGCTAATGCTTGCACAGGTGATGGCATTTCTCTTGGAAAATCTCTAAGAAAACAATTTTAAATCATTAAAACTTAATAGAACATACATGTATAATATCAACCCAAGAAATAAAATCTCTGCAAATTACAAAAATAAAAAGATGTTTGAGAAAACATCTAATAGTTACATCCATTTACCTCGAGATCCTCCACCAAGTACGCTGCACATATGTTCCAGTGCTTCTTTTTCTCTCCGACTCTTTTCCAACTTTGGCACACCATCAGAAGGAGCAATATCACCAACAATGGCTAATGAAGCAATTTGCCATAAAAAAGTTAAAATAGAGAATAGGACGGCCTTGAGTTTTAGAATGCTAGATTCAAGTTTATAATAGTCATTCAGTAGATAATATATATATATATATATATATATATATATATATATATATATATTTCACTTCATTTATTTTACCAATTAAAGACACATAGCTTTAACTTTGAAGAAGATATGTGTAAACAAACAACAATTAAGGGCACATTTGATTCATGTCGAAAATATTATTTTTTTTTGCAAGGAAAATTTAAATAGAGAAAAGAGTTGCTTTTTAACTTTTAGAAATACCAGATTCAACAAAGTATAATCATCGGTAAGTAGATATTATATATTCTTAACTTCATTTCTTCTACCAACTAAAGATAGAGCAATAACTTAAAGAACATATAAGTAAATAAACAACAATCAATGGTACACTAAATCAGTTTTGAAAAATTAGATTATAACTGGCTTTTAGGATTTGATGGATGGATGTGAAAATCCCTTCTCTTTTGTTTTGTTAGCTCTCCTTGTATTTATTTGTTCAATCCAATTAATACAGTCAACCCCTTAACTTGTACTCTATGCTTAAGTTTTCCCATGTTATCTGAGATTATACGGGGAAAAAATACACATGCAAATAAGGAACATAGACTACAATTGGAATTTAGTGATACCTCCAAATGTTCTCATAGTGCTTTGATCATGCTCTCGTCTCAATGTGTAGGAAGAACAAATTCCTACCGTTTGAATCTCTAATGCAAAAGTTCAAGTATTCAAACTCGTAATTCATCGTAACATTAACCACAATTCCTTCTTTTATTGTCTTGTCCAGATGAATTACTGATCCTAGCAGGTTGATCTGCTGGATATGATTCATAGCCCTATACAGTATATTCTTATGAAACTGGGAAAGATCTTGTTCCCTCTTTATTTTAGAAGAACTTTATAAAGTGCCTCTGTGGATGCATGATCTTAGATTTTGTAACCAATAAAGCAAGCCTCTTACCTGCCAATTGGACATCAACATTTTGGAGGTAAGCCTTCACTTGCCCCAAATTGACTTAGCCATGAAGCATCACTAAATTAGAGATAGTTGAGACCAAGTCAAAAGCTAGTCATAAACATTCTTAAATTTATTGATCCACACCTTGATCCTAACCTACACAGATCGGAAAATGCTTGTTCTTATACTGTGATTATATTTAGAGCTACTCCTTTTGAAGTTGTAAGACATCCAATATATAAATTGTGACCTAAAGTCCCAGTATAATAGTTTAGGAAAGACATGCTAACTGTCTGTTATTTTCTCCCTTCCTCATTATCTTTATTCCATTTCTCTTTTAAGTGATTAGCACTACTTCATCAATCTTTGATGTTTCTAACTAGATTACATTAGCAAGCAAGGAAGTGGAATGGATCATAGCATGGTCAAATCACACACACATAATCCCTAGTTGGGTCAGTGACGCCTAACCGTCCTATCCTTTTTTGTTTTACAACAATGAAGACATAAAGATTGGCATTTCACAAGCAAAAGTCGTAGTAAGAAGACTATACTCATTGAACTGTAAAGGATATTAGGGAAACAAATAGAAGTTTATTTCACATCATTAAAAAACTCACCACAACAAACAGCATTAGTACCCTAAAAGTTAAATTTTGTCCGTATATTAGGTTTTGTTATTTTTTTTAAAAAAAAGAGAGAGAACCAAGAATTACAGGAAAAATTACCCAAAACTAAAGATCTAGCACCCCACCTTCAGCGATATCATGCACGATTGCCATCTTAACGCACCTGAACCAGAAAAGAACATTGTGACTCCCAAATAACAATCCATAAAAGCATCGACAACATCAAGATTCGTGAACAAGGGTAGCGGGGGCTCCGATCATAAGCCCTAACCTGTCTCGATCTACGCCGGGGATGTCGCCGGCGATGAGGGCCATGACGCCCATCCGGTACATGTGGTCCGCCACCGACTCCGGGTCCCCTATCCCGCGGCGCACCCAACCCGTCCTCTTCGTCGTCTGGAACCAAGTGCCTCCATTGCCATGGATATATATTTACAAAAAAAAAAAAAAAACAATAAGCAAGAGAGAGAGAGAGGAACCGACCTTGAGGCGGTGGCAGAGGTGGAGGAAGTCGATTGCGGAGGAGGCGGACACGGAGGATGCGCCGGCTCCGGCGTCGGAGGAGGAGGCGGCCGCCGTGGCGGCGGGGGCGGAGTCCATCTTGGAGGAAGGGGGAGGGCCGGAGGGGTCGGGGGAAGCCATCCGGACGGTACGATTGGCGATCCGACGAAGGAAATTGAATCGGGCGGTGCACGAGGAGACAGGGGTAGTGAGAGAGGTTTTGCTGCAGAGAGCCTGGCTCCCACTCGTCATCTCCCTTGGGGTTCCTTCCAAGCCTAAAATAAAAGGCTGCTGCTCGTGCACGGGAGCGAGGTTCCGTATATCCCGCGATTTATTTATTCTAGAGCGAATCCCAGGAATATCCTGCGGGGCTCGGAATAAGTCCGCTTCTTGTCGCCCACATCAAATAGTGGACGCCATAATTTGCTAGTACTGTGCTGATATGCCACTGATACGGTTGGCATGAAAAAACCCTATAGAGGGAATTAAGATCATTAAAACCAAAGGATGGGCTTTCCTCGCATTTTTTGATGCTAAAATGACCAATGGCATGGGAGATATATTCTCACTTCTTAGTTCTATATAATTATGTCATATTTTTTTTTTTAGTGAATAACCGCTATGAAACTAAATATTCATACTCCTGCCATTCAAGATTCTCTGAAAAATATTTTTAGAATTCCTATATCTATATAAGTATTTAAGAACGTTTAAGTACACAAAAATTTTTCAATAAATAACTGATATAAGGCTAAATATATGTATGTACATATTCTGTATTTTGCTACATTTTTTAGAGTAGACTATGCGCCGGAAATAGTGGCCGATTGGTTTGGAGTAAAATAGAAGCTGAAATTTCTGCAACTAGCCCGGCATGGGCGTGGCAAAATTTTTTCACCATGGAGACGGAGAGGCACCGAGAGGGAGCTAGAGAGAGTTGAGGGGATAGGGCTGGTGCTATTTTTATTCCAGTAGATACCGGCAACTCACATGCCTGGCATGGGCGGGGATTTTTGGTATCTGGACCAAACTTACTCCGTGTAAGTATCCCCGAGAGCTATGATTGGAACTGGATGAATTCTTGGACCTGCTTGAGAAATATAAAAAGTATAAAATTGACATTGCAGCAATTCTAAATGCAAAAAATATGCATAACTCAATACAAAATTTAGAAAGGTACTAAGTTTTTATATTTAATCCCTTTACCTCCTAAACATCTCTTGGCCTCCAAAACAAAACAAATTTGGATCAGTCGGATCAACAGATATAGCTAGAACCTAACATCAGGAAATATGTCGGTTTACTAGCAAGTTTGTCATGAAAATTTTTCTTTGTTATTGCTCATTCCAAATTTTGCCATGCATGCGCTTTGACACTAAAAACATCTATTGGTTGATCATGTATCCTCTTATTGCCTAATGCTTGGATTCAATATGAATAGATACAAGATCTCCTTGTCAATCTCATTAGTAAGTGGTGATCACACTGCACATAAGAAGTAGAAATATTATAGAAACATCAAAATATTTTTCAGTCCTAACATTACATATTATTCTATTATGATAGTTTCTGCAAATGGGTCGAGTTGACTCGTGACCCAATCCGACCCGACTCGCTTAGATCCAACCCGAATTGGAGGACCCACGGGGCCAAGTCGGGTCTTAAAATTGGACTCGTTCTATTTTTTAGGTTGGGCCTAGATTTACTGAATCTTGACCCATTTCGAACTTGACCCAACACTTTTTTTTGGAGGTCAATTTTGGATTGTTTACCCAACGACCCGATCCGACCCAACCCGAATCTGAATTATTCGTTTAGGCCCGCAACCTGCAGGCCCACAATCTGCAGAGTTTTTGGCCAAAATTGGGGGGCACTAGATCGGTTTACCCCAGTGTCGCCGTTGTTTACAGGGATTAGTACTAATAGCCGATAAAAACCAAGCTAAAAATATTTTTTGTTAAAAAGGAAGGAAAGCAGCAAAAGGAGGTGTGGGAGTGGCATAGCAGTACTTGCCCTAGGCCCTAGATCACACCTCCCCACTCTCCAAGGCAACAGCCGATCGTGAGGTGGCGGAATGTCATGTCGTCCTTAATAATGATGGGATGGCTATAGATACACGCGGCCCCTCTCCCCCCTTCCCATGCAAAATCGAGTGGCATTCCCTGTTCTCACCACATGCGTCTTCTCTTCCGCTCCTACTGCTTAGCTTTTTCTTTGGGTTTTTTGGGTTGCAGGGTAGTGAAAATGGAAGGAGCTGCAGTGGCTGATGTTATTGCTGTTTTGATTCCAGGAGGGCGGAGGATGGGGGGCTTGCGGATCTTCTTAGAGATCACGGCATCGAAGGCATCAAGGTCCTCCATTGCTACCGTGAGGTGGTCGGGTTTGTGGATAAGGCTCTCCCTGCGATTACAAACATGGAGATCAAAGGAGAGGGAAAGAGAGAAGATGGGGAGAAGGAAGGGGACTACTTAGGTTAGTTACCGATAGAGGAAGTCGCCCTTGTCACCATTAAAGCCACATATGAATTCTTTGAACTTGCAGAGGGCGGGCGGGTGAGGAAGCCTTGGTCTGGATCTCCGTCGTGGAGAAACTGCACCTAGTCGGTGTAGAACACCGCCCTCTCATCCCACCCTGACATCTCTCTCTCTCTCTCTCACTCACTCACTCACTAGGCCGAAAAAAAATCGGAAGCTCTCTCACTAACCCCTTCTTCTTCCACTCCCTTTTCAGTGGTAGTAGTACCAGCAACAGGAAAACCTTTCTCTGCTAACTCCATGCCTTGTCTTCATTCATAAATTAAGGTAGTAAGTCCCGACCCAACTCGGACTCGGACCCAACCTGATCTGAACTCGAACCCGACCCGGACTAGACCCGACCCAGATTCAAATTTTTTGGATTGGGTCTGGATTATATATGGACCCGACCCGATCCAAATGACCCGTTGGGTCAAAAATTATAGCCATAGACCCGATCCGACCCAACCTGATCTTCAATCAAGTTGGATCTGGGTCCAAAATTAAGACCCAAACAAACTGGGTTGAGCCGGAGTCACTCAAGACCCGACCCAACCCGACCTATTTGCACCCCTAGTTTCTATGTTCGACAGTCTGACTTTCCCTTATATCGGAATCTAATAAACCTCTATGCTTCTTATTAAGGATAAAATCTAGGATACCATGGTTGACACATTGGTACGACTACAAATTTACTAACCTCCAAATTAAACACAATAAGGAGTATTGCCCTTCATGTCAAGAGACTGCTGGCAAGCTCACGCATCTAGTTCACACTGTTAACCCTAAAGGATAAATTTTGATGGTCACAAAACAATTGAGTTAAATGTGTACTCTAAGGATATTGGCTTAAGAGTGAAGGTTTAAATTTCAAGAAGAAAAGAGCACTTACAACCTCCAAAGAATTAAGAAAAACAAAATCAAAGATTTATGAAAATTCTGTCTGTTATCTGAATGAGTCGACCCATGCAGTAAATGAGTCAATCCCTGTGTAGTTCCAGAAAGACAGAGAAGAATTGCCACCTGAGTCAAGTTAGATGAGCCGACTCTTATGTTTAAAGAGTCGACCCCTATGCAGTTCAAGAAAGACAGAGAAGAATCACTACCTGAGATAAATTAGATGAGCTGACCCTTGTGCTTAAAGAGTCGACCCATTATCTACATGACTCGACCCTCGATATTGAAGGGTCAACCCTTTGAGGCTAGCGCAGGAATTTTGTATGAACTAAAGGAATGAGCCGACTCTTGTGCTTAAAGAGTCGACCCATTATCTATATGAGTCGACCCCCTATATTGAAGAGTCGACCCTTTAAGGCCAGTGCAGAAAATTTGTATGAACTAAAGCAATGAGCTGACCTTGTGCATAGTGAGTCATCCCCTTCAGTACATGGGACGACCACTTAATTTGGAGGGATGACCCCTGTTATCCTGACTGTTCCAAAGACTACTTTCGACGGAATTTTCTTGGGTCTCAACAGCTAGTTTTTTGGTCTAACGGCTAGTTGGTGCTTCCCGAACAGCATGAAGCCTATAAATTCAAAGGAGCGCCAAAGGAAGAGATGTGAAGAATAAGAGAGAAAATTCAAAAATCAAAATTCAAGCTTTCAAAGATCAAATCCTCATAAGAAAGCTTTCAAAAAGAAAAACCGTTTTGTGAGAAAATCCATTGGAGATATTCAATAAGAGTTGTTGCTGTACAATCAAGATATTTAGCTGCAGCCAACAACCATCTTCAAAGCTTCACATCCACATTTATTGTTTCATTTATTTTGAAGCTTTGTTTACTTTGTTATAGCATTTATTACTTAGTTTTAACTCCGCTGTAACAGTTTCATTTGTTCTGAAACTGATAAAGGTTCTTCCAAACCTAAATTGGAAGTTGTTGAATCAGAAAATTCAAGAAGGGTAAAGGTTTTGATTGGTGATCCGGTAAAAACCAACTGGGTTGTTTGTGATCCCGAAAAATAAACGGATAAAAATTTTGGTTGATGTCTGATGAAAACCGACTGGATTGTTTGTGATCCCGGAAAACAAACGATAAAGATTTTGGTTAGTGATCCGGTGAAAACCAACTGGATTGTTTGTGATCCCAAAAAACAAACGGATAAAGGTTTTGGTTGATGATCCGGTGAAAACCGACTGAGTTCGTTATGATTCCGAAAAAACAACGAGTTGGGTTGTGAACTCGAAAAACAACCACACTGTAATCAAGGCGGTTATAATGAAATTTTCAAGAATCTTGGAGAGTGGATGTAGGTGTGAGTTACACCGAACCACTATAAATTCTCTGTGTTTGTGTGTGCTTGTCTCTTTATACTTCTGCCTTTTAAATTCTGCCCTCATTCATTCATTGGTTTAGCACTTGTATCTTTCAAATTAAAATTATTATTTATCCGCTCCATTTAGTTAAAAAGTTTTTAAAACTCAATTCACCCCCTCTTGGGCTGCATATCTAGGCAACACATACCACTACCCTGGGAGTAATTGTCAGTGTTGAGCATTTAATGTGATGGCACACCCGGGTGTTAGTGTATATTCTAACCTCGGTGAAGGAAGAACTTCAAATTGTCATTAGCCATCTCAACAGCCTCCTACGTGTGATGTTCAACCTCATTCATAGCTTTAATGATCCACCCGTGGAAAATACTCGTCCACTTGGATAAACCCTTTAAAGAACTCGGGGACTCTTTTCTAGCTCTACAAATGATATGTAACTATTTACACCTTATTCAGATCAATTGTGATCTAAAGGCTAATAAACCAAAAGAGGTGCAGACTGAATAAATATAGTGTAGACCTAAGGGAGTGATAGTCATCGGTCTATGATGAGGCCTTAATGGATTACCTAGAATACAAAAGAAATAGAATAGTTGTGCCTATCTTACCACCACTCATACCACTATCCAATAAATGGGAGGAGTGGTACAACTAATCAGAATATAGGAGTAATGGAAAAAATATAATTGCCATGGCAATAGTAGCCTATATGGCGCAAATGAACGAGTGCAAGTATCAATAGTTAAGCAGTGGCACTTGTCCTAGTAATTAATGAGGGTCATTACTAAATATTAGATTGTAATGTTGAGAGAAAGACCTTTCAACCCAACTCAGCTTATTTTTTAAATTACATTATCTTTAATTTTCTTGCCAACGTCATCATAGGAGTAGTAGTAGAAGTTAATCACTTTGATCATAGCCTTAGTTATTATATGTATTAAATATTGAGAATATAATTATGTGAACAAAAATAACTTTAATTTGAAAAAATTTATTGTATATGTGATAATTGATTTGACTAGAGTAACATATAAATCAAACGGGTAAAATATGGTTTGGACTAACCTCATCATAGCGCCTATGGGCTAATATATGGGAAGCCTCCAAGAGCTTATGCATAGGAAGCCACCATGGGCTATAACATGGGTTGGATAGCCACCACGGGCTATAACGTGGATCGGATAGCCATCACGAGCTATAACGTAACACGGTATCAGTCTTGAACTGAGTCATGATCTTGGTTAGTCCAAAGATAAAAAAAATGATAAGAAACTTGGAAATCAAACTAATGAGAAACGAATAATATGACATAAAAAATTGTTGTTGAACAATTGGTTATGTATGATATATGTGTGTGTGTGTGTATGTATATATGTGTTTCTTTGAAACGGTGATAAGAGTTTTCTGAGTATTGATATGATATTCATTTATCTGGTATTGTTAATTGATTATTTTTTTGTTACTTATGGTGTAGCGGTGTAGAATTCTTACTGGGTTGTAAAGCTCACATGTCCCTTTCTCTTTTTCTTTTTTTAGAGTTGTAAGTTGCGTAGAACTTAGCTATGGTTGATATCACAGGTGGAATGGATGAATAGATAGAGTATCAGTGATACTGGTTGAATGATTAAATTCTGTAATTGAATTAGTTTTATTGTTCGTTATAAATTGAGATCATTGTTGATTATGGATATTGAGGTTGTATTAAATTTTCAGGCCTAGCATATTCTCTAGGGTTCTACCCTAGGAAGTGTGTGGTCGTGTCAGGTGCAGGACCTATGTGTTGGGTTCGGAGAGTGATAGAATTAATATCGAAGCTTAAGATTTAAGACCACTAGGGACTATGGAATAAGTAGCATCAAAGCTTAAGGTTTAAGACCACTAGAGACTGTGACAGAAATGTATCAGAGCATAGGATTAAGATCACTAGGGATATGACAGAAATGTATCAGATCTTAAGGTTATGATCACTAAAGACATGACAAAAGTAGGCGAAATAAATTCAGTGCTTAGGTGTAAGATTACTAGGCATTATGATAAAATGTATGTATTAGTTTGATATATGATGAGTACAAAAGGACCTGATAATTTGTCTCTAATCATGATAAGAGAGGTTTGACCTAAGATAAGTATAGGAAGGTTAACCATGCCATACCGGTTATAACATTCCATGTTTATTTATTCATATATTGTTTAAATGACTTGAAAGTTCCAACTTGATATGGGTGTAGATGTGATAGCACTTTTAATTTTGTTGCTAATTATTAGGATGAAATTTGTACACGGATCTTTTATAGTATTGGAATGAGCTAAGAAAGATTTTTCATAATATTAGAGCAGAATATTCTTCGAGTTAAAATCCGTATGTGGATTATATTTGGAATCGCCATATTTGGACATTGCAAATAGGTTAATTTGTTTTGGTGGATTAAATTCTTAAGGTCATAGAGTATGCAAATTGGTGGAGAATTCTAGTAACTTGAATTTTCATGTTTGAATCAGGTTACTAGATTTTTCTTATAATTGTTGGAGACTATTGGATGTGTTATTTTAAACTCAAGTCTAGGTTTATGATTTAAATAGGGATATTTGTGATTGTTGATGAAGCCACTAGTAAAATGTTATATTGAGTATAGATGCTTATATGAGTTATCACATATAGCATTGCTGAAAGATATTAAGAATCTTGGTGAAGAAAGATTTGGAGGTTAAGAGAGTTAATTCTACTCATAGTGATATTGACTCAGAGATTCCTAACCCACTGAATTTGGAGTAAATCTTTTTGTAAGGAAGATCAATTTAGATTGTCTAATCAAATTGCTAAGAAAATCCAAGGTTCCATGTTAAATTAAATCAAATATTTTAGATTCTAAAAGGTTGTGGAGATCATGCAGTGACCTTAAAATTGACTAATGGTGAGGGTTAGTTATGGTAAGTATACTCTACATAAAGTGAGGATAAGGAGATCTAGAAGTTATGCTCTAGTTCCACTTGAAATTTTGAAATTTGGATTTTCTTAGTCCCAATGCAAAGAGATATTTTGGTTAGAAATTATTTTGTGGCCGTAGAATATTTGCTTGGTTAGATCAAAGTGCGCAGCGGAAGTGTAGTGGTTTGAGTTAATTTGAAACTAGTGAGAAACAATAATACTTTGATCCAAAAGGTATTATGATAGAAGACCTGAGTTAGAAAAGAAGAATATCGTGATTCTTTGGCTACTAAACGTAGTTAAGCAATTTTTATAAGTGGGTTCTTCTATTGTTGACAATTTTTGAGAAAATTTTGGGCTTCTTAAATTTAACATTCACGGATTGATGGTTTCTTGGTTAAGCTTGGACCTGAAGTGTTTTGAAATAGATCTCCACTCGTAGCTCTAACATAGTTAATCTATCAATTTGAAGAGGATTGAGGTTTTCTTAGGATAAAAGTCTAATTATTAAATCATAAGCGAAGTTAAGAGAAGAAAGAGGATTATAGATTATGAAGAGCATTGGATGCTAAACCTTTCTTCCATTTTTGTTAAGCTGATTATAATCTCTGCATCGAATTAATCAAGAGCAATTAATTTTTTGAACAAAGAATTGTAGTATTTAAATCCAAGGTTGGGAGGTTAGCCTTCTTTTGAAGGAGATTAAAAGAATCTACTATGTATTATAGATGAAAAGATCAAGTTTTGAGATGCCATGATTTTATATATCATAATTCTTTATGCCAAAATCTTGTGAGCAGGCACTCCAATAGGAAGACTATTTGAGAGCTTGAAGCAGACATAAAGGTTGAATACTTTCAAAGTCCGAGTCTTAAATAGGTTAATTTTGAGGACAAAATTATTTTAAGGAGGAGAGAATATAAAACTCAGTCCTTTAAGTGAATTGTGCCTAGTCCATTGACCAGCCCAGTTGAATTTTGGCCTAGAACGGAAAAAAAAGTTGACACATGCCGTGCACGTGCATGGAGAGAAGAGGACTCCCGGCGGAAGTCTTCTTCCTCCCAATTTTGCTGAATGGAATCCAACTCTAGGTCAAATTCTTCTTTAAAATGATGATAATGAGAACTTAAGTGCATATTGTTTTTGAGTTCTCAGACTATTGATACGATATTCGTTTATCCAGTATGAATTAGTTATTTTTTATTACTTATGGTGTAGCAGTTTGGAATTTTTACTGGGCTATAAAGCTCACAAGCCTCTTCCTCTTTTTCTTTTGCAGAGTTGTAGGTTGTGTAGTACTTAGCTATAATTGAGATCACATATAGAATGGATAAATATATACAGTATCACTGATACTGGTTGGATGATTAAATTCTATAATTGGATTAGTTTTATTGTTTGTTATGATTTGAGATTATTATTGATTACGGGTATCGAGATTGTATTAAATTTCAAGCTTAATATACTCTAGGACTTTGAGTGTGCAGTCGTGTCACGTGCCAAACTCGGATACTGCATTCGGAGCATGACAAAAGAGAGTGTTAGAGTCATCGTAAACTCCAATGGTTAATTAGTTTTTTTTTTTTAGGTGTTAGCCTAAAATAAGTAGATTGAGCCTTAGGCTTATTATACAAGATTTTTTTTTTAAAAGTGGATGTTGGCTTCCTAGTGGGCTTTCAAATTTAGGTACGAACCAAACACCTGTTTGACCTCACGTGATGTTCTTTTTTTTTTTTTTATGGTAAAAATGGCTACTCATTCATATAAGTCTAACATGAGTATAACCAGCCAAATTATGGGAAAGTAATGACAACAAAGGAGAAGGAGCATTTGATGCAGACGTCCACAAAAAATCTCTGGAGTGCCAGGCAACAAAGGAAGCGACCCAATTTGCGGCCCTGTTCGCCTTCTTAAACACATGATCTGCTTGAAAGCCGCCCATCAACTGAGCCATCCTGTGAGTCTTCCGGATAAGGGGATGACCATCACCATACTTGTTCGTCCTCCGGATCCAGTCGATCACCACTGCTGAATCCCTCTCGAGGTACACCAGCTCGACACCAAGCACCTATCTGGCATAGAATAAACCCTTCCAGGCAGTCGCAACTCCGTTCTAGCTACTGTAAGCCCTGATGTACGCCGCCCTCTCGTGATGTTCTTTTTAAGAGATCCCTTTATTGCCTCTTTTCTTTCATGGGCGTGAGGCATCCTTGTGGGTGACGCGTGAGAGAGAGAGAGGCACCTTTAGCTGAGATGCCACGTCTAGCGAGAGCCAAAGAGAGGTTTTTGTCCCCCTTTTTTTTTTTTTGCAAGCAAAAATCCAATATGGCTTTTGGTTTATAATTTCTTTTTAAATAAAATTATTTTATTTATTTTCTAAATTTTTCTACTATCATCTCTTCCTTGTTATTATTTTTATATTTGTTTGTTTTGGATCCTAAGTTGGTACATTTGATCTTTTTCTAATAGCATGCTTTTCTATATTATATCCTTTAATTTCTCGTCTCAACTCCTTCCGCTGTTTTTGTATGGAGATAGAGTTGGGATCCTCTTCAGTTGGGGATTGAAAAGGAGGGTCCGTTATTAAAAACACTGTTATCACTTAATCACCAAACGGTCTCCATGATTCCATAGAATGTACTGCATGATCGCACAAGGCATACACAATGAGTAGTTATCCTTTAAAATAAAAATCTTCCAATTTTAAGGCACCTCATGGTTTCTTTTGTTCATCCCTAAAGATCCCGGAGCATGTCCAACTATTTCAAATGCCTCCATATCAATTGCGAGACTGAAGATGTGGATGGTGAAATAAATATAGATGGAGCCCTTAATCCAACAATATCTCAAAGCTCATGAGATTACCGTAATCTCGACCATTTTATTTCCTTTTTCTCCATTCCCTTCCTCCTCACGCAACTTCAAACAGGATACACTTTCAAAACATCAAAATTTTGAGGACTATTAGATTAGCCTTTCACATGGATCTTAGTTTCTTAAAATTTGCTTGGCGTTTCTTTCCTTCTATATCCACCTCCTTAGTAAAATTGTAATATTTATGATGCAGCACCGATCACGGGAGAGGCTGCTGTGGCGACAGAACAAGAAAATCAGAGGAAGAGGGAGGAAAAAGAGGAGGAAAAGAAGAGAGGAAGAGAGGAAGAGAAGAGGGAGAAGAAGGGAGGAGGAGGGGAAAGAGAGAGAGGAGAAAGAACGTGGGAGAGAAATTTTTAATCACTTCATTGAAACCCTAATCATGATAAAAGTCTCCTATATATAGAGCGCAAACAAGAATAATTAATATAAACCCCTTACAAAAAAATAATTTTCAATAAAGCCCTAAAATAACACAAATAAAGCCCTACAAAATAAAATACAAACAAGCCTAGAAATAAAATAAAATGCTAATGAAAATGGTGGACTAGACGGGCGGATGATCAGCTCTGATGTCCCCATCAATTTATGCATTTAAAGTTCTTAAAATAATTCCATACAAATGTTGAAATTGTCCTAGAGCTAGGAGCTCAACAGAATCATATTTAAAGGCTCACTGTGGCTTGCATGATCCATACAATGTCTCAATATTTTTCATTGATATGGTGACATCTAGAGAAGTGGCAGTTGATCGAGCATCATGCAATATAGATGAATAATTAGAACCAGCAAGAACCACTGGATTTGGTAGAAAATAATAATAATAATAATAATAATAATAATAATAATAATAAAAGAGCACACGTGGTGCAAGATATATAGTAGCTTGCATGAAAGCTGTTGTGGGAATAAAGGGTCCAAACTTAGTCTCACATCGACTAGATAGCGGAGAGGTCTGCTCCTTAAATGGGGGGACAACTCCTTTCTCTTCAGAGGCGCCTTTTGCAGGACAAAACCGTAGCGCTGGACGCGCGGGCCGGAGCTCGACCTCATCAAAAGCAATCCTGGTCTCCATGCAATAGGGGAACGGAAAAGTTAGAAAACAAGGGGAAAGACGAGAAAGTTGAAGGTGCAAAAGAAGTCTAGAAAGGATGCATGTCGACATGTTTGAGATCACCACAAGTCATTACATGTGGATAGCAACAAAAGAGAGTGGAAAATTATTGCTCCATGGAGAACGAGAGCATGCTTCTGCTGATGTTGATGGTGGAATGGCAGCATGTAAAGATGACATCGAGGTGAAAGGGTTGGATAATGTCTTGTAGTGTCATTGCTATTGCTTTCTTTTGTAAAGTAGTAAGATTTAACTAACATTGGACTCTTGCACTTAGGTAGCTCTACGGCTTGTGTGGCTGTATTAATATCTAATTAAATAAATTGCTTCTGTGACTTTTTTTAAGCAACTAAAAATTGAGTATGTGCACTGCCCATTTGAGAAAACTAGAAAGAGAGTGAAAGATAGAGTTTAATGTAGAACATAAAGTCAAATCTATTCAGGAGTCGAATTAGAGAAAGAGAGAGAATCTAATACAAAATAGACGTTTCATGGAAAAGATTATAGGGAAAGGAATATGTGGTAATTTAACTATTTTATGACATATAAAAAGGATATTATCGAAATAAAAATTGATAGATGGAGTAAAAGAGCATATTTTCTTCATTGGAAACTCTCATTTTTATATATAATACAATTATGTCACTTTAGGGTTCATATTTTTCTCAAGTCAAGGCATGTTGACGTAAGTGACATATTTCTAAACCATGTTGCATTTCACAATGGACTGCAAGATTCATGACAGTCATACAATATAATTTTTTTAATAAATTCCAGATCACATCCTATGCTGTTGAGCAATATATCTAAATCCCACTCAAATAAATCCTAGTGCTTGGTGGATAGCCTCAACTAAACCCATAAAGTAGAGTAGCCACATATTAGTTATTCATTACTTCTACACCATGTAAATTGATCCATAATTTGTTAGCTAAGCTCTAAAAATATCTACCACCCTAACCATATATCATTTTGATGATGGTAGGTAGACTTCTTCAATTAGAAAGCTCCATCTCTTTGAGAGGAAGAGAGACGTATCAATATTATAATCATCTGAGCACAAATTCGTGGAGATGTACCAACTTGGGCTTCAATCACAATTCATTGACTTGGAAAATAAGAACGTAAAAGCCACTTACTTTGTTTCACTATCATTGTACTTCTAATCCTTACATAATCAGTATTTTATATACCCAGTTTCTTGTACACAGATAGATCTCTTAGTCACATCTATTTTTATATGAGTTTTTTTTTTGGTATGAATATCTTCTTAAATATTGAATTTTACATGAATACCCTCATAAAATTAATATTTATATGTATACCCTCGTAAAACAATTGTTTTGCTATTTTACCCTTTTTTTTTGTTTTACATATGTATCTACACTATCTAATGCTTTTAAAAAATTAATAGTTTCAAATTAAAATGACTAAAATATTTTTAATGGGTAGATGTGCAAAAAGCAATATTTATAAGGCGATCGCAATGGAAGACAAAAAAGTAATTTCAAAATTTTATTTTATTTTTAATTAAAATATATATGACTTTTATTAACAGTATTAGAAGAACCATTATATTAGGGACATTTATGCAAAAATAGTATTTTATGAGGGTACATAAATAAATATAAATTTTAAGAGGGTATTCATACAAATTTGATTTTTTAGAAGGGTATTCATGCGATAAACCCTTTTTATATAAAACTACATTTGTTTTTTGCTTGCTAATGCATAAGATTAGAAAATAAATGTAAATAGTTATTGAAATCAGGGGATATATATAAAAAAAGAAAATCTTCCAATCATCAGGAATTGCACATAAATAGGCTGTTATCTAGGGGTAGACTTCAATTTTTCTATGGGATTTTTTTCATAAATATTCTTCTCAAAATTTAAATTTATGTAAATATTTTCTTAAATTTTATATTTATAGAAATAAATATAATTTAATAGGGTATTTATGCAAATTTAAATTTTTAGAAGAATATTTCTGCAACAATTTTTTTTTTCCCTGGGAGATTAGAAGAAGGTCGCATCAAGAAGGAAACCCATTCCAAGGCTATATCCTTGTGTCCATAACCAAGATTAGATTCAGGTACCGAGCTAATTGAGGGCTTAGAGGTGGGAATTGGTTCGTTCCCCTTGGTTGTGGGTTTGGTTGGGTTAGGGGTCACGAGGCAAGGGGTCCCAAATTTGGCCAAAGCGGACCTACCGCCGCCGGATATCGCCAAGAAAGCGTGGCGAGTGACGTGCGGCGCCAGAGACCCGACGCCACCGCTTGGATTCCCCAACCTTCTCCTATTTAAAGCCGCCTCCGCCGCCTTTTCCTCTCCGTATCCGTTCCCCATCGCGCTCGCCTCCATCCATCCAGCTCTAGGGTTAGGGTTTCCCAATTCTGATCGCAGAAGAGAAGAAGGTTCGGTCTCTTGGAGAGTTTCTTCGCCGCCTTAGCGAGACAGCCTTTTTCCTCTGTCGCGTGAGTTCTCCTCTCAATCCATCTCTTCTCCTTAATCTCTCGTTTTACTATTTTTCCGCCCTTTTTTGTATGATGGAATCTGTTAGATATTATGATCTCAGATTCCTTTTCATTGTTGGTTTCTCCTTTCCCTTTTTAGTTGTTTCAGTACAACGATTTTGGAATTTAAAATTAGTTCAAGAATGTTATATTCTCCTTGCTCTAATTTTTGGTGCAGAGGTTTTATAGATAAAATAATGGATGCATAATCTAAGTTTTGTGTAAGATGAACGAAGAAAAATAATTATCAATCTTTTAAGTAAAACATCATGGGTATTCTATCAATCAAATCTTATATTTATTTACATGGAAAGGAGAAGAATCTAGTCTATACACGATGTTCGCGTAAATGCTTTTTCTTATTTTCTTAATGCAAAAGATTGTAGATTTGCAATTTTCCTATTTCTGTTTTTTTTTTGGGTATTTAGATTGCGTATGATAGATCTTAACTGAAAACTTTGTTGTGATTATTTTATTCTCATTGCGACCTGTGTGTTCTCATGAAAACCAATCAATTAAAACTGTTTCTTCTATAACTTCAATATTTAAGAAGGTTGGCATTGTGCTTGCTTCTTCACATAAAAGGTTTTTGCATTGGAGCAGAATTAAATCACCAAAAATTATGTATAAAAAAGTCCAAGATAAATGTAATTGTTATTTTTTTTCGTATTTTTCTTATCCAGCAGCATTGCACTACTTAATTAACACCCATTTTGTTCTTTTTTCATATCATATACTCAGATTATAACTTGTTATTTTGTGCTGTGTTAGTATAAGATCGTGAAGTTGGTAAGTTGGTATCTTTCTTCTTTTTAAATAAATTTATTCTTTTTCTCTTTATTTTATGTTTGAATTATATGATCAGGAAAATACTTGTGGGTTTTAAGATCATAGTTATAATCGAAATCTAGGATAAGGTGAACAAAGCAAAAAAGGGAAAACCTAACTAAAAACATACCAGTGTTTTATTCGTTAATTGAGTCTGAAAAATATATGAAGAGGAACAATTGAATGTTCATTCATCCAGCAAGCCAGCCATCCATGTTCGTCCACATTCTAGCCTATGTAGATAATCGGAGAGATAAATAAATAAATAACAGGCATCTTTTCATGAAATTGAAGACATGTGCTTGCTACCAGGGGCGGATGCATTGTTCTTTCCTTAATAATCTCCAATAATGTTTTTTTTCATGGCTGTAATTTGTAAAATTCTCGGCCTTGCTCTACACGAAAGGCAAAGGACCGAACTTATGGCTCTTTCATTTTGTAATTTGAGAAGAATTAGATTGGGAACCATTGTTCTTTTAACTTATTAATGGCAGAGAATTTGTTTAAACCCCCCATCCACAAAAAAGCACAACAGTTTCATTGATGCTATTGCCTTTCCCCTTTCTCTGCTTTCTATCCTCTCTATTTATGTAAGTTGTCGATTCATCCGCTTTTCATGTGGTTTCATGGTTTAATTTTTTTGAGTTTGATGACATTATCTATTTTTTTACTTTTTTTCATTTTCAAAAAAATAAATAAATTATCATGCTATATTTGAGGCTGATGAAATTCTAATGTTACCGGAGGCACTCATGTTTTTCCAATAAGCATATAGCTGTTTATATTAAATCTTAATATGCAGGACTCAGGACTCAAGCTGTTCCTGATGCAGAAAATAGAAAAAAAAAGAAAGAACAATGCATTAATCTTTTTTTTTTAATTCTTTTTTCTTCAGGAAGTGTGAATGCTTTAATGGAGTCAAAAGGTGGCAAGAAGAAGTCCAGCAGTAGTTCCTTACAGTATGAAGTTCCCCTTGGCTATAGCATTGAGGAAGTTCGACCAAAGGGTGGAATAAAGAAGTTCCATTCTGCTGCTTACTCCAATGTAAGAAAATGGGAAAAAAAGGCTTTTGTATCTCTCTTTGTTTTCTTGATTACATGTTAAGGCTAACTGATATTATATTCTCTTTTTATCTGTTACAGTGCACGAGGAAGCCATCTTGATAACCCTTCAGATGCGTTCTTCTGTAGAGTAGGATTAGGATTACCTTCAACATTGTTTGGAATTCTGCTTATAAGCCATTCTCTTTGGCAAGCTGCTTTCTAACAACCAAATCAGCCTCTCAATCCCTCCCCTTATCTTGTTCTGTGTTCTCCTTCCTTGGCTTTTGTTCCCTTTCTCAGACTGATGGCAGTCTTACCAGTGTATGACATGGGTTCTCCTCTAGCCTCACCAATCGGGTTTGAGGGCTATGAGAAGCGTCTTGAGATCACCTTCTCTGAAGCACCTCTTTTTGTGGATCCACTTGGGCAGGGTCTGCGTGCCCTTACTCGTGCCCAGATTGACTCCATTTTGGAACCAGCACAGTGCACCATTGTTGCGCAGCTCTCGAACAAGGATTTCGATTCCTATGTCCTCTCTGAATCGAGCCTGTTTGTGTACCCATACAAGATAATCCTCAAAACCTGTGGGACTACAAAGCTCCTTCTATCAATTCCAAGAATTCTTGAACTTGCTGAGGAGCTCTCTCTCACTGTTTTGTCTGCAAAGTACTCAAGAGGGACTTTTATCTCTCCAAGTGCTCAGCCTGCTCCCCATCGTAGTTTCTCAGAGGAGGTTGCAATACTTAATCAATTCTTTGGTGGCCTTGCATCTGGTGGGAATGCTTATGTGATAGGTGATCCGGCATCATCCAATGGGAATTGGCACATCTATTATGCTGCTGGAAAGCCTGAGCTGCCAATGGTTACTCTTGAGATGTGCATGACTGGCTTAAACAGCAAGAAGGCTTCCATCTTCTACAAGAATTTGGTGGATGGTCACTCTTCAACAGCAAATGAGATGACTAAGCTCTCTGGCATTTCTGAGATTATCCCTGAGATGGAGATATGTGACTTTGAATTTGACCCTTGTGGCTACTCAATGAATGGGATTAATGGCCTTGCACTTTCAACAATTCATGTGACACCTGAGAATGGGTTTAGCTATGCTAGCTACGAAGCCATGGGGTTTAACCCTGACAGAGTGGTCTATGGGGACTTGATCAAGAGGGTTCTTCATTGCTTTGATCCCTCTGAGTTTTCTGTGGCAGTCACCATCTTTGGTGGACGTGGGCAAGCTGGCACTTGGGGAAAGATGGTTGATGTCAATGGCTACACTTGCAAGGATCTGGTGGAGCAGGAGCTTGCTGGTGGTGGGCTGTTGATGTATCAGACCTTCTCTGCTTCCAAGCTGAAGGCAGTTTCACCAAGGTGTGTCCTACATTGCTGGGATGGTCAGTATGGAGGAGGAGAAGGCTGGGAGAGATACCAGGTTGGGCTTTCGAGATTATAATTTGTGATTCTGGTGGTGTTTGCTCTGTTTGGCTTAGAAGCAGCATACAAGCCAAGTCATTATTGCACATCCATCTACTTAGTATTGTGAATTTTAATTTGGTCTTTGTGTTGTGCCTGAACTATGATCTTCAGTCTGTAGGTAAAATAAAAGGCTTTGTGGCTTGATGTATGCCACAAGAGCCGTATAATGTGTCCTAGTGTTTCAGGTAAGTGTAGTGTCTTGTATGGTTTATGTTTGAACCTATAATTTAGTATTTTGGAAAAAAGCTTTGTGGCATGGTGTTTTCTGCCACAATAAGCAGATGAGATGTGTTGTTTGATGGGTTTTTATGACAGGTAGGGTCGCTGATGCTCTCCATTTACATAGATGAAACAAAGCGGTGATGTTATCATTTTTGTGGTTGGGCTGTGCGAATGATGGTGGGGTCCTGCTTGGCATGCAAGATTCTCTGGATACTCATTGTTATGTTAAGATTGTGGAGTTTTTCCCAAGTGGTGTTTGTCTAGCTTGAATTGACTGATTCTCCTATTGAATAATTAATCCAGGAAGTCTTGATTTATACAATATTGAATACCTCAGTTAATCAATTAAAGACCCGAGAGATGATATTCTATTGCCTGTTCATGGACCTATGTGGCGTTCAATTTTGTTAGTTTTATTCTGTTTCAATTTTATTCTGGTACATGCCTGTATTTATCACGAGTATGAATCACTGAAGCTTTGAATACTTTCTTTTGCTTCACTAGACTGATTAACATGAATCACTGAAGCTTTGAAATTTGAATTCTTTTTTTTGCTTCACTAGACTGATTAACCTGGTTGGATCTTGGAGAGTCTGGATCAATCCTTCTCTAAAACTGAATGAGGAATTTGGATTTTGGGGCTTTTGTTAAACCAGCAACGGTAAAAAGTATTTGACCCTTAAGAATGCAGTCTTGCTGGTCACAAGAAGAGAGATTTAAAGAAGGTGTTGATGGGAATATGGATAAAAGAACAGGAGTTCAATATAAAATTGAGATGTATCAAAAAGTTTTTGAGAGAATGGAATTGAAGGAACCTTGACATGTGAATTGTAATTGCAAGGGAAAATGTTGTGAGGTTACTGGCGAAGAAAGTATTTCAGATTTAAACAAGGAGAGAGAAATGGAACTCCGGGCATTCCAGACACAGCTAACAGTTATTCGGATGAGAGATGAGAGCTTGCTAGCTCAAATGGCAAAAAGATCACATTGTGTTATAGAAATGTTGATAGATAACCGCTCAAATGGCAAAAAGATCACATTGAGTTATAGAAATGTTGATAGAAGTTATTTTGAGTTTTACTATGCTTCTTCTGCAATGCAGTTACAGAAAAAATTCATTCTTGAAATTATTGATCAGCAGGAGAACAATGTAACAGGCCAAAAGCAGATCAAGCAAGCTTTCTTTGAGAATCTCAAGAATTTTTAATCTATTGATGAGTATGAAATGAGACAAGAATTTGATCTACCAGCATTGCCAATACTAACATGAGAGCATAAAATGATATAGGGAGCTCAGCTTTCAGATCAGGAACTCAAAGATGCAGTTCCTCTCAACTAGATGATTTAAACCTGTTCAGTTCTGAATGGAACACCTGCTGAACTATCTTTTGCTGGAATATCATTGGTGCATGTTGTTTGTGAAGCAATAAATTATAACTGTTTTCTTTGGTATCACTGCCAAGAGCATGGAATGCAATACTGATTACTCTCATACCGATGACAAGTAACCCAAAGGATAATTTTTTTTTGTAAGACTTCAGACCAAGTAGCCTTATTAACATATCCTTTTGAGATTATAATGACAACCCTGAGGCTGAAACGAGTTTTAGTTAGCACTATTATAAAAGAACAACTCAGTTTTTTTAATGAGATGATGTATTATGTATAATGTTGCTGCTGCACAAGAAATTTTCCATACACAAGAATTAAAGAAAACATAAGCTTCTAATTCTAATTGTATTGAGATTCTAATAAGTTCAGGAAAATAAGCTTTCCATGTAGGATTCAATCAATTTAGGAATTTATACCCACCCACCCAACTGCTTCCTAGTTAATGATCAAATAAAGGGCATATTTCAAGAAAAAAGGGAGTTTGTCAAGGAGGCCTGTTACCATTGAACTTATTTATACTGGCTTAGAGAGTACTGCTTCAATTGCATAATGAGAATGCTGGCACAGACATGACATAATGGTAATGAATATTTCTAAGATAGCTGTATATTTTTTATGTAGACTATTCTTTGATTAATGTGGAAGCTTCATTGTTGGAATGTCGCAGAGGAGAAAAATATAGTACAGATAAGCAAAGACCTGTGCATTTTGGAGTCAAATTTGGAATAGCCAATGGTTCAATTTTAATCTTCTCTTCATTACAAACTTAAAAAGTTGATAAAGCATGCTCTTAGATAAAGAAATCTAAATTGGCTGCCGACTCGAATGGGAGTTCTAATATATGGAAGAACAGGGCTAAGGGATTTTTCCGACATCTTGAGATGCTTTAAGAGAAGCCTGCTTTATGAACGACATCATTTAGTTTGGAGCTGGGCAATAAGATTCTTTTGCAAGTAGCTCTTCAGTCTTTTCCCATACATATCATATCAGCCACAAGAATTTTCTAAGGTGTTATGACAAATATGAAGCAACACATGAGAAATCTTTGTGAAACAAGAAACAGAAACAAACAGCTCCCTTCATTGGTCGCCAAGAGTTTGTATTCCAAAATATCTGAAGAAGGTACCAAAGATTTGGGTAAACTACCAGAAGCTCTAGCAATGAAAAGAGTTGAAAGTTTTAACAGCTTGAAGTTGAGAATATTTGAACTAGAATTGCTGAAGCCTAGTATATATTGAGTATACTACTTCCGGTGCCCAAGGGAAACCTTCTCCAGGTTTTTCAGAAAGGCTCGACTGATCCGCCAAAAGAAAGAGAAAGTCTTACCCCAGAAAGGAATAAACTTGCAGGCTGGAGAAAGAATAGCTTCAGAGTTCTAAAGTTGTTGAAAAATTCCAGATAGTTATTTCCTTTTTACTCAAATAAAACTATTTTATTAAAATAATTGAATTATTTTATTTGTAGTTGCTTATCTTCGTTCCTCTCCTTCTGCCCTTAACTAGTTTCTTGTATGTTTTTTTTTATTTTTATTTTTATTTATTTTGGTACGAAAGGGGTAAGATCCTGTTACAGTCATACGAGATTTAGCATCAGCCAAAACAAAGATACAAAAGATTTGCAGGGCAGTTTAAAGTCCAATAAATTAGAAAATTCCAGTACTCTAGTTATGGTGGAGGAGAAGAACACCAAAAGGATTATCCTTGGCCAACGCCAGAAGATGAGAAGAAAAGTTACATAACCACTAGGCTGGTTGCTCGTGTAACTAGCTTTGCTTGTTCAATTCAAGTATACAGCCGTGCTGAAATTATTCATGCCACCTTTGGCTTATCCAAGAGTTGAAGTCTCGGGTGAAAAAAAGAAAAAAAAGTGTATAATAATACTATTAAGATTCGTCATTTTGAAACTGAATTCTGTACCAATATCATTCTCTTGGTACATTTGATACGATATCTATTTCAGTATACTATCGATACATTCTTTATATCGTATATCGATTTGTTATCGATATGGTACGGTATGATTGGATACCTATCGATATTAATTGATATTTTGCTTGGTCTCCGTTAGGACGAAGAATATTGGGGCAAATATCATGTGAGCGTGAGAACCATGTTGTCAACCGTGCATTGCACGATCTTAGCTTCTTTTAAACAAGTTTCTTAAAAAAAATTAATTTAACAAGTCACAAGTCAAATAAAGTCCTCTATTCACGTGCTATGCACATGCTAAGTCACTAAATACGTGCCTCTTGCTCTCCTGATACATTCCTGCTCTCCAAAACTATTCTCCTTTCTTCAGCGAGAGAAGCCATCAGGGAAAAAATGGGAAGCCTCGACGCAGGTAACTCTCTCTCTCTCTCTCTCTCTCTCTCTCGCTTTCTCTCCATAATCTATTCGAATTCTTGATTTCCATTATTTCGCCCCTTTAACCCTAACTCCAGCCCCATTCTAATGTATTCTCCTTAGATACCACCACCACCACCACCACTGTGGGCTCCTTCCACTCGGACAAGTCCGCCAAGGTGTTCGTCGCCGGCCACCGCGGGCTCGTCGGCTCCGCCGTCCACCGGAAGCTGGAATCCCTGGGCTTCACCAACCTCCTCCTCCGCACCCACGCGGAGCTGGACCTCACCCGCCAGTTCGCTATCGAGTCCTTCTTCGCCGCCGAGCAGCCCCGCTACGTGATCCTCGCCGCCGCCAAGGTCGGTGGCATCCACGCCAACTCCACTTTCCCCGCCGACTTCATCGCGGTCAACCTCCAGATCCAGACCAACGTCGTGGACGCGGCCCTCCGGTGCGGCTCTGTCCGCAAGCTCCTCTTCCTGGGCTCTTCCTGCATCTACCCCAAGCTCGCCCCCCAGCCCATCCCCGAGTCTGCCCTCCTCTCTGGCCCTCTCGAGCCCACCAACGAGTGGTACGCCGTCGCCAAGATCGCCGGCATCAAGATGTGCCAGGCCTACCGCCTCCAGCACCGCCTCGACGCCATCTCCGCTATGCCCACCAACCTCTACGGCCCCTTCGACAACTTCCACCCGGAGAACTCCCACGTCCTCCCCGCCCTCATCCGCCGCTTCCACGAGGCCAAGATCTCCGGCGCCAAGGATGTCGTGGTCTGGGGCACTGGATCCCCTCTCAGGGAGTTCCTCCACGTCGACGATCTTGCTGATGCTGTCGTCTTCTTGATGGACCGCTACTCGGGCCTGGAACACGTGAATGTCGGCAGCGGGAAGGAGGTGAGCATCAAAGAGCTGGCGGAGATGGTGAAGGAGGTGGTCGGGTTCCAAGGGGAGCTGGTCTGGGATGCCACGAAGCCGGATGGGACCCCGAGGAAGCTCATGGACAGCTCGAGGCTGGCAGGGATGGGGTGGGAGGCGAAGATCTCGCTCAAGGATGGGCTCGTCAATACCTACAAGTGGTATGTGGAGAACGTAGCAAAGCAGCAGCAGCAGTAATGATGTTCTGATCTTCCCTTGGTATCTTTTTCTCCTCTTCTTCCATTTGTGTTCTATCTGATGGTTTCCATTATATCATTGTTGTTGTTATTACATCAGTATGCTTTTGGGGAGACGACTACATTGAGATCAAAATGTTATCTACATACAAAATCTTGGATGGATATGTAGTTACATTCTTGTTGATTTTACTAATAAAAGAGTATCACTTTGCTCCGATAATGTTTTATGCGGAGCATTTGTTAGATTAAATCAAGGTGTCTTGTTGTAACTGATGAATTCAAAAAGAATTCACCTTTGAAGGAATTGCATATTTTGATATAAGATGCGGTATGGTGGAGTAGTGCTTTCTTAAATACAGAAATTATTACAGAAGAATAACAGTACCCTTTTGGGAGATAGTCCATGATTAGACTACTATTCACGGTTACAAAACATCTTTATGCAGTGTATAATATGATTTAAGTAATTGTCTAATTCTCAATGTTAACAGCTGGTAGCACTCAACATTTTCCTTTGGGAAGGCAATGTCACCAAAAAATTCTTGTGAATTTGCACGATAGTTGAAGATGAATGGACATTGTTTGACACCGAGTTCATATCTCTTTTGTTATTATCCTTCAAGAATGCTCTCACTGTAAAAGATTATCTCGTATACTCTCACTGTGAAAGATTATCTCTTATATGAGAGAATAGATATCACAATAATTCATGGATTTGAGTTTCTAATCAGTTTGCACACCATGCCTCTAGTTCAATTTGAGGTTTTCTAAGCTAGCGCTTTTCCTTACATTAGGATTAGAAGCTACATCGCAAGCATCTCTAAGATATTTTGAAGTACTCAAGCTACACCTATTTTAAGAACAATATCATTTATATTTAGAATCTACCTTCAAGCTCAAATCCATAGACCCTCCTAACTGTATCTTGTAAGTACAGTGCTATTTGCAATAACTAACAATATGGCCGCAGCACCTAATCACCAATTTGTTTGTCGCTCAACTTTTTTCCTTTATAATCTCCCCAAGTCATTTTTTTGGCTACATCCTAAGTGCCTCTTTGAGCTAATTATCTCATATACATCACTCTTCTATCATTGCAAACTCATATACATAGTTAACTTGATAGTACTTGTGTACCTTAAACCCTTCAATTCCTTCTCAAAGGCCACCTCTCGTCTCTTGATGTAATGCAAAATCACTCAAGGAAAGAAATATTCTGATGAACACATGTTTTCCGTAATGCTAAATAGTTTTTATTGAGAAATTAATTGCAAAATATTCAAATCTATGCCATTTTTTTCTTTTTTTTCTTCCCTTACTTAACAGTATATCCAGAAACGATATGAACATATGCCATTTTTTTTGGTTTTAATTTTTGAATTTGTACTGTTTCTTGGGAGTACTTTGGGTGAAATACGTTCCTTATCAAAAGCACTCTCTTCCGGCCTATATTTTTGCTTAAGCACAATCAAGTGTATATGAACTAGAATCTTCAAACCAAGATACGTAGTCTCGGTACCGGATCCCATACTGATGCCATCTTGTTACTGTATTGGTATGCCCAGTAAAGAGAATGGTTGGGCGTACCGACAGCGTACTAAGCGTCGGTATGCCCCTTCGTACCCTATACCGCTATGGTATGGTATGGTGTGTTTCGTACCATCCGGTTTGGTACGGTATGACGTACCTTGCTTCAAACTCAACTTGCATTTAACCTCATTTCACAAAAAATTTAGAATCTAATATTTTGACAAGGTAAAGAGGAAACATGGTTGAAAGTTGATTATCTAGTGGTATCTTTTGCTTCTTTTTTGTCTTTATTTATTTATTTATTTTTGTGTGGGACGGGGGGATTTGATGTTGATCCAGCTTGATTTTGCAAGAATTGCTTTGATCGGGCACTCTCCATGAATTTGTTCCTCTCTAAAGCCAAGCAGCTCCTCACCTCCCTCTATGGTGAAGAAACGGGATGAAAAACAACAAAGCTTTAGGAGCTTTGTGATCCAATGCTGGTTGGTACCGGTCCATGTCAACCATATTGAACTAACACGCTTTTGTACAAGCAGGTATCAATAGGCTCAATCAATACTTTGGCACACACCTATACCCATTTCTGGTCCAGGTTTTAAGGCACATAGTAGCATGGAGTGGCACACAAAGTCATCCTAGCCAATGTAGGTGAGGTTAATGTCAAGAATCTAGGAAGTTATTAGTAATTTAATGATTATAATGGCTTCCTACAACAAAAAGATAAAAGGAGTAGATTTGTGTAAGTCTTAGGGTTTTGGGAAAAAGAAAAGGATGGATAACCTTTCTAAGGTTTCCTGGATTGGGTTATGATAGGAGAATATATTATTTAGACTTAAGAAGATTCAGGCAGGGGTTTCTAAGAATTCAAGAGTTAAATTTCAGGTTCTATTTTCTTGTGCACATTTTTTGATTCTGTGCACAGATTTTTGTGATTCAGATGGAAAGAAGCCTAGGTCAGTGCTATAAGGGCTTCCTATGGTTTGAAATAAATTCTCCATTTCTATGATTCTAATGAGATAAATAAATTAGAAAATGTCGTTACAAGCTAACTTGAATATTTTTTTCTCAGATAAGAATTATCTTGAATATATTTAGATTTAGATCCACAAAGGCAGACTATGGGAAAATAAAAGTGGAAGAGAAAGAGGATTAAAGAGTATATTAGAGAAAAATCATTAAGAGAGGAGGAACTACCAAAGTTAGATTAAACAAACACAACTAGAAACCAATGTTTCCTACTTATAAAAAGACTACTGATAATACTTAGAATAACCCTAAGAAAAGATGTTTAATTGAACCTAAAACTCCACATTATTCAAAATTATAAACTATTCTAAATTGCAACTTTGTCAATAATAAGATTGCCGAAATTTTCAAAGCAGCGATGAGACATTAAATGAAGATTTGAGGGTTAATGTGTATCTAATCACATATTATGAGCTTTGCGTGAACCTAATATCTGCGCTTGGTTGATTAATTGCATATTTCAAAGCCAAGCAGGTTTATACAATGAACTGAGAGTTTTTTGTGCAGCTTTCTCTTCTTTGGCAAACAATTAAAATTGATGATCTCGGGCTGCTTAGTTTTCCTTCCTCGAGCTTCATGATGATCTCGATCATCTTACAAATTCCTTAAGCCTAACAAATATGTTATTTTGGCATCTTTTAGGTTAACAAAACACATGGAGCATCATAACTTTCCAGCATACATTTTTTGCTAATCTTTGTAAAGTTATCATCTTTCTAAAGATATTGGGTTGTCTAAGAAGAGATCAACATAAAATTATCTGCTCAAGCAACTTTCTTTTCTTCTACATGCAATTCAATCCATATGACTACTCCCTTCTTGTTTGCTGTCATCTGTGAAGGATGAACTTTTATCGCTTCTTTGGTTAATCATGACCTTTGTTTTCAATCATTCTCCTTTATTTTAGTCCATGAGTTATATTTTGATTCCATTCTAGTTCCTTTCTTCCCTCTTTTTGTACTCGTTTCTCAATTAGATAAGTACTGTGAATCCCAAGCAAACACAATGTTACAAAATATTTTCAAATGTTGTCCAATTTTTACTCACTACCCATCACTCCTTAATTGCCCTAGTTATTGCCACCATGTGGTCTGGTGTTGTTTTGGCTCTTGATTTGCCTGTCTGTTTTGCTAAAAGTGTGGAAGTTTGATAGGAGGATCTTGAAAGAGCCTCTCATCACATTTGGGAGACCACATCAATACTTATCATAATCGGATTTTCCTTAAATTCTGAGTGAAGTTTGTGAATATGAATGAGAACTAATCAACTCATTTCATTTCATGAACAGACGAAAATCCTTCACACTCTTATGTCGGGGTCATTCACCTTTTTTTGGATCCAAGTTAATGTTAGTTACATCAAAGTCTGCTCTTAATCCACTAGGTTCTTACATAAAGCTCTTGGAACTACTCAACCCTTTCCAGAAATCTATTTTTTTTTATGTCTGATCATTATGCGCATATATTAGAGGGAGAGTTAAAGTAGAACCGTTATTCTTAACCTGATAGAATTGAATCCCTTTAAGCCCACCCACCCACTCTTTCACTAAAATTACTTCCATTTAATGAAGATGCTTGTCAACTAATTCACAAACCCATGATGAGGCCTCATCTCAAGGGTTCTGCCTTCTGTATGATTCTTAAGCGTATTAGCCACCTCCAGCTTTTTCATTCTTGGTCATGTTACATTTTGTTCAAACATAATTTCTAGTCTTTTCGTGTTGCATCTCTTAACATGACTTTCCATTTCTTTTAAGTTTCAGGATGAGATCTTCAATGCTCTCATTGTTTTTCTCTAGTTCTGTTTATTTCTCTCCCTTCATCCACAGAAGTCTAATACTTTCAGTTTCATGGTTGTCCAGGCAGTCGATAGTTATTGGATGGAGAGCTAAAAACTATTAATGGTCTATAATAGTAGATGTTGTCAAGCACTGTATAGTAAGTTTGGGAGTGTAGATGCATAGGGTAGTAAGGGATCTGTTCTTTCAGATCTCACTAAATGATAAGGGTTAATAATCCAAGTGTGTTTGATATAGATGATGGCGTACTAGACTGCCCAAGGTGCTGCAATTAGGAATTGGATTCTTAAGTTTTCTATCGTAAATAGAAAATGCCAAAGTGGAACCATCCCATGATCAATCATGGAAAATCAGGGCTAGTGCCAAATTAGTGGCCTTTAGAGGGGAATTCCAACTTATTCAGGTGGCGGTGCCTTATAGTTAGTAGTTTTAGGGTTGCAAGCCTTGGAAAACTTGGGTTTAAGGTGTGAAACTAATATCAGAAAATGTATCCGGCACGTTAACAGTTCGGTATGATGCGATTGGTATGGTACACACCCCATAGTGAGACAGTCTCCCAATGCCTTTTTTTTCTCGTTTCTATTCATGATACTATGCGAAACCGAGTGGTATGGATTGGTATTGGGCGGTTCTGCTTGGTTCGAAATGATATAGACCGGTTCGGCTTATATACCCTACTAAACCTCAGTACCATACCAGTTCCTTAGTAGTATGGTGTGGTTGGTGCAAATGGCGTGTGTCGGTACCATAGACCTTGTCAGGGTTGTTTGTGAGGTTGGAGTTAGTTTAGCATGCTCTTGTAATTTCAACTTTTCCTTTTAATCCTTAATTTATTACTTGTAATATGAGGTAATCAATTAATGATTACTAGATCATCTTGTTAGTTTTCTCTGACTCAAATTTCTAGGTCTCTAAGGATTTTTTTTTATAGATTGCTAGGATGAGGTTAGATTTCTTTCTTAAATTCTAAATTAACCAAGTTGAGCAATTTGTCAGGATTTATCACTCTAGAATTGTGGTTATTGATAACTTCACTTTCTCAACTACTAATCGAGTCATCTTGATAACTATGATTTTTAATGAAAGTGAAAAAGCCACAAGGCAAGTTCTCTACTTATAGTTATCGATATAGTTGCATATATTCATGATCCAATTCCTAATGCCAGTACAGTCTGATTTTGTATTACGATTGTTTGACTATTGCATAATGTCTATTATATCTTGAATAACCCTTCAAATACTTAAAATACTTCTTACCTTCCTCATTTAAGTTGTAACCTTTTCCTTTTGCCAAAGTTAATGAGTTAGTATCAAGGTTCGTCGTACCGATACCGGACGCTGTACCGGTGCCACACTAGCATAGTGTCAGTACGGTACGGTACAGAATTTTTTGGCATATCGAAGGTCGGTACACCGCCGGTACCAGTATCGGTATCGAACCGGTATGGTACGTTATTCCTAGTACCATCCGGTTCGGTACGATACGGCATACCATAGTAGGTAGACTTGAGTAGGTGTCTCCTCCTGCAGAACCCTCGGTCTTTCCAAAATTTCTTCATGCAATTCATGCAATGATTTATTATGTCCATCCTTGTTATTATGAAAGGAGCTTTACTCTTCCACCTTAGTTGAATGAAGGAACTAGCTTCCTTGATGCCTTTTCTTTCTGAGATTTATGGAAGGATCAGAATGAAATGATCTTTTATCAAGAGCAGATGTATAGCAATCTTGCACGCCATCATATAAAGGGGACTTGTAAGCTGTTTAGCTACCATCAAGCCAGCAGGAATGCTAGTTCAATGATGACCACTAATGGAGGAAATACTGGTAGGTTGAATCTAATTCCAAACCATTTTGGCAATCATATGTTATAGTTGCTTTGGGCAGTCTAGAATCATTGCTGAGCAAGATGACATAATTAACTTCGCACTCTGGGTGGGAATATGGTGTCCAAGAAGTTGGATTTTGAACCCAAATCTTGGTTTGCTATGCCAAAATGTAGTATATAATGCAAGAAATCTGTTCTCTTGTGACTCTATTTTAGATGGCCAAGGTCATGTATGTTCATAGGGAAGGTAATTGTGCAGTTGATTGGTGGCACAGAGAGCCATTTATCTGGGGGATATGCTATGATGTTGTACATTGGTAGTATTAGGATGCATCTGAAACATGTAGACCGACAAATCAAACATAATGTCGATGAGGATTCATAAGTAAATAGATAGAGTTGGACATAAAGGTAGGTAATTATTGTTTTGTACAGGTGAGGAATCCTTGAAATATAGAGTGCCTAGTAAATTTGTTGCTTAGAACTGCACATTCTGATAACTTGAAAAGTAGACTTCAATAACAAATACCAGAAATTGAATGATCTTCATAGAAGGATGGACACAAGTTTTCCCATGCTTTTAGGTGAATGTAATGATGATGAAAAGTTGTTTGTTCACCTTTTAATCCAAAATCCTGATCACCCTCCTTGTCTCTTTTGGTTGAAATGAAAGAACAACATTACAAGGATTCTTTTTTCTCCAAAAGACATTCCTGCTGATGCTCTTAGAAAGAGTCGCCTTAAATCTGTTTCTTCTGTTATTTCAGTGTGGAGATTCATTACACTCTAATCAGTTCTATGCAAAATTCTCCTGGAAAGTATATAATTAATCTTCAAATAGGAAGAGCAAGCTGAATTTATGTGTTCAGTGAGGGTGTGCCGCAGTCTTATATAATTCTATCCTCTAAGTGATTCCTTTTTCATTTTCAATTATCAGGGCAATTGTGAGTTTATAAATGATTAAAGAACAAGGATAACTTCATGGTGATTATAAGTTATTAGAGAACAAGAACAAGCATAGATTTATATTTTCCCTTCTCCCTACGAATAACTGTGGAGGTACCATCTATTAGATTTAGGTAGATCAGATAGTTGGCAAAAATGCTACAAACTAGAACCTCCATGTGAAGGATGCAAGCGCTATGCTATAGCCCAAGTCTCTACTTGGTTATTTTGTAAGTTCATTACTTTTGGAAATAATTGTTATATGTAACATTTGGTAAATTCAAATTCTCTGTCTCTTTCTGGTTCTTTTACTAATATTGTCTAAACAGTCATATTCTTAGTTATTTCATATGGCAGGGAACTTCAGTTGGATTCTAAACATTCTAGGTCACCTTCTCTGGTCAAAAGATAATTACTCAATACTAGGAATCGTTTGTCTAGGATAACAAACTGGTTTCAGAATCTTCTTAGAATCTCGAACCTGCACGTACCTTTTTAAGCAATTCCGTGCTAAGAGTGTTTCTAAAATATCCGCTTCTACGCGCTCTCACCCGACTCTGGCAAGGAATCTTCCAACCTGTCATATATTTTCAGTTGGTGGTCATTGAAATTCATGGGTTTAGGTTGAGTTGGGTAGAAATTTTTCCACATCCATTTTCAGAAGAGGGTTAACCTGTTCTCAGGTTGGTTAATGACCCTGTGAAGGCTTACAGATTCTCTCGGAAAGCTTTTCTCTCTTTAATGCTAATACTTACCTGGGCCTGTTCTTTTGGCTGTCAATATACTAACAAGTTCGAGGAATAGTCTGTCCTCTTTGCAATCATATCCATATAAGCTCTTATTTATTTAACCGCAGGCATTTACCCATCCAATCCGTTTCCAACCGGGCTATTGGCCTATCGTATGGCAGAACTGAAAGACTAGACGCACTTGTGTAAAGCCATAAATGACATGAGAAAGAGGGGAGGGTTTTCTGATGATCTCCCTATTGTTCGGCCTGTTCAGATAAGAATGCCTTTACTCATTATCTTCCCCTGTCATACAATGGTCTTATTTTTTCACTTTTTTAAATAGACAGCCTTGAGACTAATTTCGTCCTAATGGATCTTCTGAAGAGAATAAAATTTGGTTCTGCTTTTCCATGATCGTGGTTGGATAGGTGTGGCAGGAGAGAGATCATGTAGGATTACAACCAATTTTTTTTGCATATATTGCTAGTAAATGGTGCATCTGTTGGTTATGCAGTGAGAACAGAAAATCCAGAAAGTTTGTGATCTTGGAGGAAAATTCTAAAATTAGCACTTACTGGTAATAATACTTAGTTGTCTAGGAGATTACTGAAATCCCGTTGATGGAAGCTGAACAATGGGTGATTTATTTTTCTGAATAATTATAAGCACTCAGACTTGCTCAGCTAAGATTTCAGTACTTATGACATTTTGAGTGGACGATAGATAAAAAGATCATGGTTGCAAAGCCGGATAAGCACAAAGCCATGAGTCCAAGTCTCATGCCAACCAGGCATTACCATGACTGTCACTGCCATAACCACCACCTTATAAACTGATACAACAAAGCATATAAAGCCATACAAAAGGTGGAAATTTAAAAAGATGATGTTTGTGAATGCACATGACTTTTATAAGAATGAAAGTAATTGAATATTAGATACATCAATAACAGGTTGCAGTCAACTCAAGTGGGTGATGCCTTAGTGATCACACCCCTCCTCTGGGTTTGAGTCTTGAGCGTCTAGGCTTTTAGATTGTTGTTTTGGGGGAATGTTCAAGCTCAAGCCAAAGTCAGCAGATGCTTGTTCTTGACTGCTGATTTAATTGAGCCTGAGCAAGTTGTTATGGAGCCAAACTCAAGCTTCCACTTGTTCTTATATTCTCAGGACTGTTCAGCCTTGGCTAATTTATAAGTTGATCTTGAATATGAGGCTCGAACTTGGTTTGCTATCAGATTGAGACTGAGCTGTAAATGAACACCTTGTTGGTTTGGAGGGAAATAGTAGGACTAACCATGTTTTATCTATAACCAAAACTTCAGAATGGAGCTCCGTGTCTCCACAGACATGCGCTGTGCAAGTCTACACTTTCCTTGGGTGGCAGCGGTGGTTGCGACTGCAATGAACCAAGAGGGGAGGATTGTGCCAACTTGGGAATGGGGAACAATAGTTAAGAGCTAAGTTAGTTTTGTAGCTATATCATATACAGTGCTAGAAAAGAGACTACCACCTCTCATGCTCATATCAGGATTTGCAAGATCTACTCTCCATTACTCTTCTTTCTGGGGGAAAGAGACATATATAATCAATATAATGATCATAGCATTATAATATTTATGGAGACTTTGGTTTAGTGAGTATTTTCTTAATACCTAGTATTGCATGAAGCAAACTTTTTATGATGGACCATTGAGTATTCAATATCAATGTTCAATATAATCATGTGATAAAGAAATTGAATGTAAAGAAAAAAGGGGCAATCTTGAGAAACAGTGACTCCCTGTAAAGAAACCTCTCTTTTCTTTAGACAGGGACACCCTACTCTTCAGATATCAAGGTTTTGATCTCGCAAAAGAGCTAATATTCGGATAAATCGCAGATGTCCTCCTTTCCTGTCGTGTGCCTTATCTTTTACTTTGATCACGACCATCCATCTTGCATGTTTACTGCACATGTTCACTGCTAATTTTGGTAGAGAAATAGAACAGCTTATATGAATGAAATGGAGATAGATGTGTTGGCACAGCAATTCAGTAAACTAAAAAACAAAATGACCTGCTGAGGCTATTCACTCTGTTTTCTAGGCATTCCTCCGATGCCTGGACCAGAAGTCCCTCATTCTCTCTAGTAATAATACATGATTTTTGGGTTAAGATGGTTCTGTGTTGAATAGGGACTAGAACTCCCAATGAGCTAGTTGATATTGAAGTTTGATCCAATATTCAATAATTTTGTGATTTCTCTAAAATTGTTGCTTCTTTTGATATTTTTCTGCAATATCCTTGTTTCCAACATGAGAACCTTATAATAATAGAGCTTTTATTTCAATAATTAAAACATTAATATTTGCAATAAAATATGTTCTCTTTAGTGACCTTAAATGATCGAAACCTTCATTGAAACCAATAAGAGTAGATACAGATTTGAAATTATAATGATAGTAGCAGACAAATATAAATTGGACATGCTGACATGGTTGAAATATCTATTAATATGTAATATATAATTATGTATATATATACACACATATATATGTAAGTAATGATTTTTTATTGGATGTCGAATCTAGCCAATTCCTCACCTGACCTGATAAGCTTATCACTCTGAATGGGGCCCTGCAACACAAGCATGTGGTTTTTTTCCCCTCTGATCATGATTATTTTGGTGCTAATATTGTTTTCATAATTCTTTGAAAGTAAACGCCTCGTTTCAAAAGGGTTGTTGATAGGTGCATGAAAATGTACCTTTTAACACTACCACTTTAGGCTAAATTGTTAAGACTTAAGCATGATTTGGGTATTTTTATGATATTTTTCTAATCTGAGCTTTACTTCACAAAGTGTCCAAGTCTTAATTGATTTTGGTGATTTTATTGTAGGAATGGAGTTAAGGAGATTGAATGTCCCATTGCAGTCCGAATGAAATGAAACTTGGTGGGGATGAAGTAGACATGTTGAGGTTTCATATGCATCAAGAATCAGGTCAATTGGAGCTCCAGAAAGAAAGTTATGAGGTTGCAAAGTTAGGTTTTCCTAAACTGCCAGCCTGGGCCCTGAAATATCAGACCTTTGTGTAGTATTTTGATGATTTTGGGAGATACAAAAGTCCAATTGAGCTGATTCAAATTTTGTTGGAAACTAGACTTCTAGGGCTTTCTAATGACTATAAGAACACAAAATTTGGAGATTAGATGCGATCTGGAGAGCCTCCCAAACTTTATGCTAACGTTGGTGCTCGAGGGTAAAGTCGGAAAAACGCATGCAGACGTGTCTAAGTCGTGTTTCTTAGGGTTTTTAGCCCCAAAACCATATATATACTTGGAGGAGCACACCGTACTGAGGGAGAAAGAGCTACATTACAAAGAAATCATCAAGAGGAGCCAAAAATTCATGGAGAGCTAATTCTTTGGTGAAGCTAGGGATCAACTCGCTTGGATAATAGTAGTTTCATTTATATTTGATCTATGTAATAGATTCTCATGTTGATACAATTCTTGTTTATTATCTCTCATCAATAGATCTTTTCTTATGTTGGGATAGTCTTGAACTGATTCTTTTCATAGATTCAGCTATGTCTTTTTCTATAGAATTGTTGAGGTGCTTGATTATATCTAGATTTGATTGTTTATCTAGTTAGTGTGATTTTTTGCTGAAATATTGCCATTGGGTATATTTTTGTCTTTGAATCTGAGTCTAATAGGATAACAATCCTTGGTTTTTAAAGAGGAGAATGATTTTCTAGAATTACCACTAAATATTTTGATTGTAATGCTATATCTTCTAATTAGAGAATCTGGTGCTATGATCTCTAATTGAGTTAACCAATGGATCAAATATGAATGGAATTACCTGATTCAAGTGAGAAATTTCTGATGCTTGCTGCCATTAATTCTGGTCATATCTTTTTACTACTACAATCTAATTGCCAATTTACTTTTAAACGTTCACATTATATTTTACTGTTTTGATATTTCTCCTTAGTTTCGTAATTTCTTTTAATGTTTCTACCTTCTTCCTGTGGAATCGACACCCCAATATATGCTGCGATAGCCACGTTATTCTTTGGGCGTAATCAGTTGTCTAAGATTGTTATTTGATATCAAGATTATGTCAAGATAGTCAACACCTCATTTCAAAAGGGTTGTCTAAAATTGTTATTTGATATCAAGATTATGTCAAGATTAAATGGGTACTATCTTGTGTTCCATCATTTAAAATGTGAGCTTTCTGCTTTGTGAAAATGGCGGTTCTTGCATCCCTTTTTCAGTTAAAAAATTATAACAACCATCATAGGTCATTGTAATGATGTCATATGACGATGATAACAGCTTTTTTTTTTTTTCCTTGATGCATATCTTTTCATTATGTATATAAGTAAATATTATTTACTGGCAAATTATTGCATATTTTCAATGAAGTGAAGTAGCACAGTCATTTGCTATTATTATCTGTTGTCTTCCAATTATTATGGTGGTCATTTAATTCCGGAAAATTATAGCTCATGATTGGACTGAGCTAACAGTGGTTCTTTTGTTTCTCTTCTCATCGTTTTTCTTTGCGAGACAATGGTTTTCTGTTTTTGTGTTTTTTTTTGTAGCAAAGTGATGCAATGGCTTTTAGTCTTTTACTTCCATTACAACGACTGATTCTCCTAGGAAGCTGATATGGGGGATGATAGAAATTTACAGGAGAGAACCTAAAAATTTTTAATTAACTATATATAGAGATAATGCTTTTTTTAATGCGCCAATCATAGCTTGACATGTTCACAGAAAAAAGAATAAAAGACTATCAGCTGCAGGGACTGAGATAACTAGGACAAACTGTAGCATTCTTCTGCTCTTCTCCTTGCTTCAAACAAGATTCTTAACTTTCCCCACCATTCCTCTTAAAAGGAGAGGAAGAAGGAACAAAAAGAAGCAGCTGATAGGATCGGTTTCCAACATCCTGTGGTCTAATAGTCTCTTTTTTCTTGCGTTAGAACAATAATCACAAGTTTGGCTAGGTTGAGGGACTATTTTTATCACCAATCTTTTATTTTAAAAGTTAGACTGATCTTGTTTTCTGTACGGTTAGCTGCTGTTGGTGCAGGAAACCATTAAAATCCAAATTTGGATTCAATCAGTGTTGCAGTCTCATGTGATGCTCCTCCCTCCCTGCTGGACTGTTGGACCATTCTCTACTCTCTGATAGTTTTGTTTTGATCATAATGCTGAACACTTTGTTATATGTTATAAAACTGGACCACGGCACCAGCCCTGGTGACCGTGTCCCTCCAATTGGATGCAGTGCCATGCACGTACCTTGGGAGGTGTTTTCTCAAATATTTGACAAGAGTATTTCTTGAAATGAGCTGAACACTTTGTTGTCATATATTATAAAACTGGACGACGGCCCCATTCCCCATGGATGCCCCTCCATTTGGATGCAGTTAGCTCCATGAACATACCTTGGTAGGTGTTTTCTCAAATATTTGATGCAAATATTTCTTGTATCCTTTCTTTAAAATAATGGGTAGTGATTCTATTGTACTCTGTCATTGAAAAAATTGTAGAATATTTTATACTACTTTGTCTATGATTCGTTTTTCAAACATCAATTTCCAAAAGAATGCCTAATTGTGAGGGAAATGCATTTCAGACAAAAATGCTTAAACATTAAAGTTGGAGCGGTCTCTTAATTAAACAAGGCACAATTAGCGGAGATGGAGGGCAGCGTACCCCCAGCACCACAGCAAGAAGAAAAATTTTGGTAGCCCCCTTGCTAAGATCTTGCCAATTTCTGCAACATTTGCAACTTTCACAAATTTTGCTTCTTTACACAACAAGGAAGTTTCATTTTATATGGCCCGCAAATTGGATGTGACTAGGAAAATGATGGACTTAATAATATGAGTATTAATATATTTCAATAAGATGAACTTTGCTTCTTTTGATAGGAGAGGGAGTCCAGTCCTTTCAATTTCAAAATCTATAGCGGGACATCAAAATCAAAGATCTGTAGCGTGCATGCTTATTTGTATTATTAAACATATCTAGAAATAAAAAAAATTATGTGGTTTAGTACTCTCTATTCTATACATTAAGTCGATGCAAAAATAAATGGTTAAAATGATGTAAGATCTTGTTTTGCTATAATTAATAATATGAATTTTAATTTAAATACTCTATTTCTATATTTTAGTACACTAGCATAATAGAAACCATTCATGTTTATATTCACATGATTTATAACTTATAGAACACCAAAGTATGTGATATTTGGTCTCTAGGTATTTTTAGTAGTATAGATCGAGATTAACTATATGAATATTTGAGTTAAATACCTTATTATTGATTTTAGACTCACAAGGAGTAAATACCCTCCCCTGGAGAGGAGCATAGTCCATCTCTACTTAATTCCGCCAAATGTTAAAAAAGTTGCTTGCAAGCATCATTCTATTCCCTACTTTAATTGGCCAGTTGTGGTCATTGGCCTAAGTTATTGGTCCATCACACTTACCCTCTTGTGTACTGCACAAGTTCTGAGCAGCCATATTGACAGGGGAACATCGATAGCCTTGTAACATCTTCAGTTGAATACAAATACCAAAAATTGCCATGCCTAGAATTGCAGTTCTTTTAAGATTTTCTTTGTCGCTATTATGCAACTTGATTCAAATCTCATATGCATGTTCCACGCTTTCTGATAATTCCTGTTTCATTTAAAAAATGTCATCCTGCAATCTCTTCTGTGCAAACCTCACAAGAAGAAACCGCTCATCCATCCAATTGATGCTGTCTAACGTTTTTTTTCTAGCTTTATTGAGTTTTTAGTTTCCAAGCTTTTTTCCTTCTCTCACATCTATTTTCTTACATCATTAGAAGAGAGTCTGAATGGTAGCCATATTTTTTTTCTTATCAAGTTAAATCCTGTCTTTTGATATGCTGTATATGTGCATTACATCACATGATGCAGACATTATTAGTTTTACTAAAAAACGACCCTAATAATTGATATAAAAAAGGTGGCAGGTCCACCCTGTTTCTGTCTGAAGAGTAAAAGAAAGAAAGGAGGAAATTCTAATTATTAGACATGAATTTTATATCATTAAAATTATTTATAAACTACTTAATTGTAAGTACAAGTGGTGGCATTGCTCAAAAAAAAAAAAAGAAAAAAAAAAGGCAGCTTCCCATTTTATTGTAGATGGAATCAAATGAACTCAAATTTTCCATGAATCTGATATATGAGCTACGGGTAAGTGTGAGCATGACAAATGCTCATTTCCAATCTACTAAATCTCTTCTGCTGAGGATGAAAGCTTATGTAGCTATAACTCGCATGTTGATAATGACACATCCTTTTCTCAGGAAGATGCACTTCCCCTTAATTTTCTAACGTTAACCTGCAAAATAATCTGCTTGCTTTTATTATTATTATTTTTTAAATAAGCATACTGTTTGTGTCCCTGTGGATTTGCTTTCCTTGTGTCTGTCAATTTTTAGTATTTGTTTGTATGTATGAGTGAGATTTTTTTTTTTAAAATTTTTGATGAAGCGGGAGGTACGACTACCCGTAATGCAATGTATGAGAGAGATTCTACTGGAAAAGGCATTTCGTATATGAGCTAGAGATAGCTGTAAAAAATCAACTAATAGATATTTTCTTCTTTTTTTTTTTTTGATGGATCCCCACCATTTTGCTAGGAAAAAAAGGTTGTTACCTTATAATCAACTACTATTCAAAGGGACAGACGGTAATCCCAAACAAAGAAGGGCACAGATTGATGTTACAAAGAGGCTAGCATGCATTCTATGTTGCCAATTCTCTTTCTGATTACAGATACCAAAACAGGACCTGTTAGAAGAGAAACAACAATCTTTGTATCTTTTTTTTTGTTTTGAGCAATTAAAGATGACAGTGTCACCACCGAAAAGCTTTAGATCAGTGGCTTTGTCTTCCCTTGAGAAATCCCTTGCAGACCTTCTCCCAAAAGCCCCTGTCAGGTTCAGCTCCCTCCAATCTGCTTTTGGTATCATCAGCAAAGCCTCTCTGATGGACATAAAACCATTGTCTTGGAAAGATCCATCTTGGTAGACCAAAACAAGAGATGCTCATTAAAAAGAGACTTACATCAATGGTGCTCCTGTTTGCAAGCTGATCTATAAGATTGTGCAAGATATCTTTGGTGTACTCCGGGTGCCCTTGTATTCCCAGGACATGGTCTCCAATTGCAAACATTTCTACGCCGGTCCTCTCCGAGAAGGCGAGCACCTCGGCCCCCGACGGCACCTCCCACACCTGATTCCATCAACGACTCAAATGTGACAAAATCATGCAACAACATTGTATACTAGTGCAAGAGCATTAGAAGCTGTCTTGGTGTTTTGAAACCAAGACACTCATAAACCTCATCTTGATGGCACTCGATGATTAGAGCACTGTGAGGAAACTCTTCAAGACCTTGCAGGAATTTGTACTGCGACAAGTCTTCCATCATGCTCACCTTCCTAACTCCAATGTCCCATCCCCCATAAGCCTTTCCTACTCGGCCTCCCAATGCCCGGCACAGCACCTATGTCACAAAGGAATCAAATATATATCAAGGTCAATGTCTCAAAGCAAGAAGCTTTGCCTTTGAAGTGAACTGCATGCTTACTTGGTGGCCGAAGCAGATGCCAAGGACTCTCTTTTGCATGGCATCCAAGGTCTGGAGTAGGAAGCAGAGCCTCAGGATCCAGGGATCATTGCCATAGGCATCATGAGGGCTACCGCTGATAACGAAACCATCGTAGCCATCGAGCTCCTTCACGCCGGGAAATTCACCATCTATCACTCTGTAAATGTCCCATGTCTCACCTTCATCACCAAATGCCTCCACGAAGACATTGAAGTAGCCTCCATAGATCTTCTTCACATAGGCCGAGTCTTTAGCAGCGAGGAGGAGGGCATATCGCTTCTTGCCGCTGGCCTCCATGGTTTCTCTGGAGAACAGAAGAGCTTTGAAGGAAGAGTATTGGAGATGGCTCGGACGAAGGAGTGCAATCTAGCTCTCCTTTATGAGGGTGGGTGGCGGCCGAGAAAGCAACTCGTATCCAAAAAAAGAAAAAACATGGGGGGGGGGGGGGGGGTGTGACCACGAAGATTGGCATCAGAGGACCATTAAGTCCACAGTGTTTGGACCAGCAGCCACATGCTGAATTGCTCCTGCACCCAGGGCAGCAACTAGAAAGGTGAGTTCCCATTATGTTATATCTCGAAGAATAATGCTAAAGATTGAGTAACCCTTGTAACAGCCCTGGTGACTACTTCCTTAATTTCGAACATTTCATGAAAAAAAATTCCTTTTGAAGAGATTCTATTCTTACCAATATTGATTTTTCTTTTTTTCCACTTGAAAAGATAGTTCTTATTTCTTAAAAATTTTGTTTTTTTCTAAAGAAGATGGTGCTTTCCATTGTATGACGAGAGTACTGTCAAGGAAGGATGGGACTAAGGCAATGTATCAGCTTAAACTCGAAAGAAGCTTTTTATTTTTTCCTTTGAATGATCTCGTGTATAGAAGTTGCAAGCCTTGCTTGAAAGAGTCGGCTTATAGCCTTGCTCAAATGTGATACAATTGTACTTAGGTAGAACTTCCTACAATGCTATAAGCAAGGTTCATAGCGTTGCCTATAGCGACGTAGAATGCCGGCATTATCATTTTGCTATGGAAATGGCGCATGTATTTTTGTATTGTAGGGGATGGATTGACGTGAATTATTATCTAACACGGATTGAAAATTTTATTTCTGCTACATGGTTTCATGTAGGATCAAACACTTCTTCCTTTGCTGATTAAAAAATACAAAGAAAAGTAATTTCTATTGTTATTGCTCCAAACATAAATTTCAAAGTTTGCTGCATCTCCAAGGCTGCATTGTAAACCTCTCCATTATTTGATTTCCTTTCAAAAAAGGTTTAGATTTTTAAATGGATTTTTTTTTTTTGAAAAGGATTCAAGTTTTTAAAAACTATTCTTAGTAGTCTCATATTTAGGCTTTAGAGATGACAAGCTAGGAAGCATGCATGTGCTCACTTTGCTCGAGTATGTGATGGCATGATCTGGCCCGGTCCACTTGATCAGCTAGATCTAGTCATAGCCCAACTTAGCTGGATTTCGTGTGCTACACATATAAGGACAGAGACTCCTAGTTGGAGTCATCTTCCTCTCTAGTAACTCCAAGAAGAAGCTAGAGTTCTAAGGCTGTTGGGACCCTAGGGCTCCTCTGTATAACAACCTCCTCCTCCATCCAAGGCACTCCATCATGAGAGCTGCCCCTCTTTCTCCTCTCTCCCTCTTTTCTACCTTTGAGTTCACGACATCACGTCATTGCGCTCACTAAAAAATCGGGTTATAGATACCGCCAGAGCCCGAGGTAAGCCTCGATCCTCCTCTGGTCTTTTTCCTTCTCCATTAAGCGATTGCCAGTCGGATTCTGCCAGTAAATCGGTTTGAAATCGATCAAGAAACCCTCCTATTCCGCTTTTCCTATTTTTCCTGCCCTTCTTTCTCTTTTTTTGGCCACTAGTGCCGCCTTCTCTTGACATTGGACCATCAGTCGAGTTCTTTGGCCTCCCTACGAGCTCCACAACGAAGCCTTAGTCATCGGTGAATGGCCAATGGCCCAAAAAAAAAAAAAGTCTCTTTGTCCCCTATTTTTCGACCCCTTTTTCATGTTTTCTCACCAGCCGGTTACTACCGTTGGCTATCCACCACCTCCGATAGTCGACCATGCCCCTAGGCATGATCTCTTGCGATTCAGGCCTCCCCTTCCGCTTCTAGAAGAGAGGAAGTTTCCCTCTTTCTTTCTTGTTTCTCTCTCCTCTTTCTCTCTCTAAGCATACCTATGGATCCCAACATAGTCCTGTCTCTCTTTCCTATGGATTCAAGTTGATCGCAGTAAAGAGGTCCTGAACCACCTCGGTGCCCGAGCAGCCTGCCAGAATGATCACCTTGGTTTTTATGGAGTATCATCAAAATCTACGGTTGATGATCGCTGTCAAACAATCTTAGCTTTGATCAAGTCCTTGCTTCTGAATTTATTGATTGAATCGCTTAAATTTGAACCATCTGGAGCTGCTAAACGCTGTCAACCAGCCAATTGTTTGTCGTCTTCTTTCTCTTAAAATTTTAATACTAACAAAGTTATTGAATAGAAATTAATTGTACATTTATGTCTTTAAATAAGTTTAACCGATTCTCCTAGTTAGTTTTGAAGATTCAAAGTGGAAGAAGTAACTAGATCTTACACTCATTAATTTTTAAATTGTTACGTACTTTTTATGCATATGGTTTCTCAATGATAATATCGTATTTTCTTAAAATAAAGGGTCGGCATATGTATTATGAAAATTATGCTTTGCTATGAAAAATGATTCCATAAGTATTTTAAATAAAAATAGCTTGTTTATGCAATGTGAATCTTATTATGCCATTTAGTGTTTTACCACTTATATATATATTTTAAAAGAAGATAAAAATATTTTAAAGGTTTTCAGAATTAGGAGAGATCGGCATTCAGAACGAGTTTTATACGAATACAAACCTTGCGGATGGATATAAAGTTAGCATACAAACTATAAATCAAAATACTTTGTTGATTACAAACACAGGCTCTGTCACTGGTATAAAGTAACCTTAGCACAAATATATGTGAACAATGTTTTGAATTATGATATGGCTAAATGGCAATATAATTTATAACTTTATTTGTGTAATAGACTTGGAACCATGCTTATGAAATATTGATGATTAATGCATGCATGATTGATTATAACTTGTTTTTTCAGAATGTACTATTAAGTATTTTATTTTGTAGTGAAAATTATTTTCTCTAAATAATATGTTGTTTATATAAAAATTTATGCTTGATCTAGTAAGGTAATGTAAGTTTTACTTACTGAGTTGTGTAGCTCACATTTTTCTTCATTTTCTCTTTTTTCAGATAAATAGGATGATTAGGAATGAAGAACACTCCAGGGTTGGAGTTCATGCTACCAATCTTGAAGTTTTTTATAGCGAAAATTTTAGTGATTATGAATTGACTTTATGAATTTTAAGTTGGAGGTTTTGATATTTAAATTTGGATTTAGACTCTCTGAATAAGCACTTATTTATTTATTTAATGGATGATAGATTTGGATCCTTTTATTATATTTTATTTGAGATGGTTTTGTATATAGATTATGATTGTTGGCTTCATACTTTTATGGGTTGTACCCCTCGATAGTATTGTCATATTATATCCATGATTTGTAGCATGATAGGTTGGCCATGCATATGGCATGCACGATGCATACGTGCGCATGACTATCATGTTTCGCCACATGCCTCAGCTAAATTAAATTTGAAATTGGATTCATAATGTAACCTATGACTTCATAATCATAAACATCACAAATTTCAAATTGGCTAGTGTTAAATGGATTTAATTTGAATTTGAAATTTAAACTCTTGACTGACCTATGCATGTGCTGTTGGGCTATTGTGAGGCACCAACACTAGCGGTCCATTTAGATTTTTTATTGAGAGAGTCATTGAGGCCTTTATGAGCCTCTCCAGGAGTTACCCTAACCGAGCCTAAAAACAGCTCCAAATCTTGGATCTCAAAATAAAAAATCTAGATCAGGACTTGTATTGCTGCTCTGAGATTGAGAAGGAGGGAGAGGGAGAGAGGGAGGGGGAGAGAGAGAGAGAGAGAGAGAGAGAGAGAGAGAGCTTCCATTAGCCTTCTTTTTCTTCTTCAAATTTTCCACTCGATTTCTTTCTTTTTTCAATTTTTCTTAAAACTTTTCTATTTTTCTTTTCGAAAACTGAAAGAGCCTGTTAGATCAGAAGTCCACGTGATTATACGCCTTTAGACCGAGTTGGGTTCATTGTACCTTAGGACGATCTTGCCGTAAACTTGCACGACTGGACAAATTCTGTTCTTAGGCTGCTATCTTTACGTGCCATATTCCAGACATACCTTCTTCCAATTAATCTAGCAATCTATCTTATTATTAAATTTTAAAATTATTTATAAATTTTGTTTTATGCCAAAAATTCCGTGGGGACTAGCAACCAACATAGATATATTAATGGCGTTATAAAATATTTTGAGACTTAACATAAAACATGCTTTGCAAAAAGAAATAGATTAAAATGATTGCTATGACCATTTATTGAATTGATTTATAGGATTATTATATAAACCTGATTGCAGTTTTGCCGAAAAATTTGGATCTTCACTCCACCAGCAAGATTTCTGAATCTACATGTAACTTTCTTGAGAGATCCTAAAAATTTGGATCCTCACTCCACCAGAAAGAGTGCTTTTTTCATTCTTCTTTGGCTAATTTATAAGTCTCAACTATGGTTTAGCAAGCAGAAGTTTTTTTCTTCTTCTTCTTCTTTTTCTGCTAATAGAACTCCACTTGCAATACGTGATGTATTTCGATACTCAAGTCTGCATTCATATGCTAACTTGCTAAGTAGAACATGGAAAAGTTAAGGTGGAGCTTATGTGAATCTCGAATTAACATGCATCAAGTAATATCGGCCAAGCACAGACTTAAAAATTGATCGACCTTTTTTTCTCTTCTTGATGTAATCCTGCATAAACCACTTCAAGTCATGTGCCTTCTTCGGATTTTCGATTTCATAACCTTTAGTGCATGCACGATATAGGTGCATGGTTCAATTTTTTTTTTTCTTTTTCCTTTTTTTAGTCAGGTGGATAATTTATACGATCCTCATGTAGACATATCTATTTTGCCTGGAATCCTTGTGTAGACACATTCATTCGATATTTTCCATTACTAACGCACTTGATTTGCGAGTGAATGTAAACTTTAGTGGCTCCAACTGGTCAATAATGCCATATAATTGGCTTAAGTAATATAGAGAATATCATTTAGATAAATCTACTTAAAAAAAAATTGCTAGCTTTGTCTATTAGATCAATTTACCTATCCATTGGCTCCATCAATTGTCCAATTAAAACCTAGCTTGGATCGACCAGTCTGTGCTCATTCAATCAAGCTTATGTTTTAACATACTCGTGCATTCGGATGGGATTACCTTTAAAACTTAGGAAAAAGTCCTTCTTGCTTTCCTAAGCATTATATCCCCAAGGGGCAGCCCAAGAGCCACGTTGAGCCATGTCTAGGTAATACTACAATTTAAGCATTTTTTGAAAAATCTTTGGATTCACTTGAGTTAATTTTTTTTCCTCCCTATTTCTTAAAAAAAAATGAGGGAGAAAATCTTGCATCTCAAAAGATGTTTCAAGAGAAAAACGTAAATATCTTGTGACACAATGAGTGATAGCGTCAATAGCCCATGCTGCAAACCCAAAGGATATTACCAAGCCTCGTGTTGTAGAACATAAAAGATCTATTACTTTTTTTAGTAAGTTACAAAACTTCATTAGCATTTACGTTTATTACACGTAGATTCAATAGTTTGTAAAGCCTACACTTACATCCAGATAAATTAACAGCGTTAATGAAACCGTTTACCTTATATAAAAAGTCGAAATTGCTCGTAGGTAGAAAGAATAATGCATATATTTTCTTATATCCTTAGGTTGTTACGTCACTTAAATTTATTTTGGCTATTTTTACAATTTTTTTTAATATAGTATTTGGATCCTATTTAAAGTTAATAGTTTGTCGAATATTCTATTAAGTTATGGATTAAAACATTAGATAAAAATAAATTTCAAAAGGCAAGCATAGGTTTTTCACACTGTTAAATGTAAGCATAATTTACCTCTAAATTTATAGGAAGTTACGTAATTCTCTCTCTCTCTCTCTCTCTCTCTCTCTCTCTCTCTCTCTCTCTCTCTCTCTCTCTCTCTCTCTCTCTCTCTCTGTAATACCTCAGAAAAAAAGGAAAAAAAAAAAGAGGGGTGGACGGGCCGGCCCGAAAAGACCGGGCCCATCCACCATATACGATCGTGCCTAGGGCACGATCGTGGTAGAGAGGAGAACGGGAGAGAGGGGGGACCGGCGACGCTAGGAGAGAGTTGATCGCCGGAGGAGACGAGCGTCGGAGACGGCCGGCCGCAGAGGAAGCCTAAAGCCTTCCTCTTTCCTTCGGTGAAGACCCTTCGCAAGTTGCTCACAATTTCTTCGTCGATTCCTCGTCGGAAAGGTCGCCGGAGCACGTCGTCGGACCGAGGTAAGTGGGGCTCCCTTCCTTATGCTTCATTTTCTGGACTTAGGGCGGTGATGATGGGGATTTGGCCGGTGAGATCGTCGGAGAAGGATCCGAAACAGGGGTACCCTGTTTCGGCTTCTCTTTTCGGATCTTGCCGCCAGCCGTCGGCCGCCGGGATTGGTCGAGGTCCATGGCAGTGGGGTGGTCGGGATATGGGAGATTCGGAGTAGGGCTCTAGGGCTTTGGTTGGAGATGGGGGATGGCGGATCCGAGGCCTTCTTCCTCGTGATCCCGTCCCTTCCTTCTCTCCCTCTCGCGTGGGTTGGCCACCGGCGGCGACGACGGTGGTCGGAGGGGGCTGCTTGGGTTGCCGTCGGGTGGGGGGGGGGGGGGGAGAGGCCGAGCCACCATGAGGAGGGCCTTCGGCAGATGAAGGGAGAAGAAGAGGGGAGGCCTTCGGTTGAGAATGGAAGAAGGAGGAGGGGAAGAAAAAGAAGAAGAAGAGGAGGAAACCCCTTCGCCGGTTCTTGTGGGGATTCTGATTCAAAACACTAAAATTCTTGGATTCCTTAATAACTTTGGTTCAGAATACTATTTGTATTATGAACTAAAGAGATCCATATTTTTTTTTTTTTCAATTTTCCAAGTAAAGCCTAAAAGAAAGAATATTTGATTCTTGAATAAGACCTCTTCTTCTTCTCTCTTTCTTTTGGCCGGCCACCATCATCGACGACTGCAGCAGGGCGGTCGGCGATGGTTGGGCCAGTGGTGGCCAAGGTGTGTCGGGTTGGGGAAGGAGAGGGCACAGCCACCATGGCTGTTGCCCTTGGATCAAAAAAATTTGAGGAAGGAAGATGTATTCCCAACCATGAAGAGAGAGGAATCATCCCTTTATGTTGGTCTCTTCATCGGGACCGGCCATCGTCGCCGGCATGGCTGCGGCCACGACTGGCGACGACATAGGCCGATGGTACAAGGTGGGAGTCGGGCCACCCCGACTGCCCTAGATCTGGAGGGATTGAGATGTTGGGGACCTGGTGATGGACCCCATAGTAGATGTGAATTATGGTTTAGAATATTTAAATATTAAATAATTTAGTTTGTGATTTATAATTGATGTTGTAGGGGAAGAGTCAGCGGTGCCAGGAGGTTTTGATCAGGGGACTCAGCACCCCAGCTCGTAGGTTGTGATCCAGATATGTATTTGAGTCAGTCTACAATTTCTGTAAGAATCCTTGTACGCCAATCCTACATGATATAAATATTTTTACATTATATATGTTTGATATGCTATGATCCAGACAAAGCAGAAATAGTTTTATATAAAATTATATTTTGATCGTGTTGGCTTGTGATTGGTAGTATGATGGATGTATGTAGGCGTATAACTTATACCTGCATAATTGAATTTATGAATATGGTGGTATGGACTAACCATGTTATATTGATTGCCCTGTCACAGGCCGAAAATGTGACCATGGTTAGTCTAGACTGGATATAAGATGGAAAAAGGAATTGATGTGTGTATGTGATTGGTTAAATGAGTAGGGACTTTGGGCTTATCTCGTTAGTATTAATTGCCCCATCACAGGCTGGAAATGTGATATTATCGATTGCCCCGTCACAGGCTGGAAATGTGATACCATCGATTGCTCCGTCACAGGCTGGAAATGTGATACCATCGATTGCCCCATCACAGGCTGGAAACGTGATACCATCGATTGCCCCGTCATAGGCTGGAAATGTGATACTATCGATTGCCCCGTCACGGGCCGGAAACGTGACCGGGATGTAGCCCAAAGTCGGAAAGATAATTGATCCGGATCAAGTTAATATAGAATGAAAAGAAAAAGCATTGAAAACAGTAATGAAGGTTTATGAGCTATGATATGCTATATCATTCTTGTGTGACTGGACTTTTATTGATGTTTGATGTACATACTTATATTGATTATTTGAGTCTTTTGGAAACTGTTTATGTTTTCATGAAATGTGCATCGATTTATCGTGGTTTTTAAATCTATATTATTATTGTGTTGGTGTGGATGTGTAGGGGTTCTTACTGGGCTGTAAAGCTCACCCCCCCTTCTTTTTGTTTTTTCTTTTCAGAGTTGCAGGATGCATAAACATGGATGGGTTGGGCGCGGAGCGCGAGTATCAAAGTCATTAGCTAGTTAGTTAGTTTATCTTTCTTTGATGTCGATGTCGATGAACATTTGAAGATCTTGTAATTGAACTAATTTCTTTATTTGGACATGTCGAACTTATCTATTTGAATTACTAAATTAGTTGTGGATTTATTGAAATTTTTGTTAATAATAGGCCTTGCATGATCTTTAGGGCACTGCTCTAGGGCTCATGCGGCCGGTCACGTACCGGACCCGGGTGTTGGGTGACTCTCTCTCTCTCTCTCTCTCTCTCTCTCTCTCTCTCCTGAATCTTAGTTAAACCAAATTCAATGGAAAATTTTGGTAACTAGAAGATGTTTTATATTTTGTCTTGTGTAGAAAAGTAATTTCCTAGTTTTGACGTTCTATATATTCTTGTACTTGAATCTGCTGCTTTTACATCATGTATCAGAATCCAACTGCCGACGTCCATGCAGCACTAGAAAAGCGGCTCCAAGTAAATTTACCGTTTGACGGAAACATTGGACCCTTTGTGTGTCAAAGAACAACACTAACATCAAACACTATACTTGATTCCAATTGCATGAGTGCTATAGATTTGTCCATGCTTAGATGCAAGGTCACATTACGTGAATGATCAGATTCTTTTTTTTTTCTTTTTCTTCCTAATCTACTCAATTTTGTTAAAGTTTATCCTTCCAACCCAGTGTGAGAAGTGCAAATCCCACTTGGATCCTTAACAGGGCAAAAGAAATTCTTGGAGAATATTCTTGTTAGCTTTTGATTAACACCACTTCTAGTGAGCCATGAATATGGATGCCAGAGGCTTATTTGAATCCAAGAAGGAAAGAATGAAGGAATGCTTGCAAGTCGTGATACGCCAATAAAGGTTATGCATTCCTGACTGTAGGTGATGATCCCCCATAGATGGATATTTTTTTTTAAAAAAAAATGGATTGAGCCCTAGAGATAGTTTGAAGATGATGGTGGTGCCAGATCATACCAAAAAAATTGATGACGGCGGCGGTGATGATATAGAAAATCTCTTAAAATATCATTAGATTTAAACATTTGGAATTTGGACTAGATCTTTATTCCCTAGTGCAGGAGTGTGCGCGGATTGTCGTATATAATCTTATATAAATAAATCCTCACATATAGCAGTGGCGGAGGATGTATGTATTTGTCAATATTTTTAAGGAGAAAATTAAACATTCTTTGCCATGGCAGTATTATAAATTATGTCATCACGAATCCAAGATCCTACACTTCATAATAAATAAAGGAAGCACTCAAAATTCTTTTCAAGAGGTTTAGATCGATTACCAAATCTTTGAAGAAAGCATAATTCTCAATTATGAAAGCGACAAAAGTCTCTCTCTTACAAGTAGGCTAAATTGATGCATTAATTCAACATAAAATATAATAATAAATAAAGAAAAATATATTTGTCAAACTTGGATTTAAATGGTCTATCATTTAAGATAAATTATTTTATTTAGTATGATGTTTATCTCTGGAAGACTTTTTTAAAAAAAAAAAAAAAAACTTTGGCAATTATCCTCTTGTTGAATCTATTACTTTGGTACCGTCTATCAAGATCCAATCCTTGTGTCAGCATCCATAGATGCCGCACCAAGACCCAAACATAGACATATCTTACCAAGTAACATCAAATATCAATGCTACACCAATTGCATGCTTCATGGCTTGCAATTATAGATACAGCTAGGCCTTTTAGGAATCAAATTCTATCTTTTCCTCCCAAATAATTCAATATGCTTTATTATAGTGCCTGCAAATTTGATCACCTTTTTCTTGCAGGCTTACCCTTCCACCCCAATAGGAATGTCTACAGTGCACACCCCATTTCCTTGAATCCTTGATGACGCAAAGATAATTCGTCATACACATCACGTCTTCGCGACCCTTGCATCTAAGGAATAATACTTTAAATAATACTCAAATATCGAATAAGTTAAAGACTTGTGGTGCTTATATACTCTTGGACCCATCTATTTAAATAATCTAGATTTTTAGATGGGACCTCAGAGCCCACCGATTCTTTTTGTCTACCGAAGCCTCTATACTCTCACTTACTAATCCACAAATTCCATCCCTCAGGCTTTACATGTAAGAAGAGTGCTCAAGAATAATAGTTCCATATCGAATAGGTTAGGAATCTTGTGGTGCGGAGATACTCTTGGGCCCATCCATTTAAACACTTGGGTTTTAGATACGATGTTAACATGTTACATGTTGTTGAAAAGCTTATTCTTAGATGTACATGTATCTGGAAAAGAATACAAAAGACAGAGGTTTCATGAATCAAGGATGGTATGGGGGAAGGAATATTTTGCAAGTCAGAGAATGGAAAAGAAAAAAAAAGATTACATTCGTGGGGGCTGAGTTAGTGGATTTGAGAAGGTAGGAGGTGGGTACAAGCATATAGAAACAGAAGGCTACGGACTAAAAGAATGAAATCAGATGCCATATATCTGCTATTTATTCTGAAATATTTTCTAGAAATGCTTGCAAGATTCATGCAGGAAGTGCGATCACTTTTATGTATACGGAAACAAGCATCTATACTCAGACTTGCATTTCAAAGTTCATGCATATATGGTATATCATGCCCAACTTAGTGTTAGCCTAGATGCACAAATATAATTGATAAATTAAATATTTCTAATATTCAAAAACAATAATTAAGAAGAATAAACTAGCAAATAATTAACTTGACAATATAATAATAAAATAAAGAAAGAGAGAGAAGATGGCATGTGGATCGAAGCACGCTGATGTGCCGTCCCAGGAAAGTTTATGCCCCCAACGCACGGGTCTGCTGGCACAGATCTCCTAGAGATACGACGACCCAATACAGAACCACGTCTTCCCCGTCAGTGCGCCTCCAGGGAAGAAAGTAGAGCACGTTCACACTTGCAGATACCTCAAAAGAAACTTAGAAAAATTATGAAGAGAAGAAAAATTTTATTTATTTCTTTTCTTCCCAATGATCCTTAAAGCCTTTTTTATCTAGACTCTTGGAATAGGGAGAAGAGAAAATTTTTAATTGTACTTTGAAATGATCCCTAGAGCCCTTTATATAGGCTCATGCGCATCAAAAGAAGAAGATTCCTCTCCCGCGGATTGATGACGTGTCTTCTTGTGCTTCTTTGATCCTTCGGCTTATTGCATCTTGGCCATCCACGTTTTCTTCCTTCTTCGAGGGGCCTTTCCATGCTTGCTCTTGCGCTGGATGCATGACACTTGTTATGGTTTGCTTTCTTTGGAAATTTTTCCATATTTGCTCTTGCGCTGGATGCTTGCCACTTGGCCGTTGACTAATTTAGTTTTCAAAATTTTGAAATATTTAATTTAATTCAACAATCCCCCACATAAATTAAATATTTAAAAAAAATTTAAAATCAAAATAAAATAAATAAATAATAAAAAAATAAAAATAAAATGCTGAGTATCTTATATTATGTAATAGGTGTAGGTACCTTTCGGTTTGAACCTTCACTTAGTGACAATTGATTACCTCTATGAGCCAAGGTGGACTATGCCTTGAACTTTGGTCCATGGCTCAGATTTCATCAACAGCACACATAATATAGCGTGAACATGCTCAAAGCGGGTTTGCGCTTTACGGCCATGCGCAGGTATCTCTTCATGTGTGTTATTAGGGAACAACCCACTTCCCACAGTCGCGGCCTCACGACTACACGCATATAGGTGAATCCTAAAAAGGGTACGAGCAAGTAGGTACCCTGCCTCATGGGTTTCGGATTCATTAAGAGTAAAAACTCAACCTAACTCTTGCTTTTTATGAGCACTGTTGCCCTAGGGATGGGAAAAATAAATAGTGCTACTCATTAGTCACCTATCTAGCTTGTTTCTACCCATTGAACCTTTTCAGGTTGGGTTACCACCGTGATGACTTTACTTATGAGCTTAGCCCCATCCCCCTCGACAACTCTAGAACCACTGTTCTAGACAATCCTTTGGTAAGCTGATCAGCTAGATTCCTTTCGGATCTTACAAAATTTAGTGCAATCAAGTTATTCTTTAATTTGTATCTCAATGATTTATAGCGCACTTTCAAGTGCCTATTCATTTTCACATTTGCATTTTTTTGATTGCATTTATCTATAGCAGATCTGCAGTCACAATGAATAGATATAGAAGGTAATGGTGAAGTCTCAAGAGGCAAATCTATCAGTAGATCTCTAAGCCACTCGGCTTCAATGCTAGTGGTATCTAGGGCAATCATTTCAGATTCCATGGTGCTCCTAGCCACTATAGTTTGTTTGGTAGACTTCCATGATACAGCTGCACCTCCTAAAAGGAAGACAAAATCAGTGGTGGATTTGGTGTCAACTATATCACTAATCCAATTGGCATCACTATAGCCTTCCAGAACAGTAGGATAACCATAACAGTGTAATCCTAGAGATATGGTACCCTTAAGGTACCTGAGAATTCTTTCTAGAGCAGTCCAATGATCATTATTAGGATTGTGAGTATATCTACTCAATCGGTTCACAGAGTATGCAATATATGGTCTGGTATAATTTGCAAGGAATCCTAAAGAACTAATGATCTGGGCATACAAGCTTTGATTGACTGGATCACCTAAGTTCTTCTTTAGATGAAGAGATGGATTATAGGGAGTAGATACAGGATGATAATCAGAGTAGTGAAACTTTTTAAGAATTTTCTCCACATAGTGGCTTTGGGACAAAGTTATTCCATTTTCATTCCTCATGATTTTAGTATTAAGGATTAGGTCTGCTTCTCCTAAATCTTTCATGTCAAATTTTAGAGATAAAAATTGTTTTACTTCATTAATAATTTCTAAGTCTGTTCCAAAAATTAGGATATCATCTACATATAAACATAAGATTATAATTTTGTTATTCTTCTTTTTATAATATACACATTCATCTGTGTTATTAATTTTAAATCCATTAGTTAGGATTATTTCATCAAATTTAAGGTGCCATTGTTTAGGGACTTGTTTTAGACCATAAAGAGATCTAATCAACCTACATACCTTTTTCTCTTGACCTGGGACAATGAAACCTTCGGGTTGGTTCATGTAGATCTCTTCATCTAGGTCCCCATTCAAGAAAGCGGTTTTAACATTCATTTGATGTATAACCAGCTTATGAATGGAAGCCAATGCAATAAGAATCCTAATGGTAGTGATTCTAGCTACGGGGGCATAAACATCAAAGAAGTCAATCCCATATTTTTGAGTAAAACCTTTGGCTACTAACCTAGCCTTATATTTGTCTACAGTTCCATCTGGCCTAAGTTTCTTCTTAAAGATCCATTTACACCCTATAGGTTTACTTCCTGGGGTAGGTCCGCCAATTCCCAAGTGTGGTTTTGGATTATGGATTGCATTTCATTATCTATTGCTTCTTTCCAGAAGGGGGCATCTAGAGATTTCAAGGCATCCTCTAAAGAAGTAGGAGAGTCTTCTATTAGGAATGTGTAGTAGTCTTCTCCAAAGTTCTTTTCAACTCTAGTTCTTTTACTTCTTCTAGGTTCAGTTTCTTCTTCTTCTTCTCTAAATCTGGTTCTGCTAGAACTAGTCCCTAAATTATTATTGATATTTATTTGATCATTTATCCTTGTTTTAAAAGGAAATATACTTTCAAAGTAGATGGCATCTCTTGCTTCCATTATGGTGTTGTTATTAATTTCATTTATTTGAGAGTTAAACACTAAAAATCTATTAGTATTACTCTCAATTGCATATCCTATAAATATTGCATCTACTGTTTTGGGTCCAATTTTCTTTCTTTTATTTTCTGGAATTTTTACTTTAGCTAAGCACCCCCACACTTTTAAGTATTTTAAGTTAGGTTTTCTATGTTTCCAAATTTCATATGGAGTTTTATCATTATGTTTGAATGGAATTCTATTCAAGATATAAGATGCAGTTACTAGTGCTTTCCCCCCAAAATTTTCTGGTGCTCCTGAACTAATTAACATAGAGTTAACCATATCCATTAAGGTTCTATTCTTTCTCTCAGCTACTCCATTAGATTGGGGTGAATAAGGAGCTGTCACTTCATGAATTATCCCATGTTCTTCACAGAACTGGGTCAGCTCAAATGAGGTATATTCACCTCCTCTATCAGACCTTAAGATTTTAATCTTTTTATCTAGTTGGTTTTCAGCCTCTGCTTTATAGACTTTGAATTTATTTAAGACCTCATTTTTAGCTTTGATAAGATAGAGGTGACAGTATCTAGAAAGGTCATCTATGAAAGTCACAAAATATTTGTTTCCATCTCTTGAGGTTCTTCCTGAGTCACATACATCACTATGTATGAGTTCAAGGAGATCAGAATCTCTACTTACAGCGTGAAAGGGTCTTTTAGGTAATTTGGCGTCTACACATATCTCACATTTACCATTATTCTTAAGTTCTGATTTTGGAATTAAATTCAAGTGCATTAATCTTTTAATTGAACTATAGTTTACATGTCCCAGCCTACTATGCCAGACAATAGGAGAGTCAATATGAAGAACAATAGAATTTTCATTCATAGATGGAATAATTACATTGAGTTTAAACAATCCATCACAAAGAAAACCTTTTCCGATGAAAGAGACACCATGGGTTACTACAACTTTATTTGATTCAAAAACAATTCGGTATCCTTGCTGGACAAGCAAGGATCCACTAACTAGATTTCTACGGATGTCTGGAACGTGGTGCACGCCTTGCAGAGTAAGAATCTTCCCAGAGGTAAGTGTCAGATCCACTCGTCCCACTCCAAGCACGCACGCCAAAGCATTATTACCCATGGTCATAGTTCCTCTACATGAGATCTGATAAGATGAAAACCAGGAGCGATAAGAACAAACATGTATACTAGCTCCGGTATCAATCCACCAGTCAAGTGCTAATTGTGTCATGTTAACTTCAGGTATGAAGGAAACAGACCTGATAGCAATCTCAAAGGAGTCAGCCCCACAGGTCACCATGTTGGCCTGGGCGCCAGAAGTGGCAGGACCCTTACTTCTAGGTTGACAAGGAGTAGTGATCTTGTAGAAGCATTGGTGGGCCATATGGTTGGAGGAGTGGGATTTTTCTCTAAGGCGATGTTGTTCTTCAATTCTGATAGAATTTAGGACTTGGATTAGAGACAGATCACCTTGGGTGTAGCTCAAAGTCTTGGCAAAGTCTGATCAGGTAGAGGAAAGTTTGTCTATAATACAGGCAACTTGGAAAGACTCATTTAAATGGGTTCCATTTGCCTAGAGTTGAAGAATCAATGTTTCATATTCATGGATTTGATCATTCATAGGTTTGGAATCAATAAATTTAAACTTGCTAAAGTCAGAAGCTTTGAATCTCTTTACCCCGGCATCATCAAGTCCATATTTATTTTCTAGGATATCCCAGAGATCCTTGGCACTCTTAGCTATATAATAAATATCATAAAGCCAATCAGAAAGGGCTCCTAGGATTCTATGAAGATAGTGGTAGTTGGTTTCTTCTGGAGTCTTAGTGGAGGAGGCAATATCAGAAGGAGCAGGGTTTGGGTTGTTGCGAGTGGAAGGTCGTGAAGCAGATGGGCTAAACCCACCAATGGCGGAGATTAAGCCTAAGGTGGTGAGCCAGAACCGCATTTGATTCTGCCACCTTCTAAAGTTTTAACCATCAAACTTTTCAGGTTTAGCACTAAGATTTTCAGATGTGTGAGAAGCCATTAATTTGTAGCTTAACACAGTTTTGACACCTGTGGAAATGAGAAGGTTTATGTCAAATTATTGCACTGATATCTAATTTGATCTTTAGATGTCTAGTTGAAAAATCCAAAGAATAACAGCCAGATCAGCTTCAGATCGGTGGTGGAGCACTTGGCTCGCTTAAGTACCAGCCTTTCTTAGGCACGTATGCCTTTTTGACAAGCTTTTCTTAGACACCGTTATTCAATAGATAATTTCACTAGATATCGTTCAATTTTATCCTAAGTGCAATATTAAACTAGCTCCTATGAATAACCAATTTCCGAATTTCCGTTTGAATGGAATCTGGAAATTACTCCGTAAGGAGTCCAAATGGAGGTATTAATAAACCTCTTGGAGGTTAAGCAATCTAATATTTTGCTTGAAAAATTAAGTGCTAAAGTAAAGCTAGTATAAATGTGTAACAACTAAAATAGAACAATTTATAATTATGTAGCAAAATATTTAATAAATATTGCAATCTAAATCTAGTGCTAACAGTACATAAACTTTTCTGGATTGTTAGCCTAGATGCACAAATATAATTGATAAATTAAATATTTCTAATATTCAAAAACAATAATAAAGAAGAATAAACTAGCAAATAATTAACTTGACAATATAATAATAAAATGAAGAAAGAGAGAGAAGATGGTCTGTGGATCGAAGCACGCTGATACGCTGTCCCAGGAAAGTTTATGCCCCCCACGCACGGGTCTGCTGGCACAGATCTCCTAGAGATACGACGACCCAATACAGAACCACATCTTCCCCGTCAGTGCGCCTCCAGGGAAGAAAGTAGAGCACGTTTTCACACTTGCAGATACCTCAAAAGAAACTTAGAAAAATTATGAAGAGAAGAAAAATTTTCTTTATTTCTTTTCTCCCCAATGATCCTTAGAGCCCTTTTTATCTAGACTCTTGGAATAGGGAGAAGAGAAAATTTTTGATTGTATTTTGAAATGATCCCTAGAGCCCTTTATATAGGCTCATGCGCGTTAAAAGAAGAAGATTCCTCTCCCGCGGATTGATGACGTGTCTTCTTGTGCTCTTTTGATCCTTCGGCTTATTGCATCTTGGCCATCCACGTTTTCTTCCTTCTTCGATGGGCCTTTCCATGCTTGCTCTTGCGCTGGATGCATGACACTTGTCATGGTTTGCTTTCTTTGGGAATTTTTCCATATTTGCTCTTACGCTGGATGCTTGCCACTTGATCGTTGACTAATTTAGTTTTCAAAATTTTAAAATATTTAATTTAATTCAACACTCAGTGCAAATTTAACATATGCCCATTGGTCCAAGAATCAGGAAAATTCTTGGTTACATGCAGCAGCCATGCCTAATAAGGCTACGAGGTTAATATCTCCATGGAAATCAAAAAATAAAATATTTAACAAATGAACTGAAATATTTACCAAAGAATCTCATAACATAGATTCAGTGTGGTTTCCATCAATGAACTCGGGGGTTTGTTTATTCGCAAAGACTAACCTTACTTTAATTATTGGATAATTTACATAAAAATCCACTTCATCTTCATATTCCCTAAAACAGGCACACATTTATCTTTTTGATATATCTATGAGATAGTTTGGACTACAATGCACACTTATATTTTATGCGATATATACGTAAAGGATAGGGTATAATGGTCCAACAGAATCTAAAATAGACCATGTCTGAAAAAAAATTGCATAACCTTTAATGCAAATTTGACAATTAAGTATATTTTCTGGATAATATCCTTAGTTCTTTAGACTTTATAAGCAAACTTATTTGATAAAAATAACCTTATTTAGATGAATGAAGTGAAATTAACTTGCTTACTAGTTGTGTGGGAGTAACCTTGTTTTTCTAAGGCACAATACCTTAGGTACTGCACTCTAGCTCTTTCACTCTCTCAAGAACCAATTATTGCCAAGAGCATCACTATGATCCTTTTTAGATGAGGTGTTTCTTTTGTCCTAAAACATTCTTTTTTCCTTTTAACTCAAGATATTTCAATTAAGGTTCTATATGTGAGCTCCTGGAGTTTGGGTCCCAAGGAGGTCAGCATGAGAAGGGAAGAATAAGTGGGGCATAGACTACTTGGACCATGCCTGAGAGGGAGCGGAAGGTAGGAATAAGGAAGGCTGCTTTTTTAACTCCAGAGAGTTGAAAAGAACCTCTCAGGTAGTTGCACATAATTTCTCTTTGACCTAGTTAAAATCATGGAGCCATTTTGTGTGGATAGTTTTTTCGAGGCTAATACTAAGTTTTTTTTTTGGGGTCATAATAAGATTTAAATTCCTACAGAACCAGAAATATTAAAAAATTATAATTAAAAGAAAACTAAAGATATAGAATTTAATTACTGTATAAACTTATTCCAGATAAAGATGTTAGCTGTAGTATAGGTTCGCAAATCTCTAGAATAGTATCAAAATATATTACTATATTTAGTTGGAGTTAATTTTATATATAAAATTACTAAATTTTTAATGATGCCTTTGAATAAATAATTCAAGTCATGACATATTTTTTTGTTCAATCTATTTATTAGTCATTTATATACAAAGGCCGTCAGAGTCATTTTGAATATTAAAATATTTACATTAATTAATAAATATTTTTAAATTAATTATATATATTAGAAAATATATTTCTTAGTATTTTTATGAAAGATGGTTGACTGTTATTATTATGTTTTGAGTTGGAATTGTAAACAGACTGACAATATTAAAAAAGAGCGTTTGTGGGTTTTAATGAAAAAAGTGTAAGCGTCTCTGCCGAGTATTAACAAATTCAGATTAGTCCACTTGGTAATATGGTATGGAAACAAAAAAAATCCAAATCTATCTTTTATTTTATCATTTTTTATTTTTTTATATTATATATAATAATTCGACATGGAATTTATTTATTTTTGGATAGCACGGCATGAGATTTATTTTTCCATTTCAGATTTCTTTTGTAAGCCCGGGCAGGCCCAGCCCGGTCTAAGGGTAGTCCCAGGCCCAATAAATTCCACGTGAACAGCTTAAATCAAGCATTGCGCCCTGACCCGCGGTCGCACCAACAAGCTGGCTTTTATGCTCATAACTGCTGCTTGGTCGCAGGAAAAAAATAAAAATTAAAATCGTCCAGAAATCTAAAACCCCAACCCCACCTCACCCCTTCGCTTCCTTCTCTTTCATTTATCGGCGGCATTGTTTTTTTTTTTTTCCTTTTTTTGATAGACTAATTTCGAGATTACTGAAAGATACGTTGCCGTTTTCTTTTCTTCTTGTGTTAAATGCAGTTGGATTGAAAAGTGATGGATTTGATTCTTGTTGAATGCACATATATTTTCATACACCAAAAATACTGTCCTGAATTGGATGGTTTGAAAAGTAGGAAACCATACTAGCGACGGATCGAAACGGTTTCGGCAACCGAAACGAAAAGCCGGAAGAAGGAGAAGGAAAGACAAGAAGAAAGAGAGAGCAAGCAAGGGAGGGAGGGAGAGGAAGAAGAAGAAAGAGAGAAAAAGGTGGAGGCCGGTCGGTAGAGAGCCTCAAAAGCTGGCAAGCCATGCAAAGGAGGTGGAGGAGGGTCTCCACCTCTGGATCTTCTTTTTCGTTCGAAATAGAAGTTCCAGAGGTATGCTCTCTTTAATTTTACAATTTTTAAATGAAGTCAGCAAATTGTTTGTCTATTTTATTTAAAAATTGCTATTTTTTTTTGTTTACATTGCTCATTGCTTACCTACTTCATTTAAAAATTGCCATTTTTTTTTTAATTTGCATTGCTCATGACTTGTCTATTCTTTAACTGACCACTCTGCCCTAGAAGCTTTATTATTGTCGGAAAATTCTTAATCACCATGGTTTATATAATTGAGTTTATGATCCAAAACCCAAAAAGCGATGAGTTTTATTTATGCAACCATATAAATTAGGAGTACAATAACATTAACGATGTTGTAAACAACAAAACGCTTTCAAATGAACCAGTGAGAAGAAACAATGGGAAGCTTACAATTGAAATTTATTCAGTGGTTTCTATAGTCTTGTTATGATGTCGCTAGTATCTCCTATAGCCTGAGCTCATATTAACCTAAGGCTGGGAAGAAGAGTACAGAATGTTTGTACTATTCTGATAATCAGTGCAAGTTATATCATCATTTTTGAATACCTCTTCTTTACTAACAAACACCTTATGTTTCATGGCGGGTGGGGCTTATTCACGGAATTGGTCTTACAAAATGGCATGAGTTTGTGTCTCTATACCTGCAAGGCACTGAAGCTGGAGACGATTCTTGCATGTATTTATGGTGATCGGATTGCTTTCTAATTAATTTCTTGCAGGTGTCTTTGATCCATTTAGTCCTCATATGGTATACTGAGGTAAGGAGATGATACATGATCATAACAATTCTTTTGGAAATCCAAACTCTGGAAATGCATGCTATTAGCAGTCGTGGAGTCGGTGTCCCTTCTCCAAGTGTGTCCATTTTCTAGTGATGTTTTTTCCCTTCTCACAGTTGCAGAGGAAGCAAGTCAGTTTCTTGCATATGAGAAGGGATTTTTCCGTTTTCTTTGGTCCGTCTGTGTGTCTGATGCATGAAATATCTTGTAGAACTGGGATTTTCTTTTCTTTTTTTTATATATTCAGAGGCAAACAATTTCTTATTACAAAATTCAGAGTTCATGTTTAGCGGTTGATATATATATATATATATATATATATATATATATATATATATATATATATATATATATATATATATATATATATATATATATATATATATATATATATATATATATTGTCACGCTCCGAACCCAGAATATAACAGACACTGTATTCTTGTATAGCAGACCATACAAGCATATAAGGCTACAGATTATATTAAAGCAATAATAATTCTTGAAAATTTATTTAATCAAGAACTTATTCAAATACAATGGTTTCAAAGTGACATAAGTCAATATATGCTAACTATTTACTTAATTTAAATAAAATCTTCTAACTAGTCTAAATAGTATGATTAGGACTCCAATAATTGAAAGTATTTTTAGAATATCTAGCGCATTCCCCTAAGTCTTGAGTAATCATGCATCTGGATCTAAAAAATAGAGAAAGTATAATAATGAGCTACACTAGCTTAGTAAGCAACATAACACACCAAAGTGAGATCTAAGCATGCTAAATAATAAGTTAAAAAGCAAGATTTTAATTAAAAAATAAATCAATTATCGAATAATACATATATCCCTTTTTGAAGTATACTATTATTTTTATAAACTAATACCAAAAATTCAGCATTAGGTTAAGGCCACGTAACCCAGTGGCATAGATCAGAATGAACAAAGTGCCAAACACCACTATTCTTAACCACCAGTGGTACGATGTTCAAATACCACTATTCTGATCACCGGTGATGCGGTGTTGAAACCAGTTTCTCAAATTAAAAGTCGACAGAGCCAACGAATAATCTCCATTGACGGAGCTAGATCATAGCTGTACTAAGATACATACATATAAAACAAATTTTTCGTAATTTGTCCGATCACATTTTTCAGATTTCATAACATAGCACATAACATATTTTAAAATAATTACTATCATAATATTAATATGCCTCACCCATTTAACTAAGTATAAAATAAATATTATAATCAAATTTAATCAACTAATTAGTATTTTAGCAGAAATTTGAAAAATATACTTTGAAGCATTAGGTTACTTACCTCTTCTCGCTTCAAAAATTTTACTTTAGCTAGTCGAGTCAGGTACACCTATTTTAATATCATTAAAATATCATTAATTTCATCATCATCCTAAAAGCCAAGCAAAGTCATAGATTAAACATTTTTGGAAAACGACCTCATGCCTCCAAATTAGGTTGATCAAGTGGCAGTGCCCGACTGCCTAGGTGGGTCCGAGCAAGAAGAATTCAAGTGATCAGGGGAAGATCAATAGTGGTTAAATTTCTAACGATCTAGCTGGAGTTGAAGTAATGGGCCAGGCTACCGTCCGGATATCGGGGTGATTCAGGGCCTCCATACTGGCTCAACTTGGAACTAGATAATAAGAAAAGCAAGGCTTACACTATAATCCTCGAACCTCTCTAGAGAGAGAAAGAGTGAAGAGAGAGAATTTTGGCTCGGGCCTAGGTTTGGTCTGATTCTAGTCTTAGGCCCAATCTGTGTGGTTCGGGTCGACCATCAGGAGGAAGTCTAAGCTTACTCGATTATTTGACTCGATTAGAGGAGAGTTAGGGATTAGTTTTCCTTCTTCAACCTTTTTTTCTTCTTCTTCCCTCTCGGCCCAAAATGGGGATGAATAGGGGCCCGCTGAAATAAGAAAACAAGGAGAAGGGGGAAGAGAAGGAAGAGAGAAGAGGGAAGAAGCCAGGAAGGGTGGCAGCGGCCAGACCTAAGTGGTCGACAGCCAGCCGTTGCTAGCAGCAGCAGCCGGCAGCGGCTGCGGTGGTTGACGAGAAGGGAGAAACCAAGAACATTCTCAGTTGGCCCGAAACAAGAGAAATAGCTCAACAAGAGTTGGAATAGAGAAGAAAGAGGGAAGGAAGCTTACCAACAGGTGACGAAGTTGGAGGATCTCAGTCGAGGATAGCTCGATCGATGGCGACTTCTGGTGGAAAGAGGGCGACAAAGCTTGGTCCAAAAAATCAGAGGCGGCTTAATGTATTTGGGGGCCTCAGGCGAACTCACTAAAGGAGACCTTTTTTTTGAAAAATGATAAAAAAAATTTAACAAGTGCAAAATACTTTAAAATTTTATTTAAAAATAATTCGTCTAGATTTTTGAGATGCAAAATTACTAATCAATTTTTTGTACTAAAGATTCATTAAAATACTATTTTCAATTGATAATATAGCTAATCTATTTAATCTTTCTTATGACATAGTTGACTGCATATAAGATTTATCAACTTTAATTTTTAAAAACTTCTCTGAGTAAAAGCAACTGTTACAGGTATTGTTAACAATATTCTATAAGCAATGCACGCATTTAAAAAAAATTATTTTTTATAAAACTTAAAGTATCAATAGGGGTACTAGATTCTATTGGTAAACCGTCTTTTAAAACTTGAACTCTGAAAACAGATCAAGACCATCAATATTAGAATATTCACCATGCTTTAAAAAATTTTCAAGATTAAACAACACTTTTTTAAATCTCTTCATTCAAAGATTTTAATTTTCTAAAATTAAACAAAAAATCAAAAATATTTTCATATATAGTGAATTATTCAAACCTATTTTGAATTAAAAAATAGCTTGATCTACTATATATAAAAAATAATCAATTATAAAAAATTCTTTAGCTGATCTTACCGTCTCATCATCACTATTTTCATTAAATTATTTTTTTCTACGGATCACATGTTTTTCACAAAATATAGGTTCTATTTTTATTTTATTTGCAATTTTTTTAGATGAAATCAAAGCAGTCATGAATTCATTTTTTTTATAACTTTTTAAATAAGAAAGAAGATCTTTTAATTGATTTATAGCAACAACAATATGTATATCTTCAGATTGTAAGTTCTTACAAACTGAGTTAACAACAAACAATATATTATACCAAATATTCATACCCAATAAGAATTCAGAATTTTCAATCTCATATGGAGCTAAGCATGTGGCTTTACTCTTTGTTTTAGGATCTTCACTAATTTTTGCTAATTAAACTTAGGTATTTCTTATTTTAGAAGTTGGTATTTAATTGCTTTGACACTTTCAATATGATTTTTCCAACGTGTCTGTAATAAGATTTTAAAAGTTAATGTAGATACATTATCTTGTAAAATTTTATTGTTTTGTAAAAAAAAAAAAGTAAAAATTCGTTGAATCACTTCAAAAAAAGATATAGCCTTAGAACATAAGTTAGCAGTATCACATAATACTAAATTTAAGTTATGACATCAACATGGTGTGTAAAATACTTTAGGATTTATATTCAATAATCTTCTTTTTACAACAAATCTATTTAGAGCTCCTTTTTGAGATTGAATGATTTTTTTGATTTTTCTTTTTTTTGAGTTTTTCATACCCACATTCATATTTTCTATTAGAATTTGAATCTAAAAATAATATTATCAAACAAAGCAATTAAGATAATCACCACAAACAAATCAAAATATAAAAGAATTGAAAATGATAAAACATGATCACGTTAAGAGAAACGAACTCAAGTCCCAACAACCGGTACCGAACTCGATGGCGAGAAGCAGTGCCGGAGACTAATTGGTGGAGTTGGAGAAGAGGTCGAAGCCGCAACAAAAACACACCTGAATAGCTGAAATCCTAAGAAGCAAAACAATCTTGGATTCAAACTTCAAAGATTAGAAAAAGAACAGAAAAAAAATATATATTCCATTGGTTAAAAATATTTTTTTTGGATGAAGAAATTGATAATCAAGAAATCACTATTTTTACAGAAAATTAAAACAAAAAAGAAAACTAGAAAATGATCTAAACAACCTGGTAGGTAACATAGGTTAATACGTAATAGGTATAGTCCACTGTCCATAGAAATGAAAAGCCTCTCTCAACTCTCTGGCTCTCTCTAGCTCGGTGGCTCCCCAAGAGGCCAAGACCAGAAAAAAGAAGTAAAGAACTAAAGAAGACAATTAACGAAGTAGAACCCTAGAAAAAGCCAAGCAGCCAACTAGCCAAGTAACTAAGTAAGTAACTAAGTAAGCCAAGTAGGCAAGTAGCCAACAAATGAACAACATTGCAAACCCCAAGTGGGCCAAGTCGAAGGCTTGAAGCTCCGCTTTTTATTATTTTATCCCATGCTCTCTCTAGACTCTGCCACTCTGGCTCAGGAGAGGAGAGAATTCAGAGAAGCCGAGAAGGGCAGAGAGGAGCTTTGACTTCGCACCGAGAAGGGGGGAGACTGGAGAGAAACCGAGAAGGGCCGAAGTGGGGAGGAGAAGCCGGAGGTTGTTGGGAAGGGCAAAGGGGGGAGAGAAGCCAAGAAGGGGGGAGAGAAGCCAGAGGTTGTCACTGCCTCACCGGGGCCTGGGCCCGGGTCACGCACTCACGCTTTTGTGAGAAGCCTGATGCCTGACTGCCTGAGCGGTTGAGTGAGAAGGCAGAGCCGCAAAAGCAATGGGAAAGTGCCTGTGGGATTCGGGAATGACGAAGGGAGCTGCTGGGATTTGCTTTATAGTGAACAAAGAAGAGTTTAATCTTCTATTCGGCTATTCCTGGCTGCGATGGGATTGTGCCGGAGACTTTTACTTTTCAGTTTTTCACGTCTCGTTATCTTGAAGCTAAGGGCATGAGGTGGCCCGTAGCTCTCACTATTTCACAGCAATTTCACTGTAGCTCTATTTGGACTGCGGTGGGCCTTCTTTAGGCCGAGGTTCTTAGGCGACCGCCTTTGTTGCAGTCGTCTAAGGGTTGAGCCGGCCCTGCAAAAAATAGAGCGACAGGAAAAGTAAGTGATCAAGAGGGGGTTTTCGAGGGTGGTGAAGCTCAAATGTGGTGGCATGTTAGTTGCCGGAGGAAAGGAAGATGAGATGGGAGCTCGGTGGTGGATCAATCGTAGAGGATGAGGGGGATTATATAGGGGGCTTTTGAATAGGATGAACTTGGCGGTCGTTGCACCGCCTGCGATTCTCGTGGTAGATGAGCACGATTGAACGGCCGGCGGCCTTTCGAATGGTCTATGGAGTCGTCACCGGCCATGACTCCGCGGCCTTATCACCTCAACGAATGAGGAAGAAGGAGCAGAGGATCATGTTCACGATCCTCTATTTCGATTCCTCCTTCTACCATGGGCTGCTGTTAATTAGGCCTACCGACTTCAGTCCAATATGATCCATTCAAGGCCCGTTCTCACATATTTAGATCCTTCATGATCATGGCATGCAAGTCCGGAACCCTTACTAACGGATGCCAGAATTTGGTTCCAGCCAAAGTCTCCATTTTTCCAAGATCTTGGAGCACCTGACAACCTCTAGGTCAATTCTGCATGGCAGAACTTCCAAAATGCAATAGCTCCTATGCACCTCCACTACATGAATCAGTTCCATGATTGTTGCAGAATCCTCTATCAGAACCCATGAGGGATTGCAACCATGATCATGCGATTGAGGCACTTAACAACGACCCCATCCATGGCTACAAGATGGAAGAGGAGGCACCATCTTTCTCCCTTTCCACAATTTCATTTGTGTTGGCATATTCGCATCCCTCAACCTCATTGTTTCATGCCTTGAAGCCCTGTCGGCAGGTACATCTGCTAGGTCATTCTACTTTGCAAGGATGTTACCATATTTAAGATGACTGTCCAACTAGTAGTTGTAACCACTCATGTATTCAGCACAGCATTTCTCTGCTAGTCTGGTCTTATGTCATAGTTTAGTGTTTGATAAAAAAGGTGGATAAAACAATATCTGTTACGGACAAAGCTTGTTCAACTGCTAAAGGATGTTGTATAAGAAACTAAGGTCCAGTTTGGAAATGAAATGAGGAGCCTAATCCTGGTGTATACCTTGCCTTATATGCTTTCTTTGCTTACCTCCTCGCTTGTCAATTACCTCTCCGGTCCCCATCCAGTCCAACCTCTCAGCCTCAGGCCATGATGACCATTGCCCTCTCTTGTTGTTATCGACCCTGCTCTAGTTCCTATCAACCCTGTCCTAAGACAAAGACCAATCCGATGCATTAATGCTGAACCACCCACCCTCCATGCAAGCTTATTTTGTCCTCCAACCTACCGCAATCACCTATGGTATGCCTGCCTTGCATAATTTTTTAATGTGCATTATGTAAGCACTAGTAAGTAGTAACCAAATTTACAACCTGAAAACATGTTTTCTAGCCATATTTTTTCTCCAGACAGCCCTCAACACCTTATTCCAGTTACATTTCTCATCACATTACACAGAAAACAGTGAGAATAGGAACAGCAAACTTGTCCAATCCCCCAAAGAAATCACCTAATTCTATCGCATCATTACAAAAGGATCTAAAACAGTATTTTCAAACTAATTGCATGGGATAGCAGTGTTGTTGCTAGAAATCGGATCCGGAGGTGATTGTGAAACAAGAGGAGGAGTTTCTGCCACAGGCGGTGGCGGACGGCCGTCTCCGGTAGACCTGTAAAAAGCACAGGTCAGAGGATCCGGCGAAGGCCTTCCGATACTTAAGTCAGAGAGTATTCGTAGATATTCTAATGGAGAAATCTTGTTGTGGAGGGGAAAAAAGTCCCCTCTCTCCCCGAAGTTCCTCCCTCTTTATAGGAGGGGGTGTGGTGGTTATTCGTAATCAGATGTGATTGCACAAATCTTGGGTTAAATAGATTACCTTAGATGGCACGGAAATTCAGATTAGCTGGCAATTGGTTGAGATTGCAAGGATTCAGGTTTGACAGCTGTTGTAGCGAAGACTGCGGGATTTGATCCCGAATATGGAGGATTTTGTGACCCCTTCTTTATGCAGACGCTCCGATTTAGAGATCGGCTTGACTTTCGGTGGAGTTGGGATCGGTTTCAGTTTCTGACTAGATCTTTTTTGGTCTCGAGGTTAATCAAGCTTTGCTTAACCGACACCATGCTTACCGAGATCACGCTCATCGAGACCATGTCCGCCAAGACCATATTTACCGAGGTCACCTTTGCCGAGACTATGCCCGTTCAAACTAGACTTGCTATCGGATTCATGTGCTTTAACAATATGTATTTGGTGGTGATCTAACCCCACCCCCCCCCCCCCCCCCCCCGTGCGGGGCGTCAAGCAGCATCCCTGGTGGCCAGTTTGCGGTATCCTACCGATCCTTTCCTAAAAGGAATTGTACCTACCGCATTTAAGTAGAAAGTATCCCCAAAGTTTTTTTATCCCGTTTCTAGTCAGGGCCTTCAAGAGCAGAAAGAAAAACATGTAGATGCCGTCACACTTGAATTTGATTGCTTGACAGCCAAACCGACGAATATTGGGAATCTTCTCTTGTCCCACAAGACGAGCCCTTCTTTCACCGGATGGGACATCTCTTGTCTGAGAAGGAAAGCAACGAAGTTTAGCTCCTTTGCTCCTATGGTAATCAGTACAACATGCTCTTTGCATTGTATGTCCAACTTTTGCATACACTTAATCATATGACAAGGACTCGTAACTAATGCCCTTAATGGGTGCATGTTACTCTTCAAGCACATGTATCCGTTGTAGCTTATAATGATATTGTACCCGAGAGGATTAGATTCATATTGTTCATCTGAAATGTTTGGGAGAGTGAATCATCTCCAACCTAATCTTAGAGGAAATTCCCATGAATGGAGTGCATGGCAAACTCTTATCAACCAAGCAACTCCAACCTGCATCCGATGATCCGAGATTTTCTGCAGTGCGCTGTTTGCGCCGCAGTCTGATGCAGCATTTGACGACCGTCATTAGAAGATGGACGGTAATCAAACAAGATACGTTCGCCAATTTTCTTATGACAAACATCGAGTGCTGCATCGGTCTTTATAATGCATCGTAAAGAATCTATGCTTGCATCCAATTCACGAAAGAGAGCAACTTTACGAGTATGAGGATCCGTGCGGACGTGTGTTTAGTCTTACATCAATTATTCGCTAGGTAGATTTTGAGTACTTATATAAGATCAAGAAATCCAAATATACCTTCTAGTTATGTTTTTTTTTTTAGTGAGGTTCTCAAGACTTAAATGAAGAAGTATATGAGGAGGCCCGTATTTAGTTCCATATGGGTTGTTCGCTGATTTGAAAAGAATTGGATTAAAACATCTTTTTATTTTTGACTAAACTAAATATCTACTAAAGTCAAAATCTCCCAAATAAACTGTTTACCAGACCTTCCCTTCTATATTTTTTTAAAATTTCCACCCAACGTACTCTGATTTATTTCTGTGTGAATCTTGCCAACCGCACTTGCAGAGCCCGTTTAACGGTCCCCACCAACTTGCTTTCTAGGGGTCGGATCAGAGGCCAAGGCGTTAACCCGCGCACCAGAATAGAATGCAAGTTGAGGAGCCAATGGTCTCCCTCTCTTCTCTGTCTTCCCCTCTCCTTCCACCGGCATTCGCGGCAGTATTCCGACCTCCATCTCCCTCGACGACCATCCGGCACCACCACTCCACTTCTTGCCCTCGTCGGATCTAATCCTTTCCCCGCCGCGTCGCGGTATGCACTATTAATTTCTCTTCTCGGATCGATTCTTCTTCAAGTTCTTGTTTTCTTCTTCTTCTTCTTCTTCTTCTCTTTAAGGGCTTCTTTGAATGCCGGGAGATCTTGCCGGTCCGACAGGATCTAGCCGGCAGGGGTTTTCTTTTAATAGTTGCGATGGAAAGGGGAAGGAAGAGGGAGCGGTTCCTGGCGACACTGGTTTTTTAGGATAGGATAAATCGCCTTTCAAAAGGGATTACTTATCCCTGAAATTTAAGGATAAGTCTCTATGCGGCTGCTTCTGTCATCGTATTTTTCAGAAGACAAGCTGGCCGGGAAGATCTTATTGAGATCTTCCGGCATCCAAACACGTCCGGGATTCTCGAGCTGTTGAATTTGGAGTTCTTTTTATTATTGTTTAGTTTGGAAGTTGATTGATACTGCTCTGTGATTGATGCTGTGTAGCTTCTTGTCCTTCATATTATCGGATCGGTATGATTGGGATGAGTGAGGCATTCTCAGAGATTTCCCTCCTTTCCTGTTTTTTTTTTTTGTTTAATTCGTGACCTCAAGAATGCTTTTGGAGTTTTAATTGTTGACTTTTGTGGCGTTATAGATGTGAATGAAGATTATTTGGGATATTTTTTTTGAAAAATGACTTGTTCTCTGATTTTTGTGGAGTAAATTTCCGTCCCTTTGTTTAACCTCTGGATTTTGATCTTTAAGTGTCCTGAAAAATGTGTTGCTCAAATGCACTGCTGATTTTACAAGGATACTTTTCATGGTCTGCTCTATTTTTGCATAGGTTCAAACATAGGCAATTAGGCTGGATTATAATGAGAGGTTTTGATTCTTGGTGAGAAACTTTTAAAATTGCAATAAGGAGATTTAAATGCATGGGAATTCACAAATCATTGTGACCTGAATCATGTTCACTAAAAAATTTCATACATAATCATCGATGCATGTAGCTGTACCATGTCAGCCGACATTACACAAATTAATCTTCTATTGTTGCAGTATAGGAATGATTTTTATTCCTAAGATCTTTAATTGATCTTCAAAACAATGTGATGAGGATAATAATATGGAGCCCTCTTTGCATGTTTTAATAATTGTACCAAAGTACTAAAATAGATTTTGAAAGCATGTTTCAATCTGAAGAAATTGTATCTATTATCACTTCCCTGAGAAAGTTGATGATATCTACTACTCTCTAAACCAATTTCATTGAAATTCCATTTGCAAGCTTCTTAACTTTAAAATTGTAGACCGTCATACACTGTTCGTTATCTTTGCCATTGTTCTGCTCTAAAAAGGAAATAATAATCCACAGATTCCATTGTATGTGATGTCTGGATGTCTGGTTCGGTACGGTATGGCATACTATGGAATGGATGGTGAATTTGTGGATCCACCATCAAGCTGCCCGGATGGTTTGGTCTGGATCACTGGTTCTAAAACATAGGTAGAGTTAAGCTAAAGTACTATCCAAACTATTTGGCTTAAAATCAATGATACTCTTTTTAAAATGAATCCATATGATTGATCATATTTTGCAATGTTTAAATTGTCTAAGAACAAAAATCATGTGATATGAAGGTCTCTTACTTGTGCACCTAGTGGTTACTGAATGGACAAATTCATTGTATGATACCATGCTTTGATTTGATTTATACTTTAGAAACATACAATCAATTGAATTTTGGTTTTTCTGCATCTCAAAATTTGTAGAACAAGATCAAGTGTTTGGATTCTCAAGTTATATGACATAAATTATTTTAAGGTGTAGAAATGTAGGTATGTGTTTGTAAAAAAAAATGTAGGTTAAAAAATGTCATTTGTGATCTTTGTGCTAGTATCGAGTGTTCATGTTTTTGAGCTGCTGTGCATCTGTTGCAGATAGTTTTTTATAGTTAATGCCTGTCCATCCTTCTTGCTTAAAAAGGATGGATGGATGACCACGGTTATGTTTAAATTAGCTAAACTACTTTCTGCTGCTAGGATTTCTGGCAACTGTTTTCACAGGATGAACTAAGTTGGAAGTTGATCAGATTGCATCATAGAAAGTGAAAAGGTTATCCACCATTTCTTGCAATAATCAATAACTAAGTAATATATATCCCAGAAAAATTGCATAAAGTTATCCTTGTCATCCTGATGCATCAAAAAAAATTAATGTAGGTTGTTAAATATCATGAATACTGTTGCTCTTCTTTATTGGGAGAATGTGAGCGTCGTGGATGTTGTAGTTGTTAAATATCATCAATACTTTGTCCTTTCCTTTTGTTGGTCCATATTTTTTTATCATTATCTTTCATGTGAAAATAATACAGCAAATCCTGTAGTTGTAACAACTTGATATGTTGTCTTTGAGCTGCGCGGCAAACAAACATTCAACTCAGAAAGTCGCATTCTCTGTTTATTTGGCATGATGTACTCTGTTGGCTGACAAAAGCTCGTTTTATCATTCATGCAGGATTTTGGTCAGTCTAAATAGGTTTTAACGACCATGGTTCTCACTTCATTACCATCTCCAAATAGGAAATCGCAAAACACATTGTTTTCATCATCCCCTTCCAAGAAGCTATCAGGTCGTGATGAATTAGGAAGCTGGTCTACCATTCTTGAGCGGCATCGTTTCCTTCTGACAATGATGGCATTGTTGGCATTTCTGTGCACAATATATCTCTACTTTGCAGTTACTTTAGGGTCCTCAGATCCCTGTTCCGAAAAGTCTGGAGCTGAGAAGGCACTTTGTGAAGCAAAATATTCTTTATACAAAGGAAAATTGAAATTATCTTAACTTGAAATGTTCTTCGAAACTCATGGCATGGTACTTCTGTGGTCTAGGATTCAGATTTAATTCCTCAAGTTCTGGATGCCGCATTTCCTGATGCTGCATTGTGCGAATTGCACCTCAAATTGTTGTAAGCTATGATTGAGAATATGTTCAATGAGCAAAAACTCTCAGGTGAACCTGATTATCAAAACGTGGTGTTTTTTATAAATGATCTTTCTTTCTTCCTTACTTCAAATGTGAGGGTGCCAACTGGCTTAGTCGGCAAGATCTTTTTGTCAGATACAGGGACCTCGGTTCAAATCTATCATCACTGTAGTTTCAGTTACCTTTCTTCCCATACATGTTCAGGTGAGGAGAAAAAAAAAGAAAACAGAAAGAAAGGGAAGAGAACTAGATTTGTGAATGTTTGAGGTAAAGGCCTTAAATTTCTGTGCAAGCCACACAATACTGCTGCCTCAAAAGAAATAAGATGTCTGGACTCCTGCCAACATATTATTTTAATTTTTCAACTTTCAAACAGCCATAACTTGAAGGAGGTATGAGGGTGTAGTTGAATTATTGTATTGCCGAAGTAGGGCTGTAAGTTTGAATTTGAACCAGCAGAAGGATAAAAGAGTGGGTTAAGCTCATGAACTTGGATGCAAGTATAATGGACCAAACCAGATGAAGCTGAAGCATTATCAGCCATGTTCGGAGGTCATCTTAATTGCATATAACCAATTAAGGAATCGGTAGCTGGAATTTGGTTACTGATATCAACAATTTCTCAGTTAAAAATTGCTCCATTGGTGTAGTTAGTGTATGGTGTTAACTGGTTTTCCACACTTGACAGCATAGCATCCATCAATCATATAAATTTTCCTTAATTTTTCCCGGATCATTTCATCTATGAGAATGCGCTGGAGAGGCTACCAGATGACAGATATTTCTACATGTACGAACACTTATATCATCTCTTATAATATACAGTGCATTTATGTTGCTAGAACATTTTGATGGCACAAGAGAAATGGTCCTGCATCTTTGTTTATGCTTCTCTATGTGACAGTGTTTGAGCTGCAGAAACTCCGATCGTTGTCATTGAGAGTCCAAGAAGGGCTGTAAAGTACTGTAAGGCATTGTATTCAGAGGCTGAAATACAGAAAGTTGAAGTTCTACACCGAGCAACAGAGTTTGGAGTCAATGGAGGCCAGACAAATGCAAAATGCTTGGTAACCAGTCAAGGGGTATCTGCAGAACAGAAATTTGGTGTTTATACTTCTATTTACATATACCTACAAACAAGCAACTGCAAGTATGGGTACTTATTTACCTATAATCCATTAGATACTTCGACTTCCCAATCCTACCAAGTTGTAGAATTGTTTGTCTTCCTTTCTCCTACCCATTCCATGAAAGCGTAAGTCAGATCTTTCGGAGAAACTCGATACAGAAAATTCTAAATATGCATAACAGTCTAGCAAACTATTAACAGACGCAGGACGCTGCAAGTTTACTACATATCGAAAACCTAACATGATACGAATTATATATACAATTGTATAGTTTTATTGAAAATCGAGGATTTTGCAGAACAAGAAAGAAGGTACCTCCATGATCAGCTGAAAATTTTTCGCTGACGCCTGAATTCTGGGACCTGTTCTTCCTGCCCTCTCTCTGAAGTCGAGTTCATATCGCCTTGTAACCTAAAAATGAGATTAGGAGGTAAAATATAGCATGGATAGTGGCATATCAAGGTAAAAGATTCCCATCTAAAATTCAGGATGGTAATTTTAAGGGCCTACATTGTTGTAGTATGGAACTCTTGAGACGAGTTGACAGGCTCTATTCCTTTTCTCCTCCCAGTCTTTGGGAAGTCCATTGATATGCTGAATCTGCAATGTTCTTAAAATTAGAGCCCAATTGCATTGTCTCTTCTTTAATTTCTGCTTCCTTTTGGTCTCCTTTTCTGAATTAAGATATTAGATGATCCGAACTATGAGTCACCTGAGTTGTTTTTGTGTTTTTAAGTTGCATTGATTGGTGCTTGGGAATCCAAGCCCTCATGCTTCTAAAGCTCCCTGTGAGAGTAGTTATAGTAGGTACAAACCTGCCATATCATGTATAGCACTAATAAGCAAGATGAAATCTTTGCTATGCTATGGAAAGAGTAAGAGAAGTTATCTTACGCAACAACACCAAGAAGTCTCTTTGACTGATTTTTCAAGGAATCGAGCGGGCTTCCCTGCAGGCATTAAGAGTTGACCATGTTATCAGGTCTAATGGCTGTTTCTTTTTTCCAAAATAACTCTGTTTATAAACTGAATTAAGAAAGGTGTTCAAAAATTATATTTAAAAAGTATAGAGTACCATCTCAAGTTTGTTCATAAGACACCATTTCCTGACTGTATTTATATGGAATGAAAATTTCAGAATTATAAAAGCAGAAAACATCTTTTAGAAATTCAAATGTGGGTTTTCCCTTTTTTTTTTTGACTATAATGGAGAGGGTGGTCACCTCACAAGAAGTTATTAAAAGAAGGAAAAATATTAAAGAGTTTCAGAATTTCCTTTTTTTTATAAAAAAAAGACTTTGGATCAAAATATGGACAAAAATCAAGAAAAAAAAGAAAAGAAATATCGATGGTAATTTAAAAATGAGAATTGCATCCAACTTGATCGAGAACGAAGAAGAAAAGGATAGTTCAACCTGATCCCATATTTGGTATTTTGATCCCATGAGATTAGTCGTTATGGTACCCAAGAAGCTGTCATCTGAGCTGCCAAATATCCCTTTTGGATTCTGAGAAACAATGAACTGAGACCTACCACTTCTCCTTGCATGTTGGGCAGCAGCTAGTTTCCGATCTTGTCGTCCATGACCCTCCTGTTAAAAATGTGATGAACTATTTTAAATGATGATATTCAGATAAAACTTCAGTAAACTATACACATTTAAAAAAATATACTTTAGCTGCAAAGTTGTCATTGCTCAAGACTCTAGAAGGGAAGGTACTAGTTCTATAATATCAAAAGATTATTGGAATTGCATCAAACTTACGCAGTTTCTTTTTTTATTTCTGGATAATGGACTCATGAAGCTAAAATATCACTAGAACACTTATTTTGTGGTTCACAATCTCAGATTTTATGAATATAAATAGTAAAGCTCGAAAACGAGTAATCACTAACTTGGCCACATTGTTAGAAGACCTGATTATAACTATATTGTGCACAAGATTTAACATTAGAAATACTTTCTGCATTCATTATTCATTTAAATCTCCTTTTTACTTTTTTTGAATTGTGGATCCAAAAATTGTTTAGTGGGGTTTATGAATCATGGCTGTAAACACCATCAACCTTGTCCATAGTAGAGTTTTTGAATTTCATTTGCCAATCATTCCTAATCAGCCTGCCTCTTGTCATTTCATAAGATGGTTAAAAACTAGTATCCCGATTTTCACCATTGTTTCTCTTTTTTGTCAAAACTACTTTAAATAAAGAAAAAAGAACAGTAAGCCTATAAATTTTGGGCCATATTATCATGGTATCAGAGTAAAGCCAAAATGTTACTATCATGCTTGCAGGAGTGGAGCCGAATGAAAACCGACATGAGTTATAAACAATCCTTCCAAGTTGACATTTACAAATTACAATGAAAAAATTTGGACGAAAGCATTTCAGAAAGAGAAATCCAGGCTAACTGGGGAAAACATTTCAGCTTTTTCTGCATCACCATGATTACGTATTCTGGATTTCCAATTATGTTATACATTATCTTGACCATCATATCCTTAAAAAAAAGTTAGTAGCATTTCCAAGTGATCATTATCACATCATCTGTTTATTTTGTCATCTCAGAAAATTGAACTTGACACTCGGAATATTGATTTAGTTTGGAATTACTTTATAAAATGAACTTTGGAAAGAGTTGTGATGTACCCTAGAGCTTCTTCTGTTGCTTCCAGCTCATTAAATTGTATTTCTAAAATTTGGATGACTTTTATGGGCATTTGAAACTTTTTTTCTTTTATTCATTTTTTTTTTTTCTTCTTTCCTTAACCATCACTTTTCTTCTCATCCCATCTTGCTCTCCACTCTCCTACGCTGAAGTTTTGTATAAAGTGCTGAAGCTGAACCGATGTGTTAACTTTGGCAGCTCTAATACTTGAGTTGTGATCATAGGGGAAAAAAAAAATTCTAATGCATTTCATTGTAGTCGACAGTGGTTTAATTTGATTGTTGCTAGCTGTGGGAACATTTTAAAATGCAAGAAACAACGCTATCATAGGGCTCATTATTGAAGTATGTTATCGCTCGACACATCTAATATGAGCTGAGAATTGGACATCTAATCCTTAAAATGTTTATTAACAACATTTTGCACATCTCCAGCAGAATTATTTAATGGAAAATTTACATAAAAAACATTGAAAATGACCATTCACCACACATGATCGCCTACTATTGTTTATTTCAGGTTGGTTCTCTTTACCTGATAAACAACTGGTTCTACCCTTACACCTATCAAAAACTATAAAAATTGCCACTTACCTATCTTTGCATTATGTCTATAGTAGCTGTTTAATGTTTCTGTTCATACAATAGCCATTTAGAAAAATAGCAGTAATAAGACAGCTGTTATCTAGTGATCTGCTAATCTGTACATCACCTCTTTCTATCTAGTAAAAGCTATGCAGATTCAAAATAAGCAGACTTGATTTTTTATGGCTCCATTTTAAGCCATTTAATTTTTTAAATTATAAAAAACTTTTCTGATTGAAACCACTAAATTTTTAGTTGTCTTTCCATGGTTTTCATTTGCTCCTATCTCTTGCTCTAGGCATGGCCATGCCGAAGATCAGACAAGAGAACCAGATCACAGGATATCCCAATCTGCCAACAAGTATACTTGGGAAAAAGTCTTAACCATTTAGACAGTCACCTCCAGTTTGATTTCTCCTTATATAATTGCAAGCAAACATCATGGGAGACTTCTATACGGTGGACCTGTAGACAATTATAATCACCTAGTACATATTTATTCTGATGTAAAAAAAAATTGTCACTGTTTATATGCAAAAATTAGTCCGTTATCGACCAACTATAGTAAATGGTTAAAAAGCATAAGACTGATCAAGATTTAGTTAATCATTTGCGCATAACACTTGAAGGAGCTATGTTTGCTCACTTGTCACTTATACAAGAGGCCATATTTGGATAGCTAATTGCCGGAATTAACTTTCTACAAGGAGTCATCAGGACAAGAGGGAGTTATTCTTGCAGGTAACTCTCAGCAACTACCAAAGGGGAGTTACCAGGGCAAGGAAGCATCAAAAGAGTGTGGTTATTGTTGGAAATAACTATCAATCTACATAAGAAGGGAAACAGGTTTCGTTTGGAGGGCACTCTCTACACACATGAACATTTAACTATCCTGGCATTGGACAAGATTTCTATGCCTGTTCTACACCATAATAAGTGCCAAGAGAATTCTACGTCGGTGACCTGGTCCTAAAGTTCTCCAACGTGAAATGAGCATCAACAGGATTCTTTTCTCTAGTATGTTGGATATTCCACTCCAAGGAACTAGCCTGGAAATGGGCCCACTTCCAGCCCTACAAGAAACACTTGTTAGCATAGTCAATAATATTCCCTCATGTAATTAATCTCTTCATTGTTGTTTCTCTACTTTCAAGTAGAGCTGCAAATGAGTCAGGTCGGGTCGGGTCCTGAGTGACCCCGATCCGATCCGGTTTCTTGTTTGGATCCTAATTTTGGACCCAGACCCGACCCGGTTGAAATTCGGATCGGGTCGGGTTGGGTCCATGCCTACAAATTTTGACCCGACGAGTCATTCGGATCGGGTCGAGTCCGGGTCGGGTCCGGTTCTATGTATTTTTATATTCAAAGTTCCACTATATAATAGTAAGAAACATCAAGCAATTATTGCCCTAATTCTTTTTGGAAAAGAAAATAGACATTTTACTAGTTAAGCTATTTTTACATGTTCAAATTCAACATTCTTTAAATTCAACAAGTTCGGGTCGAGTCCGGGTCGGGTCCGGTTCTATATATTTTATATTCAAAATTCTACTATATAATAGTAAGAAACATCAAGCAATTATTGCCCTAATTCTTTTTGGAAAAGAAAATAGACATTTTACTAGTTAAGCTATATTTACATGTTCAAATTCAACATTCTTTAAATTCAACAAGTCCGGGTCAAGTCCGGGTCAGGTCCGGTTCTATATATTTTTATATTCAAAGTTTCACTATATAATAGTAAGAAACATCAAGCAATTATTGCCCTAATTCTTTTTGGAAAAGAAAATAGACATTTTACTAGTTAAGCTATATTTACATATTCAAATTCAACATTCTTTAAATTCAACAAGTCGGTCCCAAGCATCAAGGCAACATTCTCTAAAAAAAATACTGACCCAAAAAAAATGGGTCGGGTCGGGTCCGGGTCGAGATTGGGTGGACCCGACCCGACCCGAAAAATAGAATAGGTCCAAATTTAGGATCCGATCCGGCCCTACGGATCCTAAAAATCGGATCAGGTCGGGTCTTACGCGAGTCAGGTCATGGGTCAACCCGACCCATTTGCAGCCCTACTTTCAAGGGTTAGGTCGGGTCTTACGCAAGTCGGGTCACGGGTCAACCCGATCCATTTGCAGCCCTACTTTCAAGTTAGCAGTTTCCCTTTTTTCTTTACGATATTTGCATCATATTAGAGGGTTTAAGTCCTTTTACTAATGCACTGAACCTGCTTTCCTTCATTGACTATGTCAACCCCCGGATTGATGCCTACAACCCCCGGATGTTCGATTCATAGATGTGTGTTTTCAGAAAACAGTCACCTGTCCATTGGGAAGATATATAGATGCATTATTGTTCATTATTTTTTTCCATTATAACAAGTGATATAATGCAGAATCTTATTTCAAATGTCTTTCTTAGGCAGTGCGAGTCCAAGATAACTTACTATGCCTCTTGCAAGTATTATTTTTTCATCATTCTTTTTGCCTCTGCCCTCAAATGCACAATCTTATATGTCATAATTATATTTATGACCACAGTTTTAAGCATCAAATATTAGATAAGTCGCAATCATTGAAATGTTTTGAAATCAAATGGACATGATGAGTTGCTCAGTCATTAATGTTTTGAGAATCATGAACCTAATATTTCGGATTACACAAATGCAAAACATCATTACTGAAGATGATCTTTCCCTATATGTCCCTATATCATTTTCCCTCTTATCTCCAATAAGACTGAAATAAGTGTCTCATTTTAAAAAAGATAAAAATATCATTTACTATGGAAGGCCTAAGGGGGAAAAAGAAAGAAAATCCCTGGACCTCAACTATCAACTGTTGATATGGGGTGCCTGCGCCTGCCCCAAGTCAAAATAGGAAATGCAACAGATTAGCTGACAATCCATTCTCACTGCATATGGATCACAATCACATAGTATCAAGGTGTGCACCATAAAGTGTGGAGTAGTTGAGAAGGAAGCAGTGTAATCTGGTATGCATCTTGAGACTCATCTGAGAACATTGTCCCAATCTAGCAAAAACTTTTCCTTCTTCCAGTTAGTCATGGAACCCAGATGCAACCAGGGAATTTGATATTACTGTTCTCACTAAGTGAAATTATGAAGGAAAAAAAAATACATGAAATGGAACCAGAAAAGGAGCAGAGGAAATAGCTTTACCCCTAGAAAAGAAAAAAGTGCCAAAAAATTATTATAAGAAGAAGGAAGTGTGGGTACTGATGACAAAAAAACAAATCCATTTTAAGCTAACAACCATTATTCGCGAGCATCAGTAACTCCCAAAAATTTTATTCTAAGAGCAAGAAGAGTGACCTCACATTGGTATAAAGAGAATAGAGGGCCACCCCTCCCCTCCCCTGTGCTTGTTCCTTGACTATAATGCAAGTACACCTCTCGACATCCAATGGCAGTGGCCTACACAATAATGACCTGAAACCACCATATAAAATAACTTAGTCCATGCATGGCTGCATGCCAAACGTACACCAATCTCCACATTAATTACAAAGAACTGGCCTGCTAGCTGATCAGTTACTACCACGCCCCTCCACTCGAGTGGTTCAGTTTCTAATCAACCGCGCCCTCACCACTCTCATATAAATAACAAAGAGGAGGAGGAGGAGGAAAGACCTGTTGGGAAGAGTAGACCAGGATGAAGCGGGCGCAGATTCTGAGTCCGAGAATTCCCACATATCCGAAGACGACGAGATTGGCTCCCACGGCCTCGTTCCCCCAAGCTTTGAATCAGGCTCGTTCAGCTTCATGCACAGCTGCAGAGAGGAAGGCTTCAGTGCAATCTTGTTATGGATGGCTTTGGCTCCAGAGGCCTGCAGGCTCTTCTCCTTGCTTGAAGGGGGAACAAAACCACGGCCACGGCCTTGGCTGAAGCTGTTCGGGCCGACGTCGGGCACCACATTCTCCTTGTCGGCGGAGTTGACCCCGACGTCGGTGAGCGGGTTGAGGTAGAGGGATTTATACGCGGTGGAGGAGGAGTTGGGACGGTGGGAGAGCAAAGAAGTCTTCTTTGGTCCGGTCATTAGGATAGAGTGGGGTTGACAAACAAAGGTCTGAACTGCGTCTCGGGTATATATATAAAAGAGGGAAGGATTCAAATTTGAATAGAGCGTTGGGAGATGTGCGGTGGAGTTTGAATTGGATGAGACTAACGGTCGTCTTCTCGGGAAGTGGATCGTTCCAGCGTCTCTTCTTTTGGACTTTTTCTTTCTTGGTAAACTTCTTTTGGACTTTTTTTAATGATGGTGTTGGATGGAGGCAAGCGAGCGGGAAGAGGAAGATTTCGAAGTGTACTGGTACGTTGTTCTCGAGGAGCAGTACAGGGTAGCATGCCTCGCAGATCAAGACTGTGATTTGGCTTTGAGGGGTTGATCCTGGCTGTTGGATGAGGTGAGCTTCTCTTTGATTGGCTTTAGTCTTGAAGCTTATAATGAGCCATTGGTTCGTAGGAACTGGTGGTTTTATATTTTTGGAACTTTGTTCTATAATTGCCGGGATATGTGGGGGCTAATAAGGGTTATAGGAAGTCCTTCATCAAAAGAGTCAAAAGGCTTTGTTTTGTATGTATGCCTTCTCATGGCTATGGAGAACATTCAGATACTTGCAACTTTGGCGCCAGAAGAAATTTAGACAAATCTTTGTAGTGAGATATGATTGTAGCAGATCATTTTGGTAAGTGTGCTGTATTGAACTGAATGAGATGAAGAATCAAGATATTAAAAGGTGCCTAAGTCAAAAGATTTGCTTCAAAATAAGGGTAAAGACAATTACGTGCCATATTTCTTTGGCTTACAAGGATTTTGTGAGCGCTTGCATGACTTAATCATTAGTCATTGATCAAAGAGGTGAACTTTTAGATTGGTCTCTTTGAAAGTTTCATTTGAGTGGACGGCATCAGATCAAGCTATAGTTGAAATTGGTTATAGCTCCAAGTAGACGGTTTCTATTGGGTGCAGGTAACGAAGGCGTGCGAAGGTTTTTTGATGAGGTTGAATATTGGATGAGTTTGTCATAGCATTTTCCTTCCAACTTTCAAGCCGATTGATTGGTCAGGGTCAGATGGATCTAGGAGTAGATTTAGGCTTGGGGTCGGCTTAGGTAGGCCGGGGCGTGCTGATATCCTTGTTTCTTTCCTCATCACTTTTGTAGATTGGGTTGGATTTGAGCAATTTGAGCTAACTACTGATAAAATATAATTAATGAACGGGTAGACTAATTTAAAATCAATGACTGATTTGCATTCACAAAGTTATACCAAGAGTAGATTAATTTAGTTTGAATCTAGACCCGTCTAATTTATGTTGACCATACTTATTGATATTAGTCGGGACCAATTTTATTTAAATTATTGTATGGGCATCTACATATTAGCTCTTCTCTCTATTTTTGACCATTAGATAGATAAGTGATGCATATATTAGAGATATCTAAAATATATAACTATTTTAATATTAAGTATTTTAATATTTTAAATGACATCGTCTTCATGCATTTTTTTTTAATTTTAGACTCTGAAATAGAAGATGAAGATGAAGGGGCTAGTTTTTATTAATTTCAAAAATATCCCTCTTGGTTATTTAAATCTGTCCAGCTGGTCATCTTGCTCATGAAGCCACCTCAATTGTCCCATTAATGGGTATGCTTAGCTTTACTCTTTTTAAATTATTAACATTTCAAGGTAAACTCCATAAATGTAACTCAACTAGGCTTGTTTAATGGTTAGACCGGCCACCAGCCTTCTCAAGCCCAAAGCCTTTTGGATGGACTTAGATCAAAAGTTTTAGGTTTGATGGGCCGAGCTAGGCCTAGAAAGAGGCCTATTAAGTAAATGGGCTGGGCTTGGGCTTAGGAAGTCAAGCTTGCCTAAACTTTGGCATGTCTGACCTGATTATTTTTTATTTTTCTTGCATTATATATTTTTGATTTATTCGTAGACTTAATAGATGATTTTTATTGATATGTGAATTTAATTGGATAATATATATTATAGCTTATTGAGAATATTTAAATTATTTAAATTTAGTATTTTTCTAATATTTTTATTTTTTAAAAAAATTAAAGAAAGGATATGATGCTCGAGTCGAACTTTGGGCAAAGCTCAGCGCGAGCCCGGCCCGGCCTGGCGATGAACAAGTCTAGACTCCACAATCCCTTAATTTCAGACGAACCTCTATGTCTTATCCTAAACCACAACACATTCAAGAGCGGGAACATCATCGCAGACATGATCCAGATCAGATAACGCCCGCAGGGAAACGGGTGGCTCTTATGACGCGGGAGCACCCAACATAGAGAGACCGCGAGCCGCGTAACACCATGCCTACACCCGCCCGCCTAAGATGGCCACCGCCGTTAGCCTTAGGGTTTCTCTGTCCTCTCCACTCAGCTCTCTCTCCCTCCCCTCGTCCTCCTCGTCTCCTCTCCTTAGGGTTAGGGTTCGAGCTTGTGCGGCGATGGCGGGCGTCGCCGTGACCCCGGCGGTGATTGTAGGTGGCGGGAGGGTCGGGACGGCGCTGCGGGACTTGGGCGACGACCGGGACGTCATCGTCGGGAGGGGCCAGCCGGTGCCGGCCGACTTTGACGGCCCCATCCTCGTTTGCACCCGGAACGACGATCTCGACGCGGTCCTCGAGGCCACCCCGCCATCTCGATGGAACGGTACTTCAATTCCATCAAAGCCCTAATCTTTTCCCGTTTAGTGTTAGTCTCTTGTGAAATCTACGGTTTTGTAGATCTTCCTGTAGAGATGATCTTTTTTTCTCCGGGTAAGTCATAGTGAAGAAATTGATACTGACATGGGATGGGAAGTCCTTATCTTGGATACTCTTTTTTTTCGTTGCAATTATTCGTAATTGAATTGGTGCTATAAATGAAAGCAATGATTACATGTAATGGTAATTAGAGTACATAGAATTGATACACATTGTTCAGAACAGGTTGTTTGCAGTCATTGAAAGAAGAAGAAGAAGAAGAAAGATTAAATGTGAAAAGATATTGAAAGGTTGTGTACATTAAGTTTCTATTTTTTGGGCCTGTTCTCTAAGCTCCTAAATCATATGTTGCAACTTATGGGCTCGTTTGGTTCGCAGGAAAGGGAGGGGGGAAAGTGTGGTCAACGGGAAAGTAATGAAATGCCTCTTGTTTGGTTGGAGTTTTCAAAGGAGAGAGATGGGAAAGTTGTATTCCCATGGAAATATGATTCCCACATTTCATGGGAAAGTCTTTCCCATGAGGAACATGGGAAAGTTACTTTCCCATGAGGTGGGAATCACTCTTTTTTTATTTTTTCCCAAAAAGACCCTTCAGCATTAAAGAAGCATTAAAGAGGCATTAAAGACCTAATTTTTATTAAGGGCATAATAGGAATTATACATAACTTTCCTAGGAAAGTGGATGGTCAATCAAACATAAGCACTTTGGAAATTTGTCACTTTCCCATGGTTAACCAAACATGCCAAAAGTGCTTTCCTAAGTATTCTCTTCCTAGGAATCTGATTCCCAGGAATCATATTTCTAGAAGGGAAAATACTTCCCGCGAACCAAACGAGCCCTATAAGTATTTGCATTTTTCCAACGATTTTGCATCTGAGAGGGAGATCGGAAAGTGGTTTTGAATAATATAACCCCATTGGAAGAGCACACTTCGGCTTATGACGGTGTATATTGGGTCTCTCTCTTTTGTGTCAGATTCCTTGCTTCAGGACTGAAAATCTATACCACATGTTGAATTTATTTTTCCTCCATCTGTGGGCGGTTTGGCTTATGCGAACCAAAAGCCTTTCATGGGCGAGGGAGGGCAAGGAAGAGGGAGGGCGGATGTTACCTATGTGAAACAAAAGCTTTTCATGGGACATGGGGATCCAATCTATAGGTTCACCTGAAACTAGTTACTCTTCAAAAAATCTGTCTATCTGATCTCTTCATGAAAAACCCTTTCCAGTGAATTTCGCAAAAGAAGTTTGCGAACCCTCTTAAAGTTGAATTATCTGCTTCTGCTAGCAGGCTACCAACTGTTCATTGATGTAACTTAGAAAATCATAAGTGTCTATTCCTTAAAAAACAAGCCTTCGTCCATTGTCTTCTTTTGGTATTCTTGGTGTTCCTCTTGCACAATGACATAGAATGATGTTCCACATGCTATCTGCTGGGAAAACTGAGAGCAGCAAAACAGAAGAAAATTGAATGTATTATGATGAAAGGTTGCTGCCTCTAAGTTACAACTGATTGCTGTCTTGCATATATGCTGGAACTTCATTTCAAGAAGATATCTGGACTTGGAAGTTTAATTTTATGACTTTCTTTTGCCTGTTCTGTCTTGTAAATTTCCATTGCTTTCTCCTGCCCACTGTATTTTTATTTTGATATTTTATATGGTCTGCTACTTTGTTTCCTTGACTGATTGTAATACCATTTTGCTGTTTTTTTTTGGAAAAAAAAAAGATGTCACCAACAAGTTATTGCTTATATGAGCTGTAATTTTTCAGAAACTTTTATTGGCCCTCTAGTAGTTAATAGCAAGCACTTAGTTTATATTACTCAAAATGAATTACTGAAGAGATGTTAATGTAATCAAAGGGTGGTGGAATGGCTGGGATCTTAACATTTTAGCAGATTTGGTGTTTTTCCAGAATGGAATGCTTGAGCCATGGCTTGAAAGTAAAGGTTTAAGTGACGCAAACCAAGTGTTGGCTTATTTTGCTATCTCCAAACTTGGAGAAGCTCCAGTTGATGGGAAAACTGATACCAATCCAGAAGGCTTGACGGCAGCATATGGTAAATGGGCTTCAGCAGTAGCTACACGGCTCCATAATGGAGGCCTTTCTTGCAAGGTAGCTGCTTCACAGTTCTATTTCGAGTGAATATGATTGTAGTGTGCTTTGTTCTATATTTCGAGCGGTCAAGTTCCTGTGGAAATACATGTTTAACTTCTATTCTGCCATTGGAAAAAAAACTGATGTAAAAAAATTAAGTACAGAAGAGACAAAATGGGAGCAAAAACTTACATAACAAAAAAAAAAGGCTTTATTATTTTGTAAGGATAAAATGCTTCTTATTCTAAAAATGATTTGGCTAAGCATCTTCAAGCTATATCAATGGCTAGAAATATTCCGCCGGGCTTAACTGAATCTTATGGACAATCCACAACTTTACACTGTGACAAAATAGCCATGGGAACATATAAGAGGTCCAGAACATTTGAGAAGGACCAGCCTTGTAATCCAAGAAGATCCCTTGCGCATGGGCTGAGGATGACCTCCAATCACTTCATGCATGACCACCACCTATTGTATTCATGTGCATCACCGGCATATGGAGAAAGATAATGCTATGTTTGAATGCTTCTAGTTTGCCTTGTATTTTGGTAGTCTCTTTTACTTGACTAGGTACTTGGCAAAATTCTGAAGTTTGTACGGATGGTATGCATATGGAGCACCTCTTTATAGAATTAAGTATTTGTGGTGGCTCGTGCTTGATTAAGAGACACATGGTATCCACTATGCAATCCATGAACACACTGAATGTGCAAACATAGGGAATTAGCTGTTGCAAAGCAAAATGAAGTCTATGAAGATATCTCACCAATGGCAACATTAATCAAATGTTCCACGGGCCTTCCTTGCTTCTGATATTCCACCTTGTCTTGGTGGCGCATACAAGTGTGCGTTGACTGACTTGTTGATGTTCTCTGTTATTAGGGCCAGTAATTTGTAGCAGTAGGTAAAGCCAGTCTTCCATTGCCTATGGTTGCCAACCTGTTGTTTGTTATGGCATTCAGAAGTAGATCATTCTCAGTTCAGCAAGTTAGGTTACGAATGCTTTTTCCTCAAGGAATAGTCCATCTTTCATCAGCTGTCACAATTTGAAACTCCATGCCAAGGGTTCCGTGGCATCAATTTTTGATATGATCAAGAATGACTCTGTCAAGTCGGCTCATTATTGCCAACTTATGAATATGTGCTGGTGCAATTTTTCCTATTTGATTTAAATTTAAGGCTCATGACAAACTCAACAATGAAATTATGCATGCATGCTTAATTTTGCACTATCTTCTGCGTGGAAAGATTAAGCATGTCTCAGCAATATAACAATTATTCTTGTAGCCTTCATGGCTGACAAAATAGTTTGCAACTGATATCTCAGGTTATCCACATCAAATTATAGCTTGCAACTAATGTTCTTGTATCTCAAATTTTTCTTTTCATCCTTCAATGCAGCCACGTATGTATGTATGTATGTATGTATGCATGTAGTAACAACCAACCACATAAACCTATTACTCATATTTTTATGTTAGTGTTCATTTGTCTTCTGTCAAACTTGATCTTTTAGATCTCACATGAAGAACTTAACTTTAATTGCAAATCAGAACTTAAATTTACTTGCAAATTACAACTTAATTTTGATGAGTGTATTTCCCCCCTTCTCATTAACCCCACAAAGAGTTTCCCAGAGATCACCATGTGCACGTTTTACTGGATTCAGGTCCTTGAAAAGGAACCTTTTCAGAAACAAATGCTAGAGAAATTGATATGGATCTCAGCTTTCATGCTTGTTGGAGCTCGACATCCAGGGGCTACGGTTGGTGCTGTGGAGAAGGAATATCGATCTGAGGTACGAATTTTCCCCTGGCATGGGTATAAAATTGTTGTGTTATTTCATAGGTTTGTGTTGGCTCTCTGTTCGCATTAGTAACAATAGTAACATGCATACAGATGTGCTGTAATCATCTCTTCACCCGACAGTTTCTGAAGAACATCATTAGGATAGAAGCAAAAACTTTGGAGATTGCCATACATTGTTCAACCATCAAAGTTGCATACTAGAATTCTAGAGCTATAGATTGTACAATGTGCGATAGAAAATTATCATTTGATTATTGAACCTGTTGCACTGCACAAAAATTGGTTGTCAAAAAAAAAAAAATTCTTCATTCATTATTTTTTTCTCAATTCATTTCTAATTTTCTATCTCTATACGTTTGTGAATTTTGTTAATTAATTTTAGTGCAACCTTCCTAGAGTCCTGCATTTGACCTAAGTATTTTATGGCCCCCTAGCTGAGCATATTCTGCAGCTCCCTTTTGGGATGTTGATAACCTATGACTAGTTTGCAACTTGGTATCTGGTTGTGCATATCCATCTGTTGATTGGAGAAGCTGTTGGAGGCCTATTTGTGTACGTAAGGATGCAGCTTTAGCATTCATCTTTCTAGCCCCGATGGTACTTCACACATTGTGATGAGAACCAACATATGAAATGTGTGTAATGTCTATAGGTGCTTAGCGTGCTATACTTTTCCTCTTCGACTCCAAGTAACGTTCCTGGTTCCTGGTTGCAGGTTGCCAACCTGATTGCGGAGCTAGCATCTGCTGCAGCTGCAGAGAAGGGTATAGTATTTGATGAAGGAATAGAAGAGAGGCTTTGTGCTTATTCTAGGGCTGTTTCACACTTTCCAACTGCTGTAAAAGAGGCAAGTTCAGCAGAGACGTAACTTATGATCACTGATTACAATATCCAACTTCATGGTTTTTAACTTGTATATTTGATATATTTGCCCTGCCAAATGCTACAGTTCAAGTGGAGGAATGGTTGGTTTTACTCACTGACAGAGAAGGCGCTCGCGCAAGGAGAGCCAGATCCATGCCCACTGCACACAGCTTGGCTCAAGGAACTGAAGGTCGTATGAGAAATTTAGGCCCTGTAAATTTTTGCAAATGCTGAGTATGTGATTAATATCCTTGTCGATACCTCATGTCACCTAAAATCATCAAATGAAAGACCAGACTACAAATTTTATGTCGAGGAGATTCACAAAGTTCTCAGCTGTCATTCATAGAAAAATTAAAAATACTATGACGCTTAGTTTTTAAACCAGGGATTGATGATGTTTAGATGTAGGAGAAAACTGTTATTGAGCTTGCCAGTAGTTATATTCAAGGGAGAATAGAACAGTTGCAATCTGTAAATAGTTTATTGCACTCCATATATTTAACAACGATCCAGTTTAAGTCACCATTTGAGGGCTCTATCTGTGCAGGAGAATCAGGCGATAGAAATCAGCAAGCAAACCCTGCTTTCCCCACTTTTGTCTCCTCAAAAACTCTGCTGTTCAGATTTCAAGGGGTAGCATGGAAAACAACAATGTTTAGAAGTTGAAGGACCCCTCCAACTTCTTTTATCTTTCAATCAAAAGAAAAAAAAAAGAAAAAAAAGAAAAAGAAGTTGAAGGGCACGATAAACTCTCCGCAGCTCAGGCAAAACAATTGTAGAATATCCATTTGCTTTCATATTTCCCGGAAATTTGAATATATTCTAGAAGAAAGAAATTAAAACCAGATCTTATGTTCATGCGGCCATGCAAGTTTTATAAATCGTAACCAGGGAATACCAGGTCTAATTGCTATCTTAGTTCTGCAACCCCTGCAACAGTGTTACTTACTAACACTTTTCATTCCCTTGGTGAATTTGGGCTTCATTCCCTCTCAAAAAAAATAAATACATATTAACAAGCATTTGATTTTCTATTTTCCTGAAGAGAAGTTTGCAACCAGCTTAACAATTTTTCTATGGAAAGAAACTTATCCTGCTATAAAATTGGCAAAACATAGATCCATGAAGAACCAGTCGGCGACTCCTTTATTAGTCTCTGTTGTGTGAAAATAATTAAGTTCAGTTGAAATATCATTAACAATCCCATATGAATCCAAAAGTTGAGATTTGAGCTTCTAACTTCATTCCCTGGTGTTCTAACAGGTAATGTCCAGTTCTAATCCTTGGCGGTAGAGGATCCAGGAGGCAACAGAGATAACAAATACAAGGTCTACCTTACAATGCCAATGGCAATCTTACACTTTGTTCTTAATCAATAAAATCCTTACCATGACCGTCGACCAGATGTAGTGCACTCTAGATTTGAGTTTTGATCACTTGCTTGGTTGTGTTCAAACTGTAAAAAGATGTAGCCCTAGATTTTCCATGGATGACACCCTTCAATGTATATGGTTGCTTTGAGATTTGGCTCAGTGCTGCTTTTTGATCAACAGATCAAGGATAACAAAGCATTGCTGCGAAATCTCGTTGAGCAGACACCAAAAGGCAACCCTTCTGATACATGAACCCGTCATCTTCCTCTCTGACTCTTTAAAGAAAGTCCAAGAAATGGAGCCTGCCTGCAACACATAATCATGCAGGAAAAAATGTTTTCCTTCCTTCAATAACAACCTATGTCATCCTTTCTTCCAAATTCCTCTGATTTTATAGGGTTTAATTGAAAAGCAAGACCTTCTCCCTTCCAATTTCTGCGGTAGTTTGGAAGACCCATGTATTAGAGATAAGAAAATGTGCAAGCATGTGTGTCAGAGAGAGCCAGAGAGAGAGAGAGAGAGAGAGAGGAAGAGAGGGAGAGAGAGACTCTTTCCTCACAAAACTTATGAAATGTCAGCGTGCGATGCTTGTGCCAAAAGAATTCATTTTTATCAAGTTAAAGAATGGGTTATCACTAGAAGGTGAGATTACTAGTTTCTCTTTGTAATTTTGATTGTAATGGGGAAGGTGTCAACAAAGATATACAACAATTACATGAAATTTAATTTTGATTGTAATGGGGAAGGTGTCAACAAATATATACAACAATTACATGAAATTTTATCTAACATCAGAAGGTTAAGATAGAGATGACAATTACCGTTACAAGAATAATTTCCAACCAAACTAGAAAGGATAGGTTTTGTATGCATGAAGAGAGGGTAGTAGGATATTATTAATTTTCTCTACCACCTAATGCGCTTGCTCAAAATTTGACAAACCAACCAAAAAAATAAAATTCAAAACCAAGTTTCGTAAATACAAAACTCGGCTCTCGAAATGTCAAGAAATTTAATGGGGGAGAGAGATAGACCTTGGAGGCACTTACATCATCTTCATAGATAGACCAATCCATTTCTTCGTATCATATCTGACAGTGGAGATAGAATTTTATCATTTCCCAATAAGTAACAAATTTTGGTAAGTTTGTTTTGCTTGGACCACATTCAAGTAAAGAGAGCTGAAAATTCCAAGTCAATTAGTTAAACTGAAGAAAATGTTCCACAAGAATGATTCCTCAGCTTTTTAATTTTCCTACTCTGCAATCAGTAGCATGGTGTTTATTCCCACTAAACCAACAAGCTTCAAGTGATCTACTGCACCACAAATTCAACACTTGACAGTACCTTCTCTTTTCCTAATATACTGCAGAATTTGATATAAGCAACAAGTGGAGAAAAGAAACTTTATATTTTGCAACTAGCATCTTCGTGATCATGATTCACAGAAGTATGTTAATTGCTTTGGAATAGAAAACAGAAGCTTTCAAGTTTCAGCATAATTACTTTTCCATGAAGAGTTAAGGGGATAGAAGCAACAGAGGCATTGTCAGTTAAATTCATCAGAACAAATGTATTACCAATTGTACACAATGCCACGGACTCACAAAATTGCACTAGTATAATACAGTAGAATGGCAAATAGATCAATTGATACAAGGATATTAGATTGTTTTAGATCTCAAAAATGGAGAGCCCTCTTCCTATAAAGCCCATCACCTAAAATGTAACGAATTATAGCAGAAAAATCATCTTTACAGAATAACTACATTACAGCAGCACTCAAGCATATCAGACACGTCTGAAACATATATCTCACGCTCAAGGTGGACTACAAGCTGGAAGTTTTCGTAAGTGACCTCAGAAGACAGATACAATGCTATTCAATTCAAGCTCCACCAGGTTGATTGTGAATTGTAAAGCTAACAAACAAAATCATTGGAGACTACGATTAATGAACTTTCTACCATAAAACGATCCAAATGCTCTAAAATTTCTAGTTCAAAAGCCCTCACCTTGCTGTAGAATGTAGGAAATCCAGCCACTACTTGTAACAAGCCATCCACAAATCTTTCATTTGAAAATGAAATCACAAGCAATCACAATAGCGTGATGCCCGTCTTTGAGTATTTCTAAAAATGTTCTCTTTTGGAGGGGAAGATAATAGTAAAACAAAGATGCATTTTTGTCACAAAAATAACAATGAAATCCAAGACCTCCTTGTCAGATTTTCTAATCCTCTTTCTCGATTTCCTTCCTTTTCTTCTTTTTCTTCTTCTTGCGCCACTCGATTTCGTTGTCCAACCTTCTTCGTTCTTTCCTATCTCCATCCCTTCCCTCACCATCCAAACCGACTCCAACTCCTTCCTCTTCTCGTTCTCCGTTATCCTTCTTCTTCTTCTTCTTCCTCCTTTGCCCATGCCTTTCCTCGTCCACCTCCTCCTCCTTTCTCTCAAGATTGCCCTCGTCCCCCTCCTCGGTCTCCCTCCTTCTCTTCTTCTTCTTTCTCTTCCCATCTCTCCTATCCTCCAACTCCAATCCGACTCCTCTTCCACTGTTTCCCTCATCCTCCATCGAATCCCTACCATCCACGGCGCCAATCTCTCCACGCAGTTTACCGTCTTCCATCCCAGCCTTCTCCTTTTTCTTCTTCCCCCTCCTCTTCTTCTCCTCTTTCAAGCCATCGCTGCCGCTGTCCTCGTCCTCCTTCCTCGGGGCATCGAACTCGGTTCTCCTCCGGACGGCCTTGATCTCGCGGTGGAACTGGACGAGCTCGTCGAAGGCGGTGGAGGCGCGCCTCAGGTAGGCGGCGGTCTCCGGCCGGGCCCCCGTCTTAGCAGCGGCGAAGCGGGCGAGGATGGCCGCCGCCTTGGAGATGGAGATCGGCCTTGACGAAACCACGGATCCCCTCACCGCCCTCATCTCCTCCTCCTCTCTTCCCTCGAAGGGATCGGGGAGCGATGGAAAGCGGATACCTTCCTCTCACTAATCTTGGAGTTTCGGCTGGGATAACTAATCTCCTGGACACCCAAGCCTTCGACATCAAGAGTTATGACTCTAGACTGCTTGCAGTTGGAGGAGACACATCTTTGATATGATAGATATAGGGGCGGAGCTCAAGGTTGCACAAGAGGATACATATATGAGACATGTACTAGAGGTTGATAGCATCTTTCTTAAAAAGAATTCAGTCATGATCATCGAGTGAATTTGGAATGAGAACTGGCGAGGGATGTACATCCGCTGCTCAGCAACATTCGTAGGCTGGTTAGAGATTGCAGTTCCCTTCAAACCGGTCATATGTACCGAAAGTCGAATAAAGTCGTAGAATAGGTCGCCTCCTTTGCTACTAAACATTCAAAAAAGATTCTTTGAACACGTTATGTAGCTGCCCCTCCATCTCTATGCCAACTTCTTTTTTCTCTACTTTATTGGTTGCACTCATGCTAGACTTGTGTGCATTCACACCAGAGTTGCTACTAAACATTTAAAAAAGATTCTTTGAACACGTTATGTAGCTGCCCCTCTATCTCTATGTCAACTTCTTTTTTCTCCACTTTATTGGTTGCACTCATGCTAGACTTGTGTGCATTCACACCAGAGTTATGTGAGTAACCGTTGTACTAAAGAAGAAGAAGAAGAAGAAGAAGAAGAAGAAGCAAAGTGTGATGATGCGCGTGACTAGTATCAGTTATCATGCTTATTAATTAAATCATCAAGTATTAGAGTTAGCAATTGTATCACGGGAGAAGATATATTTTAATAAATAGATTGATAATATGTAGGTTCATACCTTGTTCTTGGACCATATTTTGTACGTTTGCGCTTCTCTTTGCACTGTACGAGGTTGCTTCATGGGTTATGCGACAGTGGCCAAAGAAGTTGATTAATGGAAGTAGGCTAGAGGAGCTGGCACTAGAGGTTATTCCACGTATATAGTCGGCATGAGAATAGGTTGGATGATTATAAAACAGATAAAAATATAACAATTATATTTGTTTCGTATATGAAAATCTTACAAGACAAATTATAAAGGTATTTAAATTGTAATTTATTTGATTTATTAAATAAATTTAAATTTAAAATAAAAATAAATTAGTTGTAAGAACTTCTTCGCAAAGGATTTAATTAGTTTGGGGTCAAATGACCCCGCGATGTACCCTTAAAAAAGGCAAGCTACTACGTGAAGCATAGATGGTTTTGAACATAAATGAATTGATTGCAGATCACTAGGGTAAAGTTTCACGACAGAATTTGTGGAGGAGAACTTCTAAAATAAATAATTCCACTGCTATCAAATTATGTTTTAATATTGTCAACAAACATTCAGAAAAAATGGTCATTGTGCTCTTGAAAAAACATGGTCATTAAAGTCTAAATGAATTGATAGAAGGTCTCGAACGAGATCGTCTCCGGTTCATGATAGGTGTCTAATACAACCTACATGGTTGTCAGGAATCATCCTATCATAGAACAACGTTAATTGTTATACAATCTCCCTCGAGCTAAATGTTGGAATCCTGCTGTAACAACCCAAGATCTCACCCAAAATGGCTAGCTGGAAGGTATTATTTGGGTTCTTTGATCATGTATAAGTATCCAAGATCTACTCAGCGAATAACCGATGTGGGACTAAACACGCGCCCGCACGGATTCTCACATACTCTTCCCGTTCAAGCCCTGATATCCTCGTCAGGTTAAGGGATCAATTTTTTTCAAATCTAATCACAAACACTACGATCACCCTGTGGATTCGTGCTGCAGTGTCCCCTAGTCTATATAGGTTTGAGCCGGGCCCGCTCTGATACCATTTGTTACAACGCAGGACCTCACCCAAAATGGCTAGCCAGAAAATATTATTTAGACTTTGATCATGTATAAGTACTCAAGATCTACCCAGCGAATAACCGATGTGGGACTAAACACACGTCCACACAGGTCTTCACACCTGCAGTATAGAAATAGTCGCATAAATTCTCTCTCATGCGACATTAAGTTGAACTTGAGGGACGTTACACTTCATGATTAAATGAGGACCATCTTGTGCTAACCATCCATAATGATATCCAATAATAAAGCCTACACCATCACTATATACAACAAACCCATCAAAGTTTATCTAGAATGGCTTCAAAACAGGTTTAGTGTATCTGCCACAAATGGCCCCAACTAAACCAAACCTATAGCTACAAAGTCCTAACGCACTGGTATTTCGGAAAATCTTCATGTTTTTCGCAGCCAAATGAACTTTCAAATTCGAAGCTCCTTTGCTATTTAATTTTTGTGACACCTTTGAAAGGAAGGCAAGTGTAGTCCGCACAGACAATCATGCATTTTGCACAATAGTTCAGGGTTTCATAGTTGACTTTGTGTTTCCAAAGCAAATTATTGGAATTTAATTGATGTTTCAGCACATAGGGCCTTTTTCCACAGCTAATTTACAAAGTGATAATTAGTTAGCCAAGTTTATTGAGTATAATCTAAGTTAATTTTAGGTTAAGTTTAACCTAGTTGGTTGAATTTGGCTTAATAAGGTTGGTCAACTTGGATAGGATATATGGACTATGTTTATGTAAGGCCAGTTAGCAAGATTTATGTGCGTGTGAGAGAGAAAGGGAGAAGGTCAATTTCTTGGTAGCAACTTGCTTGCCACATCAATAGGAATACAATTTGCAAATCAAAGAAGAATCAAGGCCATAAAGTGCTAAAATTTGGTTGATCAACTTCAACTTCTGACCAAGTGGACATAAAGACGTCTCAATGACCCATCTTCTTCTTGAAGTGGACATGGTTTTATTGTTGAAAGTGGGGTATGACCTAAAAAGCAATTGCATATTTAACATTAAGAATAGTTGAGAAATCATGGATGAGGTTTCCATGAGTACTATGGACATTTATTCAAATGGTTAGGATTTTATCCATAGGAGGATTGGATTGACCTACATACTTGAAGTTTATTCATAGCAGGCATCGTAGCTATAAAATTTTCGAGGTAGACAATGATGGAGTAGAGTTCCTCTATCATCGAGATTAGACCTCGCAATAACATTCAGGTGTATCATCATATTGAATAGTGAACACTTGCAATCTACTCACAAAGTACAGCCAGTGGTAGAGGTGCAAATGAAATGCACATACTTACAAATAGTCTCTTGACTTGAAGGTCGGAACCCCTTGATATATTTAGAGACTAGTAAATTTGTGGCCAAACCCTATGTTGACAATAACACCTGAACTTTGTCCTTGATAGCTAGGGAGCATATTAGTTTACTAGATTTGGATACAAGTGAGGATAAGAGTCTCCAACGTGGAAATCATCATAATAGTATCAATATTAGAATAGAGACATGGTCAAATATATCAAACCCAATTAGATGGTAACTTGAAAAGTTTTAAAAATAATTGCTGTGGAACATTATTATTGTTAATAATGAATCATGTTCTAAAAAATATCTGTGCGAATAGTTTTCATAAAAAGTGTCTAACATGATCCAGGATTCTAATGGACTATGAACCATGTGGTCAAGAGTTTGAAGGTACCATGCTTGATGGTCATGAGAGAATCCTGCAATATAGGGATTGAATTGTAGGGCGTGGCTTGTCCAGGAATAGGATGATCAACCGATTTCATGCTATTTACCAAGAGGTTCAATAATACAATATGGGCTCCATATCCCAATGTCGAACCATTACTGATGTGTGACTAAGTGGACTTGAAGGGGCAGGTCTTTAGTGAGTAGGAACCTTAGTTGACCTACCTTGGTAATACATCAAGCATATGTTATCTGTCTCCAAGTCTATTAGAATGAGATTCCATTTAATTGTTCTCTCACAGATTGGATCGAGTAAGGTCTACATTCAATCGAAAAAAAAATTGGGCTAAAGAAATAGTCTGGATACATGGATTAAGCTAGGTTGGGTCAAGAAGGACAGAACATGGGTTAACTCTATGCCATATGGTTTAGATCCAAGTTGGGGTGGGAAACCAAGCACCATAAATAGGGCGCGCATTTGGAAGATGAGAGGACGGTCGGGTCTTGGTGCCCTTGCCTTATAGGGCGGGTGCATATATGCACCATCATATGTAGGGGGCAGCCTCGAGGGCCGACTCTCCTTTCCTCTCTCTCTTGGACTTATGGTTTACCTAGGATTCTCCAAGAGGGGCATCCAAGGTAGAATGCGGATTAAGTAAAGGAGGCATTCCCTTCTCTATTAAATAAGAAAGGCGGCCTCTTAGAGTCTTAAGTAGGGTGTCCCAAACTAATTCAGGCCACCACACATACTAAGAAGAGAGAGAGAGAGAGAGAGAGAGAGAGAGAGAGAGGCACCAAAGGTAATGTTTCTCATTCTCCAAAATTCAAGCTTATCTTGCAAAGTATCCTCTTGACCTGCAGTATGAGAGTCAGAGCTAGACAAAGCTCTAGGTCATTGCATGTATTGAAGTGGCTGGGATTGTAATTTGCAGAAGGCCGTGTACTTTTGTGGCCTCAGTATGTCTTAGTAGGTATACTTTTTCATATTATGCATGATATTTAGGCCCTATTTGGGGAAGCTTTTGGAGGGCCAAAAAGCACTTTCTGACCCTCCAAAAGTACTTTTAGCTAAAAAATGGTGTTTGGTAAATTTTCTGAAAAGCTATTTCAGCTTTTGCGGGAAGCTGAAAACAACTTTTTGGAGGAAGCTCCAATTTGGAGCTTTCCGAAAATGCTGTTTTTAGCTTTTTCGAAAAGCTGTATTTTTGACCAAAATACCCCCATTTAAAAAAAAATTTCCTCCCAAAAACCTCTCTCTCACCGTCTCTTCCTCTCCCACCCAACCCCACTCCCTCTCCCCCACAGCCGCACCCTCTCCCTCTGCCCCGCCGGCGCACCCCCTCCCTCTCCCCCGCAGCCGCACCCTCTCCCTCTGCCCCGCCGTCGCACCCCCTCCCTCTCCCCCGCCCCCATGGTGGGGAGGTGCCGAAGAAGAGGAAGACGGGTGGTCTTCCCCTTCCCGCGGCCGCTGCCAGCGACGATGTCCCCGTCACGGAAAAGGGGCGATGTCGAAGAAGAAGGAGGTCCCACGGTGGGGAGGGGTCGAAGAACAAGAAGAAAAAGGGGGTGCTCTCCCCCTTCCTGCGGCCGCTGGCGGTCACGACCCGCCCCCCTCCCACGTCCGCCACGGCCTGGCCCGGCACTGTCGGCCTCGCGGGAGGAGAGCACTTCCCAGGGGGCCAGCGCGGCCGCCGCCGGCCACAACCCGACCCCCTCCCACGGCCGCCGCCGGCCCCGGCCCGGCCCCCTCCCGCAGCCGTGGCGGCCTGGCCCCCTTCCGGCGCCGCTGGCCGCGCGGGAGGAGAAGAAAGGAGAACGGGGGAGAGGAAGGAGAAGAAGAGAAGAAAAAAAGAAAAGAAAAAGAAAAAGAAAAAAAAAGAAGAAAAGAAAAGAAAAAAAAGAGAAGAAAAGAAAATTTTAAAAAATAAAAGAAAGAAAAAATAAATAAATAAATATTTATATAAATGAATGAATGAATGAATGAATAAGATAATAAATAAATATATTTCAACATTATTAATTGTTTACACTAATAATTATAATATTTTATACCTTTATTATTGTATTATACTATAAATATAATATATGTTACATTATATCATAATACATTAATATGTTATGTTAAATAATTTAATATTATGTTATATTACCAAATATTAATTTACTCTAATAATTATATTACTATTATGCTATATTATAATAATATTATTTTATATTACAAAAATATTATACTATATTATATATTTATGTATTAATATATGTTATGTTTTATTATGTTCTGTTGTATAATACTATGCAATATCCTTTATGATAATTTTGTCATACAAAAGTACTTTCTCAGTTTGTTTACCAAACACAAAACAAAGTACCACAGCACTTTACGAATGTAGTTACCAAACAGCAAACAGCTTTTTATAACAGCTCTACTTCAGACAACTCTACTTCCAACAGCTCTACTGCCAATAGCTCACCTAAACAAGGCCTTATGCTATTATAGTGATTTATTGAAAAGAACAATCCTTTTTTATGCTTTGTATTATTTTATTATGTTGCATGATATCAAGATAAAAGGCCATCACGTCCTTCATTTGTTGTCTATTGTACCAAATTTGAACTTCAGGACCGCATCGCATGAATATCTACAACTTACTTGGAAAGGAATTAAAAAAAAAAAAAAAACTTCTTGATCTCAACTTGGCCAGCATCTCCTTCACTCTAGATAATAGCAGCTCTATAAACTTTTAGCATGATCATTGCTCAAGGAACCTCTCTTTGGCTACTCTCTTCATCAGCATGCTTCAATTATCAATTTCTACATCTCCAGTCAAACCAGAAAACTAATTATATGCAGCATCACACTATGACACCCTCTCAATCAAGTCGAGCTCTCTAGCAATTGCTCTCCAGTAGACCACATTCATTTCATTTACTTTCGATCTCTCTTGAAGTTTTAAGATGGTGCTGAGACTTAAAAGTGTTATGTCAACCATGGAAGTTTATTGTGCTTCTTCGGTATAACCATCCAGAGTAGTGCCATCCTAAAATGAATTAATAATATCTAGCTAGCTACAAAGAACATACTTCTCACTAGGGAAATCGTGGTTAGGAAAGGTTGGGCAGTTGCCTCGGCTAGTCCTCTTGACTCTACGACCTTGAAAAATTAGGCCATCTTCTCTTCTTTTGCTGCTTTGCCGGTTGACTCTAGACAAATATTGTTGAATTAAATTAAATATTTTAAAATTTTGAAAACTAAATTAGTCAATGGCCAAGTGACAAGCATCCGTGCACAAGCAAGGGAACAAACATGAAAAAATTCTCAAAGAAAGCAAACCATGACAAGTGTCATGCATCTAGCGCAAGAGCAAGCATGGAAAGGTCCCTTGAAGAAGGAAGGAAGTATGAACGACCAAGATGCAATAAGCCGAAGAATCAAAGGAGCACAAGAAGACACGTCATCAATCCGCACGAGGGGAATCTTCTTCTTTTGACGAGCCTGAGCCTATATAAAGGGCTCTAGGGATCATTTCAAACAACAATCAAAAATTTCTCTTCTTCCTATTCCAAAAGTCTAGATAAAAAGGGCTCTAGGGATCATTGGGGAGAAAAGAAATAAAGAAATTTTTTTTTCTCCTCATAATTTTTCTAAGTTTCTTTTGAGTTATCTGCAAGCGTGAACGTGCTTTTCTTTCTTCCCTGGAGGCACACTGACGGGGAAGACGTGTTCTGTATTGGGTCGTCGTATCTCTAGGAGATCTGTGCCAACAAACCCGTGCGTGGGGAGCATAAACTTTCCTGGGACAGCGCATCAGCGTGCTTCGATCCACAGGCCATCTTCTCTCTCTTTCTTCATTTTATTATTATATTGTCAGGTTAATTATTTGCTAGTTTATTCTTCTTATTTATTGTTTCTGAATATTAAAAATATTTAATTTATCAATTATATTTGTGCATCTAGGCTAACAATCCAGAAAAGTTTATTTACTGTTAGCACTAGATTTTAAATTACAACATTTATTATATATTTTGCTGCATAATTGTAAATTGTTATATTTTAACTGTTACACATTTATGCTAGCTTTACTTTAGTACTTAATTTTTCAAACAAAATATTAGATTGCTTAACCTCCAAGAGGTTTATTAATACCTCAATTTGGACTCCTTACGAAGTAATTTCTAGATTCCATTCAAATGGAAATTCGGAAATTGGTTAATTCATAGGAGTTAGCTTAATATTGCACTTAGGATAAAATTGAACGATATTTAGTAAAATTATCTATTGAATAACAGTGTCTAAGAAAAACTTGTCAAAAAAACATACGTGCCTAAGAAAAGCTAGTACTTAAGTGAGCCAAGTGCTCCACAACCGATCTGGAGCTGATTTGGCTGTTATTCTTTGGATTTTTCAATTAGACATATAAAGTTGAAATTAGATATCGGTGCAATAATTTGACATAAACCTTCTCATTTTTACAAATGTCAAAATTGTATTAAGCTACAAATTAATGGCTTCCCACACATCTGAAAATCTTAGTGCTAAATCTGAAAAGTTTGATGGTCAAAACTTTAGGAGGTGGCGGAATCAAATGCGGTTCTTGCTCACCACCCTAGGCTTGATTTTAGCCATTGGTGAGAGTACTACTAAAGTCAATAATGGGTCTAACCCATTTGCTCTTCTTCTCCATTTGATTTTCAGTATGTGCCCTGCATGGGAGAAGTTTGAATTTGAATTTGAATTTCACCTCATATGGCTGATTAGGAAGTAGTTTCAATGATCCCGCCAACAAGCCATGTATGGCACATGAGTCTTAAGTCTATAAAAGAGAGTCATAGACCTTTTGTGAGAAAATATCTTTGATCATTATATTTGATTTTTAATGCACTTGAACTTAATCCCAAAATCAGAACTTAAGAATAATGACAAATATGAGATATGTGTAGAGGCCAAATTACTAAAAGACCCTTCCACTCTGTAAGTAAAGATTCTGATCTTCTTAAACTCATACATAGTGATATATGTGACTCAAGAAAAACCTCAAGGGGTAAAAACAAATATTTTATAACTTTAATAGATGATCTTTCTAAATACTGTTACCTCTATCTTATTGAAGCTAAAAATGAGGTCCTAAATAAAAATCAAAGTCTATAAAACAGAGGCTGAAAACCAACCAGATAAAAAGATTAAAATCTTAAGAGGTAAATATACCTCATTTGAGTTGACCCAGTTCTGTGAAGAACATATGATAATTCATGAAGTGACAGCTTCTTATTCACCCCAATCTAATTGAGTAGCTGAGAGAAAGAATAGAACCTTAATGGATACGATTAACTCTATGTTAATTAGTTCAGGTGCTCAAAAATCTGGGATTGACTTCTTTGATGTTTATGCCCCTGTAGCTAGAATCACTACCATTAGGATTTTTGTTGCCTTGGCTACCATTCATAAGCTGGTTATACATCAAATGGATGTTAAAACCGCTTTCTTGAATGGGGACCTAGATAAAGAGATCTACATGAACCAACGCGAATGTTTCATTGTCCCAAGTCAAGAGAAAAAGGTATGTAGGTTGATTAGATCTCTTTATGGTCTAAAATAAGCCTCTAAACAATGGCACCTTAAATTTGATGAAATAATCCTAACTAATGGATTTAAAATTAATAACACAGATGAATGTGTATATTATAAAAAGAAGAATAATAAAATTATAATCTTATGTCTATATGTAGATGATATCCTAATTTTTGGAACAAACATAGAAATTATTAATGAAGTAAAACAATTTTTATCTCTAAAATTTGACATGAAAGATTTAGGAGAAGCAGACCTAATCCTTAATACTAAAATCATGAGGAATGAAGATGGAATAACTTTGTCTCAAAGCCACTATGTGGAGAAGATTCTTAAAAGTTTTACTACTCTGATTGTCATCTACTTCCTATAATCCATCTCTTAATCTAAAGAAGAACTTAGGTGATCCAGTCAATCAAAGCTTATATGCCCAGATCATTGGTTCTTTAGGATTTCTTGCAAATTATACCATACTTGATATTGCATACTCTATGAATCGACTGAGTAGATATACTCATAATCCTAATAATGATCATTGGACTGCTCTAGAAAGAATTCACAGGTACCTTAAGGATACCATATCTCTAGGATAACACTATTGTGGTTATCCTACTGTTCTGGAAGTCTATAGTGATGCCAACTGGATCAGTAATATAGTTGACACCAAATCCACTACTAGTTTTGTCTTTCTTTTAGGAGGTGCAGCTGTATCATGGAAGTCTACCAAACAAACTGTAGTGGCTAGGAGCACCATGGAATCTGAAATGATTGCCCTAGATACCACTAGCATTGAGGCGAGTGGCTTAGAGATCTATTGATAGATTTACCTCTTGTGATTTCACCATTACCTTCTATATCTATTCATTATGACTGCAGATCTGCTATAGATAAATGCAATCAAGAAAATGCAAATGTGAAAATGAATAGGCACTTGAAAGTGCGCCAGAAATCATTGAGATACAAATTAAAGAATAACTTGATTGCACTAAATTTTGTAAGATCCGAAAGGAATCTAGCTTTTCAGCTTACTAAAGGATTGTCTAGAACAATGGTTCTAGAGTTGTCGAGGGGGATGGGGCTAAGCCCATAAGTAAAGTTACCACGGTGGTAACCCAACCTAAAAAGGTTCAATGGGTAGAAACAAGCTAGATAGGTGACTAATGAGGAGCACTATTTGATTTTCCCATCCCTAAGGCAACAATGCTCATAAAAATTAAGGGTTACGTTGAGTTTTTACTCTTAATGAATCCGAGACCCATGAGGCAGGGTACCTACTTGCTCGTACCCTTTTTTAGGATTCACCTATATGCATATAGTCGTGAAGCCGCGACTGTGTAAAGTGGGCTATTCCCTAATAACACACATGAAGAGATACCTTGGCCGTAAAGCGCAAACCCGCTTCGAGCATGTTCACGCTATATTATGTGTGCTATTGATGAAATCTGAGTCATGGACCAAGGTTCAAGGCATAGTCCATCTTGGCTCCACAGAAATAATCAATTGTCACTAAGTGAAGGTTCAAACCTACACCTATTACATAATATAAGATACTCAGCACTTTATTTTGATTTTTTTAATTTTATTTTGATTTTAAATTTTTTTAATATTTAATTTATGTGGGGGATTGTTGAATTAAAATTAAATGTTTTAAAATTTTGAAAACTAAATTAGTCAAAGGCCAAGTGGCAAGCATCCGTGCACAAGTAAGGGAGCAAACATGAAAAAATTCTCAAAAAAAGTAAACCATGACAAGTGTAATGCATCCAGCGCAAGAGCAAGCATGGAAAGGCCCCTCGAAGAAGGAAGGAAGGATGAACGACTAAGATGCAATAAGCCGAAGAATCAAAGGAGTACAAGAAGATACATCATCAATCCACGGAAGGAGAATCTTATTCTTTTGACGAGCCTGAGCCTATATAAAGGGCTCTAGGGATCATTTCAAACAACAATCAAAAATTTCTCCTCCCTATTCCAAGAGTCTAGATAAAAAGGGCTCTAGGGATCATTGGGGAGAAAAGAAATAAAGAAAAATTTTCTTCTCCTCATAATTTTTCTAAGTTTCTTTTGAGTTATCTATAAGCGTGAACGTGCTCTTCTTTCTTCCCTAGAGGCGCACTGACGGGGAAGATGTGGTTCTATATTGGGTCGTCGTATCTATAGAAGATCTGTGCCAGCAGACCCATGCGTGGGGGGCATAAACTTTCCTGGGACAGCGCATTAGCGTGCTTCGATCCACATGCCATCTTCTCTCTCTTTCTTCATTTTATTAATATATTGTCAAGTTAATTATTTGTTAGTTTATTCTTCTTATTTATTGTTTCTGAATATTAGAAATATTTAATTTATCAATTATATTTGTGTATCTAGGCTAACAAATATCTCGATTGCTTGGTCTACAGCCCTTTATTTCCCATTGAACCAAGGCAATAATTACCTCTTTTAGAGCTGCTTGGAATCTTTTAGAGCTGCTTGTAACCAATTAGTTGATGCTGCCCTTTGGGCCATCTCCAAAGATTGGAACTATGAAGTCTTGCTTAAACAAAAAAAAAAATGCTACCATGTTGCAATTTGGCAACACAAAACTAATAATTTTGTATCCTCAGTTCTTTTTTTGCTCTCTTAATTGTCCATATTATTTTTTTTTTGCTACATGCATACCATTTTAGAGTGAATATATCTAAAAAAAGTCAGAAAGTAACAAATCATAGAGCGCTCTAGGCAGCTCTCTCTCATTAGTCCAAAAACTCCTCCAGAATGATTTGCCATAAATAAAGCCATCAAATCTGCAGCTTCGTTAGTCTCCCTATAATCATGATTGGTTCGGAAGGCAACGTCTCCGTCTACTATGCCCCAAATGTTCCGGAGCAGGGGATGGTAGCCACCCATGTCACCAGTGCCCTCTGAATTGAGCCGATCACCGTAGCTAAGTCATCTTCAAGCAGAATTACATTGGCCAACAGTACGGGCTCGTTTGGTTCGCAGGAAAAGAAGGGGAAAAAGTGTAGTCAACGGGAAAGTAATGAGATGCCTCTTGTTTGGTTGGAGTTTTCAAAAGAGAGAGATAAGAAAGTTATATTTCCATGGAAATATGATTCCCACATTTCATGGGAAAGTCTTTCCCATGAGAAACATGGAAAAATTACTTTCCCATGAGGCTGGAATCACTCCATTTTTATTTTTTTTCAAAAAGGCCCTTCAGCATTAAAGAAGCATTAAAGAGGCATTAAAGACCTAATTTTTATTAAGAGCATAATAGGAATTATACATAACTTTTTTAGGAAAGTGGATGGCCAACCAAACATAAGCACTTTGGAAATTTATCACTTTCTCATGGTCAACCAAACATGCCAAAAGTACTTTTTTAGGCATCTCTTCGTATGAATTTGTTTTTCAGAAATCATATTCCTAGAAGAAAAAATGCTTCCCGCGAACCAAATGAGCCCTACGTGTCAAGCATAATACAAATTAGCCCAGATTACTTTTAGTTTTGCTTCAAAAATAGAAATATCGAAGATTTGATATCTAATAGTTGCCACCACCCTAGAGATGCATATCACCTCTTCAACGTCCAATTCTCTTCCCTTTAACCCTCTCCTAATCCCCTTCTCCTTTGGCTTTCCATCAATCTATACCTTCCTATTTTCCTTTAAACTTTCCTCTAAAAAACAATGATATATATAAAAAAGAAGGAAAGATGAAAATCCCAACGAGCTAAGATGGTAGTTATTCTTTCCGTCAAGTTGGTAACCTAGAACCTGCCGGTTGACGCGACCGTTGAACGGTCCACCGGACCGCCGATGCTTAAGAACCCATACTTATGAAGCGAGTGGGGTTTAAGGCGGAGCCCCTTAAGTCCGTCCACGCGTCCGGCCCTCCCCGACTTATAACCCGCATTTCCATGCTCCCCCCAATTTCTCACCTCCAAGATTCCATTTAAACACAAACCCGATCCGTTTCTCGGCGAAAAAATAGAAATAGAAAGCGGAAAAAAGAAAAGAGAGAGAGTGAGATAGGAGGCGGGGCCGATCGGTTCGGATCCCGGATCCGTGCGATTGGCGGAGCGATCTCGGCCGGACCGGAAGGAATGGAGGCCGGAACGGACAGCCGGCGGCGGCGGAGGAGCGGCGGCGACGGCGGCAAGATGTCGAGGGCGAAGGCAGCGGCGGCGGAGGACGGGAAGACTGGGTGCGGCCGCCACCACCACCGGCGGGGGCACCGGCCGCGGCTGGTGAGGTACGATGAGCTTCCGGACTACCTCAAGGACAACGAGTTTATCCTGGACCACTACCGCGCCGAGTGGCCCGTCTGGGACGCCCTCCTCAGCGCCTTCGCCTGGCACAACGAGACCCTCAACGTCTGGACGTAAGAAGCACTTCCCGTCCGATTTTGGGGGTTGGGATTGGGTGATCTTGAGATCTGGGCCATCGAACACATATCATACGGTTGGTGATTTTTTTTCTTTTTTTCGTTTAAATTTTGGGGCAGGCATTTGGGAGGGTTCTTGCTTTTCCTGGGGCTGACGGTAGCGGGGTCGATGGACGCCATCGAGGAGGTTCGCGATGCCGTGGTGCCCGGTCTCTCTAGGTTCGCCACCAGTTCTCTCTCTCTTTTTTTTTTGAACTTTTAAAATAAAAATTATTATATCGTAATTTTTTGTAATTACATACATATATTTCTATAATTTTGCAGTTTTATGGTTCGATCGATGAACGCCACGTTTGGGGGAAAGGCTTCATGGGAGTTTTTCTCGGTAAGAAAATTAAATTATAAATTTTTATGAAAATTAAATATTTAAAAAATTATTAATAATTCATGAATGTACCTTCCTGGTGTCCTTGTCTATTCCTGGACACGGACAATTTGTTCATAAGAGGAGACGTAGACGGCTTAATATTATATTTATCCATGTATGCAATGTAAACCGGTGAAATTATTATACAAGGTCCCTCTGTAATAAAAAATTAAATCCCGGTCCCGGTCAACTAAATATGGATGATTATTGCCTTTTGGATTAGTTCCATCGTTTTCAATTGAGCCACGAAATAGTAGTAAAACAACTATCGCTAGTGAGGGTTAATTTTTTATTAGAAAATATTTTGCGACTTATTTTGCGTGCTAATCTAAATAATTATTGGGATCAGCATGCAAATACATGAAAGTTAGGGGTTTATATGTAATTATAGTGTTTTTATACAGCTTTCTGTTGCTTGGGAATATATTCATGACTATCTCATCTGTCCAATTTTTATGTTCTTTGTATCTTTTTTGGCAGTATTTCTCTTCTGACACCCAACTTGATAGCGAAAGTTTAGACTTCCAGTGGATGGCCCCAAAAGGAACCCTAGGGCTGAAGTAAGGGGAAATTTAGCTATTTATCTAATTGTATCAGGGCCATTTTTCATAGGATTTAAGCATTTAGACTCTTTCCTCCAAAAAATAAAAAATAAAAAAATCATCTAGACTCTGAGGGTAGCTGTTCATGTTTGTCGTGACGCAAGGTAGAGGCCAAAAGGTCCCATTTTGTGTCTGCGATAGCTTACCAGCGTCTTGGACACGTGGATGGTTATGATTGGATGGAACAGCTTTCTTGTAGTGTGTACAAAAGGTAGCAAGCGCATGTGAAGGCATTTGGGACCATGGTGCTTTTTCCCAACGTTTACGATCCATTAAATCCAAAAAGCGATGGTCCCACCACAGATTAAAGCTAAGGACTTTTGTAACAAAAGGAAGATGAGCCTTAAGCAAAACTGGCGTTCCGTGTAGTGGTAAAAAGTTGATACTTGTCTACCACAGTCTCGTTATATTGCTCTTTAATTAACTTGTCTGTTGCGTATATTTTTCTTTTAGACCGGAATTATACTTCATGGCATTACTCTGAAATAAAGTTTATATTTGAAGCAATCTCGTGAATTGCTTCAATCTTTTTATGGCTGATATAGCTCACAATGGTTGCGAGTAAAGGGCAGCCACTGGTATTTAGCCAAACAGTTCTGAACCGAGAATGAGATAACCACAAAAAGAAGCAAAAGAAAGCAATGCTTTAGCAGAGAAAAAAAGTGTTATAAAGGAAGAAAAATAATCATAGTTTAGAGACCTGGAATAAAGTGTAATGCTTTTAGGGCATATTTGTAGTTTTTAAAACCAAAAAAGTGCTTTTTTAGAAACATAAGCTTTTGGTGATAATGTGTGAAAAGTGTTTTTAGAAAAAGAAAAATTTTAAAAAAATATTTTAAGAAGGAGCGAATAAAATCTAGCTTTCTTTTTTCATTTGTGACAAAAAAATTTTAAAATAAGGATCCAAGCTTGAGAGGCCAGTCGTCCAATCACTGCCATCCATATGTAGCACAATAACCGTGATTAAATAGGTCTCATCTATATACTATCCCATTTATTGGTGTGGGACCATCTAATCATTGTCGTTGCACCCATCATTGATGGTTGTGATGGTAGTTTGCTTGTGGACAAGGAGCCTAACTCCAAGCACATCCTTAGGTAAATATAATAATAAAAATTGAAGAGGATTTCCCTCGAAGTATGGGTTGGATGATCTTTTCTTGCAGCTCCTTTTTTTTTTCTTTTCTTTTTTTCCTCTTCGGAGTAGCAAGGGATCTTCTCGTGGAAAACACATTCAGTACATAGATTGTGCAACAGCTGATTTTTTTTTTATTTTTTTTATTTTTTTATTTTTAAGAACACTTCTACAACTAGCTTTTGACAAACAAATGCATTACAATTGATGTATTCTCCTTTTACCTGTTGGTAATCCTTAAATCATTATTGTCATGACTGTTGTCCAAGAATATGATGCAAGAGTAGTAAGCATTTGCATCATAATCTCGAGCAACAGAAGCATTTAAAGGAGGAACTCTCAATGATTCATAAATTTCTAAGTATTATTTGCAACGTATCAAACGCCTGTTGTCTTCAGAGGGCACCATATATGAACTTCTAATAACTTCACCATGCTCATCCTGGTGCTTCTTTTCTTCAGGAGCCTCTCATGGTGCAGTCCCTCGGGTCGAATTTGACGTCCGGCGATCGAGCTGTGCCGAGATGGCCGAGACTAGTATTCATGCTGGGCTCCATGAGCTGCCTTGCCTTCAGTGCAGTCTCCCACCTCCTCGCGTGCCACTCGCGCCGCTTCAACCTCTTCTTCTGGCGGCTCGATTACACCGGCATCTCCATTATGATCATCTCCTCCTTCGTCCCTCCCATCTACTACGCCTTCTTCTGCAACCCCCTCGCCCGCCTCGTCTACCTCACCACCATCACTGCCCTCGGCCTCTCTGCCATCGTCGCCCTCCTCGCCCCGGCCCTCTCTTCCCCTCGCTTCCGTCCGCTCCGCGCCTCCCTCTTCCTCGCCATGGGCCTCTCCGGCGTGGTTCCGGCGCTCCATGCACTGTGGATCCACTGGGAGCACCGCGAGTGCCATGTGGCGCTGGGTTTGGAGGTGGTGATGGGCCTGGCCTACGGCATTGGGGCAGGCGTCTATGTCAGCCGGGTGCCGGAGAGGTGGCGCCCCGGGGCGTTCGACATCGTCGGCCACAGCCATCAGATATTCCATGTGCTCGTGCTCGTCGGAGCGCTCACCCACCACGCTGCCACCACCGTGATCCTCGACTGGCGGGACCAATCAGGCGGAGCCTGCGCCGCATCATCCCGTGGCCTTGGTCTTGCCTTCTGATACGGCTTGGTTTGGTCTGTGTCTGTCAGTAGGAGGCTGCATGCTTTGTTTTGGAGTAGAGAAGGCTGAAGAGAGGGGTGGTGAGTTTGTCATCAGCGGCATACGGTGGAAGAATTTGTGGAACAAAGCTGCTAACAGTAGCTGAGAGGGGTAAGGGAGAAACAAAGCTACGAGCATGAAGTTATTCTGCTCTTGTATTGATTTCAATGTGTGCTAGGCTAAGACCAATACCTGGGGCAGTTGGTATATTGCACACTTTGTTGTTGTGCTCCCCCCCCCATTCATCTATGGAACATTTCACCAAGAGCACTCTGAAGCTCTCAGCCCCTTAATATTCATAGCTGCTATTTACTGACACTTTTTCCTTTTTTTCATGAGGAAGCAATGCATAGGGGTGGAGTATGGAGTGTTTCTTATTCCAAAGAATGCATATGACACTGAAAGTAAGGTTGTTCATCCTTAGAGAAAACTGAGAAAAGAAAGTGAGAGAAGCATTGAATAGTTGTATGGTTTTGAGTTCATTCCTGATGTCCTAAGCAATGAAAAGCATGGTTGCTTGGGAGAGTGCCTGCATGCCGATCCGCGAGGGAGGATTTTATAGAGACTCCAAACTGCATTCCTACAGGTACCTCAATATCTATTTATATTTCAACCAGATTGATGGTACCTGGTCTTTAGAATCCAGCGAATACTCCTTGTATATCTTGACAACTCTGCCATTAACGGCCTCCATAATTGGGCATGCTTCTTTGCAATGTGGCGTAGATATTGCTAGTTATGAATCCTTGGTTAAATCATTATTTGCAAGAATTTTGATCGGTTATTTCAATTTCAAAAATAAACCACGCAATAGCACGTATCCTGTAGGATAGTGATTACGGGTGTCGGTCCACAGGGATTGGAGACAAGTTATTTTTCCTAATTAAATGATTACTTCAAAGGGGATAAGCTAGAGTAAATGATAAAAACTAAGAATTAATATGGGTGTAGTAGTATGAATTATCTATGGAGAGAGGTGTTTAGGGCTAGAATCCACCGATGGATTCGTAAGTGTGATGCTTTCAATGACTTAGATGCGTGTATGATCTGATTGCTCTTAACTACAAGTTAGGGCAATCATACAAAAAAGCTGAAATCTAACCCACAGTATGAGTCATCTAAGCCTGGCACAAACCATCTTTTCTAAGGATAGGCATGGTCTGTCCTATTTAGCATGATTCATCTGATGATTAATTTTTCAAAGATAAGTCCGATAGTTGCATAGCAATCTTTTCCAAACCACAGGTATTGGATTCAATTTCGATAAACTAGATTAATTCATGCAAAGACTTTCTACAAGATAAACATCTTACATAAATTAAACAAGACATTTTAAGATCATAATTTCATTGAGTATGCAACTGTCTTACAATGCTAAAAATCAAAGAAATGCAACACAAATACTCATCCATGGCTTCATCAAATCCCTAAACCGAGGCTTAGCTGCTCATGGTGGCCGGAAGTCCTCCCATCTTCATCTCCATCTCGGCTTTCTTCTTTTCACTGAAACAGGGGGTCTCCCCTGTTTTTCTTTTGAATCGATCCGAGCTCCTCTCCCCCTTGCCACCGAACGATGGCCTCCTTTTATAGGTCCCCAGCAAGCGTGGAGAGGGCAGAGGGCGTCAATCCGTGGCTGGATTTCGGGCGGAAGATTGGCACGCGGATGCTGTGATTCCGGGACGAGATTTGCAGATGCTGGTGGCTGGTGTGGTCGTTGGATGCTGCTGGAACGGGCTGATGTGGAAAATGGCTGGCTGCGGGATCGACGGAGGAACGGTCGCAGGCGGAACACCCGGGGACGACGACGATGCCACAGGTGCTTGAATGCGGAAAATGCCTGGCTGGATGCATCGCGGGAGAAAGGGGAACGTGCGGAGAATCTGGCTATGGCTGCTGGGATTGGATCCGGATGAAAACGGAGGCGCTGGATGCGGTTGGGACGTCGGGATCACGGAGGAGAAGACGCCGCACGCGGTTGATGGCGGAGGACCCGGGGACGACGACGATGTTGGGGCGTTCGGCTGGGACGAGCTCCTTTGATCGCGCGGGGGAGGATTGCATCGCGGGAGAGGAGGAAGAGGCGCCGCGGGATCCACGGGAAGACGCCGTGGTTGTGAGCGAGGCGAGATCACGGGAAGGTTTGGCAGCGGGAGAAGAAGATAAACAGTGGAATCTATTTATTTATTTATTTATTTATTTATGTTTTTATTTATTTATATTTTTTGTATATATTTTTTTGTGCACTGTTCATATGAACAGTGTTTTCATGGGACACTGTTCATATCAACAGTGAATACATTGCTTCTTCCCGAAATTATCATTATTTTTATTTTTATTTTTATTTTTATTTTTTATTATAAATTTTATATGAAGGCACGCAAGGAATTGACTTTAGATTTGAGGTGGATCATGATTGTTGATTTGCTTGAACTTGTTCTTGAGCCCAATGACATTTAATTCTTACTAAACCGCTTCAGATTGAACTCAACCAGACCAGACTGTGACTTAATAAAAGGGTTAATCAAACCTTTGCCCCATACATAATTAATTATAACTTTCGGTCGAATCAGGACCAAAACCCATTTAATTATAACCTTAGCTTGATTACAACTCCATCAGGTTACCAAATCGGGTCAACACAATCTTCTCCTTATATATTTTCATGAAAGATTATAACCAGGAGAGAGACAAGTTTAGAGTCTGTTTTGAGAAAAGAATTATTTACCTCTTACCATATTTTAAATTCATTTCAATGTTTATTTAATTTTATGGTAAAATATATATTTATCAGCTTAAAAATATTGATAAGTGCTATGGAAAGATAACTAAATTATAGATTATTAAGCACTTATCACACCCCCAAACCTATGTTTTGCTAGTCCTCGAGCAAAATGAAATTAAAGAAAAGCTCTAACTCACTTTCGCAGGCATCGCGATTGCATTTACCATATGCAACAAAGCTTTAAACCCCTAGGTTACCCTAGTGGACGAGTTATAGTCTCGTGAGGGTTTCCAGTGAAGATACCCACAAACTTCAATATCATTTATTGTTATGATTAATTTGTTGTTGTTGTTGTTGTTTTTTTTTTTTAATTTATTTTTTTTTATTTGATTGATGAAACTTCAAATTCCAAGTGCATCCTAGCTAGAAATTTTTTTTTTTTAATTAAAATCTAATTTAAGATACATAAATGATAAGAATTTCAAAGCACACACGGTTTTATTTACTAAGTCAGCCCAAATTCTAGATTAGTATGCAATCTAAGTTAAAGTCATTAAGTTTCCGTTTAGGGAGTTGTAAGACTTATTTATACTGGAGTGCTCGGTGAAATCTGGACCGTACACAAGCTAAGGGTTCGGATCTCCAAAATATTGTTAATACTAGTAGTTTCCAAGGATTGGTCGAAAAGACCTACTCACTGATTCAAAATCATCTTATCTGCAGGATTTCGAGAGTTGTGGATGTTTACTTTAGTACCTCACGGGCTTTATCTGTAATATTCCAGTTTACTCGAATTTTTACAACGACGGCTTTCACACTATTGTCTTTTCGATCAATACAACATTTTTTTCTTTTTTTTTCTTTTTTTTTTCAAGAAAGATATATAAATTGTGCACTTTTACTCTTGTGGTGATTTCTCTGTGTAACGAGCAATCAGTCGACAACTCTCACACCAGTTGGCATAAGGTGTCGGGCATCAAGACTCCCCTACGGACTTATGCTCGGAGTCCTCATCACAAGCCCACTTGATCTTTGACAATAGGTAGCCCTTTTCGATGTTTCTGACTAAATCCATTTTTATTGATGTTTTTTTTTTTTTGGATTAGATAAGTATGATTCATCAGGGTCCAAGGTTGCTACCATACTCTCAACATAATGTCGAGCCTAGACCTTAGAAGAGTCGGCCAGTGTAGTGAAATTCCAAAGTATTAATTAGCTTACAACTCCCTAAGAGAGACTTAATAAAAAGAACTTAAATTTGTATAACTTCCGACTAGTCATTGGGCTTTTTAGATTTTATATACCTTGTGTGTTTATCATTCTCACATTAATGTATAGAAATTAGGTTTTTTTTTTGTTTTTTTTAAAAAAACAAAAACTTTTTTTTATTATTATTTTTATTTTTTTATTATTATTTATTATTTTATAAAAATGAAAATGAACATATTTTTCTTTTTTCTTTTTTTTTTTTTGGATGAAAATCAAGATGAATACCCCCAAACCTAAACCTGACATTGTGAAGTGAAAACGAATGCAAGAGATGCAAACAAAACCAAAAATTCTTAAAAATACTCAAAAATATCCCCAAACCTAAACCTAACATTGTCCTCAATGTTAAAGAAATCTAAGAGAATTGGGTTGCCTCCCAACAAGCGCTAAGTTTATTGTCTTCAGCCAGACACAGTCAGGTAGTTTTTGCATCTTCTTTTATGGGTTCATCTATTTTGTCTATCATAAAACACTCAACTTTCCTCGCGGGTTGGTCGTCTGCATTGAACACATTTAATTTTACCTTCATATTCCCAAATGATATGTTCATTACCCCTGTTCTACAATTGATGCATGCATTGGCTGTTGCTAAAAAGGGCCGCCCAAGGATCACGGGGATTTGTTTATTAGGATTGGGCTCATATTCCATATCAAGGACAATGAAATCTACTGAAAAATAAAATTTGTCTACCTTGACAAGAACATCTTCAATTATCCCACGTGGTGTTTTTACAGATCGATCAGCCAATTGAAGGGATACCGAGGTTGGTTTTAACTCACCTAAACCAAGTTTCTCATAAACTGAATAAGGTAAAAGGTTGACACTTGCCCCTAGATCTAAGAGTGCTCGATCAATGAAATTATTTTCTAAGACACAGGAGATCGTGGGAGCACCAGGATCTTTGAATTTTGGAGGGGTGTTGTGTTGGAGAATAGAACTCACTTGCTCAGTTAGGAAGACCTTTTTAGGCACATGTGTCCTAGATTTTCGCTTTTGTGTACAAAGGTCTTTGAGAAATTTGGCATAGGAGGGAACTTGTCTGATGGCATCAAGGAGTAGGAGGTTGATTTTAACTTGTTTGAAGACCTCCATCATCTCTTCTAATGAAGTTTCCTTTTTGCCAAATGGAGAGGGTGAAGTAAGAGCTTCAGGAAATGGGGCCTTTGGGATGTGAGTTTTGGCATAAGATGGACTAGCCGAAGAAGAAGAAGAAGGTTTTAGATTTTCATTTGACACATTTCTATCCTCTTCTTCACCTTCCTTATTGTTGTCCTCCCCAATCTTATTATCTATTATACGTCCACTCCTTAGGGTAGTCAAAGCATTGGCTTGTTCATGATGAATTGCATTTAATTGATTTTCTTGAGCTATGTATTGTCCCCTAGGATTACTTAGTGGTTGGCTTGGAAGCTTTCCTTCCTCTCGTTTGTTTAGTGCATTAGCTAGTTGACCCATTTGGGATTCTAGCTTGGCGATTGATTGCGTATGAGAGTGCACTAATTGTGTAATGGTTTCCAAACCTTGAAGGGCGTTCAACACTTTCTCCTCAAAGGCTGTGTTTCTTTGGGGTGGAGGAGGAGTGTGTTGAAATTGAGTCGAGGGACGGTAGGGATGAATATTTTGTGGGGTTTGAAAATTCTGAGGGTTTGGAAAGTTTTGGGAATAAGGTTGGGCAGTATTCGAAGCTTGCTGCTTCCAAGAAAAGTTTGGATGATTTCGCCATCCCGGGTTATATGTATTGGAAAATGGGTCATTACCCGGTCTGGGTTGTGTTTGAGCAGCATTGATGTGTTCTTGCACGAGTTCGGGGAATTGGGGCGCTGAGGGGCACTCATGAATAGGGTGGGATGGGCTAGAACAAATAGTACACACTTGTGCTTGGAAAAAGTTCATGTAATGCCCACCTATCATCAGTTGGTCAATCTTATGGGACAATGCATCTACCTTGCTAGACAGGTCCATAGAATGACTTATTTCACAAATGGTCCCTTTTCTTTGAGAACTCGGGGGTGCTTGACGAGAACATGAAGCATGGTGGAGGGAGTTTTCATTAAGATTTTCAAATAATTTCCATGCTTCATGCTCATTTTGAAGCATAAAAGTGCCCCCGCATGCAGCATCGATCATCTGACGGTTTCGTTCTGTCAATCCGTCATAAAAACATTGCACTAGTTGCCACTTAGGTATTTGATGATGAGGGCATTTACGGATTAGGTCCCTAAATCTCTCCCAAGTTTCATGAAATTCTTCTTCCTCAGTTTGGGAGAAGCTTGTAATGGCACGTCTAAACTGGTTCGTTCTTCCTATGGGAAAGTATTTTTTAAGGAATTCTTGTTGCATTTGACCCCAGGAATGAATCGAATTGGCCTCTAAAGAATTCAGCCATTGCTTAGCTCTATCTTTAAGGGAGAAGGGGAATAATCTAAGTTTTAACGCATCATCAGTAAAATTTTGAATCTTGACAGTGGTGCAAATCTCAAGGAATTCATCTAGGTGTTTGTATGGGTCTTCGTTGGTGAGCCCATAAAAAGATGGAAGCATTTGGATCATACTAGGCTTTATTTCATATTGTACAGCTGCTACCTCAGGTAATCGAATGCAAGATGGGGAAGTGTAAATAGTGGGAGTAAAATATTCCCTCAGGAGTTTGGGTTGTTCTTCAGCCATCTTAAGAGGTGGGGATGATCCTAATGTTTTGATCTTAGCTCGAATGTTCCTAAGGGTTCGTTCTATTTCAGGGTCAATAGGTAATAGGTTTTGTACTCTAGAACGACTACCGTGCATACACTAGTACTCGATCAATCAAGCATGCAATAAAACAGAAAAGCATATCAATCCTAGTCTTTGTCCTAAAATCACTAGACAGCTCCTAACTGGTTTGAAGAGGGCACCTAAGCCTCCAATCCGGTCTAATGAACCGAGTTGACCAGGTAAGCTCCCAGGTAAGTGGAGGGGTCACGATGCGTTCGCAAAGGTCCCACTTAAAACCCACTTGCCTCGAACAGATGAACTGTCTCCCTTATAGGGACAAAGCTTGCCTAGACATCAACTAAGCCACAGAGCGAAATTGGTGCAACTTTCGGTGATCTTCGTCCTATTGAGCTCGAATGTCCCTAGGGGCCAACGTCTAATTGATTTTAATTAAAGATGACACTATGTGAGATTGAGTTCACCTAAGTTGGGCAAGAGTCCGGTGATGAAATCCGGCTCTTATCTTGTTGGGGTGATTGCCCTTACTATGTGCAAATTGATTTGTGTATGTGTATCAAGCATGCATTCACAATTTTGCTATAATTAAAATCAAACAATCACCACAAAATTTCAAACCAATAATTAATTTAAATAAGAAAAGTTTAGAGGTTACCAAAGAGAATTTTTCCAGCAATTTATTTATTTTTTTTTTTTTGCAAACCTCTACAGCATTTCTTTTCCGGCAGTTCTCCTTTTGATCATCCCAGATTTTTTTTCTCGATTCCTGATCAAATAATATATAAAAAATAAAATAAAAATTAGTAAGGGAGAAAAAGAAGATAAGAAAAGTAACAATAATAGAAAAAATTTTTTTTAAAGAATTTTTTTTTAATTTTTAAATAATTTTTTTTAATAAGAAAAATAACTATGCTAGCAATCCCCGGCAACGGCGCCAAAAATTGATCGGTTATTTCAATTTCAAAAATAAACCACGCAATAGCACGTATCCTGTAGGATAGTGATTACGGGTGTCGGTCCACAGGGATTGGAGACAAGTTATTTTTTCTAATTAAATGATTACTTCAAAGGGGATAAGCTAGAGTAAATGATAAAAACTAAGAATTAATATGGGTGTAGTAGTATGAATTATCTATGGAGAGAGGTGTTTAGGGCTAGAATCCACCGATGGATTCGTAAGTGTGATGCTTTCAATGACTTAGATGCGTGTATGATCTGATTGCTCTTAACTACAAGTTAGGGCAATCATACAAAAAAGCTGAAATCTAACCCACAGTATGAGTCATCTAAGCCTGGCACAAACCATCTTTTCTAAGGATAGGCATGGTCTGTCCTATTTAGCATGATTCATCTGATGATTAATTTTTCAAAGATAAGTCCGATAGTTGCATAGCAATCTTTTCCAAACCACAGGTATTGGATTCAATTTCGATAAACTAGATTAATTCATACAAAGACTTTCTACAAGATAAACATCTTACATAAATTAAACAAGACATTTTAAGATCATAATTTCATTGAGTATGCAACTGTCTTACAATGCTAAAAATCAAAGAAATGCAACACAAATACTCATCCATGGCTTCATCAAATCCCTAAACCGAGGCTTAGCTGCTCATGGTGGCCGGAAGTCCTCCCATCTTCATCTCCATCTCGGCTTTCTTCTTTTCACTGAAACAGGGGGTCTCCCCTGTTTTTCTTTTGAATCGATCCGAGCTCCTCTTCCCCTTGCCACCGAACGATGGCCTCCTTTTATAGGTCCCCAGCAAGCGTGGAGAGGGCGGAGGGCGTCAATCCGTGGCTGGATTTCGGGCGGAAGATTGGCACGCGGATGCTGTGATTCCGGGACGAGATTTGCAGATGCTGGTGGCTGGTGTGGTCGTTGGATGCTGCTGGAACGGGCTGATGTGGAAAATGGCTGGCTGCGGGATCGACGGAGGAACGGTCGCAGGCGGAACACCCGGGGACAACGACGATGCCACAGGTGCTTGAATGCGGAAAATGCCTGGCTGGATGCATCGCGGGAGAAAGGGGAACGTGCGGAGAATCTGGCTATGGCTGCTGGGATTGGATCCGGATGAAAACGGAGGCGCTGGATGCGGTTGGGACGTCGGGATCACGGAGGAGAAGACGCCGCACGCGGTTGATGGCGGAGGACCCGGGGACGACGACGATGTTGGGGCGTTCGGCTGGGACGAGCTCCTTTGATCACGCGGGGGAGGATTGCATCGCGGGAGAGGAGGAAGAGGCGCCGCGGGATCCACGGGAAGATGCCGTGGTTGTGAGCGAGGCGAGATCACGGGAAGGTTTGGCAGCGGGAGAAGAAGATAAACAGTGGAATCTATTTATTTATTTATTTATTTATTTATTTATGTTTTTATTTATTTATATTTTTTGTATATATTTTTTTGTGCACTGTTCATATGAACAGTGTTTTCATGGGAAACTGTTCATATCAACAGTGAATACATTGCTTCTTCCCGAAATTATCATTATTTTTATTTTTATTTTTATTTTTATTTTTTATTATAAATTTTATATGAAGGCACGCAAGGAATTGACTTTAGATTTGAGGTGGATCATGATTGTTGATTTGCTTGAACTTGTTCTTGAGCCCAATGACATTTAATTCTTACTAAACCGCTTCAGATTGAACTCAACCAGACCAGACTGTGACTTAATAAAAGGGTTAATCAAACCTTTGCCCCATACATAATTAATTATAACTTTCGGTCGAATCAGGACCAAAACCCATTTAATTATAACATTAGCTTGATTACAACTCCATCAGGTTACCAAATCGGGTCAACACAATCTTCTCCTTATATATTTTCATGAAAGATTATAACCAGGAGAGAGACAAGTTTAGAGTCTGTTTTGAGAAAAAAATTATTTACCTCTTACCATATTTTAAATTCATTTCAATGTTTATTTAATTTTATGGTAAAATATATATTTATCAGCTTAAAAATATTGATAAGTGCTATGGAAAGATAACTAAATTATAGATTATTAAGCACTTATCAAATTTCATCCTAGGCATGAAGGAATGTGGTATCGATCACAACGGTGAGCTCTACTAATGCTGCGTATGTCGCTTAAATAGACTCGGTGAGCAAGCGGTAAACTCGGCGAGCAAATAATTGACTTGCTGAACAAGTAATTGGTATCTATAAATATATGCATGGATTGGATTTTATGAATGAAAACTCAGTTGCTATATTCTTGTGCCGGTGATTCTCCCATAATGAAGAACAAAATTATTCTCGTTTTGGACGTAGGCAAGTATTTCTTGAACTATGTAAATCTTATGTATTCATTTGTATTAATTTATCTTTGTTTATTTTTTCCATTAAATTGGAGTGTACAAGGTGTTTTTATTGAATCTCACCATCAGCTCACTTCCACTTGGTCTTGTCTGCCCCAACAAAATGATGTCCGAATTACAAGCTTTGGTTATTGATTATGCACGTTACAATAAAAATAGTCTTTTCCAATGTTTTTTAGAGCCTATACCAACGCCTATAGGCGTCGGCAATTTTCGTGCAAAAGCATCGCAAAAACATCGGACAAATGAGGTGGACAGAAGCTTTTGCCGATGCTTTTAACTGTTAGATTATCCTAGTTCTTTGTCGACCCTTATAAGTGTCGGTTCACCACCAACATTTATAACGTTGCTTTAAAGCATCGTTATAAACATTTTTTTAAAAAATAATTTAAAAAAATTTTAAAATTGGAAACTAGAGTTCCAACTCTAATATCACATTTTAAATCCGAACAACCTCAAATCTCATTCTATATCTCATCCCAATTGTGAATCCGTTCTTAACAGCTTCCAAGTATTTGTTAACACTCACGATGAATAACATAAACGCAGGGCACAAGTTTGCGCAAATAATCACATCAACTCACAAAACGGAAAACAAAAAAAGACAAATTGAAGGAGCATTCCCAACCTTAGTTTGCAGCAGACGATGAACAGACTGCCAGTTGAAATAGCATGTGATGCAGTTGCAAGCACTCCAAGATGCATACTCTGGCTCGATATCACTAATGTTGGAATCATGCTTTTCAAGCTCTCCTACACACAATTCTCCGCTCTTCCCTCTGTAGAAACGCATCCAACGTCTGACGGCTTGGCACATGACACTTGACACCACACGAATGGTGAAAAAGAAGAAGAAGAAGAATTCTTTCTTGCGGGGACCCTTACCTCAAGAAAACAAATGCATCCCCTTTTGATGGTGTCGGCCATCGCCTGGCAGCAAAGGTCGAACAACAGCTGGGAGTTGAGGCAGTGGGCAATCATGGCAATCTCCAATAGCTCCTGCTTCTCCGTTTCGATGAAGTCCTTATCCCACTCCTTGAGCTCCTCCTCCTCCCCACTCCTTGAGAAGAGGTACCACGAAACCCTAGCTCTCCAGTTACGAATTCATAAAAAAACAAGAAAGGATCGTGAGCTCCAAATCCCAAACCCTAGACCTACAACTAGGAAAACCCTAGCAAACCCATCGGTCGAGCTAATCTAGCGATCCAGGATCCTAGAACTACAGATCAAAAGGGCAAAGTAGATCACCTTCTTTTTGAGGACGAAGATCACCCTAGACCTACAACCACGAAACCCTAGCTCTCCAGTTACAAATTCATAAAAAAACAAGAAAGGATCGTGAGCTCCAAATCCCAAACCCTAGACCTACAACTAGGAAAACCCTAGCAAACCCATCGGTCGAGCCAATCTAGCGATCCAGGATCCTAGAACTACAGATCAAAAGGGCAAAGTAGATCACCTTCTTTTTGAGGACGAAGGTGTGGATCAAGGAGGGGGGGAAGGGCTAGGCCTGCATGCCCTCGTGGTGCTTCTTCTGCAGGCTCTCCTCCTCTCTCCGACGACGGCCCTCCTCCGCATCCACTGCTACGTTGTTCTTGTTCCGGCTGATGGGGCAGTACAGGAAAAGGGGATTGGGATGATGCAAAAAGGGCTGGGATCGGGGAGGAAGGGGGGTTGGGGATGATGGCAGCTAGTTTTAGGAATTTGATGGGGAGGCGGAAGGGGGAAAAAAGGGGAAGGGACGATTTGAGATTTTTGATGGGGTGGGGGGCGGGATGATTTGGGATTTAAGGGGGAGGGAGGGACGCGATTGGCCTCCGACGACTCTTTAGAAAGCGTTGTTTTGGGTGAAATTAGGCTTGGAAACGATTAGGCGTCCGACGACGCTTTGTAAAGCTTCGCCTTGGTGCACTAAGGTTTCCGATGACGTTTCCGACGACGCTTAAAAGCATCGTCGTAGCTTTCTTTCTGCATCCACACTTTTAAGCGTTGTAATATACCAACGCCATCCACTCGCGTAGGTAAAATTTGGCGCGGTGAGTAAATTAGCGATGCTGTTTTATAGCGTCGGCGGAAAAGAGTCGGAAAATCCTCTTTCTCCTGTAGTGGCGCTATGATGATGGATATCAATCATCAATTTTATGTTGAGAAATTTGCTGGAAAAAAATAGTTTCATTCTTTGGCAGAGAAGGATGAAAGATATCCTTGTTCAATAGGCTTGGCTGTAGTATTGAAAGGACATGATGGGAAGCCAAAGAAGACGAGGGACAGCGAGTGGCAGGAGTAGGAATCAAGGTATATCGATACATTTCAACTTTGTATTACCAATAACATTATTAACAATGTTATGGATGAAGATACGGTGCCGACCATATGTGAAAGTTGGAAAAACTTTATAGGGCTAAGAGCTTGATCAAGAAGTTACATATGAAGAGGCGATTTTTATAGGCTAAAGAGGGACGAAGGCAGGAATCTCATGAAACACCTGAGCATGTTCGACAGAGATAACTTGTGGAAAGTTGATGTCAAGATTGAGGAAAAGGATAAAAAGCCCTTTTACTTCTTACCTGCTTTGCGATTCGTATAGTAGTTTTATGAGTACTCTCTATTGTATAGTGAGGGCACAGTGAATCTAGACCAAGTACAGGCCACACCTTTTGTCTCATGACACTTAGAAATAATCAAACAATGAAGAGGAACATAATTTTGCATTTGTTACTAGGGGTGAGAATTTGAAAGGATAATCAATTGACAGGGGATTTGTGAGTGGCCAGTCTAGATCCTGGGTCAATAAGAAGGGTGTATTCAGTATTATAAGTGGAAATAATTAGGCCATGTCAAGGATAGTGATGCTTCAAGTCTGAGTTATTTAGCAGCGGTAGATATTAGAGATCTCATCACAGTATCCAGAGGTATGGGCACTGTTAATTTCTCATGATATTTAGATATTAGATTTTTCTTGTGCTTTGCATGGTGCTTTAGGAATGAATATTTTGATATGTTCCAACGAGAGTTATAGTTTCCCTTGGTGATAGGCCTACTTATGATGTTTGGGTTTTCGGGTGGTGAAAATCAAAATGTTCCATAAAGTGGTAATGCAATTTGCTATCCAATAGCATTCAGCCTATTAGACCAATGGTAGCTGCTGATTTGGGTTATGGGTAGCTGCTGGACTTGAAACCAATGGTTCTTATTTTCTGTAGCATTTTCAAGCAGGTGAAGCTACAACTAATCTTTAAGATGGGAAATAATATTCACCAAGATGAAGATTGTTGTGTTGCTCATATTCTAAATAAACTTGATGAACAGGAGATAGACTTGTTGAGCAAATGATAGACATGGTGAGCATGCGATAGATTTGGTGAGCAAGCGATGATTGACTTGGTACATATATGCATTGAGAGAATGAGAAGTACATATAAGTGGAAAGGGGGTGAGAATGTTCTTTGGGTTGAGAGAAGGTGCATGTATAAGGATTTTGGGGATGAAAGCACAATTAGCTCAATTATTATATTCCTGTACTGGTTTTCCTCTTATAGTCAAAAACAAGTTTATACTCTCCATGCACAAACTCAGAATTCTATTACTAGATGAATTAATCACTGCTTGTGTTCAAGTAATCTTATTCTATTGGATTGTGTGTTGGAGTATTTCAAAATTTCAAATCTACCCTGTTTTTGTCTTTTGTCTTTTGTCTTTTATCTTTTGTCCAGTATACTTTCTTTAGTCTCACATTGGAAGGAGATGAAACTCAAAAGGTCTTTAAATAGTCTTCAACCTTTTAACTTGGTGAAGCAAAGAAAGTAAGTAGCCCACGCACGCACAAGCCCAATGGAGGTCCAAGACAAAATTGGTGGATCCGATCCAGAAACATGTTAACTGGGCGCGTCGTGCACGATCATCGCGCGCAGGGGGGACCCCCCCTGCGTGGGTGCAGGAGTTGGGCTTGAGCATGATTATTAAATTTTATACTTCTTTATTTAAGCCCTATCAGATCTAAGGCGGTTGTTGTATCCTGGAGGATAGGCCGCCATTACCTGCTACGCCGATATTCATTCTCAGAAGAGCGCGATCTATTCTAATTAAGGATAGTGAAATCACGCCTCAACCGATAAGTTCTTTCTTCTTTCCATCTGTTTATTTTCATAACATTGTGTAGAACCTTTAATAATTGCTTAGACATGCTTTTCTGGCAATAAATTGCTTAGGCATGTTTAACTGTGATGATTTTATACTGATTTCGTGATTTCAAGAGGTTGCTGATTGGAACTTAATTTTATATATTGAACTCTATACTAATGCCTGGTTCTCTTATTTACTAGTTGTTGGTCTCTTTTGTCTCTCTGCTATTGCTGCATGTAAGGTACCTACAAAGTTGATGTGAGTTATTGGTTTGGGTGGTAGTTATCCATTTTTCTTTTGCCTTCACCTAGAAGATCCTCTTAGGTTCTTCTCTGATATATCATTTCATTAACTTAATGAAGTGGTGGAAGAACAAAAAAAAAAAAAGGAAAAAAGGTTTGCAGGTAAACCACCACATGAATTTGATTATGGTGCATATTTAATTAATATCATTTAGGATGAAGTTCGATTCCTGCCATTGATTTAGGAAGAGAGACAATGTGTAATTGGAAAGTGTTTGGGTTTGAGGATTAGGTCAGAAACCAGCTGTTTGTCAATGTAAGATTAGAAAATGACAGGCAGGGGAAGGTGGGGGTGGGGGGGTGGGGTGGGGGGAGGAGAGAGAAGAGGATGAGGGATTTGCAGTGGGTTAAAGAGTCCAAAAATGGTTTAGTAAAGTCTCAAATTCCTAGCATGCCTTCTTTTAGTAGGGAAACGGCTGCTGGTTTGCCGTTTTCGAGTTACAAATTCCCTCTAGCAGGACTTGGCCTGAAGTTCGACCGTTGGATTGCAACTTTCACCCAAACTTCTTCAATCATCCATCTGCATAGATCTCAAAACAAGCATTACGTGATCCAACATCGAACTTGTGCGAGAAAAGGTGAATCCTTCTTTCACACAAAGATACAACCTTTGTCCATTCCTAGTACAATAATATTTATTTATTTATTTATATATTTATTTACTATTATTGTTATAATTATTGTTTGGTAGGTGGCAATGCCAATTATTCGCCAACAAAAAATAGATCCAGCAAGCATATTTGTAGCAAGAATTACCTAATTTCATTAAATTTCAAAAGACCTTGGCTTACATCAATGGTGGGACAAAGAGGAAGATATATAAATTCTTATATTATAACAAACTCTTTGCACATGGGTACATGCATAAACAATGACTACCTATCTTTTTTCTTTCTTCTTCTGCAAAGCAGTCATTTGGTACATGCAAAATTGAAAAAAAAAAATCAAAATATAAATTACTCAACATTCCATAGTTATAGGCTGCTTTGCATTTTAATTTTCTAGTAGGTAAGTTTTATTAATCTACAACTTTTGAGCAGCTCTAGTATATTCAATTATTAAAAAAAACTTGAGGACACAACTATTTATATGATCTTTCTTTCAACTTAATGCTTTAACAATAAATGACCCTCATAAGCAACATTAATGAAACATAGCTAGACTATCCAAGATTTTTCCTATACGGTTTGAGAGTGCCCAAAATTTTCTTGATATCAAACAATCAGCAAGAAAGATCTAAAATGACAACTAAAGCAATGATTTCTAGTGCCTCCTGTTGTGGTTCAAATTTGGCCCGAGGGTGACCATGCTGGTGGAGTCGAAGGAGCCGCTGGTTGTTGGAAGAAGAAGATGGGAGCCACCTCCTGCACGATGGCAGCGGACCTGCACAAAGCCTCACCGGTGTTTCTGGTGAGGGCCCTCCAACGATCAAATTAGAGTAGGGTAAATTTGATCCAGCCAAGAGTTCCTTAGAAGTTACCTGACCGGGCTATTTATAGTCCCGATGGAGAAGCCTAGGTGGCAGAGGCACTGCCAGCCCTTATCATAAGGGGGCATAGCTCTGAGTTGAATGGCGCGCAGCTTAGGCTGGTTGGTGGCGTATGGTGCTGTCCGTTCTTGAGAACGGTAGGGTGTTGACAGTCACCACAGGGTATGAGCGGAGTAGTCTTGATGCCGTTCTCTGACTGTCGAGGACCAGCTATCGAAGCGTGGCACGGTGGTGTTGTAATGTACGGCCACGTAAAAGGGCGTAGGCGTGCACATGGGTGCGGCTGTTGGCGAGGCTGAGCCCGTTGAAAGGTCGCATCATGCGTTTGACGAGGTCGGTTTAACGGGTGCTGGGGGTAGCTCGGTTCCCTGAGTTCCGAGGTGTGCTCGGTAGAGCACTTCGAGCTCGAGGGTTGGGGCGTATTACTGAAGCAAGCTCGGGGCGGGTCGACGATCATTGGAGGCACCCCGAATTCGGTCGGGGGAGTCGGCGAATCTCTAAAGCCGAGTTGGTTCCGGGCTAGACTGGGGATTCGATCGGACCGTATTGGCGTTTATTGGGCCAGAACTGGGCGACCTTTTAGCTGTGGGCTGAATGATCCATTTCACCCCCCATTACCTCCCATTACAATATCTAACATATGCTGAGATCAATGGGCTGCTTTGCAACTTCTTTATATCCATCATGTTAGATTGTCCTTCCCCAAATTAAAATTAAATCTCCACATCAATCAAATTTCAATGATACAGATAGAGTAGCCCTTTTTTGAAGCTATTATTTCCTATTATTATGGAAATAATGGTCACTAGATATGCAATTCCCCATGGACTTGTCTTATTTGGACGCTATCTGGAAAATGGTTTAGATTGTCACATCTTGCAGCTGAACAATGGTGAATGAATGGAGCATGCGTGAGATTTGATGCCCCATATGTTAGTGCACTCTTTTCTTGAATTGCATGTATGTCAAATGCATGGGGGCATCAGATTTCCGCCACAGTCTTTATCCACCCTACCTCATTTGGTTGCTTCGCCGGTACCAAGGACATGAAAGGGCTAAATCACTTCCTATCATTTGATGTTAGGTTGTTCTAGATTGTTAACCTGTTATAACGAGGATTAATAGTCAAATAGTGACATTATTTGATAACATATTATTTGTCTGAATAAAAGTAAAAATATTATTCTAAACAGGTGTTGCTATTTTTTTTTTTTGTTTACCATAACAACAATTGACAAAAAAAGTGGGTTGTTGACCTAATCATTATGCTTTTTCGTAAGTAAAAATTACTTATTTGATAAATCATTATTTGTCACATTATTTTTGTAGCCAATATGATAATTTTAACTTTAAATATTATCAATTTACTTATTTGATAGTTCAGATGCAATATAGAAGCATTATTCTTGTTATTTAATGGTTTTTGTACTTAAAAATGATGTACCATTTGTTTCTATCCTCTCAATTTAGGGTTGATTTCACTTAATACTCCTTAAGTTTATAAAGTTTCAAAGTGACCTTTGAAATTAGTTAAGTGGTGGTACATGTAGGTCCCGAGCTCCATTCGATGTCCAACACCATTATGCCACCGTCATAAAGAATAATTTTTCCCTCACTTAGAATGACTTATTTATTAAAAAATGCCCTCTCTTCTCTTCTTTTTATTCCTCCTCACTCTCACCACCTCCTCCTCCTCCAACACATCCTCTAACCTCTCTAAATCCTAATGCCGTCCTCATCCTTCCTCTCTATCCCTCCTATGCATCTAACCTGATTCCACCCAAGCGCTATCTGCACCTACCACCACATTCTCTTCCAGCACCTCCTCCTCATCCTCTTTACACCTTGCTGCCACCCTCATCCATCCTCTCCATCTCTTCTCTCTATCTAGCCTGGTTCTGAGCCTCACTCACTTCCATTACCTCCTCTTCCAACATATCCTCCTCCTCCTCTCTAAATCTTGTCATCATCTTCATTCCTCCTCTCCATCTAACTTGGTCTTAATCTCTTGACTTCTGATGACTCTTATAAGCGTCGTTTTAATATTGGCTTCCGACGATGCTTATAAGCATCGTCTTAGTCTAATTCATGACAATGCTACTAAAAACTGTCGGCAAATTTTGGCGCGGTAACTAAATTGCTCATGCTTCTTTCTAGTGTCCACAAATCACAATCGGAGAAAGCTATTTTTTCTTAGTGTCCTGAGCCCCACCAAAGTGTTTACGCTATATTTATATCAATGGCTATAATATGAAGACTGGTCAACATCAGGCATCGGAAGTAGGGGTGGCAATTAGACCAGGTTGGGTCAGATGGGGGTCGAATCAAAAATTCATCAACTTAAACTTAAGCTATTTATTAAACAGGCTAAAAATTCAGATCAAAACCTGACCTATTTATTAAATTAATAACTTGACCCAACTCTTCTAATCCATTTATTAAATAAGTCAAGTTAGGTTAAACAGATTAAGTAGATTTTTAACGGATTAAATAGATTTATAATAGGTTAAACAAATTAAACGGATTAGGTTGAATAGGATAGAAATAGGTCAAGTAGATTTTAAACCGATTAAACAAGTCTTAAATGGGCTAAATGGGTCGATTTATGACCCTATCCAATTATTAAACAAGTCAAAATAGGTTAAACGGATCACATGTCTAAAACTTGAATCCAACCTATTTAACAAATAGGTTTAGACGAGAGACTTATTTATGACCCAAACCTATTTATGTCAAACCCTAACCTGCTTAAAGTGGGTTGTTCATGGGTCGGGTTGATGGATCGGGTCATAAATTGCCACCTCTACTTAAAAGGCTATTTAGTATAAACTGAGTACTAGTAGGTTTTTGAAAGAAATATCTTTTGTAGACTAAAAAAGAGGTTCTAGAAGGATGCGAGCCTTCAGTCAAATACCAAGGTACGGATCGGTAGGTTGAAGTTTATGGTAGTAGGCCATTATGTACTCAGACAATAGGATGAAATATAGGATTAGTAGATCGAGTACTACAAGAAAAATGTCAACCTCAGATCCATTATTCGAAAAGCAAGCTAAAACATTAAGGATGCAGGCCTATACACTAAAGATGAAGGATGACAGACCAAGAATGCCAATGCTAAGGTGCAGGCTGATACGCCAAAAGTGCGGGATGACACACCAAGGGTATAAGTTGAAATATAGAGGATATGTAGGCTGATAAACCAAGGTTGCAGGCCGGTATAGCAAGTGTGTTCTATTCCAAAGATGTAGATCAATACACCAAAAATGTATTTCAATACACCAAAGATGCAGACCAAGTAATTGGGATGTAAACCTATAGGGTGAGAATTATTAGCCTAAAAAATGGTCTTAGTAGAGCAGAGTTCAAAGATGGTAATTAGACAACAGTTGTCACTACCCATAACATGGGAAAAGTGGTCATACTATTTACCATGCATGGCAATAGTGGCTGATGTGGTATACAATAGCAAGAACAAATATCCAATATAAGTAGCGATACCCATCTTTCTACTACTCATGACGTGAGAGGAGAGGTAGCACTATCAACTATGTATCGTAATAATCGCCCATGTGGCACTCAATAGAAAGGATAAGAGTCCATAATGAGTAATGATATCCATCTTTCCTCTATGCATGATGTGGGAGGATGGTAGTACTACCTACTATGTAAGGAAATAGTAACCCATATGGCACATAATAGTAAGGACAAGAGTCTAAAATAATCAGTGGCATCTATCTTACCAATTAAGGAGAGTCACTTATAGGTATCAATTTGTAACCATGGAAAAGTTATCTTTCAAACATCATAATGAATGAATTTTTTTTCTTGAGTATTTTTATTTCTTTTTGGTTACGTTTAGTTTTTCAGTAGGTTAGGTAGCACTCCAGGAGCTAAAAGTCTTTGAAGATTTAGGATATTCGAACCCTAACATTTTCTCCTCTCAATTCTAGTGATAAGTGATGCAAGAGAATCACCAAACTTGATGTGAACTATTTTAACTATTATGGTTAGAACTAGACAGGGTCCAAAAGTGAAATCCACTACATCAGGAAGCTAAATCGTATGTCAAACTTTTGGAGGTTATAACTTATCTATACGATGCTTATTTGTATTGATCCTTTTTTTAATAAAAAAAAGATAATTTTTGCACTTTACGACATGGTACCAACCCCAAATGGATGTGGTGCAACTAGCCATTAGGCCCAAGTTTCATTATTTGGGCTCCAAAATGAGTCAATCAAATCAAAATTTTTCTTTTTTAAAAAATATTTTGATCAGGCATATTTCTTAGTTTGGAAAGAATTAGGTAGAGTGACTGAAGATACAATCGATATAGGAGTTGAGGTCTACCTTATTTAGAATTTCAACTTTTCAAGTTTATTTTTATTAGTCATGTATATTTTGGAAAAGCTAATCATTTTTTAAACTAGGAGAGGCATATGATCTGAATTGTACGAGTGTGAATCTTACTATTATAAGTAGGCTATGTTTCTCACTTTTGGAGGATTAATCAAAGAAAAGGAGACCTAAACCCTACTTTTGCCATCTTTCTACCTTTTTCTAAATCTTTTCAAGAGATTCGAGTTTACCGAATTGAAGGAATTCTTCCTTCTCCTCAACAGTCTAGCTGTAGGCTTGTTATCCCGTCCCGATGATAAAAGGAAAACAAGTTTTTGGTATGTCCAGCAGGACAAACTAGTTCGAATGCCACCAAAGAAAATAAGCGATACATCAACCTCTAGAATGGCTCAATTTAAGAATCCTATGGAAAATGTTGCTGCTACTGAGGAATAGTAGGTGTTATGAGTAGAGCCATTGGAAATATTCCACTAATGTGGCAGCTTCGAGCTGCTGGTTGTGATACTAAAATGGGAAACAACCACGCCAAGGGATCTGGTCAAGATGGTTGGCCCCCTTATGTGGAGTCATTCCAATGGATGGTGGGTTAGTTTCATGATGCTATTATATATGTTAAGTTTCATTTGGATGAAGGCCAGAGGGATCACCTAGATACATCAATAAGTGAGGTTACTATGGTCATAGGGCTGTTTGTCAATCAACAGAAAATTTCTTCAACTCAATTGCTAAACAAGTTGAGAAGCTAGGTACAATTTTAGCCACTCAGCTTTGGTCGCCATATTTATCTTTCAGTACATCCTTAGTTGTACAAATGCCTGAAAGCCATTCCAATGTGGTTAGTAAACCACCATGCCTATGCCTTGATCTACAATACAGGAATGTGAAGATTATAGAAAGGGCGGACTTGCAGAAGCTGATGTATTATAATAAAGGAAAGGCCAAATTCTACCCAGTTGGGTGAACCCTCTCGAGAAAAAGGGCATGTTCAAGATAATGCCATGTTCACAAATGCCATGAATCAAGTCTCTTGAGCACCTATTGTTAGGTCAGCCGGCCCAAGGCCGAACATGGTGGCTTGGATGGAACCTGGTACATCACGTTAGGGAACCAAAGGGTAGATTCCAGTGGATGGGGGCATGTTAATCCACTGATTAATATGGTCCCTATTGCAAACACTGGGGGACAACCTTTCACCACACAACCTAAATGCTACCCTCACAATCTTCTGCCTCAGGGGTGAGTGCCTCGGTGGATGCATTTTCCTCAAGTTCATTTATTGAGAATGGGTGTCTATAATATCTATTAGAACCTACTATAGCAGTCGAATCCTTATAGACCTATCCAACGACCTATCCCAAATCAAAACTTGCCTAATTGTAGTCGAGTCTAGCAAAATTTGGTCCACTCGACAGAATTAATCGGAGATCAATTGGACTTCATAAGTCTACCAATGGCAAAGTTGATTCATAGAAGACTCAAATATCAGGAAACTCTTTCGACCATAATTGCAAAACAATATGGGAATGTTTGAATATCAAAAAACCATCGACGGGTATACGGTTAAGGAGGAAGGCAAGGTTGATTGCTATGTCATGAAACTTTTAGAATTTATAGATCAAGACGATCAAGAAGATGTCCTGGTGAAAAATACAATTGCACTAAGTTTGGCTATTGACTCTTCGGTTAACAATAGGCCGACTTTAGAACTCAAATTGGACTTTGGACAAGCAGATCCATGGTTATAGAGAAAATGTTAATACAAGAGTCACGGTCAAGGGGCAAGTGATTGCTCCAATCTTCAATCTAGTATATCTAAACCAGGTTGGGGGCAATGTTTTATCTCACAATGGAAAATGTTTCCCAAAATCCATGGGCTGGGAGAATGAACCACCTTAATCTAGTCAGTGATATCCCTCAATCTATGGGATAGAGAGCAAGCACCTTTCCAAAGAGTTAAAGCTATCATCCTTCTTAGTAAGTGAAGCCAATGAATGATGATCCTGGTTAGCTTTTCCTTCAAATGGACCATGTTGGATTATTACCAAATCCAAAACTAGAACGATGTTTGTGGTGCTAGATACATCCCTTCACATTCCTTATTGTTGACTAATGGGATGTGAGGGTTATTGTTTATACCACATCCATTCTGATGGCTATGATGCAAAGACTGGTCAACAACATGCCTCATAAAGCCATCTAGTATAAATCGAGTACTGGTATGTCTCCAAAAGAAACATTTTTGCAGCCACATAAGAGGATTTGGAAGGATTTCAACCTTCGATCAAATACTAAGGGACAAATCAGTAGGTTGAGGTACTCGGCCGACTGAAATACACAGCTAGTAGATAGAGTTGTACATAGATAGTAAAACGGGATGCACAATTAGTAGGCCGAGTACTCCAAGAACGATGCCAACTTGAGACCAAAAATCAGAAAAACATGCCAAAATACCAGTGATGTAGGTTGATATACTAAGGGTGCAGACCAAGTAACTGACATGTAGACCTAGGAAAGTAAGAGCTACCGACCTAGGATGAGGGCTTAGTGGAGCGGAGTCCAAGGATGATTGCCAGATTGCAGTTATTACTACCCATGATGTGGAAGGATTAGTTGTGCTGCTTGTGGTACATGGCAAAAATGGCTTAAAGGCGAGATACGTTAGCTAGAAACTGTTGTTTGGCAAGTCGTTTGATCAGCCGGGAGTAACTACTAGTGGCATTACATAAAGGTATTTTTTCCTCATCCATCCCTTCTATCATAACCACTGATCACAAAGGTATTTCAATCCTATAAGTTTAATATGTTCATAATATGATAGAATTCTATGAATCCAGATAAATAAATACAGACGGCGGAAGTATATTGAACTACTTCACTAAATTAAAGGGCCACTTTGAATTTTTCTAGCACTCGAGAGATACTACGTAAAACTAGCTCAACATTAAAAAGATGCCTAAGTTTTTTTTTTCTAAAATATATGTAATACATAGCAAATAATAGTTGTTACATTATTTCCTAATATTTTAGTGAAGTAGGATTTTTTTTCAAAAAATATCTTCCTTGTTTTGGGTGAAGCAGCGGTCCACAATTCACGTAGCGTAAGAAAGCATGAAAACTGCAGACTGAAGTTGCCTTGAGCCTACTTTGGCTGACGTTTTCTCCGCATGGCTAGGAGATCCATCGCATCCTCCATCCCTTCGATTTCTGTCGCCAGAGATTGGTGGGATTACGGGGCTTAACAGGCATTTAGGGCTCCCTCTGGTCAAAAAGCCGAGCTATCAAGTGGTAGTTAAATATATATACATATATACACACACATATACGTATGCACACGCAAAATTAAGTCATAAAAAATATAGACACCTCCCCGAGTTGCTAACTGGTTGTTTGTAAAAATATCAAGATGCTAATCCAATCAGTCTCCCTTGGCGCATTTCTTTTTCTCGAGAAACTTCCCTGCAAGTTGTTCTTATTTTCCTAGCCCGGACTCGGAATTTTTAAATTAAAAGTATGTGAGGGTGAGGGTGAGGGTGAGGGTGAGGATTTAGGACAAAACTATCGGTGTGAAATATTGACAGTGCCGTGATAGGGTTTTTTTTTATTTTTTTCCGGTACAGAGGGACCAACGAACCGTGAAAGAAGAAATCATTAATGAGAACATAGATACCGACCACCCATAATATCAAGTTGTCCTTATTTTTCTAGCCCGGACTTGAGAAAAGTCCCCAACCGCCGCTTCCTGGTAAACTTCTTGGTTAATAAAATACTGAAACTAGTCTCAAAGACGTTGCCAAGCCTTACTCTATATTATCTCAAGTTTTTCAAAGCCGTCTTGGTGGAGGACTAGTCACCTCGGCATGAAGTCAGCGATGGTACACCATCAACTTCTGTCCACACCATCAAGTTTTGTTGACTAGCTATTTTGAATTAAATTTTGAGTTGCTATAAATAATACTTTATATGAACTAGAAGACACTACTAAAAATACGGTTGCTCAGAAACGGAGGAGGAGAGTAGAGATGGCTTGTAAGAGAGAGTTGCTGCTGCTCCTGCTGTTGTTGCAGCTGCTGGTAGCAGCAGCATCCTCGTCGGAGCAGCTCATGGCGTTGCCCGGCTGCCATGATAAGTGCGGGAACACCGCCGTCCCCTACCCCTTCGGCATCGGACCCGGCTGCTTCAGAGGAGGCATCGACATCACCTGCGACGGCGGCAGCCCGAGAGCTCTCATCCCGGATCTGGACTTGGAAATCGAGATCACGGATATATCATTAGCACCAGCCGAGGTACGTGCAAAGATACCCATGTCCTACCAGTGCTACAACGAGACCGCCATGGTCTCCAAAGTAACGCCCAAGGTCGACCTCACGACGCGGCCGGCCTACATTTTCTCGAGCACCCGCAACAAGTTCACCGCCTTGGGCTGCTTCACCCTGGCGCATCTGGCTGCCTACATCGAGGAGGATGACTACCAGTACGGCGGCGCCTGCGTCTCCTACTGCTGGAATGAGGAGAGCATCGCTAATGGCTCCTGCTCCAACATGGGATGCTGCCAGGTCTCCATCCCGAAGCAGCTAAGCTCCATAGATATCTACTTCCGAAACTATGGCTACAGCGATACTTGGAATATCAGTCCCTGCAGTTATGCCTTCCTGGTGGCCCAGGACTCGTATAACTTCAGCAGATCTGATCTCTCCTACGATTTCGCCGTCAAGCACCGCAACCATACCCCGGTGGTGCTAGATTGGGCCATACGGAACCAGTCTTGCCAGGATGCAAGAGTGGATCCAACAACCTATGCATGCCGCAGCAACAACAGCATCTGCAGCGACGCAAGCAATGGCCCCGGATATCTCTGCAGCTGCTTGCCGGGATATGATGGCAATCCCTACCTTCACGATGGATGCCAAGGTTACTCTACCTTCACCCTTCGTTGTACTAATATATCCCTATCATTTTTGTGGTTTCATGATTGCTTCAATTGAATCTGCAGACATCGACGAGTGCAAGCTCCCGGAGCAGTATCCTTGCCATGGGATTTGCGTGAACAGACCAGGGAATTATAGCTGCGCCTGCCCTCAAGGAACGCAGGGTAATGCAACGACGGAAAGCTGCAGGCCGCTCCGAGGCAAAGACAAGTTTCCCTTGCTAGCAATCTTGGCTGGAGGTAAGTCTTCTATCAGTTCAGTTCAGTTCAATTCTATGTATGACCTACCCACCGGACGCGCAACCCATGCGATGAATCGACCAGATCTCATACCTGCCATTAACTTCTGGGGAAAAAATAATATGGGTTTTGGTGCTCAGAAAATTGGGCCATGAAAATTCTGAATAAGGCACATACATATAGCTGCTTGCAATTACTAATTAATTTATACATGAAGGGGAGCTTATATGTGGGAAGGGATGGGATGGGATGGTCCAATAGACAAAAGATTCATGGGGCACTTTAAAAGAAGCAAGTCAAACTCCAAACAACAGAGTCCAACCCATTCGAACCAAAACATTGCACTGACCTATATACTTTCTCTGCAAAAGTTTAGAAGTACTCCAAGTATTCTTAAAAATCAATCTGTGCCGTGCCAAGAATTTCCTCGTTTGCATTTTTCGATTCACTATTTGCTCTCTTTGCTATTTGCAGGCATCAGTGTTAGCACTTTCTTCATAGTTCTCATTTGCTATATCCTTGCAAAGAGAAAGCTCGTTACGACCAAGCAAAAGTTCTTCGACCAAAATGGAGGGTATCTGCTGCAGCAAAAAATCAGTTCAAAAGGTGTTGCATTTAAGATTTACACTGTTGAAGAACTAAAAAGAGCAACGAACAACTTTAACACGGACCGAGTGTTAGGACAAGGAGGCTTCGGCACCGTTTATAAAGGGATCTTCGAAGACAAAACAGTAGTAGCCATCAAGAAGCCTAAGAAAATGGAAGTGGACCAAATTGAAGAATTTGCGAAGGAGATGTTTATCCTTTCCCAAATAAACCACAAAAATGTGGTTAAGCTCTTAGGCTGCTGCTTGGAAGTTAAAGTTCCCATGTTGGTTTATGAATTTGTCTCCAACGGTACCCTCTCCGATCACCTCCATGGGAGAAATCAGAATTCCTCGCTTAACTTGGACATGCGTCTCACGATTGCTGTAGAGTCTGCGGAGGCACTTGCCTATCTGCACTCCTGGGCCTCTCCACCTATCCTGCATTGTGATGTAAAGTCTGCTAATATACTCCTCGACGAGAACTTTACTGCAAAAGTGTCTGATTTTGGGGCTTCAAAGCTTGTTCCCAACGGACCAACTCAGTACGTTTCCGTAATTCAAGGAACCTTGGGTTATTTGGATCCAGAATTCCAAGCAGATGGCCGATTAACTAACAAGAGTGATGTTTACAGTTTTGGAGTGGTTCTTCTGGAACTTCTGACAGGGAAGAGAGCAATTTACTCTGAGGGATCCGAGGAGAAGCGCAGCCTTGTAGCAAGTTTCTACAGAGCAATGAACGAGGATAGGCTTCTGCAAATTTTGGACGATCAAGTCAAGGATGAAGGAGGGATAGAGTTGCTCGAACAGATTGCTGACCTTGCGGGGCGATGTTTAGATAGGAGAGGGGAAGATAGGCCCACCATGAAAGAAGTGGCGGAGGAACTCGAAAAGCTAAGGAAATTCAAGCAGCATTCATGGGAGCAAAATGATCATGAGGAGACAGACAGCTCACTTGATGGAAGCCGGCCAACGGCAATATTGCCTCATACTTATTGAAACATTACCGAGGTATTTGTGAAGAATTGCTACAGCGGCATCCTGTGCTAAGAATAAAAGATGTAATAAGTACTTGATAAATAGTTTAAACCATGAGTTCTTATTGCGACTTGTTCCTCCATTAGATAAATACAGATTATTAAAAAAAAATCTTCTTTCATTAGAGGAGCTAAAAAGGATCCACTTATTTTTTGATGATGAAGGAGGCCGGTAAAGCAGCCGCCCAACTTTTATTGATGGAAAAAAGTAATTACAGCAAAAAAAATAGAGCAAGACAATATAATAAAAACAAAGCAGCTGCAAAGATAGAAGAAAAAAAAAAAAACCCAAAGAAACAAATGATGCAACTTCAGCTCAATAAAGAACCAGCTTGCTGTCCCACAATGAGTAATCTATTTACTCAAGTACCAGCAATGTCAAGCTCCATTTATCAAAATAGGTATTTTTTTTATTTTGTATCATATTTTTGTATGCTCATTAAGCAACTTTGTGTTACAAAGGTTCGACCAAAAAGAGAGCCGTTGTAAACTCTCTGCAACAACTGACCATATAGAAGATTGCTTAATCATAAAAATTTTGATATTTCTTTTTTTCCAACACGACCATAAAATAGCACCAATGAGCATCAGAACCACTGACTGCGCAGCTTTGGAAAATTTTCTCTTCCTCTAATCTAAACATAGTCCTTCAAAAGTTCTATGCGATTGCAGTACACCTGCTAAAAGACAAAACCCTCTCCAGATGGTAGCAAAGAAGTTGTACTCTGAGAATAAATGGTCCATAGATTCGATAGAGTGGCAACACAATACACATTCTCCCATATTTTTTCCAAGCTTCCTTCCGATGCTATCTCTAGTATTGTGCTGCTCTTTCTAACAAAGCCATAAGAAGCATTTTACTTTAAGTGGGATTGAAAGGATCCAAAGTGAGGAGGCAAAGTTACACTTCACTCCTCTAGAATTAATGAACTGATAGTAGGATGCAGAGGTGAACGTTCCTTTACTGTTTAGTTTCCAAACAATCTTATCCTCATTTCTATTCAAAGTTACCATGGCAAGCAAAGAGAGCAATTGATTTTGCTGTTGGAAGATCTTCGCCGATTGATTGCTCGATGGTCTAAATTTTCACGACATAGTTCTACAATTAAAAAAATCAGATACAGTGTCATTTTTCTTTGTGCTGTGTGCATAAAGGGCAAGAAAGATAATTTTGAGTGGTGCATCACAAAGCCAACTGTCTTTCCAATAAGAGGTGTTTTGGCCATTGCCGATCCTGAAGTGAATTCGATTCTATAAGGCCGGAAGAGCCTTAATGACATCTTTCCAAAAGTTAGAGCATCTCTTTGGCGGTTTCCAACGCATTGAAAGTTTTCCTCTAAATGCCCGGGTCTTTCACAATAAACCTCCTACCCCTTCTTGCCAAAAGTTCATTGTTAAACTGTTGAATATTCTTGATTCCTAGCCCTCCTTCTTCCTTTTGAAAGCAAATAGTCTTCCAGTTGACCTTACAAGAGAAGCTATGAGTGACAAAAGTGCTGATCCAAAGAAAAGCTTGCCTATACTTGTCAATCCTCTTGATCACCCAAGCTGGTAGCTTGAATAGACACATAAGGTACAGATGTAGTGAAGTAAGAATTGAATTGATCAAGGTAAGCCTACCTCCAAATGATAGATACCTGATTTTTCATGAAGCTAATCTACTCTCAATTCATTGCAATAGAATGAGCCAATCTGACTTAGAAGGTTTTGCAACACTGAGTGGCAGACCTAAGTATTTGAGAGGGGTTGGAATCTAGAGACAATTGAGCCACCTACAACACTCTGGCTCATCTTCATGTCTATGGCCGATGTAAGAGATTGAGCTTTTTTGGACATTGATGGACAACCCTAGATTAGCTCAAAACAAAAGAGGATGGTCTTCAATACCACACAATAATCTTTCTCTGCCTTTAGGAACACCAATGTATCATCTGCATATTTTAGTATCTTAGTGCCTCCACAAATCCATGGGTTCCCCAATCTCACATAATTTTTTTCTAAAGCCGTACGTAGTGTTAAGCATTCTACAAAGCGGATCCACTGCAAGTATGAACAAGAAAGGAGAGAGTGGGTCACCTTGTTTGAGTCCCCACCTATAGAAAATCTAGTCAACAAGTTCTCCGTTCATGTTGATCACAATTTTGGATGAAAATAATAGATTGGAGATCCAATTAATCCATCTTGTAGGAAAACATAGCTTAACAAGAAGTCTAATGAGATAAGAGGGGTTGACTCTATCCAAAGCCTTCATGAAGTCAAGTTTGCAAATCACCCTCTTAATACCCGATCTCCTTGATTGGTGCAAAATCTCATTGGCATATAGAATATTGTCCATGATGTACCTTCCTTTAATATACATTGTCTGAGCTGGATCAATGAGATCATTAGAAAAAGCTCGGAGATGGTTGGCCAGAACCTTTGATACGATCTTGACGCAGCTATGCACAATATTGATGGGCCAAAAATCAGAAGGTGCTTTTGCTGCTTCTTTTTCTTGGAATGAGGGTGAGGATGATATAATTAAGTCTTGCAAGGTCCAGGTTTCTACTGTATAACCACTGAAAGAGAAAAAAGATATCAAATTTTATCAAGTCCCAGAATCTTTGGAAGAAGCACATAGAGAAGTCATCAAGCCCTGGACATTTATCTCCTTTAAAACTAAACAAAACATCCTTCACTTCCTCAAGGGAGAAAAAAGCCTCCAAAACATCCAATGCTGGTGAAGAAGAGGAATAAATCCGATCCCAATCAAGATCAATCATTAGAGTCCCTAGGTCATCAAAATTCTCTTTGAAGAATTTTGTGAAAATCTTGTTCCTATCCTTTTGTTCGAGTACTCTGATCCATGCCATTCAACATAGGATATCCAATTTAATTTCTTCTAACAAAGCTGATTTGTGGAAGAACACAAATATTGCTATCACTCTCGGATGGCCACTTGACTTTTGCCTTCTATTTTCAATAGATTTCCTCAGCTTTATAAAGATGAAACAATTGCCCTTTGCATGACTCCCGAAGCTCCCTCTCATCATGGGTATGGGGTTGAGTTCCTCCTGTCAATCTAGATCCTGAATAATATTCATAAGCTTGATCTTCTCAGTTTTAGCCAAAGATCTCGCTTGAGCTGACCAACCTTTAAGTGCATTCCTTGTTGACCTCAATTTGAGCACAAGATTCACAGCTGCATCATCCGAGAAGCTTGACATGGACCTTGCCTAAGCAACTACCTCATGAATGCCATCATAACTAAGCCATATTCTATCAAATCTAAATAGCCCTTTTAGTTTCTGCATGTCATTTAAGGATAGCTTCATTGGCACATGATCAGAACAAGGGTTAGATAGTGCCTCTTGAAGTGAATTAGGACACAAGTCATCCATCTCAATGGTGATTAATAGTCTAACTTTGCCATTATTGGACATTCTCTTCGGTTGCTCCAAGTATAGCTTTGACCTTTGAGAGGAAGATCCAACTAATGCGCCATTTTGATGAAGGACATGAAAGCTCTTGATTTTTTGGCATTGCATAGGGACATTCCTCTTTTGAACTTTTTAGTTGGCATTGAAATTCTCTTCGACAATCCAAGGCCCAGAAAAGGAGAAATGTACATACTTCAACTCTCTCCCGAAGAGGTTTTTAAGGTTGTGTTCAGTTGGATACATACACGCACCTGAATGTCCAGTTGAAGTTGAGAATGTGATTTATCCAATGAATTATCACATTAAATTTTTTAATTTCACTTTTAATCAGGATTCGAACTCAGAACCTCTGCTCTAATACCATGATGAAAATTGCCACTTGTTGCAAAAGCTTATGTTGATAGAATGAAATATATTTATTTATATATTTTATATTTTCTTACACTTGGTCTCAAATCTGCTAGAAAGAGAGATAGTTTCGATACTTAGAGGTTAAAAACGAGCAAAGGAATCCGTAAAGTTGGGATAGAAATTGAAGATCCTGTGATAGGCTTTGAATGTGGCCATGACATGGAAGATGGAACCCAACATGAGACACCATCAACACGCCCCCTAGACCGTAAATCTGCCCCCGTTTGCCAAGATATATATAATTATATGCCAACATTATTATAGGTAGTAAGCTTAATTAAATACTCCAGTTGTGTTCCATCACCACGTTATTGGGATTGGGATGGAGGAGCAAGGACGAAGGAGAATGGGGCCCTTTTTTCCCTCTTTAATTAACTACTTTGGTGGCTCGGCCGAGGGAAAGGGAAATCTTGGAACCGTGTTTAGATGGGAGAGTAGATGGGCTCGAGTGTACGGATAAAGTCCGAGCCCGGTAGAGATAAGGAGTTCGCATGCAAGGGTTTTTGCCATCTTGTAAATGATACGTATGTTTAGGGAGCTTGAGAACATTATTTTGTTAACTCATTTGGCTAAGTTTGTTTGTTTGTTTGAATCCTATATATTAAAGTTGCCTTGGATGCTCACTTTGGATGGAATTCCCCACGCACTGTCCTCTGAGCAAAAGCATACAACCATGCTTTTCAATGCACTGTAGCACACCAGCCACAACAATGAACAAATACCATAATAGAAGATGCAATTGAGCATCAAAAGAAGAGACACAAAAGCCATAGTAGCAACAGAAGACACACTCGAACATTGTGATGAAGAAGCCATACTCACATCTAAGATGAGGCAAGGAAGGAAACATTCTAAAGTAGGTAGTAACCAGCAAAACCACAATGGGAAACAAAAACATTCAAACTGAGCATAAAGCTGCCTTGGTCTTTTCTAACCCCAGGAGAATCTTGATAATCTTTTCTGCCTCTGAGTCCACAATCTCTACGCCAGATCTGCTTGCCCAATCAATGATCTTTGTCGAGTCTATAGAGTGCAACGGCAAAAATTTTTTCATTCGGTGCAACATCCGGTTCCTTGCCCAAGTCAGAATGCATATGGTTGGTAGAGGGGGTTTGCACCTTCCTTCCTTCGTCCCAGCAGGAGTTTGGACGTGGCAACCTTTACGCCCTGAAGGGCCTTGATCCGTTGAACACTTCGAACACTCACGGGGACGGGATTTAGCTCTCCGACCACGGAGGCTGAGATTTGCTGAGATTGCGGGACGGAACCATCAACGAGGGATGATGAGAGATCCTCAGGAGACAGTGGGGCAGCCGGCGGATGGCTCGATGAAGACGGAGAGAGGAGGGGATCTTGGTCAGAGAGGTTGAGGTTCTAAGTGCGGTTCTTAAGAGACTGCGAGTGAAGAGACCGGCCATTTGAAACGGGCCCAACCGAAGCCACTTACCTGCCCACCTGGCGAGGAGCGACGCCGTTCAATGGGCTTTGTAGAATGTGGCAAGCCCAGTTGGCAAGGAGAAACAACTCGGCCCAACTTCATACCTGGCCCAGCTCCATATTCTGGCACAATTCACAGCTCGGATTCCGAGAATCGAGGCTTAAGCCATGTCGGACTGTCATCCCTCATGTCACGCCCCCGCCTCTGCGAGGCACGTGAGGCACCCAGTGCCCACGTGGAGGCCACATGAGGGGGGAACACGGGGCTCCCCTGCCAGATATTGTCCGGTTCTGGGGCTTCACGCAAGCGTCCTTCACCCCTCCCCGGTTTTGTTTTCCACCCAAAATGCGTCTGCAGGATTTAGAGTCACCCGCCTCATATGCCCAGGCTCTGGAACGAGTTTTTCCGATGTGGGACTATTGGGCTTCACACCCTTCCCACCATCGGACAAGAGCCGTCCTCGGCTCTGATACCAAATGTCACGCCCCCGCCTCTGCGAGGCACGTGAGGCACCCAGTGCCCACGTGGAGGCCACATGAGGGGGGGAACACGGGGCTCCCCTGCCAAATATTGTCCGGTTCTGGGGCTTCACGCAAGCGTCCTTCACCCCTCCCCGGTTTTGTTTTCCACCCAAAACGCGTCTGCAGGATTTAGAGTCACCTGCCTCATATGCCCAGGCTCGTTCTTTGTAACAACCCAGGACCTCACCCAAAATGGCTAGCCGGAAGTTTTATTTGGGTTCATTGATCCTGTATAAGTACCCAAGATCTACCCAGCGAATAACCGATGTGGGACTAAACACACGCCCGCACGTATCCTCACATACTCCCCCCGTTCAAGCCTTGACGTCCTCGTCAGGCTAAGGGTTCAAATCCATTCAAATCTAATCATTAACACCACGATCGGTCCGTGGTCAACCCCAATGGATCTGTGCTGCAGTGTCCCCTAGTCCACATAAGTTATGGGCCGGGTCCACTCTGATACCATTTGTAACAACCCAGGACCTCACCCAAAATGGCTAGCCGGAAGTTTTATTTGGGTTCATTGATCCTGTATAAGTACCCAAGATCTACCCAGCGAATAACCGATGTGGGACTAAACACACGCCCGCACGTATCCTCACACCTCATGCGCCCATTATCTTGAATACTAGAGAGGGAAATTGAATTCACACCTTTCAGGTAGAGATGGGCATTGGGCCGGGCCGCCCATGGCCCGCTTGCTACAGTAACGGGCCGTGCCTAGCACGACCCATAAAAGGGGGCCAGGCTGGGTTACGATTTTCTGGCCCGCGGGCCGAGCCCGGCCCGACTTATAAGAGCCTGGGCTGGCACGATTCGTGGGCCAAGCACGGCACGGCCCGCGAGCCAGCCCGGCACGGCCCATAAGGGCCTGGGCTGGTACGATTCGTAGGCTAAGCACGGCACGGCCCGCGAACCAGCCCGGAACGGCCCATAAGGGCCTGAACCGGGCCTGGGCCGGGCCAGGCACGGCTCGTCCCCCTTAAAATAAATGGAAATAAAATTTTTTTAATAAATTAATAAATATTGGGAACTAAGGATTTATTAATATAAAGCCACCTTAATAGTGGGGGGTTTGGCATAGACCCCTACCAGTTTATTAATTTAAATCAAATTGGTACATGAAGGGAGGTTTGGACCTTGGTCTGACCTCCAGAATACAATAAGAAAGGAAAAAAAATAGAGATGACTCACTTTAACAATTAAAAAAATAAAAATGTACAATTACAAAAAATTAAGAAATAAAAATAAATGATCAAAATCTTACTAATCATCAGTATTTACTGTAGTGTTTGTATCATCATCATTAGAGGATGTTGTATCATGTCCACCTTTATCTTGAAGTCTCGCTTCAGCATCAAACCAATCTTTGAAGCAGAGAAGCATCTCAACCGTTTCGCCAGTCATCCTACTTCTCTTTTCGTCAAGAACATGCCGACCTACACTAAAAGCGGATTCCGATGCTACTGTGGACATCGGCACAGCTAAAATATCGCGTGCAATTGCGGACATAACAGGATATTGATTTTTAACACTCCTCCACCAAGATAATACATCTAGACTCTCTATTTAATTTTCATCATATGCAGACTGAAGATCATTTCGTAAATAAAATTCTAGTTCACTACTTAAAGATGAAGAAGATGAAGATGAACTTGAAGCATGTGTGTGTTTTCTCTGTGCAATGAATGAAAAAATAGATGAGGAACGAGAACTACTAGAAGAAGAAATAGAGCTTTGTACGGAAAATCTAGATCCACGAATTTTTTCATCATATATAGCATAAATATCATAAAGAAGTTGTTTTACCTCAATTTTAGCAGGTTCAGGTTGAATTATATTTTCACAATATGCATCAAGTAAAATTAGTACGCCATTCAATTTAACTCTTGGATCAAATACGACAGCTAAGTTATGCATAGGACATATCTTGTCCCAATACTCATTCCATTTAGATTCCATTTGTTCAATAATAGGCATTAAAACATCATCATATCTATGTTCTGCAAATTTTTGACTAATCATATATGCTTGTTGTAAAAATGAACATGAAGTTGGATAATAAATACCAGAAAGAACATTAGTAGCATTATAAAAACTAAGCAAAAAATCTTCCAAAATTTTTTCTTTATTCCAATCAATTTCAGTCAATGTAAAGCCTAATCCACGATCATTAATATATGCACTTAATAAGTTTTTATATGGGTATGCATCATGTATCATGCTATATGTTGAGTTCCAACGAGTAATTACATCAAGTTTAAATTTTTTAAAATATTTACCATGATTTATACATAGTTCCTTAAATTCTTGAAGTCTTGATCTTGAAGCATGAATAAAAGAAACTGCATTTTTAATTTTTGAAATGACATCTTGAATCATGCCCATGCCCATGCCAGCTTGAACAGAAAGATTTAAATATGACATACACATCTAATATGCAATAAATTTTCATTTAATATGGGATGCAATAAGTCATTTAATAATGTAACAGCAGAATTATTATTAGATGCATTATCAAAAGTAATAGACATAATTTTATCATTAATATTATATGAACATGCAGTTTGATAAATGGCATTTGAAATTTGTTGCCCAGAATGTGGAAAATCAAAAGCACGAAAAGCAAGAATACGTTTATTTAATTGCTAATCATTATCAATATAATGAGCAGTAATAGCAATAAAACAATTACTACCTACAGATGCTGACCAAATATCAGAAGTTAATGAAACTTTTACATTTAAAGTAGAGAGTGTTTCAATTAAACTTTGTCTCATTGCTAAAAAGTTAGTCATAGCTACTCTTCTAAATGTACGCCTACTAGTTCTTTTGTAAGTAGGTTGTAGGTTTAATTGAACATATTCTTCAAAATTAAAAGATTCACATAAACTAAAAGATAATTCATCCTTAACTATCCATTTTACAAGTGCTTTTCTTTGATTTTAATGATTATATGCAAAATTACCTAAAAGTGATCCCCCTTGTATATTAAGGGTACTTTGAAGACGAGAATCATGCATCCTATGACTCTCTTGATGTTCTTTTAAATGGCCTGTTCCCCCACTACTACTACAACTATAAAGTTTGGCACATTTTTTACATTTTGCTTTTCAGACTCCATCAACCATAATTCTATCAAATTCATTCCATATAGCACTAGTCTTCTTACGAGAAGAGGTTTGATCTTCACTCGGTTCACTAGTTCTAGAGGAACTAGGAACATGGGGTTGGGGATTAGTTTCTTCTCCCTCAGAAACAGGAGGAATGCCAAAATGACTTTCCTCAAAAGATGACATATCTAAATTGACGAATGCAAAAAATAAAAACTAACCACAAGGAGAAATTGAGTAGAGGACCCGAGGTAGAGCCGAGATTTGTGAGCTTCCTCTTGTGCTCTCAACAAGAACATCCTTCTCTTCTCAACAAGAACCTCCTCTTGTATAGTACTTGAACACTTGCTAAATGCAAACTAAAAATTAAATTGCTAGAAGAGCACTTGCTAAATATTGCTAGAAGAGAGAAATAGTAGTAGTAGAGAAGGAGAGAAGAGTTGGTTTGGTGTGGTGAGAATGAGAGAGGAAAGGGGTATTTATAGGACTCCAAATATTTTTTCCCCAAAATATCCCTCAAATTAGCCGTTTTATAATTGTTGGGAGGGGTATTTTGGGTAAAAACCAAAAATAGCCGTTATGGCAACGGTTTTTTTTTTTGCCAGACGGGCCGTGCCAGGCACGGCCCGTAACGGCTATTTTTTGTTAGCCAGACGGGCCGTGCCTGGCACGGCCCGTAACGACTTTTTTTTTTGCCGTACGGGCCGTGCCAGGCACGGCCCATCTCGTGCCAGGGCCCGGCACGGCCCGCCACCCCACGGGCCTAGGGCCGGGCCAGGCTTAGCTTTTAGGCTAAGTGGGCCGTGCCTGGCACGGCCCTTTTAGTAATAGGCCGGGCTAGGCACGGCCCGTTTAGTCTGTGGCCCGGTGGGCTTGGGCCGGGCCAGGCCCGGCACGGCCCGATGTTCATCTCTACTTTCAGGTTTGCTGCTTCTATCGATGCTTCAACCACCAAAAATTTCGGATGGAATGGTTATCTACTAGATGGAGTCAGACCTTGCAATTTGGCTAGACTCACCTCTCTCCCACTGACGGACATGTTGAGTCGATGAAAATAAAATCTAACATCCTCGTCGAGCTAAGAGTTCAAATCCATTCAAATTTAATCACAAACGTCACAATCCGCTCATGGTCAACCTCTAAGAACCCATGCTGCAGTGTTCCTATACGACCCAGCCTTTTAAACAAATTAGGCCTGGTCCATTTGACCGGCCCAATTGAATTTGTGCTAAAACACACACACAAAAAAAAACCTTTGGAGGGAGAGGACTTCTGATGGGAGTTTTCTTCCTCTTGATATCGCCGGATAGAATTCGACTCTGTGTCGGATTCCGATCGCGACCGCCTCTATTTAGAGGCTCCGCAAGTCCTCTCTCTTCTTTCGAAGCCTCCTCTCCGAGCGATCTCTGTTCTTTCTCCCTCATTCTTCTTCTACTTTCCATTGAGCTCGCAGTTGCGCATTATTGTGTTCACCAAAAATGGGGACCACCGGACGCCGCCAAGGCCGACGTATCATCCTAGCCTTCTTCCTCTTTCCTTGCACTTCTTCCTTCGAGCTGGAATCACGGCCGCTAGCCAAGAAATCGGCCAAAAATGGACCAAGAAAGAGATCCCATGTTTGCCTTGTTTCAGTCTTCTCCTTCTGTGTTCATTGTCACCGGTCATCGAAAAAAGGCCAAGTTATGCCACCCTTAGGGACCCCTGTATTCGTGTGACTGTGGTTGGGGAGATAGCCATGATAAAGAGTCAATTTTAAGAGTTTGAAGGTGAGTGGTGCGATTGATTTTCTACCCTTCTTTGCGCCGGCCGACCACCGTTGCTGGTGTTGCCATGGCCGAAGGGCCGCCCAAGGCCATCATCTCTAGGGGTTGGCCCACCTTGGTCAGCCCCCCTCTGATCCAAGAAGAGGAAGGGAGAGGACAACTTTCCCCTATTATGGAGAAGAGAGCCCTCTCTCTTCTATCTCCTCTCTTTTAATTTTCTCTCTCTTATTTCTCTCTCTACCTAGATTGTTTCTCTCTCTCTCTCTTATTTCTCTCTCTTTACATGGCTCTATGGACTGAGTAGGAGGGTCCCAGATGTTTTTATTGTAGACCTAGATCGACCCCAGTAGAGGGTCTTAGACCAATGTCGCTGCGACCACCCGTCGTGCTAGCTTTACGCAGACCATCATTGAGTGCCATTGGATTCTATCATCATGAATCTCTATTATATTACTAGTATTGTGGTCTGATTCTCGTTTCATGATTTGATTGGTTGGATTGGCTAGAGCGGACCGATCCGGATCATCGGACGCTACTACCTAGTCGACCATGTCCGTCTTGCATCTAGCTATTGTTAGCCACCATTGAACCTATAATTGATAACTGTTGATCTATTTTCTTGATTTGGATATATGTTTTCTGATTAGATGGATTGAGTTACGTTGTATTGACTGATTTAAACAAATGGGTGTTGTCATCTAGCTAGCCTCGTATATCTTCCTATATTAATCTATTGTCATGCTCATCCCTAATTTTGTATGGCTATTGTCATTCGGGCAAGAAGAAGCCTAACGAGATCTTATACTCTAGTTTCTCTCTCTTATTGTTGGTACTTTCTGTCTTTAGCTTGATTTGAAAAAACCTTTGGTTGAGGGGGTTGTTGGATAGTCCCAGGTTGCTACGTGATAGTAGACCTTGTAGTGAACCTATAGAGAATTCTAGTTTGACGGATACTTCGGATAATTTTTGATGTTGACTTAGTTCTATAGAAGAACAATCTTTTGGACAAGAGGACATTGAGCAGTGTACTGTGCAGCTCGGTTCGTAGATTATGGTAGTCTGTATGGGTTGTCAGCAAAGAGGTAAGAATCTTTGTACACTGACCTGCATGATATAGATATTTTTGCACTTGTTTATGTATGAAATGCTATGATCCAGATAAGTAAAAAGTAAGAATAGTTTTATGATGGTTTTAATATTAAATCATATTTTGATCATGTTTGCTTGTGATTGATAGTATGATAGGTGCATATATGAGCATAAATTACACTTGCATGATCGGACTAATGGATGTGGTGCTCTAGACTAAGTATGTTATTATTGGTTGCCCCATCACGGGCTGAAAACGTGACCGTGGTTAGTCTAAAGCCGAAAATAAAGATAAAAAGGAATTGATGTGTGGATATGAACTTGATTAAATGAATAGGAACTTTGGACTTATTTCGTTACTGGTTGCCCCATCACAGGTCGGAAATGTGATACTATTGGTTGCCCCATCATAAGTCGAAAATATAAAACTAGTGGTTGTCCTGTCATAAGCTGAAAATATGATACTATTGATTACCCCGTCATAAGCCAGAAATGTGAAACTACTGGTTGCCCTATCACAGACTGAAAATGCAATACTATTAATTACCCCATAACGGGCTAGAAATTTGAAACTACTGATTGCTCCGTCACAGGCTAAAAATATGATATTCCTGATTGCCCCATCACGGGCCAAAAATATGACCGAAATTTAGCCCAAAGACGAAAAGATAATTGATTTGGATCAAATAAAAAAGAAATAGAATGAAAAGCATTGAAAACACTAATGAAGATTTATGAGATATCGTATGAGATATCAAGCCGCTTGATTTTTAGCCTCAAGCCACTCCATTTTCAGCCAGGCGACCCCTGCCTCGTACTGATGGCCAGCGATCGCGGAGCGGGCTTCGACCAGATGCGCTTCGGAGGTGCGGAGCTCCGACCTGGCCAAAGCATGCGAGGCCTTCTCTTCCTCGAGCTGCTCGACCTCGGCAGCCTCCATTCTTACAGTGGCCTCCCTCCGCGCAGCCTCGGCTTCGCTGAGTGTCCTCTCGGCCTCCTCCTGCCCCCTCTGGCTCCTCCGAGCCTTGTCCCGACAGTCGGCTGCCACAGCGACTAACATGTCGACCTCGTGAAGATGCTGTAAAGAAGGAAAAATAGGGGTAAGCAGAGGTCAAGAGTTCAAAAGAATATGAAAGTTAAGGCAAGAAGTTAACTTACCCGGATGGCGGAGCAGTAGGTTTGATCGACAAGGCTGCCAAAGTCAGCAACCTCAAACTCGGCCCGATCGACCGGAAGCATTGCGCAACGAAATACCTGGCGTGCAGTTTGGCTGTAATGGAGGGCTGAGTCGTCCTCGTAGACTACCCACTTCGGGCAAAAGGGCCTCCTCTCAAGGGCGGCTCCCAGCCCTTGACGAGCTCGGAACATTGGCCCTTGAAGAACTCAAGGGGTCAGACCTTGCCGAGCTCGGCAGAGAAGAGCTCGGGACCCCGAGACCGCTGCCCGGCTCGGGATCCGAGCGCCGCAAACGAATGACCTGGCGACTTGGCCGCTGGAAAATTAGGAACGTGCAAGTGGGGGCCACTGGATCCCTCGCGCCCCTGGAAGAGCTGGAGCTCACGTGCTTGGTGGGGGGAACTTCCTTCCGGATGAAGTCGGAAGTCTCGGCCTCGGGATCCCTCGCCTCGGCCCAAGCAAGAGTCGAGGCCGGCCTAGCCTTCTTTCTGGGCTCGGGCTGGGCCCCGCCGGCCTCGGCCACCCTCTTCTTGTTTCGGGCGAGGAGAGCTGCATTCCTAGCCACCATCTGTGCAATGTCTGAAAAGAAGAAAAAGTTCAAGTGTCAGATCGGCACCAAAAATGATGAAATGATGATAAAAAAGGAACAAGTAAAGCAAAGAACGACAAAACAGAGGAGGAGCAGTACAACCGCCCTTACCCTAGGGACGCGCCGAGCTCAGGCCGACGTTCACCAGAGCCTCCTCGCTCAGGAGGTCGTTCAGAAGGATATCTTCCTCGAGGCTGTGGAGAGCGTCGAGAGTTTGGGGGGCTTGTTGACGGCCTTGAGCCGGGGCTACCCCCACCTCGGGTCAAATCTCCACGTGTGCTCGGAGGAGAGAAAGAAAAATTTCTTCTTCCACCCACAGATGGAGGAAGGAGCACCTCGGAAGAACGGCCTACCGTCCCGAAGGGCGGGTAGAGCCATTCCCCGTCTGCCGGGTTGGACTTCAACATGAAGCACCGGTGAAAGACGTTCACCGAGGTCAGTATCACGGGCGCAAGTTAAAGGGATAAGAAACCGATAATGGTTTTCCACGAGTTTGGAGCGAGCTGCACTGGGACGAGCTGATATGCCGCCTGGAGCTCGTTCACAAACCCATACAGGGGGAATCGCAGGCCGCTCTAGAGTGTCTCTACGTACACCCCGATCCGACCTAGAAGAGATCTCGTCACTCGGTCTTCCGGCCCTGTGGGCTCAAGGCGAAACCTGTGCTAAGGGAAAAATCGGGCGCGGATCAACTCCAACTCCTCCTCGGCCAAGCTGGACCCGACTTCGTCGGGGCCATGACCCGTTTCCGACACGAGCTCCCTCCTGTGAGATAGGTCTCTACCGGAGAACGAGACATCGCCTGACATTGCTGTGAATAGAGGAAGACAAAGAAGGAGGAAGACAAAAAAGGAGGAAGGAAAGAAAGGCAAAAACCCTCTGAGCAAACGAGAGAGAAGGACCTACTGTGGGTTTCACCGAAGGTGCCGACAACCGAAAGTGAAGGACTGAGACGATTGCCGGGAAACGCCTCGGAGCGCCGCCAGGAAAAACTAAACAAAGATCGAAAGACAAGGGAGAAGAAAGTAGAAGAAGAAGAAAAAACCAACAACAGTGGCGGCCAAATGAGAACTTTTAGGGCCACGCCGGGCTTTATATAGACCTTTCCGATGGCCCAGATCGATAGAACCAGATCCCGCCTTCCGTCTAGATCGCACCACGTGTCGGCCCCGAAAACCGAAGTGGCATATCAACCTAGATCGATACTTTAAAAGCAGAATTAAGGTGGCATCCCGTAGGATCCCGGAGCCTCATCATTAACCCACGGCTCAAAACTGCCTCGAAAATTAAAAGGCGTCCTCGTGCCCTCATTAAAAATGCCTCGAAGCGCGCGGAACGGCGGAGCAATATAAAGCTACCTGGCCCCACCAGTGTGATAAAGATAATTACTTCCTTCGTCCGAGCTCGTAAACAGCTCGAACTCGAAAGTCGGAGGATAGTGTTGGAAAAAAAATGGATTGCCCCAAAACACGTGGATGCATCGCCGGCACGTGATGACGGGCGCCACGGCAGCAACCCTCAAGGCGTCCGACCTCAAAGGCGTCCGGCCCCAGCACGCCCGACCTCAGAGCTCACAGCCTTGCAGCCTTGATCTCGGCTAAGCTGAGCCCGATCGACCTTAAGTCCGAAGAAGTCCTAGTTAAAGGATGAAGCAGACCTCTCCCCTCCACCGGGAATCAAGCCCCTCTCCTTCTCATCCGGGATCCAATCCCATAATCTCCGCCTGAGCGACTGCCAACAATTAAATGCGCACGATCTCTATGGATCTCCAGCCAGCCCAAAATCTCAGGCCAACCACGGCAACTCGTTGACTCACTCAATCCCGTCCAGTCACCCACGACAACTTATTAATTCACACGATCATGCCCAATCATGACGATGACTCATTAATTTGTCCAGTCACATCGTAGGTAACCATGACACCCCTCCTATAAAAAGAGGAACTTCTTCCTCTCGAGGAATGGGCCAACTTCTGACTCTGACTTCTACATACAAATTATCTCCTTCTCCACAAAAGCCCCCGCTGACTTAAGCATCAGAGGGCCGGCGCCGGAAACCTCGGCCACCGAATTCTTGCAGATCCTCCGGAGGACGCAGCCCGCCGACGCACCACCTGCCGAAGCTCCTCCTTCTCTGCCAGTGGTCACCCCCGGGTCCAATTTCCAGCAACATTAGTATTTCCATTTCTTATTAATTTGTTATCCTTTAGATTATCAGAATTATAGGTAGCATTGTAGAAGCCAAAAGTCTTTGAAGATTCAAAGCATTCAAACGCCAGCATCTTCTTCTCTCAATTTCGGTGACAAGCTGATGGCACTCCTACGCAATTACCTAGCCTAGCTGCAGACTTGTTATACCATTCCGACAAAAAAAGAGAAACATTGAGCCTTACCCACTCCCACCACCTCCTCATCTTCCATCACCTCCTCCTCTGCTCCAAACCCCACCGTCGTCCTCATTTTTCTCCCTATCTAACTCTGTTCCGAGCCTCATCTTCTCCTACTAACTCCTCCTCTTCCAACATCTGCTCCTCATTCTCTCTAAACCTTGCCAATGTCGTCAACCATCCTCTCCATCCCTCCTCATCCATCCCTTCTATCATAACCACTGATCACAAAGGTATTTCAATCCTATAAGTTTAATATGTTCATAATATGATAGAATTCTATGAATCCAGATAAATAAATACAGACGGCGGAAGTATATTGAACTACTTCACTAAATTAAAGGGCCACTTTGAATTTTTCTAGCACTCGAGAGATACTACGTAAAACTAGCTCAACATTAAAAAGATGCCTAAGTTTTTTTTTTCTAAAATATATGTAATACATAGCAAATAATAGTTGTTACATTATTTCCTAATATTTTAGTGAAGTAGGATTTTTTTTCAAAAAATATCTTCCTTGTTTTGGGTGAAGCAGCGGTCCACAATTCACGTAGCGTAAGAAAGCATGAAAACTGCAGACTGAAGTTGCCTTGAGCCTACTTTGGCTGACGTTTTCTCCGCATGGCTAGGAGATCCATCGCATCCTCCATCCCTTCGATTTCTGTCGCCAGAGATTGGTGGGATTACGGGGCTTAACAGGCATTTAGGGCTCCCTCTGGTCAAAAAGCCGAGCTATCAAGTGGTAGTTAAATATATATACATATATACACACACATATACGTATGCACACGCAAAATTAAGTCATAAAAAATATAGACACCTCCCCGAGTTGCTAACTGGTTGTTTGTAAAAATATCAAGATGCTAATCCAATCAGTCTCCCTTGGCGCATTTCTTTTTCTCGAGAAACTTCCCTGCAAGTTGTTCTTATTTTCCTAGCCCGGACTCGGAATTTTTAAATTAAAAGTATGTGAGGGTGAGGGTGAGGGTGAGGGTGAGGATTTAGGACAAAACTATCGGTGTGAAATATTGACAGTGCCGTGATAGGGTTTTTTTTTATTTTTTTCCGGTACAGAGGGACCAACGAACCGTGAAAGAAGAAATCATTAATGAGAACATAGATACCGACCACCCATAATATCAAGTTGTCCTTATTTTTCTAGCCCGGACTTGAGAAAAGTCCCCAACCGCCGCTTCCTGGTAAACTTCTTGGTTAATAAAATACTGAAACTAGTCTCAAAGACGTTGCCAAGCCTTACTCTATATTATCTCAAGTTTTTCAAAGCCGTCTTGGTGGAGGACTAGTCACCTCGGCATGAAGTCAGCGATGGTACACCATCAACTTCTGTCCACACCATCAAGTTTTGTTGACTAGCTATTTTGAATTAAATTTTGAGTTGCTATAAATAATACTTTATATGAACTAGAAGACACTACTAAAAATACGGTTGCTCAGAAACGGAGGAGGAGAGTAGAGATGGCTTGTAAGAGAGAGTTGCTGCTGCTCCTGCTGTTGTTGCAGCTGCTGGTAGCAGCAGCATCCTCGTCGGAGCAGCTCATGGCGTTGCCCGGCTGCCATGATAAGTGCGGGAACACCGCCGTCCCCTACCCCTTCGGCATCGGACCCGGCTGCTTCAGAGGAGGCTTCGACATCACCTGCGACGGCGGCAGCCCGAGAGCTCTCATCCCGGATCTGGACTTGGAAATCGAGATCACGGATATATCATTAGCACCAGCCGAGGTACGTGCAAAGATACCCATGTCCTACCAGTGCTACAACGAGACCGCCATGGTCTCCAAAGTAACGCCCAAGGTCGACCTCACGACGCGGCCGGCCTACATTTTCTCGAGCACCCGCAACAAGTTCACCGCCTTGGGCTGCTTCACCCTGGCGCATCTGGCTGCCTACATCGAGGAGGATGACTACCAGTACGGCGGCGCCTGCGTCTCCTACTGCTGGAATGAGGAGAGCATCGCTAATGGCTCCTGCTCCAACATGGGATGCTGCCAGGTCTCCATCCCGAAGCAGCTAAGCTCCATAGATATCTACTTCCGAAACTATGGCTACAGCGATACTTGGAATATCAGTCCCTGCAGTTATGCCTTCCTGGTGGCCCAGGACTCGTATAACTTCAGCAGATCTGATCTCTCCTACGATTTCGCCGTCAAGCACCGCAACCATACCCCGGTGGTGCTAGATTGGGCCATACGGAACCAGTCTTGCCAGGATGCAAGAGTGGATCCAACAACCTATGCATGCCGCAGCAACAACAGCATCTGCAGCGACGCAAGCAATGGCCCCGGATATCTCTGCAGCTGCTTGCCGGGATATGATGGCAATCCCTACCTTCACGATGGATGCCAAGGTTACTCTACCTTCACCCTTCGTTGTACTAATATATCCCTATCATTTTTGTGGTTTCATGATTGCTTCAATTGAATCTGCAGACATCGACGAGTGCAAGCTCCCGGAGCAGTATCCTTGCCATGGGATTTGCGTGAACAGACCAGGGAATTATAGCTGCGCCTGCCCTCAAGGAACGCAGGGTAATGCAACGACGGAAAGCTGCAGGCCGCTCCGAGGCAAAGACAAGTTTCCCTTGCTAGCAATCTTGGCTGGAGGTAAGTCTTCTATCAGTTCAGTTCAGTTCAATTCTATGTATGACCTACCCACCGGACGCGCAACCCATGCGATGAATCGACCAGATCTCATACCTGCCATTAACTTCTGGGGAAAAAATAATATGGGTTTTGGTGCTCAGAAAATTGGGCCATGAAAATTCTGAATAAGGCACATACATATAGCTGCTTGCAATTACTAATTAATTTATACATGAAGGGGAGCTTATATGTGGGAAGGGATGGGATGGGATGGTCCAATAGACAAAAGATTCATGGGGCACTTTAAAAGAAGCAAGTCAAACTCCAAACAACAGAGTCCAACCCATTCGAACCAAAACATTGCACTGACCTATATACTTTCTCTGCAAAAGTTTAGAAGTACTCCAAGTATTCTTAAAAATCAATCTGTGCCGTGCCAAGAATTTCCTCGTTTGCATTTTTCGATTCACTATTTGCTCTCTTTGCTATTTGCAGGCATCAGTGTTAGCACTTTCTTCATAGTTCTCATTTGCTATATCCTTGCAAAGAGAAAGCTCGTTACGACCAAGCAAAAGTTCTTCGACCAAAATGGAGGGTATCTGCTGCAGCAACAAATCAGTTCAAAAGGTGTTGCATTTAAGATTTACACTGTTGAAGAACTAAAAAGAGCAACGAACAACTTTAACACGGACCGAGTGTTAGGACAAGGAGGCTTCGGCACCGTTTATAAAGGGATCTTCGAAGACAAAACAGTAGTAGCCATCAAGAAGCCTAAGAAAATGGAAGTGGACCAAATTGAAGAATTTGCGAAGGAGATGTTTATCCTTTCCCAAATAAACCACAAAAATGTGGTTAAGCTCTTAGGCTGCTGCTTGGAAGTTAAAGTTCCCATGTTGGTTTATGAATTTGTCTCCAACGGTACCCTCTCCGATCACCTCCATGGGAGAAATCAGAATTCCTCGCTTAACTTGGACATGCGTCTCACGATTGCTGTAGAGTCTGCGGAGGCACTTGCCTATCTGCACTCCTGGGCCTCTCCACCTATCCTGCATTGTGATGTAAAGTCTGCTAATATACTCCTCGACGAGAACTTTACTGCAAAAGTGTCTGATTTTGGGGCTTCAAAGCTTGTTCCCAACGGACCAACTCAGTACGTTTCCGTAATTCAAGGAACCTTGGGTTATTTGGATCCAGAATTCCAAGCAGATGGCCGATTAACTAACAAGAGTGATGTTTACAGTTTTGGAGTGGTTCTTCTGGAACTTCTGACAGGGAAGAGAGCAATTTACTCTGAGGGATCCGAGGAGAAGCGCAGCCTTGTAGCAAGTTTCTACAGAGCAATGAACGAGGATAGGCTTCTGCAAATTTTGGACGATCAAGTCAAGGATGAAG